>NC_064929.1:85862414-86463039 GCF_023897955.1 Schistocerca gregaria | reverse complement strand
CCCCCCACAGCCTGTCTCCCGCCCCCCACAGCCTGTCTCCCGCCCCCCACAGCCTGTCTCCCGCCCCCCACAGCCTGTCTCCCGCCCCCCACAGCCTGTCTCCCGCCCCCCACAGCCTGTCTCCCGCCCCCCACAGCCTGTCTCCCGCCCCCCACAGCCTGTCTCCCGCCCCCCACAGCCTGTCTCCCGCCCCCCACAGCCTGTCTCCCGCCCCCCACAGCCTGTCTCCCGCCCCCCACAGCCTGTCTCCCGCCCCCACAGCCTGTCTCCCGCCCCCACAGCCTGTCTCCCGCCCCCACAGCCTGTCTCCCGCCCCCACAGCCTGTCTCCCGCCCCCACAGCCTGTCTCCCGCCCCCACAGCCTGTCTCCCGCCCCCACAGCCTGTCTCCCGCCCCCACAGCCTGTCTCCCGCCCCCACAGCCTGTCTCCCGCCCCCACAGCCTGTCTCCCGCCCCCACAGCCTGTCTCCCGCCCCCACAGCCTGTCTCCCGCCCCCACAGCCTGTCTCCCGCCCCCACAGCCTGTCTCCCGCCCCCACAGCCTGTCTCCCGCCCCCACAGCCTGTCTCCCGCCCCCACAGCCTGTCTCCCGCCCCCACAGCCTGTCTCCCGCCCCCACAGCCTGTCTCCCGCCCCCACAGCCTGTCTCCCGCCCCCACAGCCTGTCTCCCGCCCCCACAGCCTGTCTCCCGCCCCCACAGCCTGTCTCCCGCCCCCACAGCCTGTCTCCCGCCCCCACAGCCTGTCTCCCGCCCCCACAGCCTGTCTCCCACCCCCACCTCCACCCCAACTCTCCCACCCCCACCTCCACCCCAACTCTCCCACCCCCACCTCCACCCCAACTCTCCCACCCCCACCTCCACCCCAACTCTCCCACCCCCACCCCATCTCTCCCACCCCCACCCCATCTCTCCCACCCCCACCCCATCTCTCCCACCCCCACCCCATCTCTCCCACCCCCACCCCATCTCTCCCACCCCCACCCCGTCTCTCCCACCCCCACCCCGTCTCTCCCACCCCCACCCCGTCTCTCCCACCCCCACCCCGTCTCTCCCACCCCCACCCCGTCTCTCCCACCCCCACCCCGTCTCTCCCACCCCCACCCCGTCTCTCCCACCCCCACCCCGTCTCTCCCACCCCCACCCCGTCTCCCCCACCCCCACCCCGTCTCTCCCACCCCCACCCCGTCTCTCCCACCCCCACCCCGTCTCTCCCACCCCCACCCCGTCTCTCCCACCCCCACCCCGTCTCTCCCACCCCCACCCCGTCTCTCCCACCCCCACCCCGTCTCTCCCACCCCACCCCGTCTCTCCCACCCCACCCCGTCTCTCCCACCCCACCCCGTCTCTCCCACCCCACCCCGTCTCTCCCACCCCACCCCGTCTCTCCCACCCCACCCCGTCTCTCCCACCCCACCCCGTCTCTCCCACCCCACCCCGTCTCTCCCACCCCACCCCGTCTCTCCCACCCCACCCCGTCTCTCCCACCCCACCCCGTCTCTCCCACCCCACCCCGTCTCTCCCACCCCACCCCGTCTCTCCCACCCCACCCCGTCTCTCCCACCCCACCCCGTCTCTCCCACCCCACCCCGTCTCTCCCACCCCACCCCGTCTCTCCCACCCCACCCCGTCTCTCCCACCCCACCCCGTCTCTCCCACCCCACCCCGTCTCTCCCACCCCACCCCGTCTCTCCCACCCCACCCCGTCTCTCCCACCCCCACCCCGTCTCTCCCACCCCCACCCCGTCCCTCCCACCCCCACCCCGTCCCTCCCACCCCCACCCCGTCCGTCCCACCCCCACCCCGTCCGTCCCACCCCCACCCCGTCTGTCCCACCCCCACCCCGTCTGTCCCACCCCCACCCCGTCTGTCCCACCCCCACCCCGTCTGTCCCACCCCCACCCCGTCTGTCCCACCCCCACCCCGTCTCCCCCACCCCCACCCCGTCTCCCCCACACCCACCCCGTCTCTCCCAACCCCCACCCCGTCTCTCCCACCCCACCCCGTCTCTCCCACCCCACCCCGTCTCTCCCACCCCACCCCGTCTCTCCTACCCCCACCCCGTCTCTCCCACCCCCACCCCATCTCTCCCAACCCCCACCCATCTCTCTCAACACCACCCGATCTCTCCCACACCCACCCCATCTATCCCACCCGCACCCCTTCTCTCCCACCCCCACCCCATGTCTCCCACCCCCACACCATCTCTCCCACCCCCGACCCCTCTCTCCCACCTCCACCCCCACCTCCCTCTCCCACCACCACACCCACCCCCACACCCACCCCCACTCCCTCTCTCCCACCCCCACACTCTCTCTCCCACCCCCACACTCTCTCTCCCACCCCCACACTCTCTCTCCCACCCCCACACTCTCTCTCCCAACCCCACCCCCCTCTCCCTCCGCCAATTCCACCCTCCCTCCCCCGCGCAACCCACCTCTCCCTCCCTCCCCCCTCTCTCCCTCCCTCCCCCCTCTCTCCCTCCCTCCCCCCTCTCTCCCTCCCTCCCCCCTCTCTCCCTCCCTCCCCCCTCTCTCCCTCCCTCCCCCCTCTCTCCCTCCCTCCCCCCTCTCTCCCTCCCTCCCCCCTCTCTCCCTCCCTCCCCCCTCTCTCCCTCCCTCCCCCCTCTCTCCCTCCCTCCCCCCTCTCTCCCTCCCTCCCCCCTCTCTCCCTCCCTCCCCCCTCTCTCCCTCCCTCCCCCCTCTCTCCCTCCCTCCCCCCTCTCTCCCTCCCTCCCCCCTCTCTCCCTCCCTCCCCCCTCTCTCCCTCCCTCCCCGTCTCTCCCTCCCTCCCCCTCTCTCCCTCCCTCCCCCCTCACTGCCTCCCTCCCCCTCTTTCCCTCCTTCCCTCCCTCCCCCTCTTTCCCTCCCTCCCTCACCCTCTTTCCCTCCCTCCCTCACCCCTCTCTCCCTCCCTCCCTCACCCCTCTCTCCCTCCCTCCCTCCCCCCACTCTCCCTCACCCCTCTCTCCCCCCCCTCCCTCCCCCCACTTTCCCTCACCCCTCTCTCCCTCCCTCACCCCTCCCTCCCTCCCTCACCCACCCCTCTTTTCCTCCCTCCATCACCCTTCTGTCCCTCCCTCCCTCACCCTTCTGTCCCTCCCTCCCTCACCCTTCTGTCCCTCCCTCCCTCACCCTTCTGTCCCTCCCTCCCTCCCTTCCTCCCTCACCCTTCTCTCCCTCCCTCCCTCCCTTCCTCCCTCACCCTTCTCTCCCTCCCTCCCTCCCTCCCTTCCTCCCTCACCCTTCTCTCCCTCCCTCCCTCCCTCCCTTCCTCCCTCACCCTTCTCTCCCTCCCTCCCTCCCTCCCTCCCTTCCTCCCTCACCCTTCTCTCCCTCCCTCACTCTCTCTCTCTCTCTCTCTCTCTCTGCCTCTATGCTCCTGTAGTCTACCCTTCACAAAAAAATTGTCATTGTACTACCGTTTCCAATGGTGAACTCTCTTCTTTTCAAAAGTACCTCTTTTTCTCGTAGTTGGTTCCAGTTCTTCATGTCTAGGGCCTGATTCGTGAAGCTGAAATTTTTAAGCTCTCATGGTTCCAATTGACATAATTAACTTTGAAGAATGCCTGTGCAACTTTTTTGTTTTCACAATAATTTATTCTCACACATTTTTCTATATCACACTCTCTCTTGAATTTTGACACTAACAAAGCAGAAATTACATTGTTCTTCCAAAATACAAAAACACAGCCAGTCACATCAGAGGCGTGCCCACTACTACTTTACTCCGCAGTAATAAGAATATTCCAAAAAAGGGTTTACAATCTTTCTTGACAAATGAGTTTCCAGTAATTTATAAATGAATCTAGAAATAAACATAATAAGCAATATAAAATTATGTAATTAATAATAGAGATTTTTAGGTGTGCCAAATAAATGCAATTTCAAATGTTTCTGTAAAAAAATTGTTAGTGCAGAGCTAGTAGATATTGATTGTAACAACGAAAATAAAGTAATTTATTTTTATAGCTTTTAGCTTGAAATATCGTGTACAAAACGATATGACATTTGACATTTTTTTTAGAAACACAACTGAGATAATATTGACCCATTCAAGGGTCGAAAATTAGTTGTGGTATCGACTACTTCTGTTGAGGGGAAGTAATACTAGAGGAGGAAGTCACTTTACACTCTCCATTTCCCTTTTCCTACATCTATTTTTGCCCTGCCTTCTGTACTCCTTGTTACGTTATGTGGCCTTGGAGCCATCTTTCCACAGATCTGCCTCTTTGTTAGCATTCCCTCTTTGCATCCTTCCCTAGCCCATCCCCACCTCCATCAGCTCAGGCAACTGCTTTCAATAATCGATTGTCTATAACAAGTCTTGTCACGACCATGGGAGTATTTGTTTGGGTGTTTGTGAATGGGTGTACTTTTGGTAGAAAAAGAAATGGTGCTCGAAAGCTGGTGTGAATCCAGAAGTCCCACCATCCGGCAGCAGAACAGCATTTCCCTTTAGACTCAGTACCACCCAGGACTGGAGCAATTGTGTCAAATGCTCTACCAGGGTTTACACACAAGACCTGTCCTACACATCTTCCGCCCTCCCACCCCCTCCTACCTCCCTATCCCCATCACCACCACCTACTCCAGTTTGGTCACTAACATCACCTATCCTATGAGAGGCAAGGCTACCTGTGAAATCAGTCATGTCATCTGCAAGCTAAGCTGTAACCACTCTCTCGCTACCCCTCCCCCTCCCCCCACCCCCTCCCCCTCTCCCTCCCCACTCTCCCTCCCCACTCTCCCTCCCCACTCTCCCTCCCCACTCTCCCTCCCCACTCTCCCTCCCCACTCTCCCTCCCCACTCTCCCTCCCCACTCTCCCTCCCCACTCTCCCTCCCCACTCTCCCTCCCCACTCTCCCTCCCCACTCTCCCTCCCCACTCTCCCTCCCCACTCTCCCTCCCCACTCTCCCTCCCCACTCTCCCTCCCCCACTCTCCCTCCCCCACTCTCCCTCCCCCACTCTCCCTACCCAACTCTCCCTACCCCACTCTCCCTACCCCACTCTCCCTACCCCACTCTCCCTACCCCACTCTCCCTACCCCACTCTCCCTACCCCACAGTATTTCCCGATTTCCGCACTGACATCTGTTAAGGCTGTGACAGAAGTGTTATCCTGTCTCTCGGTTTTGTGACCAGAGCGGGGAGATTTGCCAAATTACTGTAAGACTGTCGCAAGCACCTGCAGTGCTGTGCCGCAGTGTCCGAATGCGAGTTAAGCGTATTTAAACAAAGCACTGGTAATATGATGATGATGAGTCCCATACTCCGTTTACCGAGCGTAGGGGAGCGACGCGGGAGACCCGCGCCGCCATACTAGGCAAGGTCCTAGTGGAGGTGGTTTGCCATTGCCTTCCTCCGACCGTAATGGGGATGATTGACGATGATGATGAAGACGACACAAACACCCAGTCATCACGAGGCAGGTGAAAAATCCCTGACCCCGCCGGGAATCGAACCCGGGACCCCGTGCTCGGGAAGCGAGAACGCTACCGCGAGACCACGAGCTGCGGACTCATCATCACTGGTAATATTCAGTCTCCAGTTTTTCACCAAATATTAAAAAACGAAGATGATGTAACTTGCCAAACGAAAGCGTTGGTATGTTGATACAGGCACTAACAAACACAAACACACACACAATATTCAAGCTTTCACAACCCACGGTTGCTTCATCAGGAAAGAGGGAAGGAGAGGGAAAGACGAAAGTAAAACCCACATCCTTTCGTCTTTCCCTCTCCTTCCTTCTTTCCTGATGAAGCAACCTTGGGTTGCGAAAGCTTGAATTTTGTGTGTGTGTGTGTGTGTGTGTGTGTGTGTGTGTGTGTGTGTGTGTGTGTGACATACCAATGCTTTCGTTTGGTAAGTTACATCATCTTTGTTTTTAGATATATTTTCCCACATGGAATGTTTCCCTCTATTATATTAACCAAATATTAACATTGACAAATGGCAGGCTTTCACAACCTCTGAACTCCTCCGCAGCAGTATATCCTACTACTACCTATATCCTGATTTGCACTGTATGACCCGTGCTACAGTTTGGTACAAATTATAAAAATTCAGTAACAAATTGGTACATAACTAAGTGAAAGTACAAATTGCTCTGTTCAAAGCGTGCTTCAACCGATTGCCACTCTGTCTCCGCGTTTCTGCCGTCGCAGCAGCACGGCGTACCGGTGGTCGGAGTGGCAGGCGTCACTTTTATCCTCTCACTCCTATCTTGCACGAAGAAGCTTTCTGATAATCCCCACTGTTCAAATTATATTAGATGTACATTTGCGGTATACATACCATTTTACTCGTATTGATAGACTGTATCAAATGAGAGTATTTGTGAATACAGTAATACTAATATGTTTCCAAAAAATGCAAATAAATAAAAATTTTAAGTAACAGTGAGCTAAATTACACAATCAAAACCTGCATTTAAATTATTTTATAGATGCAAGCACTGTCTTCAAACAAGGTATCTGTCGGTACTATTTATTTAATTACTTTGTTTTGTATCAATTATCAATTAATTGCAACTGTATATAGTAAAATTGCAGTTGTACCCAACTAAACAGTTTAACGATACCACAGGGTTGAGGGACGGGGCCAGTTATAACAGTCGACTTAAATGTGTCGTTATTGTGTATGTCGTGTCACTAGCACATTTGAGGCTTTTTCTTATCACATTATTTTGGCTCACACAGCTGAACAGTGTGACCGATTCGTTTGACGCTTTAATACCTACTAGCTCCCGTCGAAGTCTTCGGTGTGAGACATTTCACGGCTCCGTAGTTTCTCAAGCTGAACAGCTGTTGGTCTTAACATCTTATTAGCAGTTGTCTGTCTGATTAGATACATTAAACAATCGAAAATCCAGGATCGAATGATGAAAATATTACAAAAAGGATAGATTGGTACCCTGTAGCGTAAAATTGAACTCACGCTTTGGCATGTAAGTTTAAGAAATCCTGAGATTGTGAAGAAGGTACTGTGAGATGTTTGGTTATCAATTTTTCATAATATCCTTAACTGAAAGCTTCTGTAGAATAAATACTCTTATATGCTTCAGCTCTGTTGTTACAGACGCTGCCTTAGGGCACTAGCGAGTGAAAAAAATTGCTAGTCCACCACCAGTTGTGCCCACATGTGAACACAGTAAGAGATTTTTCAGTGCAGAGCTGGCAGCAGTGATGTATTTCAGTAATTGATCCACATGCTAGTACCACCTTAGTTTGTTATCCCCATAAATGCCTAGCAATTTCAATCATACAGTTAAGTTTAGTGTGTGCCAATTCATGTCTACTTCTACTACCTGTAACTCATATTTATGTATATTCTATGGCACTGCATAATAAAAGTTGTCTGATAGACTGAGAGTTAAGTTGTTTGCTGTGAACTGGCTGTTAGCCTGTTCTATTATTTTCCTCTCTGTGACTGGTACAGATGAGATTGGGACCTCTGTCACTATACCTGTGTAACAATACGAGTCAAGATAGATGTAACGGAACTTGAATAGTGTATTTGCCTATATTGGTTACGGTAGAGAGATCGATGTTTCGGTCCTGTCTGTGTATTTATATATAATATTGCAAATAATATGTAGTAAATTAATGAGTAAGGTAGCCAATCCTATAAGAAGAGGTAAAATTAGGTATATTAAGGTATTTTACTTTATATCGACAAAGCCGATGAAACAGCGTAATTTTTTTTCCGTTTACTCTTAGAAATAAACAAGTAAAGAAGTGCTAATTGTGCCAAAGTGAAAAAATATAGGGGTGAGATTTAAATAACTACGGTATACAATCAGACATCCCCATGAACCATGGACATTGCCGTTGGTGGGGAGGCTTGCGTGCCTCAGCGATAGAGATAGCCGTACCGTAGGTGCAACCACAACAGAGGGGTACCTGTTGAGAGGCCAGACAAACGTGTGGTTCCTGAAGAGGGGCAGCAGCCTTTTCAGTAGTTGCAGGGGCAACAGTCTGGATGATTGACTGATCTGGCCTTGTAACAATAACCAAAACGGCCTTGCTGTGCTGGTACTGCGAACGGCTGAAAGCAAGGGGAAACTACGGCCATAATTTTTCCCGAGGGCATGCAGCTTTACCGTATGATTAAATGATGATGGCGTCCTCTTGGGTAAAATATTCCGGAGGTAAAATAGTCCCCCCCTTAATCGGGCAGGTAGGTTAGAAAATTAAAAAAGGGAAATGGATAGGTTAAAGTCAGATATAGAGAGAATTATTGAAGTTCAGTGGCAGGAGGAACAAGACTTCTGGTCAGGTGACTACAGGGTTATAAACACAAAATCAAATAGGGGTAAAGCAGGAGTAGGTTTAATAATAAATAGGAAAATAGGAATGCGTGTAAGCTACTACAAACAACATAGTGAACGCATTATTGTGGCCAAGATAGATACGAAGCCCACACCTACTACAGTAGTACAAGTTTATATGCCAACTAGCTCTGCAGATGACGAAGAAATTGAAGAAATGTATTATCAAATAAAATAAATTATTCAGATAGTGAAGGGAGATGAAAATTTAATAGTCATGGGTGACTGGAATTCGGTAGTAGGAAAATGGAGAGACGGAAATGTAGTAGGTGAATATGGACTGGGGCAAAGGAATGAAATAGGAAGCCGCCTGGTAGAATTTTGCACAGAGCACAACTTAATCATAGCTAACACTTGGTTCAAGAATCATAAAAGAAGGCTGTATACATGGAAAAAGCCTGGAGATACTAAAAGGTTTCAGATAGATTATATAATGGTAAGACAGAGATTTAGGAACCAGGTTTTAAATTGTAAAACATTTCCAGGGGCAGATGTGGACTCTGACCACAATCTATTGGTTATGACCTGTAGATTAAAACTGAAGAAACTGCTGAAAGGTGGGAATTTAACGAGGTGGGACATGGATAAACTAAAAGAACCAGTGGTTGTACAGAGTTTCAGGGAGAGCATAAGGGAGCAATTGACAGGAATGGGGGAAAGAAATACAGCAGAAGAAGAATGGGTAGCTTTAAGGGATGAAGTAGTGAAGGCAGCAGAGGATCAAGTAGGTAAAAAGATGAGGGCTAGTAGAAATCCTTGGGTAACAGAAGAAATATTGAATTTAATTCATGAAAGGAGAAAATATAAAAATGCAGTAAATGAAGCAGGCAAAAAGGAATAATACAGACGTCTCAAAATTGAGATCGACAGGAAGTCCAAAATGGCTAAGCAGGGATGGCTAGATGACAAATGTAAGGATGTAGAGGCTTATCTCACTAGGAGTAAGATAGATACTGCCTACAGGAAAATTAAAGAGCCCTTTGGAGAAAAGAGAACCACTTGTATGAATATCAAGAGCTCAGATGGAAACCCCAGTTCTAAGCAAAGAAGGAAAAGCAGAAAGGTGGGAGTATACAGGGCGATGTACTTGAGGACAATATTATGGAAATGTAAGAGGATGTAGATGAACATTAAATGTGAGATACGATACTGGGTGAAGAGTTTGACAGAGCACTGAAAGACCTGAGTCGAAACAAGGCCCCCGGAGTAGACAACATTCCATTGGAACTACTGACAGCATTGGGAGAGCCAGTCCTGACAAAACTCTTACCATCCGGTGAGCAAGATGTACGAGACAGGCGAAATACCCTCAGACTTCAAGAAGAATATAATAATTCCAATCCCAAAGAAAGCATGTGTTGACAGATGTAAAAATTACCGAACTATCAGTTTAATAAGCCACAGCTGCAGAATACTAACACGAATTCTTTACAGGCGAATGGAAAAACTAGTAGAAGCCGACCTCGGAGAAGATCAGTTTGGATTCTGTAGAAATATCGGAACACATTACGCAATACTGACCCTGCGACTTATCTTAGAAGCTAGATGAAGGAAGGGCAAACCTACGTTTCTAGCTTTTGTAGACTTAGAGAAAGCTTTTGACAATGTTGACTGGAATACTCTCTTTCAAATTCTGAAGGTGGCAGGGGTAAAATACAGGGAGCGAAAAGCTATTTACAATTTGTACAGAAACCAGATGGCAGTCATAAGACTTGAGGGGCATGAAAGGAAAGCAGTTGTTGGGAAGGGAGCAAGACAGGGTTGTAGCCTCTCCCCGATGCTATTCAATCTGTATATTGAGCAAGCAGTGAAGGAAACAAAAGAAAAATTTGGAGTAGGTATTAAAATCCGCGGAGAAGAAATAAAAACATTGAGGTTCACCGATGACATTGTAATTCTGTCAGAGACATCAAAGGACTTGGAAGAGCAGTTGAACGGAATGGATAGTGTCGTGAAAAGTGGATATAAGATGAACATCAACAAAAGCAAAACGAGGATAATGGAATGTAGTCGAATTAAGTCGGGTGATGCTGAGGGAATTAGATTAGGAAATGACACTTGAAGTAGTGTAGGAATTTTGCTATTTGGGGAGCAAAATAACGGATGATGGTCGAAGTAGAGAGGATATAAAATGTAGACTGGCAATGGCAAGGAAAGCGTTTCTGAAGAAGTGAAATTTGTTAACATCGAGTATAGATTTAAGTGTCAGGAAGTCATTTCTGAAAGTATTTGTATGGAGTGTAGCCATGTATGGAAGTGAAACATGGACGATAAATAGTTTGGACAAGAAGAGAATAGAAGCTTTCGAAATGTGGTGCTACAGAAGAACGCTGAAGGTGGATAGATCACGTAACTAATGAGGAGGTATTGAATAGGATTGGGGAGAATAGGAGTTTGTGGCACAACTTGACCAGAAGAAGGGATCGGTTGGTAGGACATGTTCTGAGGCATCAAGGGATCACAAATTTAGCATTGGAGGGCATCGTGGAGGGTAAAAATCGTAGAGGGAGACCAAGAGATGACTACACTAAGCAGATTCAGAAGGATGTAGGTTGCAGTAGGTACTGGGAGATGAAGAAGCTTGCACAGGATAGAGTAGCATGGAGAGCTGCATCAAACCAGTCTCAGGACTGAAGACAACGACAACAACATCAAACAATCAGACTAATAAATGAGCATTTAGTTACACGGATTCGCAGATAGCGATGTGTGGTCATTAAATTGAGTGCACCTACAGGGCGGTCAATACCGGGAGAAATTTATACGCATCTCACAAGGGACGCAGTATCGTTGAGAGCGGGCTTCAATTTATGAAAAGGAAAAAAACTGTATCATTATCATTGACTGTTGGTGTCAAGCAACCAAATCTGTTCATCAAAAGATTTCGGTGAATGAGTGGTGAATGCGAAATAAAACTGTGAACAAAGTTATGTTAAATAAAACAGAAGAAACAAGACAGTTTGGTCGTATCTGTTATTATTCCACAAACTGTAACATTTCTTCTCGTTGTACAAAGCCTTTATAGACAATCATTATGACAATTTGCTTCAAAGAGATCTCATTACGAGTTAAGTTTTGGGGACCTGGTCAACAGGGGGTTGTTCATAGATCCTAACTACTGCAGCTATTCTGGAATCAGGTGCTACCGTGACCGTTGTGTGTGGTCAATGGTTTAAGGTTATCATATCTCATATATCATGCTCTAAGAATGACATGCCTTTTCTCTATAACGGTGCCTCACAGCAACAAGGACAACGCTGATGACAAAGGAAGATGTGGTACACCGGCATCGCCAACAAACGTTAGTTTTTGAAGAGTCATTCAGTGTATTCAGTAAATATTTACGTACATCGAAAACAGGGTTGGTCCGAGTACCAAACCTTTGCACAAAATCGAATTTTGATGTCTACACTCCAATTTTAGTTTTATTGCTGCGGTATCATTTGTCAGCAGGACCCTCTGAATTTTTTCGTCGAGATACAAATCCATTTGAGCGAGAGGGATCCCTCGGATGATATAGTTTTTTAATGTCTCTAGTATAACTTTACTATCTACACAACCGAAAACCTAGACGAGGTACCAGAAAGAGACTACGACGTCAGTTTTCGAGTTCACATTTTCTCGAATAGCAGCCCTCGTAGGAGCCGAGAACTTTTCCCACACCGGTTCACGGTTGGCTGCCATTTGTAATGTTACTTTGACTACCGCACCTCCGCGAATACAAAGATATGATTTACGATCGTGCATGCAGAAGAGCACTGTGCCAGGGACCGATTTTTATAAATAATTCTGATCTTTCTTTTCTTTCTTTTTATTTAATTTAATTTAATTTTTTTTTCTTTTTTTTTGCATAGGTGTTTGTTTTTAACTACTAATTAATTACTCTCTTGTCTTCATATGTTCAAGGCATGTAATATTTGGCGCTGTGTTAAACAATGAGGAAATTAAAACTATATTACAAAACGAAGTTATTTCAGTAGTGATTCACAATGGTTATCACCAAATTTATAAATTAATCCTGACAGTGACAACTTCAAGAAACAGACAGTGAACAATGAAATAAAGGACATCCTACAATAAAATTAAGAAGTATTTCAGACGCAGCCACGAAGACTGTATTATGATAGATACTACGTATCTGACAGAACTATAAAGTAAATTTCAACTTATTTGTGATGCTATTTCCTTACAGTCGCTTTTTGTAGTGTCGCCGACCCGGTCTGCCATTCACGGTCAAATTACAGCACCATCTCAATCAGTAATACGAAGTCGGCCTTATCCGTAACTTATTCCATCAAAATTCAAAACCCAATCAGATTTTCTATTTTGTATTTTCACGGCAGAACCCCGAGGAAAGGGAACACTACACGTTGACACAGTTACTCTGTCTTAATGTTTGGGAAGGTAGCGAGTGAGTCGGACGGAATTTGTCACACAGGTGCCCCCACGATTCCGCCCGCAATGTCCACTGCTCCACAGCCGCAGCCGCCACCGGAGCCGTCAGAGCTGCGAGACCTGCTAGCTGGCATGTCTGTGCTGGAGCTGGAAGAGCTCCGCCGGGACGGGCCAGTCGCCGACGACCGCCTCGCAGAGCTGGTTTCCGACCTGCCTCCGCTTCGCAGGATGGAGCAGCAGCGCGACCAACTCGTTGCCGGGATTGTCGCTCTCGCAGGTTGGAAAATTGCTGTGCCTCTCCCGTTTTCTGCTCTCTCTACTCTAAACTGATACAGTTTAAATTATTTTATTTAATATTCAGTGTACTCCTGAAGACATTCTCAGCTCGACTCTAGAATTGGTACAGAGCCGGTCGACGTACTTTTCTTTACGGTACACGGGTCGACAGAGAGTATGCTTTGAGTAGTGGAGATAGGACAGCTTTAGATAATTGGTGAGAGGCCACAAAAATAGCTGTGTAACTCGATCACAAAATTTGAAATAGTTACCCCTCTTTGCAGAGTATTCCCAGTCAACCTCTATAGCCGAGCAGTTAGTACGTCTTAATTGCTGTGCAGAAGTCCTGGGTTCGATGCCCAGTACAGTTAGGGATTTTTTTTCCTCAGTAGGAAAAGTGCTACATGCTGCCCCCGGTCTCCTAAGCAAATTGAGAAGGCTCGGAAAGCTGATAGTGACTGGGAGGTCGGTTCGCCCCGTCTGTTGCATCCACTGATGCCACCGATGGAGGGAGTCATGGAGCCCTGTCGGTTTTGTGTGGTCTCCTTCTTCTCTGAATGAAGTTTGTGGTAAGCAACCAATATATAGCATAGACTAAGATCTATGTTTGCTTGATAGGTGATAGTTTTCGTATAGGATGGAAATCTGCTCGGTTGAAAAACATTGGAAAACTTATGTTGTCCTAAATAGACTAAGGAAATTTGTATCTGAAGGAGTAGTAGTGCAGTGTAAAATTGAGAGCGATATAGTGTGTCCTCATAACAGTAAAATTTATTATTATCATCACAGTACAGGTCACATTTTATAGAATTAATAAATGTGACTCATTGATAAATGAAGTTGGTGACGACAGTGTACTATGAGGTGTGTTCAAAAAGAAAGGTGACTTTATTATTTTTATGAAAATATGTTTATTTATCCATCAATATTCATGTTGTCCTCTTCAAAGTAATCCCCCTCAGATACAGTACACTTGTGCTAACGCTTCTTCCAATCCTCGAAGTACGTCTTATAAGCACTTTTTGGTACAGCCTCGAGTACTTCCAGTGATACAGTTTTTATTTCATCGGTCGTTGAAAATCTTTGTTGTCTCTTAAGTCTCTTCAGTTTTGGGAACAGGAAGAAGTCGCAGGGAGGCTAAATCCGGTGAATATAGTGACCGAGACACGATTGTCATGATGTTGTCAGTCAATAAATTTCTCACAAGTAACGATGAATGAGCAGGTGCATTGTCGTGATTCAAAAGCCGTGAATTGTTTTTCCACAATTCTGGACTTTTTTGTGTATTGCTTCTCACAAATGGCACGTAATATGAATGTTATACTCCTTGTTTACTGTACGACCTCGAGGCAAAACTTCATGATGTGCTACGCCATGGTAATTGAAAAAAAACAGTGAGCAAAACCTTCACATTTGATCGAACTTGGGGTGCTTTTTTTGTCTCGGCTCTCTGGGATGCTTCCATTGGGACAATTGGGCTTTGGTTTCAACATCATAACAGTAAATTTATGTTTCGTCATCAGTTATCACCATTTTGAGCAAATTGGGATGATCATTGACGTCATTCGAGAGCTCCCGATTAATGTTCAGGTGACGTTTCTTCAGATCAAAATTGGGAGGTTTTGGAACAAACTTCATTGACACATGTCACATGCCCAAAACAGCTGAAAAAATTGCATGACATGAGCCAACCGATATACCAACATCCTCAGCAACTTCTCTTATGGTAATTACATGATTTTCCAAAACAATTTTCTTCACAGCTTCAATGTTATCATCTGTTGTTGATGTGCTGGAGTGTCCAGACCGAGGTTCTTCATTGGCCTCTTCTTGGCCATCTTGGAAGACCCTGTACCACTTATAAACTTACTTACTTTCTCTCTCTCTCTCTCTCTCTCTCTCTCTCTCTCTCTCTCTCTTCTTTTTTTTCTTTTTCTTTCTTTCTTCTTTTTTTTTTCTCTCAACAGACTCACTCTATGACACTATCAACATTTCAAGTGTTTTAGAGCACTTGATTCCATTTTGCACATAAAATTTGATGCAAATTCTTTGTTCCATTTTTTATAATAATCGAAAATCAGCGAGCACACTAAAACATGTCTAACCTACCTGTCAAAATGTCAAAAACAAATGAAGCATGCTGTACACTTGAAACTGAACATATGTTCAACACACACACTCACACACACAAAACAAAATAAAAAAAGCCTCGGTAATCAAATGTACATTGCTTGCGCAATTTGAAAAGTCACCTTACTTTTTGAACATCCCTAATATGTGACTATTATGACTGGCTAACAAGAAAAAAAAAAAAAACACATTGACATTAATATTGAAGATTATAGCTGTACTCAATATATATGAGGTTGATTTTGACTGTTACTGTACCATGTGATATGACTACAAAACCCACTAGGTGTGCAGCTGTACAGGAATTGCAAGGTTGTAACATATGAGGGCTGTTAAATTTTTGAAGACAAGGATGGAGCAGCGAGAGAGAAGTTGTTTCACTTTATGGGAGTTTCCTTCGATTGCCAGCCTGTGCCTTGGAATGTCAGTGTTTCCTTTATTTGTAGTGTCAAGTTTTTGAATGATTCCCTGATAATACCATCTTTAATGCTGTTTCTGAGAAAGAGTGCAGACACATAGGTGTACAGAAATACAACTGTTAGTATCCTAAGCCTGCTAAAAAGAGGGCAATAGTTCTCTGCAGGACCAGTCTTGCATATTATATGGACATTTTTTTCTTTTAAAATGTTAATGGTACAAGGAAGATGTCCCCATATGAGAAAGCCCTGACAGAAATGTGACTGTAAGAGCCATGTTGTACGGACATAGTTATTACTGACCTTATTTTTCAGTTTCCGCACGAGGTAGGACACTCGTGAGATCTTTTTACAAATGTGGTCTTTATGCTTGTCCCGATTGAGTTTGGCATCGGCATGTGTTTGTGAGAGTTGACATATTTATTTTCTATATTCTTAGACATGCGTTTTTTGTGGATTACAAACAGGTTTATTGGCTACATACCAATTTAATACAAGGTTAGACAGTGATACAAAATGGGCAGGTCTTTGACAGCCACAATGAAAAAGGAGCAGCCAAGGACAGAACCCGGTGAAAAGTCTGTATCAATTTTTACTGAGGAGTAATGTGTATTTCTAATTGAGGAGAGCTGTTTTCTTTTGTTTAGGTTGGAAGAAATTACTGCTAATGTGTGTTTGGGTACACCATAATACTCAAATTTTGTTATTAATATTTTAAAAGGAATCCATTCAAATGCTTTACGTAAATCGTATAATACGAGTGAAACCATCTTCTCGTTTTCTAAAGCTGTTAATCTGATCGATAATTTCCAGATCAGCTGCAGTGGTATTTCTTATCTGGCCAAAATCAGGGATGATTGTCGTACAGGTGGTCTTGCTTTTCCAGATAATTGCATAATTGTATGTACACGGGTGATTGAGCACTGGCACAACAGAAACGGGTTATTGTTCTGGAGGAGTTGTTTATCACCATTTTTTAATATGGGGATAACTTTTGAGATATTGCATGAATCCAGAAAAACTCCATATACGAAACATTTATTGAAAATAGAAGTTAGTGGCTTACTTATCAAGTGAACTGTTCTGTTAACAACATAATTAAGCATCCAGTACCAGTCCATACATTTGGTATTAGACAATTTAAAAACAGTTTCGCAGACCACATTGAGCTGATTTTATATTAGTAAACAAAGGCTGCGTGGACCGATCGGATCATTCGCAGGTGCATGTGTCACCTCAATTTTGTCTCGGAGTTCTCTGACTGAAGTGACAAAGTAGTCACCCTGTTCTCCTGTATTGTGTAGAGTGTTACATGCTTGACTGGGAGAATTATGTCATCTAATAATTCACTGTGCTGTCTTACACTTATTTGAAGCACTTTTAGTGTATCTTCCATAGGCTGCTTTTTTGACTTACATGAGCTTTGTAATACTTTTTACTTCTAAAGCAAGTATTGTAAACCATATTCCTCTGCGCAGCCCCTCGTTTATCCTCTTTCATATATTCGATACAGTACTAGCCTGTTTTTTTTTCCTAATTTCTTTCAACTCTTTGGTATACCAGTTAATTTTCGTATTTTTATGTTTACCTGAGAGGCTAATTTATATTAATGGGAAGCAGGAAAACCATAAGTCTTTTTTAAAGTGATCGAAATGATTTTCAACTCCAGCTTTCCCTGACAAAGCTTTCCCTGACACTCATACATGCAAAGTCTGAATTTGTGTTTTTTAACTAGTCAATAAATAATATAATGTGCTTCTCTCTCCGACCTCTTACCTGTATCACACTAAGCTGGTTGCTCATTATAAAGTGTTAAAAGCGGTGGATCAAGATCTGTAATAACAATGTAAATTAACAAAAATGCTATCTACAAATGCATCATTATGAGTATGGCACTTGTTCATGCTATGCAAGTTTAAGGATGTTAAAATAAAAAAAATAAGTAAATAAATAAATAAATAAATAAAAATTCTATAATCTTGTTGCTCTGAATCTCATTTCTGTATTAAAATCCCCATGTCCAAAAGAACAGATACCATCTTAGTATATACATAGTTAAGGCTCACTGGCCACTTGACCATCTTCTTATTCTGTGCGGATGCACAAACAGTGCCCAGACTCTTACGGGAATCGGCAACGCGCCGCGAGTAATGAGTATAATGGGCGGGGACACTACGAATGTAGTGCGGGACAGTAAGTTGAGAATGTGGGTTTCGCGGGAGACGTGCCAGAGATAAATCCCTGCAGTCGCGCTATCCTATGTGTCCTCGGTGGCTGAGATGGATAGAGCATCTGCCATGTAAGCAGGAGATCCCAGGTTCGAGTCCCGGTCGGGGCACACATTTTCATCTGTCCCCGTTGACGTATGTCAACACCTGTAAGCAGCTAAGGGTGTTCATTTCATCGTAATAATCTCTGTCTGTCTCTACACAGTTCTCGATTTTCATTCTTCCCTCTATTATTATTGTTTCTGAAGTGTGCAAGGTCTCTGGTAAAACTGTGGTATTATGGGGTCTTAATTTGTGATTGGTAAAGATACTTTTGTTTTAGTGGTACCATGCTGGCTTTCTGTAGTTTCATGATCCCCTTTTTTTTTTTTTTCCCATCGGATATCGAGTTCAGTCGTGTTTTCTGTATAATCTCTTCCAGGTATTTGAAACTGTCTACTTGTTTTACCAGTATGTACTTAGTTTCCAGTGAGTGTCCGTCTGTGGATTTGTGTCCGTGCACTGCATTTTTTCGTCGGAGATTTGTAGTCCTCTGTCGCCTGGGATTTTGTGTAGTGTCTCTAGAGCTTCTTTTCTGTCATCGTCATGGTTATATCGTCAGAAAAGCCGGGCATTTTATGTTCTGTCCTTCTGTCTCCTTTGTCATATATCCTGATTATTTTCACCAAAACTGAGTTGAAGAGAATGGGTCCACCCCCCTGTCTTACATCGATGTCGATTTCGAACAGTTCCGAGATCTCTGCCACGAATTTCACTGTGGATGTTGTATTGGTTAGTGTTGTCTGAATTAGCTTTCTGTGATTCTTGTCTATCTAGATTTCTTTTGGTATGTTGAAGAGTGTTTCCTTGTCTGTGGTGTAGGCCTTCTTGAAGTCAACAAATATTATTGTGGTGTTCCTGGACATTCTCATTGTTAATATTGTTGTCATGACGGCGCGGAGTTTGGTTTGTGAGTGTGGCATGTTTGTAGATGTCATCATGTTGTGGTTTGTTGTGCTCTCTGGTTTTATGTTCAGGGTCTTCGTTTGTGTGGTGTAATGGGCTCAGTTTGCTGTTGCTCATTATCCTGAATTGTTCCAGTGTCAGCTGTGTTTGAAGTGGAATTCGTTTCAGTGAGTTAACGATTTTGTGTGAAGGTTAATTTAGTGTTGTTCGCTGTAAGTCGTGTGGTGATTTTAGTAAAATTAATCAGTTGTTGTTTTTGTTCAGGAATGGATATGATGGATAAAATTAACAGTGCGCAGGTTAAGGGAAGTGTTCGATCCCAATGTGTGCTGTGTATGTTGGTATTGGTGTCAGGAGATGTTTTTGAGCTATATAGGCCAAGGGAAGTGTTTGATCATAATTTAGGGGATCGGGAGCTGTTGTTGAGCTATATAGGTTAAGGGAAGTGTCCGATTCCAGATGATATTGTGTTTAGTGGTATTTGGGGAGTTTTGTGATGTTGGTTTTTTCGTCATTTTGTGTGGTTTTGTATGGGGGTGGGGTGTCTAAATTTGTTTATATATAGTTTGCCTCCACCCAAAAACACCCAATTTTCCACACTTGTCCCGTTAGTGTTATTAGGCTTTTTGTGAATAGTGTGTGTGTTTGTTTTTCGATGTATTTTCGTCCTCATAATGTGTACGTAACGACTTTGTATGCGCCATATTGGAATCGTGGTTTATGGTCGTTTCTGCCATATTTGTGACGTCATGGGGCAAAGCAGATGGGCAGGATCGGTCGCTTCCGTATTTCCTTGATTTGGAGTAGATGTTGATAGGATTTGAAAAATCCTTTCCTTGTTTGTACCTTCATAATTTCTCTGGCATTTTTCATGAATGTTGTTATGTGGTGTACTTGACATTCTTCTAGTGCGTTGTTGGAGAATTTCAAAATTAATAGTCGTTTGTGTGATTTCTATAATTATTATTTCATTATTATTATTATTATTATTATTATTATTTCTATTCTCAGACGTTATGTCTGGTCAAAAGTAGAAAGTGATGCGGACCTTGATCAAGCGTGACTTCCTTTAACTGTACGGTATATGTTATATTGCATTTAGGAACTTTCTGGTAATTGAACATGTATCAATAATTACGGATTTCTGTAGTTGTATATATAAGTTTGGATGTAGCTGTATTGCATTGATGTACTGGTGGGTATTGTGTGGTATTATTATTATTATTATTATTATTATTATTATTATTATTATTATTATTATATCTTGAAGAATGGATTCAATAGAAACAAAAATCTCAACTAGATTTTCTGTGAGCCAGTATTCTGACACATTATATATCACATTCCGTCATCTTACAAAAGTGTTCCGGCTCAATTAATTTATTCATAATATCGTCAGTGTTAACTAGGAAGAGCGTAAGTGTTTCATCTCTGTTATGCTCGGATAAGCTGTTTGTATTCTGTGTTTTACTTGTAGTATTTCCACCCTGCCATGATAATTCTATAACTAAACAGTTAAAACATTATCTATAAAATAACTGAATCCTTCCTGATTGTGTAATTAATGGAACGTATTCGTTTATATATTTCCGCTCCATCCACAATTATTCTTTTAACCTCCTCACTTGGAGAACCATTACCTTAATCATTTAAATGTGTTTTATGTTTGGTATGTTGAGATTTGTCAAGATTACCCATATCTAAAATGTCTTTTAAGGTACCATTTGTTATCGCTCTTGGCTTTACGATTCCAGTTGCTCAAATGTCATTGTTAACATCCTCTAAAATACTCGATAATTCTCTGCCGTGGCTACCCATCGCAGATGGCACATCACAGTTTTTGCCTACCGACAAAGTTATATTGTTCACATTGCTGTGGCTCTTAGCCTGCAACTTCATTTTGCATTGTACTTGTTGTTTACAATATTTGTTATTGCATAACTGGTTTTGGTGTCTGTCTGAAAAATATCAAATTTGTTGTAATCCTCCAATTTATAGTTTTTGGCTCCCTTTTTGTCCATAATGTTCTGGTTTTTTCATCGACTGGCTTTCTTGCATATTTCCAGCAGAATCTTGCAGAAATATACGAGAAATTTGTCTTTGTCGCAGGATTGAACGTGAATTTAGTTTCGAACACAACTCGTGGCTTTTACTTCTAAGATGTAAAATTTCTCTGTTTAAACTGTTGATAATTATGTGTAGGCTCATTCTGTGTCAATATGTGTTTGAGATTATTTTGCTTCAAGTAACAAAACCCCTTTTTTAACCTTTTTGCACAGTCAAATTGCTTGATTTTGCTCGCAACTGTATCTTGTGATGCATATTGTTTTTGTACAGTGGAAGACAGTTCAGTTGTTACAGTTTGCCGACAGTATAGTTTTATTTGTGGTCATGTTTTGAATTAGTTTAGTGCTTTGCTAACCTGTGTGTGATTTCAGCCAAAACTTTGATAGGAATACTCCAATTGTTTTGTGAATTTTAGTCTGTTTCTTAGAGAGTTGTGGTTATTGAAGTTCATAAATTTTATGAAAATTTATTTGGGGGAATCTTTACAAATGTATTAATGCAAATGGTACTGCAAATAATTACAATTTTTTCCACAAATCAGTCTGTCTGGGAGTCTATTTTTGCCCTTCCCTCTAGGAATGTAAGCAGCTTTGTTGGAAACTCCACAGGAATTTGTCAGGTGCAAATGTTGGCTGACAGGCATTTTACTTATGTACATTGTATGGTGAAACTGCAGCTATATAACCCAAATGTGTCTTTGTTTCTAGAATCGAACCTGTCCAGGCAACCTGAACTACAGGCAGCCAGAGAGGCCGTCCGGGCCAAGGCAGAGAAGGTTTCCACGTTGCGGGCACGCTTCGAGGAACTCGGTGTTGAACACAGACGACTCGCGGAGCGGTACGCGCCAGACAATATAAGGGTGAGTGCATTAATTTAGAAGAAAAGAATGGATAGTGGAAGTTTAGCAGGATTGAAGATTGTGAACAGATTGTCTGAAGAAACTGGTCCTGACTAAACTGGCTTTTTATACTGGCAGTAAATGTGCAAAAAGATAAAACGAGGGTCTATAAAATTGTCAAAGGAAGCTCTCCGAAGAAATACGACGTCACACATCACGTCGACGGTCGTACATCTGCTGTTCGTAACACGAGAGACACTGTTGTAGTGGAAACAGAAAGCAACTATTGTCTACAAGGGATCAAAGTTCAATCCACAGATGATGTGTACAATTAAGTTTACCTGATGTGTCTACGCAGGAGGATTTCGTGTCAGAACTTTGACCCAAACGCTGCCCGGGCACATACAGAGTTTGCCACAGTCGGCCATACCTGTCCTGCGGCAAGAGGAGTGCCGATCGCACGACCGGGTAGGGCAGTCGCTACAGAATGATGACAGTGTTTAAAATTGGCTGCCAGGTGTAAGAGGTATATGGCCGGCTGGTACCTGTGTTCACCACGAGAGTATTGTGACAAATGTCGTGTCAATGTACATGCTAGGAGAAGGCGGGAGCAATGGGTAATGATCCTACCTTACTATTTGACTCTTCTAATTTAGCCGCCTCATCAAAATATTAAACTAGGCAATAAATGATACAGAATACAGAGTGAACAGATGTATCTGACGGCACAAATTTTGAACTTTCACTGTCAGATTATTTCGATGCCCAGTTGCAGTTGGCGTCTGTCCTCCCTTCAAAAAGCCCACATTGCATTTTTGTCACACAATGCTACAGGAGCCAGTGCACTGACATAATGAAGGTGTGTGGTGGAAACTTCGCAGGTGCACTTCTCCGACCATTTGCCCGGCCCGATGCAGCTGCGACGTTTCTGCCGCTGCCAGAAACAAATTAGCACACAGTACTCCGCTTGGTCAGTGGAAATTATAACTGTTGTAGGTGGGTGCGTCAGCTTGAACTCGAAATGAGTGCCTCGAAGCTGGAGAGAGATTTCGCTGTCTCGCAGACATAACAGACGACTCTGATGCTGCAGTCAGTCAGAACCCAGTGGGGCAACAGTAGGCTAGCAAACTGAGAAAAGCATTGGGTTGGTGCATAAGTTCATAGCATTTTTCTTTAAGTCTAATGAACACAACAGATACTTATAACAGAGACTCGAATTGTCAATAATATATGCTCCTTCACTATTTACAACAGTCCGCTAATGCTGGAGTAACTTTTCTGTTCCTCGACTGTAGATGCTGTGTATTTTTGAGCTGAAGAGCTGGGCGAGCCACGTTTGGAGAGAATTTTTGTCCAAAAAAGAAGTTCCTCAAAGGTTGCTCAATAGGGGGTGAAAAGTAAAAATCTGAGGGTGCAAAATCAGGTGAATAAGATGGGTGCAGATATACTCCCCAACATGAATCCTGTATACTGCATTTTGTTAGTCCAGCAGAATGTGGGCGAGTGTTACCGTGGAGTACTGTCAGTTCGCATATTCTTCCTGGTCATTTTTCTTGGACTGTCTCTGCAAGAGGTCTCAATTGTTAATAATAAATGTCAGCAATGATGGTTACACCTGGGGGAAGCAAGTCATAGTACACCGTACCGTACAGTCACTGTTCCACCAGATATGTAACTTAATGTTAGCATAAAGACACTATTTCTTGTCACCAGTAATGATACCGGATAGGGATGGTCAGTGTTATTCACTAGCCAGGCAGAGACGCACATATTATCATCCACTAATCTTTGTGATATTGGCTCAAAGCGTGCAGTACCCGTACACTCGATTTGTGAACCTTCCCTATTGTGTGCAATGTCACACAGTGGTGGGGTTCATCACATATGACAGTTCTTGAGTACACTGTGATTGATAATTGTCGATTAATGTGTTTGAATGATCTTCATGATACCCCAAAGGTCTTCCTGATTGTGGAGAGCACTAATGCCAAAACGAGTCTCCTTAAATTGAGAAAACCTCTCTCTTCCCGAGCTCTATCGAGTGGCATTGTACAGGGCACAAATGTTTCTGGCTGCCTTCGCTGCAGCTACCCCTCTATTGAACACAAACAGAGACATGTTCTGATTTCTTCACTTGGCACCCAATTTTCTAGTGTCCACAGCTCCACTCACTATCTCAAAATGACAAAATGACTACATTTAAACTCAAGTAGCAACAGTGAACTAGAAACAAAAAATTACAATTGATAAATAAACCCATAGCAATCAGAATACCAACATGCAAAACAAAAATGCAATGGACTTGTGCACCAACCTAATAACTAAGAGAAGTGACGCCTCCTCTGCCGTAATACTTCACCCCTAGTCGGAGTACAGCTGAGGCTGCCATATGCTCTCCGTCCCTGTCTCTGTCTCTGATGGAGCCTTCCCTTTACTTCCCATCCCGTGGCAGTGCAAGTACGACAGGCCACATGTGATAGCATGGCAGCAGCCATTGCATTCTGTAGTACACTACTGGCCATTAAAATTGCTACACCAAGAAGAAATGCAAATGATAAACCGATATTCATTGGACACATATATTATACTAGAACTGACATGTGATTACATTTTCACACAATTTGGGTGCTTAGATCCTGAGAAATCAGTATTCAGAACAACCACCTCTATACATAATAATGGCCTTTATACGCCTGGGCATTGAGTCAAACAGAGCTTGGATGGCGTGTACGGGTACAGCTGCCCATGCAGCTTCAACACAATACCACAGTTCATCAAGAGTAGTGACTGGCATATTGTGACGAGCCAGTTGCTTGGACACCATTGACCAGACATTTTCAATTAGTGAGAGATGTGGAGAATGTGCTGGCCAGGGAAGCAGTCGAACATTTTCTGTATCCAGAAAGGCCCGTACAGAACCTGCAACATGCGGTCGTGCATTATCGTGCGGAAATGTAGGGTTTCGCAGGGATCGACTGAAGGGTAGACCCACGAGTCTAACACATCTGAAATGTAACGTCCACTGTTCAAAGTGCTGTCAATGTGAACAAGAGGTGACCGAGACATGTAACCAGTGGCACCTCATACCATCACTCCGAGTGATATGCCACTATGGTGATGACGAATACATGCTTCCAATGTGCGTTCACCGCGATGTCGCCAAACACAGATGCGACCATCGTGATGCTGTAAACAGAACCTAGATTCATCCGAAAAAATGACGTTTTGCCATTCGTGCACCCAGGTTCATCGTAAAGTACACCATCACAGTCGCTCCTGTCTGTGATGCAGTGTCAAGGGCAACCGCAGTCATGGTCTCTGAGCTGATAGTCCATGCTGCTGCAAACGTCATCGAACTGTTCGTGCAGATGGTTGTTGTCTTGCAAACGTCCCCATCTGTTGACTCAGGGATCGAGACGTGGCTGCACGATCCATGACAGCTGTTCGGATAAGATGCCTGTCATCTTGACTGCTAGTGCTACGAGGCCGTTGGGATCCAGCACGGTGTTCCGTATTACCTTCCTGAACCCACTGATTCCATATTCTGCTAACAGTCATTGGATCTCGACTGAAGCAAGCAGTAATGTCGCGACACGATAAACCGCAATCGCGATAGGCTACAATCTGACCTTTATGAAAGTTGGAAACGTGATGGTATGCATTTCTCCTCCTTACATGTGGCATCACAACAACGTTTCACCAGGCAACGCCGGTCAACTGCTGTTTGTGTATGAGAAATCGGTTGGAAACTTTACTCATGTCAGCACATTGTAGGTGTCGCCACTGGCGCCAACCTTGTGTGAATGCTCTGAAAAGCTAATCATTTGCATATCACAGCATCTTATTCCTGTCGGTTAAATTTTGCTTCTATAGCACGTCATCTTCGTGGTGTAGCAATTTTAATGGCCAGTAGTGTAAAAACAGACGGTGCACATCCACATCCACTTGTCATTCCTCCTCGGTAGACAGTGAGACGACACAGCTTGATATAGTCACCGATTCGGTGCTAGCTACCGATTTCCAGTGAGTTGTGTGAGCAAGAAATAGTTTACTGTGAGCTGTGGCATTTTATGGCCAAAAAATTCTGAAAAATGTGACATTGCTGGACATATGACACTGTCACAAATGCATGACGGGTGTCCAAAAAGGATTCTACTTGAAAGGTGTTCAAAATAGATTCAACTTTTTTGTTCTCCCCTGTGTCCAGTTTGTGGAGAGAGGTGTCGGTGGCAAGAATTGCTACTGGATACACTCAAGTTTTGATTGAAATATCCACCATTCGGAAGACCACAATTAGCTGCGCAACAACAAAGGGCATTTTGTGTCGTGGAACACTGAAAGACAGTGTCTGTTATCACAGTTTTTTCTCAGCTTTTGGTGACAGTTTCTGTTCAATCCACCTGATGAAAACTCCACTGAGCATCAGCATAGAAAACTTGTAGAGACAGATGCTTATGCAAAGGCCGAAGTACCGGCAGTCCACATTCATTGCATGGAGTTTGGCAAACCTTCCAACTGAGCTCCACAAATTCAGTTCAGAAACCTGCTAGCATCACTCAGCACTCTGGAATGTTCTTTGTAAGTGTCTGACATTCGGGAGGAACTAACTTCACTTTGTGGAGGCACTCACAATTTATGACAAAAGATTCTTGCACCATCTTTAGTTGGGATTGCTGACAAATAAAAATTTTACGAACAGGGTAGTCTTCAATGGTATCGAGAGCAGAACCGTCAGGGAGAATGTTTGAATCTGGGGTTCAAAAAACACTCGGTGCATCACTGGAGAAACTGTCGTGTGTTCAAAGTTGAATGTCTTTATTTCCAAGTGCCGAATGAAGCTATACGGGCCATTTTTCTTTGCAGAAGGAACTGTAATGGGACATTCGTATCTCGATACAACCTGTATGTTGTTGATACGTCTCAGAGGGGACTCTCGAGATATCATTTTTCTGGCAGTACAGATCACCATCGCACCTCTGTAATGACGTGAGGGAGTATCTGGACGAACACCTTCCACAGCATCGAGATCGCACTAGCCCCGACGTAGACATGTTGTCGAGACGGAACTCGAGGTCACTACATGTGACACTGTGTGTGTTCCTTTTGTGGTCTTTTTCTCACTGTGACCTCGAGATCTGACAGAGGTGTGAGAGTGGATTGCAGAAGCTTCTGCTGCCATTACGAGAGAAGGAATGGACTGTCAACTAAATGTGTTGTGAAGGGTGGCTTATTGACTCTTCGTAAGGTAGATAAAATTATTTTGACATGTCACTGTATATAAGGTATATAAAGGATTGTAATCTGATATCAGGAGGCTGGAGGCTATAGGTTGCATTCTTTTTCAGACACCCTGTATATTGAAAACGTACTTCCCAAATACTCAGCCTCTGCCCTGTTTTATTGCGAGTAGGAGTGTTCTCGGGTAGTTGTAGTTTGGCAAGTGTTCCCACATGAGCAAACACTGGTGCTGAAGTAGGGAGCAACATAGAGCTTGCTGTAGAATGGGCCAGTCAGCTAGTGTGTGCCTGGAACTGCAGCACCGGGACAGCACGAAGTTTAGTTGGCTACTGTCATGAAACATTAACTAAAAACGCATTGCTCAAAATAAATGTAGCGATAATTCCCTCTACACTTTTATTAATTTAAGTGTCCAGCATACACATAGGCCCTGTAGCCATAATTTTTTATTCTTATTCGTCCCCTTACAGGTTTCAAGCATCGTGCATTCTTCTGTTACGATACCTGTCTTTTCCTTGACTACTCGCTTTTGATTTGTATGTTGCAGTTTTGAGACGTAATCGTCAGGGACTCATTCTGATAACATACGTATTAGTTCCATGTTGTTCTGTTTTCAAGGATTTTGTTTTCTGATATATAAATTCAATTCATTCCCTTCCCAGTTACGTCTGATCTACAGTACCTTTCTACTGCTCTGAAAAATCTCATTTCTGCTGTCCGAATTCTGTACTCTTAATTCTATGTGACACACGATTCACTTCAATACAATAAAACGGGAAGGGCCACAGTTTTATAAAACTGTAATTACATTGCTTCCAGTGTTTTGTTTTTGAAGCAGCATATATTTTTATTTGAGAATTTTGCTAGTTTTTTTCTTTGTATCTCTTATCATACTCACATGTAATGTCGGATCCTAGATAGTTAAAACACTTAAGCTTTTTTATTATCAACTATAGACCTATATCTCTGACGTCAATATGTTGTAGAATTTTAGAACATGTTTTTTGCTCGAGTATCATGTCGTTTTTGGAAACCCGGAATCTACTCTGTAGGAATCAGCATGGATTCCAGAAACAGCGATCGTGTGAGACCCAACTCGCTTTATTTGTTCATGAGACCCAGAAAATATTAGATACGGGCTCCCAGGTAGATGCTATTTTCCTTGACTTCTGGAAGGCATTCGACACAGTTCCGCACTGTCGCCTGATAAACAGAGTAATAGCCTATGGAACATCAGACCAGCTGTGTGGCTGGATTGAAGAGTTTTTAGCAAACAGAACACAACTTGTTGTTATCAATGGAGAGACGTCTACAGACATTAAAGTAACCTCTGGCGTGCCACAGGGGAGTGTTATGGGACCATTGCTTTTCACAATATATATAAATGACGTAGTAGATAGTGTCGGAAGTTCCGTGCGGCTTTTCGCGGATGATGCTGTAGTATACAGAGAAGTTGCAGCATTAGAAAATTGTAGCGAAATGCAGGAAGATCTGCAGCGGATAGGCACTTGGTGCAGGGACTGGCAACTGACCCTTAACATAGAGAAATATATTGTATTGCGAATACATAGAAAGAAGGATCCTTTATTGTATGGTTATATGATAGCGGAACAAACACTGGTAGCAGTTACTTCTGTAAAATATCTGGGAGTATGCGTGCAGAACGATTTGAAGTGAAGTGGAATGATCATATAAAATTAATTGTTGGTAAGGTGGGTACCAGGTTGAGATTCATTGGGAGAGTCCTTAGAAAATGTAGTCCATCAACAAAGGAGGTGGTTTACAGAACACTCGTTCGACCTATACTTGAGTATTGCTCATCAGTGTGGGATCCGTACCAGATCGGGTTGACAGAGGAGATAGAGAAGATCCAAAGAAGAGCGGCGCGTTTCGTCACAGGGTTATTTGGTAACCGTGATAGCGTTATGGAGATGTTTAGCAAACTCGAGTGGCAGACTGCAAGAGAGGCACTCTGCATCGCGGTGAAGCTTGCTCACCAGGTTTCGAGAGGGTGCGTTTCTGGATGAGGTATCGAATATATTGCTTCCCCCTAGTTATACCTCCCGATGAGATCACGAATGTAAAATTAGAGAGATTAGAGCGTGCATGGAGGCTTTCAGACAGTCATTCTTCCCGCGAACCATACGTGACTGGAACAGGAA
The DNA here is from genome assembly GCF_023897955.1 of Schistocerca gregaria. Taxonomy (NCBI): domain Eukaryota; kingdom Metazoa; phylum Arthropoda; class Insecta; order Orthoptera; family Acrididae; genus Schistocerca; species Schistocerca gregaria. Next base: position 86,434,010 of record NC_064929.1, on the reverse strand, counting down.
AGGGAGGTAATGACGGTGGCACGTAAAGTGCCCTCTGCCACACACCGTTGGGTGACTTGCGGAGTATAAATGTAGATGTAGATCCTTTGGCATCTTTTTCCTTATAAGCCACAGCTAGCATAACTAGCACGAATAATGATACAGGAATATGCCCTCATGTCTCAGTGTGTTACATCTGTATAATACACATCGGAAGACAAACCACTACTAACAAAAGCACTGTAGCAGAATAAAGTAATCTCATTGTCTGAAAAGGGAGACAGGTATACATGTGAGGGATCAACCTGCTGTCACTGCGTACTAGTTATCCAAAGAGATTTTCAGTAATAGACTGAGAAGTATATCTGAGTGCGTCTAAAGTGAAAAACGAACGGGCTTTAGATAGGGAAGCTGTACAGCAGATGCAGCACTCAGGTCGAAACAAACAATTGAACAACGAAGAGGATTTGCAGAGAAACCACCTCCATTTTCGTAAACATTATAAAACCTTTTGATAAGGTTAGAAGAGGGAGTCTGAATCACAAATCTAAAAGAGACTGCTATGGTTTACAAGTGACAGGCACCCTGAGAAGCCTGTGCAGAGTTACCTCTTTCATCTCGGATTTAAATGGTATATTATTGTACCATAACGGAAATTATTTTTTATTCCACAAATAATTACTAAATCTATTCTGAGGACAAATGCTGTCAGCAATCACATATATTTCTCCCCTGTAGACACCAGTCGGTGTTAACACACCGAACCAGATGACGGACTGAGACTCTAATTCGGACCCGTACCTTCCGCAGTCGGCAAACTACCTACTGTGCCAGCCGAGTGCGATCCACGGACCGGTTCCAAAGCTTCTCCTGGTTGCAGGCTTCTTATATTTTCCATCGAAAATTTTGCTGCCATCCGAGATGCGGACTGTTTATTATTTGATCTTCTGAGCCTAAATCTGTATCGACTCCCGAAAGTAGTCCCAGTGGTCGTGAAATAGTTGAGTATTAAATACACATTCTTCGGCATTGTCTACTCATCACTCTGTGCTCTCCTGCAGGAGACACTCTGCTTGGCAGCCCAGCAGAGCGACGAGGAAAGCGACGCCGTGGCGGAGGCCTTCCTCTCCGGCCGGGTCGACGTTGAGCGCTTCGCGGCTCAGTACATCAGGATACGTGCGGTGAGTGCCGACTGCTTGCCGTAGTCCAGCTTCCACCTCCCTTCCACATCCCACCATTATGAAACTGACAATTCTCGAAGCCTCTGGCCGTCTCGTATCAGCTGATCCCACCTTTTAGTTGAGTTCTGCTACAACTTTCTTTTCTTCCTTTTCTATTTGTGACTTCCTTATGAGGTATGTGCTCTACCAGCGTAATCTTCAGCATTTTTCTGTAGCACCACATTTCAAAACCTTCTATTCTCTGCTTGTCTACGTTGTTTATCATTTGAGTTTCACTTCCGTATATGGCTACACTCCAGACAAATACTTTCAGAAAAGACTTCCTGTCACTTAAATTCATTGTCGTATTCAATGTTAACAAATTTCTCCTCCTCAGAAATGCTCTTCTTGCCATGCCCAGTCTACATTTTATATCCTCTCTACTTCAGTCATCATCAGTTATTTTGCTGCCCAAATAAAAAAACTCATCCACTACTTCAATTGTCTCATTTTCCATTCTAATTCCCTCATCATCAACTGATACGATTTGACTACATTCCTTTACTTTTGTCATTGTTCATCTTATAACCTCTTTTTCAGATCCTATCCATTGTGTTAGACTTCTCTTCAGAATTCAAAGCTGTCTCTGGCGGAATTGAAGTGTCAGTGGTGGACTGCAGACATCTTATTTTTTCTCCCCGAACTCTATTTCCCTATCCAAATTACTGCTTGGTTCACTTCAGCGCTCGGTCAGAGTATAGATTGAGTAATGTTGGCAACAGATTACAATTGTGCCTCACTCTCTTCTCAGTCACTGCTTGCCTTTCGTGTCCTTTGACTCATAAAACTGGAGTCTTGTTTTGATACAAGTTGTAGATAAAGGTTCAGTGGCTGTATCTTACCCCTGCTGCCTTCAGAATTTCAAAGACTATTATGAAAAAGAAAGTTGTTACTCACCATATAGTGAAGGTGCCGAGTCGCAGGTAGGCACAACAAAAAGACTGACACACACACACACACACACACACACACACACACACACACGACTGACAAGGCCTTGTTGGCTGATAACTCACTTTCCGACAGTCTTTCTGTTGTGCCTACCTGTGACTTACCACCTCCGCTATATGGTGAGTAGCAAGTTTCCTTCTCATAATGTTGTTACATTCCACCCTGGATTTTCCATTGTTTGAAGGGGTGTATTCTAGTGTATATTGTTAAAAGCTTTACCTAGACCTACAAACGCCACAAACCTAGGTTTGTCTTTTGTCTGTCTATTTTCTACAATAATTCGTAGGCTGCTTTGTGTTCCTACATTTTTCTGAAACTCAGTCTGGCCTTCCCCATTGTCAGCTTGTAGTACTTTATTCATTGTTCTGTATTAATTTGAGTCAGTATTTTCCAACTGTGACTTCTCAAACTTGTAGTGAGCTGATATCATAGGTGGTGGCGCTTACCGTTTCAAGGATTAGAATTATCACGTTCTTCTTAAACTCAGAGTATTTCACCATTCTCGTATACTAGGTGGAATGTGTGGTTTTTTTTTCTTTTTTTTTTCCCTCATCTGGCATTTACTCTTCCCTTTATATAATATTGTCTTTGAGTTCATTTCCCTGCTATAGCCCCTCTATATATTCCTTCCACCTGTCCCTTCTCCTTTCGACTCCGCCTCGCCGTCTGAGTTCACGATATTGTACGACTAGTTCTCCTTTCTACAAAGCTCTCTTTAATTTTCCTATACACATCTACCTTTCCCCTAGTTGTGCACGCTTCTATGACCTCGCATTTGTCGCGTAGCCACTGCGCATTTTTTATCAATCTCATTTTTTAGGTCTCTGTATTCAGTTTTTCTTCTTCCATTTTATGCATTTTTATATTTTCTTCTTTTGTAAGTTGAATTAAATGTCTCAATGACTAATGGAAAATCTCATATAAAGATGTGAAACAAATACTAACAAAGAGATAGAGGGGGTGGCCAGTACTTACCTCAGCTCAGTACAGCTGATAGATAACACAAAACAGAAAAGAAAATTTACATTCCTAGCTTTCGGAACTTTGTTTCTTCATCAGGGAGGAGAGAGGGGAAAAAAGGGAAGAAGGGAAAGTGGATTTAGTTACTCACAACTCAGGTTATGAAGCAACAGGTAGGGTAGCTAGGATGGAGGCATGGTTGCCACCCTCCCTGTTTATCTTTCCTTGTTGTTGCTACTCTTTGTTAGTATTAAATTAAATATCTCCCATGTTATCTGAGGCAGTGTACTTGTAGCACTAAGGTGACAGGGGGTGTGGTGGTGCCTCATGTTTCAGCTGAGCCACGAGAGGAAGACGAAGGAGGAGAAGCTGCAGAGCCAGCTGAGGGAGCTGCAGAGGGCCGGCTACTGACGGGTGATGGCGCAGCAACAGGCTACTGTCACCACTGTCGCTATTTTTGTTAATTATAATATTCAGTTATTTATATGCAAATGTGTTCTTTTTATTTGTGTCCCCTACCTCAAAGAATCGTTTGTGTTTGTGTGTGTGTGTGTGTGTGTGTGTGTGTGGAAGGGGGGGGGGGGGGGCGGTGCACGCCCACTTGTCGATTTTCTGTTCGTCTCCTCACTGAAGACCCTCTTGGTAGCCCCCCTTTTCCTCTTTTGAAAAAACATTGCTTCTAATTTCAGGTTTCAAAGTGATTCTTTTAACTTACCTCACATGCACAAATAATTTTTCTTATCTCATCTTTCTGGCCTTTACGATGGGGAGCTACAGTATATGTCTAGATTCTTCATGTGAAACTTTCTAAGTAGGTGCAAGATTTTTTAATTTCGCAGTGTATGACAGTTTTGAATTGTTCTATTTGACAGGGTGTCACTGTCCTGACAGGGCAATATTTCTGCTAGCTGACTTTTTCAGTCCCCGGGCAGTCCCGACGGTCGCTTGTCTTCCGCTGGGTGCCATTCCCAGTGTCCTGCTGTCAATTGCCGTGTCAGATTTGCACCGGAAGTAGAAGCAAATGGCAAATTAACATTTCCCGTCACACAGTCAACTGAAGGGGCGTGGGGCATCTGCCGAAACTGACGTATACGATCTGTACTTTCCTGCCCCTATTGTCATGCTGCCTTGCGACCAGGATTTATTTTGAGCAGACTGTTGCACGGGGCTCATGAAGTCTCTGACCGAGAGAATGAGAATCTAGCAGTGGAGTAGTATGGCCTACAAACCGATTCCGAGAAAATTGTTTCGTTGACTGGCAAATCCAGTGTGTCATAAAGTTAGACGAGCCTGTGCAGCAGTTTACAACAGAAGAGAAAACTGGCATAATGGGACGTATCTCTTATTTCACGAAAATACATTGGAAATGTAAGTGTGTATCCTGCCCGCACTCAAGTCAAAAGCCATGTCAGGGTCATTTAACACTTTCGCTGTGGTATCGGTGCAGACGCAACTCTCCAGTGTGGCCCGGCAACTTGAGAGTGCGGGCCGGTAACACTCTGAAACGGCAGGTACTGTCATGAAACAGATTCGAAAGCTGTGCTTCCACGCTATCATCATTCTGCAATTCTTCTGCAGCCTCTAAATGATAATCTCCGTGGTATGCCTCGTCCACACTACACAGAAAATCACTGTCCTCTAGTACACTAAGTAACTGTTCCTCTGTCAATTTAACACTTTTCCTGCTCCTTTTCACATCCATTACGAACAATATATGTTCGATAACTGACCACACAAAGGTGTACGTGCTTTTATGCTAGCTTAGACACTGCAACTAGACTGAGTAATCTGACAGTGAGCGTGGATGCTTATAAGCGTCATCCGCATTGGCTCGTGGCCTGTTGTGACGCTTATAAGCGTCAGCCGCAGTGACAATGTTAAGAACAGTCTGAGACTCTGGAAACTACAAGTTTACTGCATCCTGTGCAAGTACAGGAAAGTGCCATTAGGCCAGACTGTCTACATGCTACGGGAAAGGTGCACAGACTGTTAACACTCTGCAGACTGAGAGCAGATTTGTTTGCAGAGCACTGCATCTGCAAAGAAGAGACTGCGAAATACGATGACGTCAATCAATTCCGTGTGGCTCGACAGCCTAGTGCGATTCCCTTGGTCGGATGCGTGTAAAGTGAGTTACCGTTTAATGTGGAATCTGTACCGTGTCTCTCTCCTGGCAAATTTTCACATAATTGAGAAGTGAAGGTTCGGTTAAAGGGAGACCAAAATATACCACAGCCACACCGAGATTTGACCCTGCAGTCTTTCTGTTACTGGCCTTACGCTCGATCGTGGAGCTGACGTGTACTGCCATTTCATTTCAATAATGATCCAGCTACACTATTTACTTATAAATAAAAAGCAGTTTCCGATTAAGTAAGGTTCGTGATGCAGCAGCCTCAGCGGTACTTGTAGTGCAGTGGTGGCATGTGGAAAGATCCACCCGCATCACACGAACTGAGTAGCACCTCCTCCATTGCAGAGACACCTGGAGCTGAGACATAGTGAGAATCTTTCCCCTCCACCCACACCGGGCTCTACGGGTCTGGGACCGGCAGCAGGAGATAGCGATTATAAGGAAGGCACCCGACAGGAAAAAGTCAGCTTTCCGAACTGCCCGAGGACAGTGACGAGTCAGCATGACGAGACATCACACGCTCCATTTCGGGCTAGTCGACCTAATATCTGAAAAAGGTTCAAAATTTGTTGGCAGGCTTTTCCGGTATTGTTGACATCTGTCTTCGAGTGTCTGCCAGTGTAGGACATTCCTGTGAACCGAGTAATGTCTGCCTACTGACTGGATAATAGTGTACTTACTTTGGCAATACATTTTGAAGCATGCTTCACCATTAGGACTGCATTTGGCTATTGAAGATCCTCCATTGTGGTGTCGAGAAATGTGTATCTGTGAATTTTGCCAATTTCTATCATATGACACAGCAATGAAACAACTTCCACTTATCAATTACTCTAGTATACGTATGTACGTAGTTTTTGAGTTACATCAATTTGTAGGTTCCTTTAAAATTTGAAGAACTGTCTTTAAAAAATGTGTGTGTTTGAATACACACATGCACCCACTAAACTGTTTTGCTTTTGCATGTCAAATGGTATCAGCATCAACTACATTTTATATTTGTAGTAGTTCAAAGGGAGTGTTTGTTTGTATTGTAGGTAAATAGAATTGAGTAATGGAATAAATTCAGACTGCCAGCCAGTACCTACCTTTGAGAGCCGAAATATTTATTACTGCAATCGGACACGTATTGATGGCAGCCTAGCTTTTGGAACACACAGCTGCTTCACGATGGAGGAGATAGTGATAGGTTTGGAAAGGTTTACAGGGAGGGCAGCTAACTGAGAGAAGACAGAGCAATCTGTAAAGTAAGGCAGTAGGCAAAGACAGATTTTTGTTTATTACACTCTTTCAAAATTTATCTTCGTACCAAATATTTTGGGCATGAGACGTAAGTCGTCAAGTCTCGACCCTCGCCACACCTCCTCCTTGAGCACACACCACACATTTTCTCATGAGGAATTTCTTTGCAAACCAAATCACGTTTCAACACTGGTTCTATTTTGGAAACCAGTAAGACTGTCGCCGTACTCATACTGTCCCACACGAACAGCAGCACAGCGTTCCGACTGGTGATGTCTCGTATTAAAAGCCGGGGTGCTAGCTGCGTGTAGCTGGCAGATGTGCACACAGTTTACTTTAGAAAACTTACCTAACTCACAGCAGTAAGCAGATCAATACAAGCACTGTTTCGCAGATTTAAATGGTATATTCAGACTCGTCTCCCCCAGCCTGCGGGTCGATAGTCTGCCGACAGCATTTCGGAGATTCGAACCCGCATAATATTTTCAGATTTACACTGCTGCACAATTGCCACTTTCAACATACAAATAGCTGTCTCACTCGCAAAATACTACTTACCTGCCCCGTTCAAGAATATGCACCTCCGTCCGAGAGGGACCGTCGCTGTACATCAGTAGGCTCTAGTAGTCCGTGCTACAGTGAAGAGATGACATTACACATCAGTGTTCCTTTTCGGTGTTTTTCCGAGTTACTGACTGTTAGTAAAAGTACCTGTACTGTGTCAGGTTCCGAGTTGTCTGACACTATATTCAGTAATCCCGCTGTAAAATGCAAATCGAAAATAGAGGACTGATCCAAACACTAAATAGTGTAATTATATTTTAAAATAAAAACTGTAAACATGTCAACTGTGAGATTGTTTGCGAATTATTTGAATACCTACCAATTATTCTGGCCTCTGTTTTTCTGTTGTTTGTGTTTTAAATATGGCACATTAAAACACAGAAGATAATGTTCACATTAAAACACAGAAGATAATGTTTACAACAAATATTTATTATTTGTTTTCTACATGCCTCAGCAGTGTTAACATAAAGTATGCAATAATCTTCTATTGTGCACGGGAAGAAGACTAACACTGCATTTATGATTCCTTTTTGTTTTTATTCTAACACTGGAGCTGCAGGTGTGATTTCGTCTTTGAGACACAACTGATATATTTGATTGTTTTCACTTTTTTTTTTAATACATTTGTGGTTCAAACAATTAACAATATTAATTGTGATGGGTTGCTGCCCACCACATAGAAAAGGCATTAGACAGTGGACAAATTACCCATCTTCAGCTGCAGCCCATCCTTCCACAATGACCTCTACCTGTCGCAGCACTCGCCGAGCTAATCTTGCAAAACCGTATAACTCTTTCCCGCACTTCCTTCCAGTACCTAATACTCCATTTATTAAATCATCCTCAGCAATCCCAAATTTCTACATCTGAAATTTGGAACTGCTGAGGATGTTTTAATAAATGTAGCATTAGGTACTGGAAGGAAGCGTGTATAATAGTTGGCTCCCCGATTGAAACCCTCGCCATCCGAAAAAGAGACTGGCACACACAGTTCCACCTCAGAAAGCTGTGCAATGTATTCACCTTATAAACCCACCTCAGACTACTACTATGTGCCACCACTACGAGGGCCCGTGTGACACCTCCCACACGTCACCTCGTAGCCTCCGAACCTTGCCTCACAGATGTACTAAATCTGCCACTCTCTCAGAAATTCACTTCTGTCCCCCTTCAGAAGCTCGAGTCTAAACAGCTCCATTGTGAAGCTGTCCTCCAAAACTCTTGACATACCAAGTATTAGGTCTTGCCTTCTGCACCAATTTGAAATACAGTTGTGATTGTCTGACAAAAGATCTCTCCTTCTCCTGATCCTTGCAGTGGAAACACCTTTTCTTCATCAAACTCGACCAAAAACTAATGACGAATCCTGCATAAGTCAATTTTCTCTTCCGTCTAACTGTGTCTTGATAACTTTACGTGTTTTCGAAATCTCGCCTTCCTCTCAGTCTCCGAATCTCTCAACTTGAAAACTGACCACACGTCTGCAGAGAGAACTGCAATCCACGATTTTAAATGTGATTCCGATCTACCTGCCGGCATAAGCTCCACCAGTGTGGACCGTACCAGCTATCGAACGTGTTCACTTAGGAGCTCTGCCGCACTGTCCCCGTCCGACGCCGGCACAGTCTCCCTCGGTCCTATTTCTCGCTTCACCTCTGACGTTCTTACTTTCTGGGTGCTTCCCAAAATACGTAAACCCGAACACCCGGGTGCCTGTCGTGGTGGATACTGTGCACCCACAGATCGAATCTCTGCCCTGCTGCACCGACACCTACATTCTGTTACCTGTAATGTAACCACTTGCATGATGCACTGATCATTTCCTCTACAGACACCAGTTTATTTTACACCAACATCCCAAATGCCCATAGCATTTCCAGTCGGATATGATAGTGTTCGATGCATAACTGACTTTGAAGCTGAAACCAGCTCGCCAGTCACTGTGACCACCCGTATCCTCACCAACAATTACTTCACCATGGCACCTACGTAACACCGTGTTCTACCATATCTTCCTTCATCATCGGCATTGTCATTGCCGTGAGGCACCGTTATACCAAGTGGAAAGGCGCGTCGATCTTAGAGCATGAGATATGGTAAACTTAAGTCATTGACAACACACAACGGTCACGGTAGCACCTGATTTCAGAATAGCTGCAGTAGTTAGGATCTACAAGCTACCCCCTCTTGACCAGGTCCTCAAAACTTAAATCGTAACGAGAGCCCTTCAAAGCAAAAATGTCATAACAATCAACTATAAAGGCTTTGTACAAGGGTAAGAAATGTTACAGTTTATGGAATAATAACAGATATGACCAAACTGTCTTGTTTCTTCTGCTTCATTTAATGTAACGTTGTTCACTGTTTTGTTTCGCATTCACCACTCATTCACACTCTGATGTGGAGTATATGCGAGTGCCTGAACCCTAACTCCCAAGTTCGATCGAAACCTTCTGATTAACAGTTTGGGTTGCTAGACACCAACAGTCAATGATAATGATACAGTATTTTGTAATTGACTTTTCTAGTTTAGCCACCGTCTCCATGAATGTTTGTTAGGCATAAGACAATTACACACTTTTCTCTGCGATCCGCAATTATTAAGAGTTCGCGTAAAAGTTAACATTTTTCTCCTCTTCATAAATTGGAGCCCGCTCTCCGCGATATAATTAAAAAAAAAAAACGGTCTCAATAATGCGTCGCTTGTGAGATGCGTATAGATTTATCCCGTAATTGACCACCCTGTAGGTGTACTCAATTTAATGACCACACTTCGCTATCCACGATTTCGTGTAACTAAATGTCCTTTTGTTACACTGATTGTATACTGTGGTTATTTAAAACTCGCCCCCTATATTTTTTCACTATGCACAATTAGCACTTCTTTACTTGTTTATTTCTGAGAATAAACAAAAAAAAAAGACACCGTATCATCGGCTTCGTCGATGTAAAGCAAAACACCTCAATATGCCCAATTTTACCTCTTCTTATAGGATCGGCTACCTTACTCATTAATTTACTAGATATTATTTCCAATAACACTAAACAGGTCACCGTTGTATTTTAATTGTATTCAAAAGCATGTTATTATTATTACGACCGACCAAATCGTAACAAACCCCGCACGGCGTGCGTTTTTAACGATAGCTTTACACTCGCCCAGCCTTTATTCGTGCAATATTATATATAAATATACAGACAAGACCGAAAGATCGATCTCTCTACCATAACCAATAGAGGCAAATACACTATTCAATTTCCGTTACATCTATCTTGACTTGTATTGTTACAGTGTTATGGTAACCTACTTGTGGATTGTGTATAGAAAACCTTCCTAACCGCTCAGAATCCTAAATCCCACAACCCAGTCAAATTCGCCGATAACATCGTCACAATTTGGTCTGAGGCCGAAGACCTCCTATCCACATTCCTCCGGGACCTTGACACCTTGTCTGCCATTCAATCCACGGCCCTCTTCGGCTGCAAAATCCACCTTCCTCAATGTGGACCTATACCTCAGAGGTGGCTCCGTCAATATGCCTGTCCATGGCAAACCTACCAACAGTACCTCCGTTGCGATAGCCGACACACATTCCTCGCCGAGTAGTCCCTTCTGTCATCATGTCTGCAGCGAGGAACAGTCCCTCTCCAAATATGCCTCCTCACTCTGTTCAAAAATCAGATTTCCCACACGCTCTCTCTGCAGTAACCTACCGTTCCACAAACACTTTCTGGCTGCAAAAAGAGTCCCTCAGTGACTCAGTACTGTCCAAGTCTGGAATAACCGAATCACACTGTCCGCCAAAGTTTCGACTACCTCCAGCTCCTAGTGTGCTATGAAATGTTAAATATCCTCCCCACCACGACCTACAACACTCCCCCACACCACTTCTGCAGCAGCCGAGATCGCTGTGCTCACCCCGGCAAGGCCACAGCACTGTGCACGTTTGTATGTGATCGAGTCTAATAATATGCGTCAGTCTACTTTTAAAAGAGCCCTTCCACTGCTTAACATTGCCTCAATGTTGTAAGTAGTAATCTGTCTTAATTCATTTTATCATCCCATCTTTTATTTTCCACTGTTAGATTTCAAACACAGTTATGTAGAGTATTTTGAGCGAGGACAGGTACGACATATTCCAAGATGCTGGACTGTTACGGAGGTACACACTAGGACGGTGGTACAGCCCCATTAAATGAGGACAGCGAAGTGCCGTCTTGCTCGGAGATACTCGTGTGCGTAAAGCAAATGAAGGGAAAAAAAAATGATGGCCCGAGAGTACTGGAGTTGCAGTAGTGTCTCAATGCACCGTCACCTTCCCAGAAGTATCCTTCACTCGATTGAGCTGTGCGAGTGTTTCTTTAAAAGAAAAAAAAAATTGACAGTAAACCGCTGATGTGACTTGCCATATCTAATTCAAGTCACATTGCTTAAATAATCAGATTTTGTTTTTATTAAATTCTCTCTTCTATTGAAGAAAACATGGCAGAAGAGCTGAGCAAAGTACCGCTATTCTTTGTAGGAATTGGGCGTAGTGTGACATACTTAACTTTTACAAGTAATTTTAAAGTAGAAAATTGTTACTCCATTATAGAGGCAAGTGGAACGCACAGTTAGTGAGATCAAAGAAGATGAACCCCCCTTTTCTCCTGTCTTTCAGCAGAAAAAAACTTATCTTAACCCCAATGTTACATTGGGGCCATTGCTCCTACCCTACTGGTTCTTATAGGTGTCAAAACACACACACACACACACACACACACACACACACACACACATATTTTAATAATATTACATATTGTTGCAAAGCAGTAGAAGCTGGAAGAATTTAAGCATGTAGTATTTTGCCTGCACCCACTGCTGACAGTCATTTGCAATAGCTACCGCTCAATGTACTGTTTCATTTCGAAGAGGAAAGGAAGAGGCCTGTGACAATAGAGCAGGAGTTCAACATGTAGAAGGATGAAGCAAGAAATTGAATGTATCTTCAAAGTAAGTACCCTGGCACTTATCTTAAGCAATTTGAACACAATCTGTCGATTGACGAGTGTGCCACGTCGTTCAATTATATCGGGGCAGTTTGTGTAAGAATGAGTGGCAAAGCAGTTTGGTCACTACTCGCAAGAACTACTCAGAAACGGGAGCTTACTGTCCACTCAGAAGAAGTTGGGATGTTGGCAGATCAGTGTTTGTTTAGCCCAGAGGATGTTTACGCATTGTACACCTTCTTCAGAGAGTGTGGTTCATTTACAAGGATACAAATTTGGAAACTGGGCTACAGGACTAAAAGTTTCTGTTGCCCAACACTTATCTGCAAGGTGCAACACTGTTTTTTCTTGCACCATTGATTTGTACTCCATACAGCATTTTCAGCCATTATAATAAAAATTCACATTCTTACACTAACTCTAACATCGATAATGAGGGAGAATTTTATTTTATATTATATTATGATTATATTTATGAAGAACCAGTTTTTGTAACTGTTTGTTAACTGATATATGATATAGGAACAAGAGTATATAGTATGTGTCATGTTAGTAATTTGTATGATTCTCTATTTAGAGAATCCTCATCAAATTATTCCTTTTGCACTGTATGGTGTACAGACATGGTAAATGGAACTATGTTGTACAGTTTTCAGTTCAAGTCAATCCGGAACAGTTTGTAGTTATTCACAGACTAAAAATATTGTCAACTGGAGAGTATTATTACATTACTTAGCAAAAAAAAAAAAAAAAAAAAAAAAGAGAGAGAGAGAGAGAGAGGAAGAATTAATACTGAGACACTTACTTCCTGAAACACAACAAATCCGATGCCTTAAGCAATTTGTTTCTGGCAAAGAAGGGAGAGGGGGTGGAGAAGAAGAGACTGTTGAGAAAACTCATTGCGATTTATTGCAGCACCATTCCATACGGATTCACATTTTGTTTCTTCGTCCAGTCAAAATCTCAATAATGCACTAAGGAGAGATACACTTATGCATAAAAATCTTTATTATCCAATTGACAGCAACCGGGAAAGAAGTAATCACATGTGATGATGTATCATATATTCCAAAAGTAACACATTCATCATTAAATATAAGTTCAGAAATGCTATTTTCTATGTTCCTGTTCCTGATTACAAATGACTAAATAATTGCTGCCTACATATTATAACATACATCATACATGTATTGCCACTGTAGTATCACATGTGACTTATGGAAGACAAATTTTAGAATACTTTAAAACTTTGAACTTCCATATTTTCCCTTTATAGTGGAAACTATAAAAAATATGATTACCATATCTTTATAGACACTTGACAGGTGCAATGACATGCAATCATTTACAGATATTACTTTGTGATTTTGTATATGCAGAGCAGTGTTTATGATGACATATAAACAGTCTCCTCCTTAGACTCACACCACTTACTTAATGATCAGCTGTTATAATATACAGCTTCCAATGTATCTCATTTAAAACTCGCTAGTGAACATAGCTTTATAAAATTGTATGTAGACAAACACAAATATAAATTAATTTACAAAGACTTGAGATTGGAATTCAAGGTTTACCAGTATAAATATTTCTGCTATGTTCATTTTTCCTTGCTAGACCAGCACAGAGAAGTATGTATTTTAAAACATACAGCAGGTTAGTATATCACATTTTGCACCACTGTCGCAATAAATAAGCCTCAGACTTGCTCCAAACTCTAATAACATATAGCTATTTAACATACGACAAAAGGCAACTCGGAACAATTTTAACAAATTTCTTTGAGGAACTCTCATGCGGAATAAAAATATTTAAACAGTCAGGTACATGTGGAGAAACTAGCCAATAATCCAAAAAAGTGAGGGCAGTAAATGTGCCTCACTACGTTTCCAGACTTTTGGCGACTAAACATATTTACCTCTTAAAAACTATATGCTTCATCATCATAACAGAGCATCCCTTTTACCTTTCTAGATCCCAGCAAAAATTATGTGCTACTTCTTAGACAATTTTGCACACCTTTTTGCAACAACATTTAGTTTGCAATCGGGGTTACAAAATATTTACTTCCAGTTGCTACAAGGAAGCAAACCGGTGATGCCAAACAGAGGACGACACTGCTGGACACGCAGCCGATCCATTCGTGGCTCCGAGGAAGCGTCTCCGCTCCTCGATGCCTTGAGGAGGGTCTCTTCTGGCGGTGAGGAGGGGCAGGGCAGGTTGGGGGGCTGCGGTTGGAGGAGAGTGGAGAGCGCGGAAGTTTGTATGCCTTCTGCCTCCCCCCTACACGCTGCCCGCTTCGCCGTCCGGAGTCGGTGGCTCTGTGCGGATGCTGCGGATAACGAGTCACTGTGACTGTGAATTGTCTACAGACTAGTATAATTTCATTGACTCTTCACAAATTACTTCCATCTGTGCTGTAATAAACATACGAGAAATCACATTCTGCACATTTCACTCCTTCTTGTCGACATTCCTCTTCCCTATTTTCCTTTACAGACTGTTTGTCACATTATTTGCGTACAGGTGTCCAAGAAGTCCCCGTGACCTTTCAACTTTGTACATTTGTATTGTTAGTACTCACACTTTGTTATCAGTATTATATTGTTTGGTTTCAATTGTGAATCAATATCTGATGTGAGTGGATACAGTTCTCTCTGCACAAGGGTACATAAACAAAGAAAAAAATATGAGAGAGAATAAGTATATTTAGAGATCATTTTGGTGAGGCCTCCACCTCAAAAAGTGACCTCTAGATTGGTAGAAACACGGTTTGTTTTTAGGAGTGTCAAAGTATTGCAGAGTGGGCATAAGAAAACGTGACAGAATGTGGGTCAATGAATTGAACAGCCACAAGTGAAATCTGTTCTCCCAAAAGTTACTGAACTTGAAGTACTAAAGTCCACAAGGTGTGACTTTATTTTAAAAAAAATTAAAAAGAAAGAAAATAAAATTGAAAATGAAATTATTTAGATCGGTATTTGTGAATAAACTATCTGACAACTACACAGAGCAGTGAGTTACAGTCTGCCGTGCTTTCTGAATGTTCAGATCGTGTGCAAGAGTTTGGAAGGAATCCACCTCCAGTTATATGGGCAAGGACGTCATAATGATACTCTCTGGACAATATTTCTTGAAAGGTATGTGAATGGAAATTCTTATAAGGGCACATTGCGAATGTAGTTAATACCGCAGCTTGAAGACAAGGAAATGGTGGATGCAGGATGGACCTCCAGCATACTTCAGTATCAAGATGTGCGATTTCTCGGTAAACATTTCTTTTGTCACTGTGTCTGGTATAGTTCACCTACACAGAAATGGCCACCACCCGAGACAACTCGTAGGGACCAGTTGAGATCGTCCTGGCTCAGTGTCAGCACAAGACAGATGGAGAGTTGTCCAAAAATATTTGGGAAGCCTTACAGTTCTGGCTGGTTCATAGTTTTGACAACTAGTGGAGGGCACGGAAATGCACAAGTACTATGTATCTAACAGAACTAAGTTCTCCGATATAGGTTTGACCTAGCCGTGCAAAGACTTCTCGGTCACGCTGTATACCCGTGTCTACTATATATGTGTACACTATGTAGGGTACACAACAGACTTACCATTTGGCCTCCTTGCTACACCGTTTGCAGAATGGTTGGGAATAACAACTTCGTGAATGCCTCCGAGTACATTAGAATTTCTTTAGTTTCGCAGTTGGCAATCATACAGAATATGTAGAAAGGCACGTAAGGTATTGTTTAAGTCAAAACTTCCCAGCAAATTAAGACTTTTTGCGAGTCTGGCAGTGCCCTCACAGCTTTATTTCTGTCAGTACTCATACCCTACTTTCAAAATTGCACAGAAGTGAAGCTGTCCACTGCAGCAGCCTACTGAGTTATGAAGAATACCCTTCTCTGCAACCATTAAACTGAAATAATGGTGAAACAATCAAATTAACTTTCAATAAACAGACTTAATATTACAGTCTTTCATAAGCATGCTATTAAGTCAAATTATACTTTTGTTGTTTTCTTATTACATTCTTTTCCGAAGAGGTCTCAGCTTAAAGCTGGAGATACGTACACTGGTTCATAACACTCACAGCTTGTGTTTATATGCTCTTTGAAAGACCACAGAAAATTTTAATATTTCACATCCCTTTACAGAGATTCGTATAAACATACTAAAGCCTTTATATGACTCACGTGGCTGCTGGAAGCAAAAAGTCTACCACTGACTGCATGACACACTGCGCTTCATTCTCACAAATTGATCCATGTAGGATGCCACTCCATATTCAAAGGTGGCGTTTATAATGTGACAACAATGATACGGTATTATGCAACAGTTGTGATTTTAAAATTAAAAAAAAATCCTGAACAACAGAGGTTACACGCACAGTTACAGTTTTCAGCTATTTTAAATCGGTACATTACATTCTCTTACCATGCATGATCTATTACTTATAAAAATGGCTTAATCTTATGAGCATTATAATACAATGCTAGCTTTGGTAGTCTATTAGTGAGATACAAATAAATAAGTACAAAGCAAAAATTAATATTTGTTCCTTTGTTAGTTGAGAAACTAGAGTAGAAATACACATTCCTAATACACAGTCAATTAACTACTTTAATTACATTACACAAGCATCTAACATGCTTTCAAAACACAACAGCCAATAAAACACCATGCTGTCGGTCTATCTACACTGTGTCACATCCAAATGTCTAATCTAAATATTGCAGGACAGCTTCAGAATACAAATTAACAAACACAGAACATTCTTTTGCTGTCTCACAAACATACAGTACAAACATAAAACATTATTTTGTTGGAATGTATATATTCCAGAGGAATCTTCATACAAATACATATACACAATACAATCACAAGCATACAAAACGACATCAAGGATTCACAAATGCATCAAACATAATTATACACAATATATTTACAAAAAGTCAATAACATTAGACCAGTGTGAATAGATGTTTTCATTCAATAAATATGGAATTGTTCTAAGAAGGCAGAGATGGAAGGATCTATTAAAACGAACCAGTAAAGTTGATGTGCTGTATAGTCACAAATAGTCAGTTGCAGAGGTGGAGGATGGGGGGAATAGAATAATGTCACTCCAGAGAGAGTGCTAGATTTCATAACACGGTTTATGTATCACACATGTGTGAACAAGAAGTGTATGAGATGCCAGAATACCATCTGTGCTTAAGGTGACCCCTAGCAGCAGACGGGTTAGTGATAAGTTATAATTTTTCTGATATCTGTTAGCATATGTTGGATAATTCAAAGTAGGAAGAATGACATCACAATTATTTAGTTCTCTAAACAGTAGTACCTGGCCGGTCAGACTAAAGAGAGACTTTGTCATTCCGAGCTTTGAGAGCTAGTCCATCTGGAGTTAGTGACATGTGTCAGAAATATAATCAAATTATGGTAGGACATACAAGTGGCAAAATTGGTGCATCGAGAGGAATATTGCTGCCAGAAATGAGAAATAACTGCACCGGCTACGCAAGAGTGTAGACAAAGCCCACCCCACCGCCTGCCCCGGGGCTCGTCTGTGGTGACGGGCACCGACAGGGGCGAGGTGGCGACTAAAAATAAATGATCCTCGACGTGTTTTGTTTTATTGACCTTAGGTCACAGTCCCGGGCATATTGCCGTATCTGACGTCTCGTACTGCCGGAGACATCATAAGATGCTGTAAAGACACTAATAGCACCGTCGAACTTAAACGATCTTGGCAGGCCTCGACGCTACTGTTGAGTCGTGACTCCGTCAGACCGCCATCTGAGAGCAGAGAGTTGTGTGGGTGTATTTCGTAAACCTCGCAGTCCTCTATTAAGCACTAAGGCCTTCACTAATTTAAATCCTTCTTTTCTGTAACAGTTTTTGTGAATAGACAGTTTGTCGTAGCTTTGCGAGGAGGAGGACCGTAATACTACCTGCGAAAAGACTGCAAGTGTAATGAAAACCGACAGAACTGACAACAATAAAACGAGCTTACAGAAATAATGACTTGCGAAGGAGGGGGGGTACAGTCAGGAATCCTACATCCGTTTGTCGTCGGCTAGCATCGAGGATGAGGAATCGTCGAGGGCACGCACTTGCCAGAGTGCTACATGAAGAGGCACTCCTAAAAATGTAGAGCAGTGTGTAGCAGATAAGGACTAACCATATGTAAAAGTAATTAACAGACAGATTAAAAGAGGGATGACCGAGGCAACTGGCAAAGGTAGTAAGTAGAAAACACCCTGACCCCACACCGAAATGAAATTTGAAAGGTTACGCAGACTTTCCTGGAAGGCACTGTTTGTGGATATCCGGATTTAGATTATAATTCCCTGCAAGGACCGAAGGACATAGCACAACAGTTATGAACAATTAATTTGTTTGTAGACCCAACACCCTGCAGTAATTTAGCTGCATAACGAACAGTCGACAGTTAATCTCACCGTGACGGTCAAATGTAAGCAATAAAATTTACTGACCTGATACGTGCAGATCACAAAAGAAAAATATAATGTGAAGGCTACTCTAAGACGTAGAGGCCGGCGCAGGGAAGGAATTTGTTGTGCTGACGTTAAACTGGACAAAAGATCGATGACCCCCACTCCGACCACAATAAAGGGTTCCGTCAATGTTGTACATAATCGGCGGTAAATGTAGAAATATATCCTATCCTGTCCCGTCCACAGTTTTAAACTATCATTGTTAAGATGTCAGCGCTCTGATATTGCCAAGGAACTGAGAGGGAAAGATGCAAAAAGGTCACAAGGACGACAGGAACTTTAGGTCCGCGAAATATGTTGGTCCGAGTACTAGCCGACGAGGAGTGCACGGCAATACAAGGGGAGCGCAGTCAGGGCTCGGGCGGGAGGCCTCGAGGCACATTCTGACTGGCAATTATGTCCGAGTACAGGTCCCAGTGGTCACTGTCCCTCGTGTGCGAAAAGAATTTGACAAGTACGACGATTAGGAAATTGTCCATGATGGTTTCGTAAGTAAGCGAGAGTAGGTACTGTCAGAGCTGAACAGGTACGACTCGACTTCGGCAAGAAGACTGCCTGCAGGAATAGTCCAGAAAGTGCCAGTGGCCCGTCCTACTCCACAATGATGGACTAGGTCCATTACTATCAAATCAGAATGTAGAAATCTACTCTGTAGGAATCAACACGGGTTTCGAAAACAATGGTCGTGTGAAACCCAGCTCACGCTATTCGTCCACGAGACTCGGAGGGCCGTAGAAACGGGTTCACAGGTAGATGCCGTGTTTCTCGATTTCCACAAGGCATTCGATACAGTTCCCCACAGTCGTTTAATGAACAAAGTAAGAGCGTATGGACTATCAGACCAATTGTGTGATTGGATTGAAGAGTTCCTAGATAACAGAATGCAGCATGTCATTCTCAATGCAGAGAAATCTTCTGAAGTAAGAGTGATTTCAGGTGTGCGGGAGTGTCGTAGGACCGTTGCTATTCACAATGTACATAAATGACCTTGTGGATGACATTGGAAGTTCACTGAGGCTTTTTGCGGATGATGCTGTGGTATATCGAGAGGTTGTAACAATGGAAAATTGTACTGAAATGCAGGAGGATCTGCAGCGAATTGACGAACGGTGCAGGGAATGGCAGTCGAATCTCAATGTAGACAAGTGTAATGTGCTGCGATTACATAGAAAGAAAGATCCCTTATCATTTAGTTACAATATAGCAGGTCAGCAACTGGAAGCAGTTAATTCCATAAATTATCTGGGAGTACGCAACAGGACTGATTTAAAATGGAATGACCATATAAAGTTGATCGTTGGTAAAGCAGATGCCAGACTGAGATTCGTTGGAAGAATCCTAAGGAAATGCAATCCGAAAACAAAGGAAGTAGTTTACAGTAAGCTTGTTCGCCCACTGCTCGAATGTTGCTCACGAGTGTGGGATCCGTACCAGATAGGGTCGATAGAAGAGATAGAGAAGATCCAACGGAGAGCAGCGCGCTTCGTTACAGGATCATTTAGTACTCGCGAAAGTGTTACGGAGATGACAGATAAACTCCAGTGGAAGACTCTGCAGGAGAGACGCTCAGTAGCTCAGTACGGGCTTTTGTTGAAGTTTCGAGAACATACCTTCACCGAGGAGTCAAGCAGTATATTGCTCCCTCCTACGTATATCTCACGAAGAGAGCGTGAGGATAAAATCAGAGAGATTGGAGCCCACACAGAGGCATACCGACAATCCTTCTTTCCACGAACAATACGAGACTGGAATAGAAGGGAGAACCGATAGAGGTACTCAAGGTACCCTCCGCCACACACCGTCAGGTGGCTTGCGGAGTATGGATGTAGATGTAGACATAGATACCAGTGAGCCATAAACATGGCAACCGTACTCCAATTGAGATGAAAACAGAGCACTGCATTTAATTAGGCAATGAGCCCACACAGAGCTGTTAAAATGTGACTAAAGCAGTTCGTAGAGGACGTCGCTCGAGACACTGCCGGTTCCTCTGAGGATTCGAAACAGCTGAAACACTTGTATTGTTGTACGAAGGACGAATACACACACTGAAGATATCTGTGCAAACTAACACAGAGACCGCTCCTAATGTTCTCTCAGACCAATAATGTTCTGACAGAAGAGACAATAACATCGAACAATCAGTAAATTGCATTTCTCAGAGAGCTACGAGATTGTGGAATGGGAGGACACTTATTCTCTGTTCCAACACCTGACAGAAATATAAGTTGTATCCCATCGAACTACCACATTACTGGCATCTCGGTCAGATTTGAAGGGACCGAGAGCACAGATCACGCACCACGACCACCGTTTGCCACCGACACGGGTGGAATATCGTCGACGGACGTCAGTTCCGAGTTTGATGTCGTGGGGAGATCTGCTGCATCTGGCATTACTACAGTGTACTTCTGACATGATTATTTCTTCTTCTCCTCAGCTCCTTGACCTTCCTCCGTGGGGGTTCGGAACTCGAAAGAAGTGGCTGCCTCAGGGTCTGCAGTCCGTGGCTCCCTCAGCTACCGGCTGACGTCTGTAGATTTTCTAGAAGAGAGTTCTGTAAAGTGAGTGCTTTGACTGGTAGATGGTTCGGGATACGATCGGAAAGAGACACGAGTGAGTGTGCTTTTCCACAGTTTCAAAATAACGAGACACAACTGGAGACCTCAAGTTCTCAGATTTTGCAATCCTAACTATGGTACATTTCAGGGGTTCAGAGAGGGGTCATCCCCAGCAACTGAAATAGAAAGGATGATAGTTCACATTGTGAACTTTCGTGAAGCAGCTGACCAGCCTCCACAAATTGGGTCGTTTGTACGGCGGAAAGACGTATGCTGAAGATTTGGCATTTAATGTAGAGCACTGGGGGTTGAGAAATGAGGTTTCACATCACAACTGTAGGCTGTGATTTTGACTGTCTCAGGAAATAAGTCCCTCCTCAAAAGTAAAGGCAAGTACTCCTGTGTCAACTTCACGGTACGAGGGACCTCGACGTATGTGTCACACAAAATGTATCCGAAATGTTGCGCAATTCCCAATCCGCTTGCAGTGTCCAGTCCTAACAATGTACGAAACCGTGCACCGTGCTCACATTCCCGTGGGGTGTTACAGCGACAGGTATCTTAGAAAGTTTCTCACAAAGAATAGTGTTCTGGACAGAACTCTGTAGTTTATCAAGGAAAGAGATTTCTCAAAATACAATTTTTGATATCCTCTATACGGCGGGAGGGTTTTGTAGCTCAATAACTTCAGTTACTATTGGTTAGTGACTCTAGTTTCTAGTTGGAAACAGAAGTTCAAATTCTGCCTTTTTTAAGAAAGGCTGATGGCATCCAAACTTATAATATGTAAAACTTGGAAGTACATTAAAAGTTTCACTTGGCCACTTAACACAAAATTTCAGATTTGTCTAGCTGAATGTGACATCTGGTTGACTGGGTTTCAGTACATTATTTCATACAAATGCTGGACTGCTAAAGCTGATTTCTACTCACACTCTTCCTCTGATGACCGTGTCGTATACTGAGTGTAGGACCCTAGTCCTCCCTCACCCTATTTCACTGACTACTTTGCATCTCGTAGTCACCGGTGCTACAGCAGCAAGTGGGTAAACTTTGTGGACAGGTGTAGGCCTCGGGGACCCATTGACAATCCTGACAGTCTCATCTGAAGCGATATCTACTCATCTGTAGCAGCTAGACACCTCCCGTACTGGTGGTGCGTACTCTCTGGCTGCAAAACTGAGTCCCACTGCTGACGATCGAAGAACTTGAGGTTATGATGCCTGTGTCAAACCAGTGGCCAGTCAGTTTACATATAATATTGTTTCTTACACATATTTTTGCTTTTAGGACACTGCAGTTTTTTTAAATGACAGTGTACAGTCTAGGGTGACTCCCAAGTATTTTGGTTGGGGCAGTGTTGTAGTCTAACCCCTCTCTATTCTATTTCTAGCTGTCTCGAGGCTCGTCCATTATGCAGGTAGAATGCACATACCAGTATTTTTTCTGGATTAGGTCGCATGCGATTTTCTTCGCAGTAGTTCCCCGAGGAATGTAAAGCCTCTGTAAGTTTTCATGTAACTTCTTCAGGCGTCCTTCCGTGAGCAGTAATGGCAGTGTCGTGTCTCATTATTTCCAGCTGGTGTGGATGGTAATTTGTGTACATATTGTACAAAATAGGGGATATAATTCGCCCTTGTGATAATCTATTCTTTTGACGTCATAGTCTACTTTTCTTCCTCTTGTGGTGTCACAAGGCTTAGGCCTGTCTCACCCCTCATTAAATCGATCAAGACTTATACGAAAAATTGTAAGAACAGTTATTATTATTATGTTCTTTAAGTTTGTTTTTGGGTTTTCAGAAATACTGTGGGAAGAAGGTTTATTTATGTTGCAGATAACGTGGAAGACGTCGCCCAACGATCACCGTGAAAGTTCGACGTAGCAGCAAGTAGGCAAGGAATAAAACAAATGCTGCAAACTACCGTGAGCCACGGAAGAGCCCAGGGCCGCGAGAGCGTCAAGCTTCCTAGGTCGTTGTTGGACAGTGTCAAAGGAAGAGATATTCTGCTTTCTCTTTGTAAACAGATGGATCGAGTCTTGAAAGGTTTTTGTAAAACGTATAGGCGGGTGACACATGAGGTGGGACCCGATGACTGTAATACTTCCACAGTTATTAAAAAAGGTGTTAAATGGCAAAACCAATAGTTCATCATTTATATAGAATAAAAGTAGTAAAGATATAGGATAGGAAGAGTTGCGGCGTCAAAACGAAAAGTGATACACCGTTCAGCAATGAAGGAGGACGTAAACTGCGGGCGTTATGTGGTGAAAACAAATCAACTGATGGAACAATAAGTCTAGAATTAAGCATAAAGCCACGTAACACTGCACTCTGGAGGGTTATGTTGAATCTTCAATTCTGCAACACACCTCTCGATATTAAATCAGTACAGCAGAAAGGTCGACAAAGACAGCAACAGTTATCAACTTCGTTTAGAAATTGTCTTCAATGTGTTGATTAACTTTCCCTGGCCTGAATCCAGCTTTTTCAGGTTGGTTGCTATTCTTGACAGAACCATTCTATCAAATAACATATATAGTGGCAGGTTAAGGAAATAGAATGGAATTTTTTTGACTCAGTCGGCTCTTTGCCAGGCTTTAATGCTACTACTTGTGCATTCCTCCACAGTTTGGAAATCTGAGATGTATCCAAACATTTGTTCATCATCTCCACTAGACATTCATTAGTTTTTGGACCAGACTGCTTTATTTTTTCAGTTTGTATGTCATCTGTGTCTGCTGCTTTATTTTCTTAAAGTTTTCAGACTACTCTTCTTCAGGTGAAAATAGTGTTTCTAGAGATTCGCTCTCTCTTCCTATGTTTGGCTTGAGATTCAACTTTCTCTCTTGTCATACCATACAGTAACAATTGGTGAGCAATCTAGTTCAGAGTGACATTTGTTGTCAATGGCTCGCTAGCAGGATCATTGGTAAGATTTTTTTATCAGCTTTCACAATCTTCAACTGTTCTGTTTCATGTCCACATCAGACAGCAATTTAGTCCATCTCTCCTTTCTTTTTTCAGCTATATTTCAGAGTAATTCTTCTTCCACATCAGTCGTATCTGCTGAGAAAGCATTTGCACTGTACTCGGTATGATAGTCGCGCGAGAGGTCTCGTGAGCTCAAGTCGAGGCCGCATAAAAATAAGGTCTTACATACGAGGGGAATATGCCTCCGTGATGTTTTCTTTACAAGTTCCCAATTTTTTATTTTTTTTTTAGTTTTTTTGGTGTGCTTCTATTTTTTCAACTTCAAGAACCAGCTCTTCTCTGAAAGCATTCCATTTGGCTTTCTCAAAGTTGAAGTGGCATTTGAAGAGAGTGCTTCCTACTCAGACAACTCCAGAAGCTGTACAAGATAAAGGAAAACATTGTGTCCTGTGGAAATTTTCTTCTACTGTTTTTGTTACATGATAAAAATTGTTCTCAGTGAGGAAGATGATGTCACGGTTAAACCCTCTCTGCTATCTGCCACATCGTAGATTAGAATCAAAAATAAGTTTCAGTTCCTCTTTTTCTGTCCAGCTTTCTAGTTCTTCCCCATTTTTATATGCTGAGTTATATCCCAAGTTGACAATTAAAATCTCCCTTGATGTTTTCATTCTGGAAGTTATCTGGCTTCTGAAGGGTAAAATCAGTATTAGGTGGTTTGTATACAGATGAAACAGTATACAACTGTAGCTCAATTGTTATAATTTCAGTGTTGTTTATGTATGTGATACTTGTCGACTTAATCTCTATATTGGACTTACAAAGAAAACACTTCCATATTGAATGAAATTCTCACTGTACAGTGCACTGATATGAAACTTCCTGGCAGATTAAAACTGTGTGCCGGACCGAGACTCTAACTCGGGACCTTTGCCTTTCACGGGGAAGTGCTCTGCCAGCTGAGTTACACAAGCACAACTCACACGCCGTACTGACAGCTTTACTTCTGCCAGTACCTCATCTCCTACCTTCCAAACTTCACAGAAGCTCTCCTGCTAACCTTGTAGAACTAGCACTCCTGAAATAAAGGATATTGTGCAGACATGGCTTAGCCACAGACTGTGGGTTGTTCCCAGAATGGAATCTTCCGATTCCTGGTGACGCGGCACCATAATACGGCAAGAAGGGCAAAGTGGTGGTGTGTTCGTATCTTCATTCTGCTCCGTAGACTGAATTTGCTCAGGCCTGAATTCATTACATATCTGTCTCTCAGACTAACCATTTTGTCGCAACAGTGTCTTCAAATGTTGTATTTCACTCGACAGGCTTTCACAATCAGATACCACGTGTGCTCTATGAACACAGGACGATGGTAGCTTGTCGCCTGCAGATATACATCTGTACGCATCGGCTTGCGGTAGACGCTGTGTCCCAAGATTCCATCTGCTTTCCTTCGTACCAAAACGTCAAGAAAAGGTAAAGTACCATCTTTTTCCACTTCCACTATGAAGTTTACATTCAGATGGAGTGAATTTCAGTACTGAAGAAATGTAGGTAGAGTGCCAAGTTCATGTGGCCACACTACGAACGTATCATTCACATACCCCAGGAAATAAGAGGGTTTGAGAGTAGCTGACTGTAGTGCTTTTTCTTCGAAGTCCACCAGGAAAGCTCAAAGAGTCACAGACAATGTGATGTTTGTTCTCCATTTTCCACTTACTGATTTGTGTGTTCAGTAATTGTGAAACAGAACAAATTGAAGTAAGCCTATTTATTAATGAATCAGACAAAGAGAATGACACAATGATACTAATGTTTACTCTATTTGGAGCAAACAGTGACACTACTTGTGCAAACAATGAGAAAAAGAAAACGAAAGAGGGAAATGTCTCTTGTGATGTTCGTGAACCTGTCTCATTTGAAAGATTGGGTTACTGAACTGTAGAACGTAAACTGGATTAAGTACAGGCAAACCACCACCAGCATTTCAATTAACAAGTCTAAATTTGGTCACGAGGGCACTGAAGGGGATTATTTCTCTGGGCACACAGTTGAGGTTTTGCCATAGTGCAAGACTACCGAGTGGAAGTCCGAGTGGATGCCGGGACTGTTGGGGCCGAAACTTAATCGAATACAAAACGTCCGGGAATTAAAATAATGAAACTATCATCTACTGACAAGAAAAATGTGTCTAGAAGACTGTAGTGTTCGACTGTGTTGACTAGCAGCCTGCGGGACTTTTGGTGACAGTCTGTGACTGTGGACGAAACTGGATCCACCATTACACACCAGAGATGAAACAAGAGACTGAGGCTCGTAACAGTGTGTTGAATGAGACAAAGACCGACTCGTCCGCCGGCAAAATTACGGTTAATGTTTTTTTGAGAGTACACAGAGTTTTAATCTGCCTGGAAGTTTCATGTCAGCGCACACTCCGCTGCAGAGTGAAAATCTCATTCTGGAAACATCCCCCAGGCTGTGGCTAAGTCATGTCTCCGCAATATCCTTTCTTTCAGAAGTGCTAGTTCTGCAAGGTTCACAGGAGAGCTTCTGTAAAGTTTGGAAGGTAGGAGATGAGGTACTGGCAGAAGTAAAGCTGTGAGTACCGGGCATAAGTTGTGCTTTGGTAGCTCAGATGTTAGAGAACTTGCCCGCAAAAGGCAAAGGTCCCGAGTTCGAGTCTCGGTCGGGCACACAATTTTAATCTGCCAGGAAGTTTCAGTTCCCCACATGTCTAAAGTATAATCTCCAGGGATTATTTGATTATTGGTAAAGTGCAAACTGGTTCTGAATTCAACCAAAAAGTAAGAACCTTTTACAGGATGACAAAATTCAAGAAAGAATAAAATCGGGGATGTTCATATACCGGTACATAACTCCAGTGTTCGAGCACAGACAGCCGTCGAGATTCTGGGCTTCGGAAATGAAAGTCCTTACATCCCAGTCCAGAAGAGCGAGACGGAGTAGAAAGGAATGAGAAAGGAAGCTGAAATCGAGACGTCCCTTTCAGATTGAATTGTCACATTCGGACTGTGACTGTACAGGTACGTAATGAGGGTGGCACCGAGAGGGAGAACTCGAATAAATTTGGAAAAAGAGGTGAAAGGAAACATCCCTTAGGAAGACCCAGAACCCGCAGGATAGACACGATCGAGGGCGACCTTGCTATCAGAGGAAGGATGACGGACGATTTGTCTGTGGCAGGTTGCAACTGGACAGAAGGAAGTGAAAGATTCTTCTGAACGCTACATGGCAAACTGCAGTTGTCCAATGGTGGTGGACTTCCCTGTTCCTCAAAGTTTAAGCTGGGAAGCTTTGCTACCTATTATTCTCTATATAGGGAGTGAGACAGGGTTGTAGCCTCTCCCTGATGTTATTCAATCTGTATATTGAGCAAGCAGTAAAGGAAACAAAAGAAAAGTTCGGAGTAGCTATTAAAATCCATGGAGAAGAAATAAAAACTTTGAGGTTCGCCGATGACATTGTAATTCTGTCAGAGACAGAAAAGGACTTGGAAGAGCAGTTTAATGGAATGGACAGTGTCTTGAAAGGAGGGTATAAGATGAACATCAACAAAAGCAAAACGAGGATAATGGAATGTAGTCAAATTAAGTCAGGTGATGCTGAGGGAATTAGAATAGGAAATGAGACATATAAAATGTAGACTGGCAATGGCAAGGAAATCGTTTTTGAAGAAGAGATATTTGTTAACATCAAGTATAGATTTAAGTGCCAGGAAGTCATTTCTGAAAGTATATGTATGGAGTGTAGCCATGTATGGAAGTGAAACATGGACGATAAATAGTTTGGACAAGAAGAGAATAGAAGCTTTCGAAATGTGGTGCTACAGAAGAATGCTGAAGATTAGATGGGTAGATCACATAACTGATGAGGAGGTATTGAATAGAATTGGAGAGAAGAGGAGTTTGTGGCACAACTTGACAAGAATGAGAGACCGGTTGTTAGGACATGTTCTGAGACATCGAGAGATCATCAATTTAATATTGGAGGGCAGCGTGGAGGGTAAAAATCGTAGAGGGAGACCCAGAGATGAATACACTAAACAGATTCAGAAGGATGTAGGTTGCAGTAGGTACTGGGAGATGAAGAAGCTAACACAGGATACAGTAGCATAAAGAGCTGCATAAAACCAGTCTCAGGACTGATGACCACAACAACAACATACTCTTTATCTTCTAGATGTGCACATTTCTGTGTGGGCTTAGTCACTGTTTTTTAACACAATTTCCATTTTTGTTTATTAACTTAGTGACTATTTTTCCACTCCAGTAGTCATCCTACACAATTTGGCTAATGAAAAGATATTACTCTACAGAAGTTTAAAAAGTAGTTAGCGTGGTGAAGTGTCAGCAATACACACAAGAGTCATGACTTCTGTGCAGCTGCATGGCACTCTATCCTTACAGTCTTCAGTTCTCTGTGAGAGTAACCTGAAAACCAGCCCACCCGGTTATTCACACGGTCTAACACACTGCTTTCTGGGCGGGAAGGCGTGCCCGTCCCCGGCACAAATCCGCCCGGAGGATTAGTGTTGAGGTCCGGTGTGCCGGCTGGCCAGTGGATGGTTTTTGAGGCAGTTTCCCATCTGCCTCGTCGAATGCGGGCCGGTTCCCCTTATTCTGCTTCAGTTACACTGTGTCGGCGATTGCTGTGCAAACACTTTCTCCACGTACGTGTACACCATAATTACTCTTCCACGCAAACATTGGGGTTACACTCGTCTGATGTGAGATGCGCACCTTAACCCTGGCTTCGGTGTGGGGCGGCGGAGGGGTGAGTGGACTGCTGTAGCCTGTTGTGGGGTTGTGTACCACTGTGGGTTATATTGGGGATGACGCCACTCCGTTGTTTCTAGGTCGCCAATTCCATACAATACAACCTGAAAACTACCCCCACACAATTTCACAGTCACCTTTTTGCTAACTGATCTTTATCACTTAAACACTTGTCATGCCATTTCAAATGTGAAGGCAATAATACTAAATGGTTTAGGCACAATATTTATCACACACAGCTACAACACACTCAACAGAAATAAAATTATCAATGCTCTGGAATAATAATCATTATTGCTACACATTTTTGCGAGAGAGAAAAATCTCAACTGGGAATGTTGAATCGGGTTCTTCTTCCTAGCAACGCAACAGTCTTCAGTCTCTCGAGCTTTAGCTCTGGAAGAATGTGCCGATGTCGGCACCACGGCAGGAAGACCGGCCTAGAAAACATTTATTAGACATCAGTATCGGCCACACGTCTATTATGCGGAAGCCGTAGATACAGCGTAGCGGCCGGTGACAGCTGTGCCGTGCAGGTCGTGCTGCTATAGCTTTGTTCGGTGATGTTTCTAGTTACTACTACTTCTGGTACTTTTTAATATTTTTTCTATTTCAGCTGCTCCATTTCTCACTACCTAGAGTACATTATTAACAGCAACTTGTGCTTTCAACTGAGGCTGATGATGAAGCAGTGTAGTGACAGTTCAAAGTCAATATACTACACAGGTTAAGTGTCTTTTGTTAATGTACACTAAACTATTTTGTCACTACACATTCTCCCCCTTGACAGAACTACAGAACACAATGAAAGATGGATGAAATCAATCAATTAATCATTTCTTCTTATTCATTCACTCCTATGCTCTTCTCGATCTTGAGTTCGGTTCACATATTCCTCACCTTTGTCATCAGAGTATACTCTTTTCTTATTCTATTCTCCACATCTACCCTTGTGAAATCTTTGGAAAAATTTTAAAGTATCGAATTTATTATATTTTTAAATGTGCATCTACGTATATTTTTATAATTACTAAGATGATACTACAGACTGTAAATTTTCCATACAGACATTTGCCCGATTTCTGTAATTTTGGATAAAATTAAGACATATCCAGTCTCTTTCACTAATAAACATCAAAGACAAAACTCTAACTCGGACCTATTGGCAGAAACATTCCTACAGTTGGGAGAATCCTTTGACGAGTTTTACATAAACCTCAGCACTCTGCCACACGTCAGATCTAAAACACTTCTTAAAACGTCACAGTTTCCGAACACTGCCACCCAGCTGGAAACCAAATAGATTTTCATCAGCAGTTTTATGAAATTTGCATCACGTGTTCTCTCCAGATATAATTTTTTTAGATTCACAGATTAAGAGGTCAAGACGCAAGATCTTCACCAAGTCCGAAGGTGGAATTTATATTAACGAAATTCTATTTCCATTATGTTGACACACATTCCACAAAGATACAACTTGAAAGTAGACTTCATCTGCAAAGCAATTTTGCTTATACAGTTTCCGTAAGTAGTAATACTGCGAGTGTGTCATGCTCACGGATGATTTGGTATACTGCCAAATCGTAACATACCCTGTTTCAAATGGCTTATTGTCTGTGAACTTCATCCAAAGTTGGTGATCCTTTATGAGAAGTTTCCTTATTCATCTAAACAATTAAGAAATGCACAGCAGATTTCAAATGTGACGGTACATCTAATTCGAATGATCTAACGGACAAATGCAAGTTAATTGCTACAACAAACAGAATGGGGACGACTGTGTCCGGTTACAAGAAAGATAAGTCCAAACATTTCGACAACGGCACGCGGTTGAAATATTTAGCAATAATCCTGAGAAGTGATATGGAAAGAGATGAATGTGTGAAGTCAATATTAAGGAATGCAAACGTAAGACTTAGATTTGTAGGAAGGGTACGGGGAAAGTGAAGTGCACACAGAACCGAAACTGGATTCAAGGCACTAGTGCAACCAATTCCACAGCGTCACTCCTACGCTGTGGCACGAACCCACTAGAGAGCAAAGTTCTGTATATGACTCTGATGTGGAAACATCCCTGGCAATTTCACTTCCATAAGTAGTTTCTGCAGGTCAGTCTTACATTTTGCAGCAATTACTGGACAAACTTGCTAGTTATCAGAAGTTTGTCTCAGACTTACCGAAATCTTGTGCATTCAGTAACAGTATGAAAATGTCTGTCACAACATGAATAGTGTGTGAAGACAAGTGAAAGAGTCACTGTTAATTTGGAAAGTAGGGTGCTTTCCTGTCTTACGAGAGACAAAACACGTGAATTTTAAGACTAGGGTTGTGAAGCAGGACTTTCACGGTAATATTACAGCAGACTTTGAGGCAACAAATTCTGAAATATGCAAAATAATTTCCAAATTGAGTATTCGGTACAAACGAGAGATTAAAAAAATGTTTCTCGAGAAGACAGATACGTAAGCTGTGTATTCATTTCTTTACCCAAACATTTCTTTTCTTCTTAACTTTTTGTTCTTCATCAGGATTTTCTTTATAACGATAGTAATAATGCAAAAACTATCTCAAGTTGTGAGGCGGCAGCCTATTTTAGTCCTTCCTCCTATTTGCAGACTCGATTTACATGCGAGACTTTCACTTCGTTCACTTCCCGATACAATTTTATTTGTCGACTTTCTACGAGTATTGCATGTTGTTTGCATGAGTGGCTAGGTGGTAGTGTGTAACAGTGTAGGTAACCCACCCCACTAACTAACATGGACCTTGCTGTTGGTGGGGAGGCTTGAGTGCCTCAGCGATACAGATGGCCATACCGTAGGTGCAACCACAACGGAGGGGTATCTGTTGAGAGGCCAGACAAGCATGTGGTTCCTGAAGAGGGGCAGCAGCCTTTTCAGTAGTTGCAGGGGCAACAGTCTAGATGATTGACTGATCTGGCCTTGCAACATTAACCAAAACAGCCTTGCTGTGCTGGTACTGCGAACGGCCGAAAGCGAGGGGAAACTACAGCCGTAATTTTTCCCGAGGACATGCAGCTTTACTGTATGATTAAATGATGATGGCGTCCTCTTGGGTAAAATATTCCGGAGGTAATAGTCCCCCATTCGGATCTCCGGGCGGGGACGTCGTTATCAGGAGAAAGAAAACTGGCGTTCTACGGATCGGAGCGTGGAATGTCAGATCCCTTAATCGGGCAGGTAGGTTAGAAAATTTAGAAAGGGAAATGGATACGTTAAAGTTACATATAGTGGGAATTAGTGAAGTTCAGTGGCAGGAGGAACAAGACTTTTGGTCAGGTGAATACAGGGATATAAATACAAAATCAAATAGGGGTAATGCATGAGTAGGTTTAATAATGAATAAAAAAGTAGGAGTGCGGGTAAGATACTACAAACAGCATAGTGAATGCATTATTGTGGCCAAGATAGACACAAAGCCCATGCCTACTACAGTAGTACAAGTTTATATGCCAACTAGCTCTGCAGATGATGAAGTAATTGATGAAATGTATGATGAGATAAAAGAAATTATTCAGGTAGTGAAGGGAGACGAAAATTTAATAGTCATGGGTGACTGGAATTCGTCAGTAGGAAAAGGGAGAGAAGGAAACATAGTAGGTGAGTATGGATTGGGGCTAAGAAATGAAAGAGGAAGCTGTCTGGTAGAATTTTGCACAGAGCATAACTTAAGCATAGCTAACACTTGGTTCAAGAATCATAAAAGAAGGTTGTATACATGGAATAAGACTGGAGATACTGACAGGTTTCAGATAGATTATATAATGGTAAGACAGAAATTTAGGAATCAGGTTTTAAATTGTAAGACATTTCCAGGGGCAGATGTGGACTCTGACCACAATCTATTGGTTATGACCTGTAGGTGAAAACTGAAGAAACTGCAAAAAGGTGGGAATTTAAGGACATGGGATCTGGATAAGCTGAAAGAACCAGAGGTTGTACAGAGTTTCAAGGAGAGCATAAGGGAACAATTGACAGGAATGGGGAAAACAAATACAGTAGAAGAAGAATGGGTAGCTTTGAGGGATGAAGTAGTGAAGGCAGCAGATAATCAAATAGGTAAAAAGACGAGGACTAGTAGAAATCCTTGGGTAACAGAAGAAATATTGAATTTAATTGATGAAAGGAGAAAATATAAAAATGCAGTAAATGAAGCAGGCAAAAAGGAATACAAACGTCTCAAAAATGAGATCAACAGGAAGTGCAAAATGGCTAAGCAGTGATGGCTAGAGGACAAATGTAAGAATGTAGAAGCTTATCTCACTAGGGGTAAGATAGATACTGCCTACAGGAAAACTAAAGAGACCTTTGGAAAGAAGAGAACCACGTGTATGAATATCAAGAGCTCAGATGGCAACCCAGTTCTAAGCAAAGAAGGAAAGGCAGAAAGGTGGAAGGAGTATATAGAAAGTTTATACAAGGGCGATGTACTTGAGGACAATATTATGGAAATTGAAGAGGATGTAGATGAAGAGGAAATGGGAGATAAGATACTGCGTGAAGAGTTTGACAGAGCACTGAAAGACCTGAGCCGAAACAAGGCCCCGGGAGTAGACAACATTCCATTAGAACTACTGACAACCTTGGGAGAGCCAGTCCTGACAAAACTGTACCAGCTGGTGAGCAAGATGTATGAGACAGGCGA
This sequence comes from Schistocerca gregaria, assembly GCF_023897955.1. Classification (NCBI taxonomy): domain Eukaryota; kingdom Metazoa; phylum Arthropoda; class Insecta; order Orthoptera; family Acrididae; genus Schistocerca; species Schistocerca gregaria. The sequence goes on along the minus strand of NC_064929.1, from coordinate 86,400,490 downwards.
AATACCCTCAGACTTCAAGAAGAATATAATAATTCCAATCCTAATAAAGAAAGCAGGTGCTGACAGATGTGAAAATTACCGAACTATCAGTTTGTTAAGTCACAGCTGCAAAATACTAACGCGAATTCTTTACAGACGAATGGAAAAACTGGTAGATGCGGACCTCGGGGAGGATCAGTTTGTATTTCGTAGAAATGTTGGAACACGTGAGGCAATACTGACCTTACGACTTATCTTAGAAGAAAGATTAAGAAAAGGCAAACCTACATTTCTACCATTTGTAGACTTAGAGAAAGCTTTTGACAATGTTGACTGGAATACTCTCTTTCAAATTCTGAAAGTGGCAGGGGTAAAACACAGGGAGCGAAAGGCTATTTACAATTTGTACAGAAACTAGATGGCAGTTATTAGAGTTGAGGGGCATGAAACGGAAGCAGTAGTTGGGAAAGGAGTGAGACAGGGTTGTAGCCTCTCCCCGATGTTATTCAATCTGTATATTGAGCAAGCAGTAAAGGAAACAAAAGAAAATATGGAGTAGGTATTAAAATTCATGGAGAAGAAGTAAAAACTTTGAGGTTCGCCGATGACATTGTGACACTGTCAGAGACAGCATAGGACTTGGAAGAGCAGTTGAACGGAATAGACAGTGTCTTGAAAGGAGGATATAAGATGAACATCAACAAAAGCAAAATGAGGATAATGGAATGTAGTCGAATTAAGTCAGGTGATGCTGAGGGAATTAGATTAGGAAATGAAACACTTAAAGTAGTAAAGGAGTATTGCTATTTAGGAAGCAAAATAACTGATGATGGTTGAAGTAGAGAGGATATAAAATGTAGACTGGCAATGGCAAGGAAAGCGTTTCTGAAGAAGAGAAATTTTTTAACATCCAGTTTAGATTTAAGTGTCAGGAAGTCGTTTCTGAAAGTAATTGTATGGAGTGTAGCATGTATGGAAGTGAAACGTGGACGATAAATAGTTTGGACAAGAAGAGAATAGAAGCTTTCGAAATGTGGTACTACAGAAGAATGCTGAAGATTAGATGGATAGATCACGTAACTAATGAGGAGGTATTGAATAGGATCGGGGAGAAGAGAAGTTTGTGGCACAACTTGACTAGAAGAAGGGACCGGTTGGTAGGACATGTTGTGAGGCATCAAGGGATTGCAAATTTAGCATTGGAGGGCAATGTGTAGGGTAAAAATCGTAGAGGGAGACCAAGAGATGAAAACACAAAGTCAGATTCAGAAGGATGTGAGTTGCGATAAGTACTGGGAGATGAGGAAGGTTGCACAGGATAGAGTAGCATGGAGAGCTGCATCAAACCAGTCTCAGGACTGAAGACCACAACAACAACGGGTAATTTTTACATTTTGTTTGGATAAATAATACTTCACCAGGTCAAACTCTATCATTCAGCAACCACTAAAGTAAATTATTCAATTGAAATGTCCAGGTCCTCATACCATAAGCAATAAGGTGAGGTCCCCAACGAGTTCAGGAACTTATCAAATAACGTTTCCTGATGTGCGTGGCAGTCGATCTGTCAAATAACCTACTAGCTTTGTTGAAGTAAGCTATCATTTTACTTATTTTGAGGTGACTAATTTATTACCAGTCAAATTTGCATGCCCACGGCACACCTGATAAGTGAGAGGTCGTGTTCACAGCACACCCAGTTTCTGGCAATGTGCTCCGATTTTTAAGCACGGCACAGTAATCTTACACTTGCATATCCAACAGTGCTACTCTTCTGTGAGTACTCGCGAGTCCCCAAAAGTAACTTGCACGAGCAACTCGCAAACCTGAACACGGACCAGTTTTCATTCTAATGCGAACAGCTCAGCAAGCCTTCAAAAAAGTTATTTGTAGAATTTACTCACTAGAGGATACACACATTCAGGAGTCCTCATTCGAGTTGGCATGATATCGGACATCTGTCAAATGGAGACAGACGCTGATACCATTTTAACACATCGGTACCGTACATATAAAAATGGGAATTTCTGAAAGAGACACGGTGTACTTGTCTCGAAACACTGTCTCGTCAGTTTAGATACCGTATATTTGTGAAAGCTTGTGTGAGCATCCTGCTGTCACCAGTGTCTACACTGTATATCTTTTAAGGATCATGAGAGACTAGGACATGTACAGACACATGTAGATAGCCATTCACCAAAATTTCAATATGAGTGGACAGCAAATGTGTCCTCCACCATGCACTGCTAAGCAGCTCACACAGTGTGTCACTGTAGCTGCAGTTGTAAATGTGGATCCGTGCGAGTGCTGGCCCAGAACTGTGGCCACAGATGAGACCACTGAGAAAGTGCAAAACACTGCTATCTGTCAGTAGTGAAATACAAATGTGTAGAACTGCCGATGTGTGTGTACTAGAACAAAGATTACAGCACATATGTTAATGTTCTCTGCCACATTTTTCTGGCTATATGCAACGGGTGACCTCAGGAGCTACACAGGGATTTCAAAACAGTTTCCATTATTAGACAGATCAATTCGTGGAGAAAGTTTGCGTGCATAATTTATTACCGCTACGACAGGCGAGTCCTCCGATCTCTGGCACTTAGTGTCACTCTTCTAGGCCAGGGCGAGTCACTAGTTTTACACACAGAATTAAATATGAGAAAGATAACTCATTTACTGAACTCTAAATGAAAGCACTCACAAACACGAAGTTCTCAGGAATGTGCAGACTGCTTCGAAAAGATCATCAGAAGCAAAATAAGGGTCATCACAGTGGGTAAGTGCACCATAAGAGGTGGAGCTGTCTGACAGTTCCAGGAATCTCATTGGTAAAAATACAGTAGCTTGAAAATACCACGATACTCTTGTGGACCAACTGGATGAGAAGATATGTTAGAAGCATGCTTTTTTTTTTGTGTGTGTGTGTGTGTGTGTGTGTGTGTGTGTGTGTGTGTGTGGGGGGGGGGGGGGGGGGGGGAGTTTTTGGAATGGCATCGGACTACAAAGTTGCTTTGGCAACGGAAAAGCTGAAAGATGCAAAGTACAATTTGTCGGAACACACTTCCTCTCGAGGAGATTAGGCACTTCCGAGTTCCGCACGTACATCTACATCTACATCTACATTTATACTCTGCAAGCCACCCAACGGTGTGTGGCGGAGAACACTTTACGTGCCACTGTCATTACCTCCCTTTCCTGTTCCAGTTGCATACAGTTCGCAGGAAGAACGACTGCCGGAAAGCCTCCGTGCACGCTCAAATCTCTCTAATTTTATATTCGTGATCTCCTCGGGAGGTATAAATAGGGGAAAGCAATATATTCGATACCTCATCCCGAAATGCACCCTCTCGAAACCTGGACAGCGAGCTACACGGCGATGCAGAGCGCCTCTCTTGCAGTCTGCCATTCGAGTTTGCTAAACATCTCCGTAACGCTATCACGCTTACCAAATAACCCTGTGAAGAAACTCGTCGCTCGTCTTTGGATCTTCTCTATCTCCTCCGTCAACCTGATCTGGTACTGATCCCACACTGATGACAATACTCAAGTATAGGTCGAACGAATGTTTTGTAAGCCACCTCCTTTGTTGATGGACTACATTTTCTAAGGACTCTCCCAATGAATCTCAACCTGTCACCCGCCTTACCAACAATTAATTTTATACGATCATTCCACTTCAAATCATTCCGCACACATACTCCCAGATATTTTACAGAAGTAACATTACATTTGTCTACGTTAAGGGTCAGTTGCCACTCCCTGCACCAAGTGCCTATCCGCTGCAGATCTTCCTGCATTTCACTGCAATTTTCTAATGCTGCAACTTCTCTATATACCACAGCATCATCCGCGAAAAGCCACACAGAACTTACGACACTATCTACTAGGTCATTTATATATATTGTGAAAAGTAGTGGTTCCATAACACTCCCCTGTGGCACACCAGATGTTGCTTTAATGTCTGTAGACGTCTCTCCATTGATAATAACATGTTGTGTTCTGCTTGATAAAAACTCTTACTTTGTTTATCAGGCAACAGTGCGGAACTCTATCGAATGCCTTCCGGAAGTCAAAGAAAAGAGCATCTACCTGGGAGCCTGTATCTAATATTTTTCTGGGTCAAGAAGTAGAGTTCGATTGAGAGCTTACGGCAACTGCACACGGGTGTCTCGCAGGCTGCTCGCTTCTGGCACATTTCCACACTGAATAAAAGAAAGCCATGTCAAATTGTGCATCTGTTATTTTAATCTTGTCTCTGTTCCAATAATTAAACGTGAGCGATTTTGAGCGCTGTGCACACTTCCTCAGGATCTTTCCAGTAAGTCAGAGTTCGCCACCAGACTTCCTCGTGGCTCGACTTACCCGGTCGTTCTGCATTACCTCACTCCTTACATCAACTTCCAGATACTCCGGGGTCGAGAGGGATTCCAGTAATCGACTGCCGATCGTGCAGTCGAGCGATATCCGATCCGTACACTTACGTAGGTGCACTGCACCACATTTACCGAAGTGTCGGGTGTCAATATTTGCGAGTTGCACCGATTGTCTGCATTTCTCAACACGTGTCAGTTACCGGCCTGCAAACAGCTACACAGGGTGAGGCGTAGCGCCGTATACCGATCCTGCCTTGGAGGCAGTTAAGTGGGAGATGTGTCTCATAGCTGGAGAGTGACAGATGACGACGCGAGACTGGATGCGCACGTAGTTTATGTATCAGCCGATAGAGGACAGTATTGGATAGGGGGACTGTGGTTTTAGTTTCGATTGTGCCCACTGGAGTGCACTAAAGTAATAGTATGGTTTTCATAAACTGTTCTAGTATTTTCATAATGTGTTGTTATTTCTTTTTGTGTAGGTAAAATGTTATAAATGTGTTTTAGCAGTATGAATAACGTGTGAGTGCGGTTTAAGGTTAATATGAAGATAATTGTTTAACAAGTTATGTAATAGGATTTAGTGTGGGAACATTTCAAAGAAGTATGGATATGAACAAAGGGGATTTTTGTAGAATGGTTTTGTAAAGTAAGTTTATGGTAAAGAGAAAGTTAATTCAGGCATAAATAACAATAGTAAATAACTTTATGCATAACCAAAACTTCAGCATATTAGATAATTACGTCGGTAAAAAGTGTAGTTGCTCGGTTTACTTTTTTGCGATTGCTTATTGATGAAAAGTGCAGATTGATGCGGGAGAATGTTGTTTTCTTATTGGCTGCTGAGTAAACTGACCAATGGTAAAGCAATATTTTTCGCACGCCTGTCTCTGCTGGTAGAGAAGACAGAGTATTCTAGAGAGGAGTCGAAGCCTAGCCATGAAACAGTTTGGACGTGTGCAGTAGTAGTTCCGATGGAAATGATAAGTTGCCGGATCTAGCAGTGTTTCATGCATCAAAAGTGTTGGAAAGTGACGGCATTATAATACCGACATGTGTGTAGAAATTTCGGAATTTTTAAATGAATTTTGTGACGAAAAGAGACATATATTCCCCATGGCGTACTGAGCAGGTCGGTAGCTAAAAACTGACTGTATTTGGTACTGACAGACTTAATATTTGGCGAGTATTCTCAATCAAAAACAATCAGTATTTTTGTAGCTATTATGTTTTTGGGAAATGCAACACCATAAACTTGCTAACAAGAATGAAAGGGATTGTGAGTGACTGTGTTAAGCCTAGCACGGGGTTGGCAGTGATACTTGTTCACCTAAGTTTCAGAATATATTAATTGAGGACAAAATTTCCAACCTCTCATTTCATGTGAAAACTTTCTCCCGAAACGTAGATTAGTGACTTTAATAGCAGCCTGGTTCACGTCGAAGTACAGTAGGTTTCACTCGGCTTTCCTACTGATGATCTGCTGAGACAATGTTCACAGGTAGGTGCAGGTCTGTCGTAAAGGGATGGAAAGAAATGCGTCGCCGCAAGGGGCACACGTGTAGTCCACTATGTATCAAGGTACATTACAGGCTCTCTTTTTTTCTAATGGTGTCACTCCATCATGATATAATTTTGACAATATTTAGAATGCACGTGCAAAATCTACTTTACGTGTGATGCAAATGCTCAGACGACACATTGTTAAACTACCTATTGTGTCTAAGGTATTTATTTTAGTAGAGTAAGAGCAATTAATACCTTCAAGAGCTAAGGATCCTAACTTACAAACTGTAACACTTTTTTCTTTCATTATTCACTCCCTTTTTATTATTAGTTACGTAATCACCTGTACTTTTAGTATTTCACTAATTGCAATCAATTTCAGAGCCAAAATGTTTCATCTCCAGGGACACATTGTGGTAAGTGATGTATTACACATGTGAAAATATATCTCTTAACAGTGAGGGAGCATCTATCCATCACCACACACAGTTGCTGATGGCAGATAAATGCCACCTTCCACATATCAGGTATGTCGAGTGTTTACATGTTCGCTGCCACCACAGAAACCAGATAGTTAAGTGCTTTTGCTTTGAAATTGACTGCAATTAGTGTGGCAACAAGTACAATCGATTGGATATAACTAAATATAAAAAGGTCACAACTCTTGCGTCACCGCGGAAGCAGACACACATTAGATGGTGGTTCTGCTGTGAGGGGAAATGTGGAACACTCAACAATAAATATAGCAAACAAAATAAATTTAACATTCGCCAGTAGCTGCTACAGAGTTTAACACACGCTATTATCGAGGCAGTTAGCAGAAATTGCTCGACAAAGCTGAGGTGTCATTCGACTTTCAGAGGTTTCTCTGCACTTAATGACACTATTGAACATGCTATCTTACAGTGGATGGGAAATAACGTGCAATAACACGTGTGGATGATAAAACAACTAGAAGGTAGGAATTATAACACACAGTTGGAAAGGACAACATATTTCTGGATAAGGGCAAGGGTCTCGGTATCTAGAAGTAACAAGTTTATTATAATCAATATTGGCATTTTTTATTATTATAAAGTCTCAATAGCATTAATAACATTGTATTTACCAATGATATAAATTGCAGTAAAAGCTTCAGTCAATAAAAATAATGACTAAATTAAAATACAGGGCTCTAACCATCCTACACACAAATTTGGTTTCTTGTGCAACCCTTCCTACACAATTTAAAATGAAGCTGTCCCATTCCTTCAAAACTTTTTATCTAAAAATTATTTAACAATGCATAATGTAAAATTTAACTCTTTAACACCACACCACCCAAGTTCTTTAATTTTATTGTACTAAAATTTGAATAGTTTCATTGTACAATTTTAATTTCAATGTACTCTGGAGGCAAATGTGAGATTGTACTTCATATGTACATAGAAATTGCTGCTTGCACTTCCTGATGCTTTATACAATGGCCTGTGCATTTAGCACCACAAACGACACCAATAATATTCTTGTCTCCTGTCTCTCGTAAATCTTTATTTATATGGTTGCACCTGATAATTTCAACAAAGTTTCTGATGATTGAATGCAGATATTCCTTTTGTTTTTGGCACTATCAAATAATAATATGGAGTAAAATCACTTCTATCTATCTCAACCATTTACAACCCACAAATGCATCTTATAATAACCAGTCAAACCAAAATTTATAACATACATAATCAGTCAATGTGAAAAATATAATTCTTGCTTCACAGGAATAGTAAATTAGAAACTATATCACATTTAAAAAAGAAGATAAAATAAATGCATTTCTAAATATTTATAATTTCATAATTTCGTATATAAAAATTTTCTTTTAAAAATATTACACATATAATCATGGAACCACATAATATCTTTGAAGATTTTTCTATCTGTTTGACTTCTGTTTGGCAAGAAATTGAGGGCATCAAAAGAACCTCATTTGCTTTGTTATTAAATGCACGAAGAAATGCCACAGTAAAATGTCTACGATTAAAAGATAAATTCCTGCTCAGTCTCAATGAAGAACTTCTACTGCCATACAAGACATTCATCATAAAAATTCACTCACATAACACATTTATTAGTGGTGGGACAAGCCCACGTTCTGTGGTGGGACTGCGAAAAAAAAAAAATCCAACAGCCTCGCTGATGCTGGGCGTTTCACAGATGCAAATGCTACAGTGCATTTTGCAATTGCACTCTTCCCGATACTTAAATTGCTAAATAAGGGTTACAGAGGGTCATTTTCTGTAGTAAAAGTATCGAGTAGTGTTTGTGTCGATGTTTTTTTTTGACTAAAGCGAACACCGTCCAAATGTAGTTTGCCTAAAACCAAAAGAGAAAGAAAACAAACAAAATTCAGTTTAAAATGCTTTATTTTCATCCAAGGGATAAAAAAAGAAAAAGCAAATGTGGTAGTCATAGTGAGTATTCATGCTGCATACACACACATGCACACACAACAAACAGTGAACATCGCACTTATCTACAAAATGCCCGTGTGTTCACTCTTTGAGACAAAAATTGTGAAAACATCTCATTACTACAGACGATTGACATTACGCAATTAGTGTTACAAATGTAGCCGGCAGTGCTGCCTTTAGTGTGGAAAAGGAGACTTTAGTAGAGCACATGCATTTTCCTTCAACCGCAGGATGCAAGTAACTGTTGTATTTTTTAACTTCATGCACAGTCATCATTAGAATTAAGACTGGTAAATATACACACAGAAGAATGTCGACCTGCACTCACAATTGTGTGTTTCAACAAAAATTACAGGATATTTTGAACCCGAGGACTGAACTTCAGGTGGTTAATGTATCAATCAGTCATAATTTGTACACGGCAGCTCCCACTGGTCCATTTCTGTTATCAGTTGTACAGCTGAGAAGCAAAGATAACTGACATAGTAAAAGAACAGATTGCACAGGTTTTTCTTCCACATATCAACATTTGACTAATTGTGTACAGCCGATGACAGAAACAGACCTTACTACTTTTTGCCATTATATTTATTTCCCGAGGCACGATTACCCGTATCAGATTACGAGACATATTCAGTTTTAATAGCATTGATACGAGGAAGGAAAGAAAGTAAAAAATAAAATAAAATAAAAATAAAAAATAATAATGAAACTTTTATCATTGTCACAATGTCGAGGTCATAGAAGACTGAGTACGAGCTCACACTGAATGGAGAAATTGGTTAGGGCCTGTTTGAGGCAACTGTCCTAAGAGTTGTATTAAATAATTTACGGAAAATCACAGAGAACCTAGACACGGCTTACTGTACCGCGCTCAAAATGCAACCGACCCTCTGGCACACGAGTGCACCGAAATAACCACTCACACTCCCTCACCAGCACGAGGTGAGTCTCGAAAGGGCATTGTTAGTAAGCCTCATTTCATCCAGAGGTGTATGTGGAGACAAAATGACAAGTGACAGAAGTCACTTTGTGTCAGAAATCAGTCAGTCAGCCCGTCCTAAAGGATTACAGTCTCAGCTACACTGTATTTTATTACGATTTCCTTAGATAACAAGGTCACCCATATTGCTCACAGGTAGAACCAAATTCCTCTCAAAACAGTAGGTACGTGAGTAATTGTACCCACTGCCGAGTTTGTGTCTGCCCTGCACGCCATTCCATTACAACAGTAGTCAGCATTGGCAACGATTACCACGTCTGCTATTGCGACCACCAGAACCACGGAACACAACTACGCTGCCAGCTGTGTCCACAGCCCACTAGACAGCCGCGCTGCTTGTTCTGGCACTACGTTTTGCACTTCTCCTTGTTGTATGGGAACTATTGACCCTACTATGCTGTCCATCTGCTTTGATACAAAACAGTGGCAGACACAAACCACTCTCTGAAATCCACAAAATACATAAAACATACCGCGTGATCAAAAAGTCAGTATAAATTTGAAAACTGAATAAATCATGGAATAATGTAGATAGAGAGGTACAAATTGACACACATGCTTGGAATGACATGAGGTTTTATTAGAACCAAAAAAATACAATAGTTCAAAAAATGTGACAGATGGTGCTTCATCTGATCAGAATAGCAATAATTAGCATTACAAAGTAAGACAAAGCCAAGATAATGTTCTTTACGGGAAATGCTCAATATGCCCACCATCATTCCTGAACAATAGCTGTAGTTGAGGAATAATGTTGTGAACAACACTGTCAAGCATGTCTGGAGTTATGGTGAGGCATTGGCGTCGGATGTTGTCTTTCAGCATCCCTAGAGATGTCACTCGATCATGATACACTTGCGACTTCATGTAACCCCAAAGCCAATAATCGCACGGACTGAGGTCTGGGGACCTGGGAGGCCAAGCATGACTAAAATGGCGGCTGAGCACATGATCACCACCAAACGACGCGCGCGAGAGATCTTTGATCTTTCACGCGTCTAAAAATATGGGGTAAATAAAATAGAAAGAAACTTCCACATGGGAAAAATATATTAAAAACAAAGATTCCAAGACTTACCAAGCGGGAAAGCGCCGGCAGACAGGCACATGAACAAAACACACAAACACACACACAGAATGACTACCTTTCGCAACCGATGGTTGCTTCTTCAGGAAGGAGAGGGAAAGACGAAAGGATGTGGGTTTTAAGGGAGAGGGTAAGGAGTCATTCCAATCCCGGGAGCGGAAAGACTTCCCTTAGGGGAAAAAAAGGACAGGTGTACACTCGCACACACACACATATCCATCCGCACATACACAGACACAAGCAGACATTGTGTCTGTGTATGTGCGGATGGATATGTGTGTGTGTGCGCGCGAGTGTACACCAGTCCTTTTTTTCCCCTAAGGGAAGTCTTTCCGCTCCCGGGATTGGAATGACTCCTTACCCTCTCCCTTAAAACCCACATCCTTTCGTCTTTCCCTCTCCTTCCTGAAGAAGCAACCATCGGTTGCGAAAGCTAGTAATTCTGTGTGTGTGTTTGTGTGTGCGTTTTGTTCATGTGCCTGTCTGCCGGCGCTTTCCCGCTTGGTAAGTCTTGGAATCTTTGTTTTTAATAACAATATGGGGTGGCGCGCCATCCTGCATAAACATCATACGTTCCAGCAGGGGATGATGCAATTCTGTAACATATCGGCGTACCTCTCACCCGTCACGGTAGCAGTTACAAAACCAGAATCACACATTTCCTCCAAGAAAAAAGGCCCGATAATGGTAGATGTGGTAAATCCAACCCATACCGTGACTTTCTCGTCGTGCAATGGAGTTTCCACGACACTTGCAGGATTTTCAGTAGCCCAAATTCTGCAGTTGTGGGTGTTGACAGACCTCCGAGCGTGATATGAGCTTCGTCAGTCCACAACACGTTACTCAACCAATCGTCATCTTCCACCACCTTTTGAAACGCCCACACCACAAATGTCCTCTGCTTCACTAAATCGCCAGGTAACAGTTTATGATGCCGATGGATTTTATATGGATACCATCAGAGGGTATGCCTCAGTGCCAACCAAACAGTAGTCTATGGGATGCCGGTGCGACATGCAACTGCACGAGCGCTGACTTCCCCGTGCATAGAGCAACCCGCTACAGCCTCCATTTCTTCCTGAACTGTCTCAGCAGCATTACACCTTGTGCTCCACTATGGGGCCTATCGCCTAAAAAACCTGTGGCTTCGAACTTCTCACCACAGCTGCATTTGTCAACGGACCTATACCCATTTGAATCCCCTTCCTATGGCAATAGGATCACAATGCTGAACTAGCACATTCCCCATTCTGATAATACAGCTTCACTAAAAGCACCTTTTCAGGTAACATCAACACGCTGTGACTGCTGGCACATCTGATTCTCTCTCTCTCTCATTGCAGCTCCTTTTATACATGATTGTCATGCACAGTCACTGACGTTTTGCTGTCCAGCGCCATCTGTCGGACACTTTGTGAACTTTTTAAAAATTTTTATTTGGTTCTAATAAAACCCCATGTATTTCCAAGCATGTGTGTCAATTTTTACCTCTCTATCTACATTATTCTATGGCTTATCAAGTTTTCAAATTTATAATAACTTTTTGATCACCCGGTAGATTTGACACAGTGCCCCATTGCAGACCAAGGTCCGAGTGCACACATTAGGTACCAAAATATACGAATCACCCTATGACTTCTATGGTAAGAGAAGCCAGCTACGACACAATCGTGAATACAAACAGTGATCCTGGTGCTGTATTTTTTTTTTTTTAATTCCAGTTTTTGATCACAATACGAAGTCCTTTGGCGGTGACCGGTTTTAGTCAGTAATGACCATTTTCAGATCTGTTCTACACCATGTGAAGATGGTGGTTACTGACTGAAACCTATCATCATTGAAGGATTTTAAACACTAGAGAGAGAAAAAAATATATTATCATTTGAGAACCCAGTACGTCGTCCTCAGCGGCGAGTGTTCGTCAGAGATGAGTATATTGTCATGAAAAGGGGGGGGCACAACCTGACAGCTCATTCTCTGCATACGTACACAATCTGACAGATGAGGTGAGCAGCAACTGACAACTGTTTGCCAATGGTGATAGTGAAGATGCTATTGTCCAGTTACTGTAGGAGGATACGAGAGGTCTTTGTCACACTAATTAAAAATTTTGTCAAATGACAGCTTGCCCTAAATGTTGAAAAATTTAAGTTAATGCAGCCGAGTAGGGAAAACAAACCTGTAATATATAAATACAGCATTAGTAGTGCGCTGCTCAATAGCTGCATCAATTAAATACCTAGGTGTAATATCGCATTGAATCGGTACGAGTATGTCAAGTTGGTAGTAGGGAAGACAAATGCTCGTCTGTTTTATGGGCAGGGTTTTGGGAAAGTTAGCTCATCTGTAAAGGAGGCGACGCACAAAACACTAGTGCACCCAGACCCAAATACTGCTCTAGTATTTGGGCTCGTCATCAAGTTGAAGTAAAGGAAGACATCGAAGCAAATTCACAGGTGTGCTGCTAGATTTGCTACTGACAATTCTGATCGGCACACGAGTGTTACTGTGATGCTTCGTGAACTCGGAAGGGAATCCCTAGAGGGAAGATTACACTGTACGAGAAGAAACAGACGACTGTCGCTACTGACTTATCGCCAATAGTGTAGTCCGACAATTACTGGATCTGCCTCCTATCTGTGTCCGAACACAACATCCGTTCACATCGAAGGTAAACTGACACTCCACACACCGACTGACGATTGTGCATTTCATTACAGTTTCCCGGTATTGCATGTTTTCTATACACAAGAGCTAGATCTGCAGACACATTCTCGCACAGGTTCTGGCATTATCCAGCATATCATTTACAATAGCACAGGAGAATTAAAAATCTTACTTTACAAGTCGATTCAGTAATACAGAAATAAGACACCCCTCCCAGGACAGAAGCAGCATGCCCTATCTGTCTACATACCGAGTCTGTGTGCAGGTGTGACAAAGTGTTCAAAATTTTTGTGTAGCACGTATTTGAGGCAGAACATGGGAATCAGCCCAGTATATACCTAGTGGGATATGGGAACTACCTAAAAATTACATTCAGACTGGGCAGCACACTGACCTCTCGCCGTGTAGATTAGATCTGGGACTGCCATTCCTCCCCACACTGGAAGCAGTCACATAAATTCCTCGTGTCTTAAGGGTTTCTAAAGGGAGTTACGAACACGAGCGTAATATCTGTGCTCACCTAGATGAACAATTCCAGTGTTTGCACAAAATGTCAAAGCCTCACCTAGCCTTCACTGTAGAATGCTGCAAGTGGCAACTGACTATCTTAACACATCTGCTGAAATGACTACAACCTGCCCGACAAGTTTTGCTCAAAACACTCTCGTGTATATCTAAGTGTAATTTCTGATGCCGACCGCTCTACATCTGTCGTATGCACCGACGGTAATTCACGATGTATCTGCTCATGTAAAGGGAGAGCTAAAATTAAAGTGTTCTAAAAATGCATCAAATCTTCACTGTAAGCAAGGTTCGGGACGCAAAGGCTTTTAAGACCTCACGTCAAAGTCGCAGAAGGTCGAGAAAGTGGAACTTTACGGAACATTATAAATGAAATGCAAATATCGAGCAAAGAATTCCCGCGGTATCGGTAATCTATCTCCAGTACAAACAGTGGCACATTACTCGCTAATCGTCAGAGACGGCTGCAGACCGGACACAGAGTAGCTAGGTCAGCTGTAAAATATTGTGCACAAAAATGGCATTAATAATCCAGATGGGCAATCAGAAACAAGTAGCTTCATTTACTTGTACTATTATTCTTGATCCTGTGTCTATCAGCAAACTGAAACTTAAAACTAAAATTTAGAAAGAAATATTGCTGATTTTATAACATTCAACAGGGTACATTTTATTCTGTGAACACAGCAGGTATAAACATATGACTGGCACAGAATATACAACAGTACTAAAGAACTGCTCAATTGTTTTGAATGAGGTATCTAGTCTTCCAGCACATCTTGAGCTGTTCAAATCTTGTCTCTCAGAGAGTTTTTTGTAATAATTCTAAGTCCGTACAACACTTGTTTACAGCAAGTACAACCTCTTCATTTGATAAAATTTTTTATTGTGTGCAACTTTTGATATTAGGAAGAAGGCGGAGGAGGAGTCACATGAGCTGGATAAGGGAAATGGTGAAGGCAGAGTACTATTCCGAATTCTTTACTGTGCAACTTTGCCACTTTTCTCCCGACGTGGGAGTAGGTGCACTATTGTGGTGCAGAAATAATTGTGTTTGTGCTAATCTTTGTTGCTTGTACTTCAACTTCCAGTAACACTGTAGAGAGAAAAAAAAAAAATATATAAAAAATCATTTTAGCTTTAGGCTGTAGTACTGTGCACAGTCTCTCGTAATAGTGCGAGATGTCTCCAGAAATACGCTTCAAATTTTCCAAATACAATTCTGAAAAGACCTACCTGTAGTGTATCTTTGCCACAATTAAGAGAGACATCAAGTCGGCAACTTCCTGCAGCTTCACTCGAGGCACTGTACGACCGTTTGTACGAGATTACTAGCCTCACACTGACCACTCAAATCTTAATACAACGGCACAAATTTTATGAATCATTTCTCCAGCAGGGACGTATCAGATCTGCTAAACTCGCAGGCTATTTATTCAGTAATATAAATAGTCTCAACAAGTTTTACTCTTACCCGAAACAATATTTTCCAATTTGTGACAAATCTATGAGACATATTCGTCTCGAGAATCCGTTCTTTCCTTCTGGGTTCTAAATTTTGTGTTGCACTATAGTATGTTACCAATATTCTGATTGTCACACACTGCTCAACTAAATAACACGACTTTTCACGAATTCTTTAGGAGTATAGGAGACCACTCACCGAAAGGCAGGGGCACCGAGTCAGCGATAGGAAGACAAAAAGAAACAAAACTTGACAGCTTTCGGAGTGATCCTTTTTTGAGCTAGAGCAAAACACACACACATACTGTGCCCTCAAACACTGCCGCTTGCCGTGTGAAGAGTGCCTGCACAGCATTTCGAAAGGTGGACTAGGTCAGGTCACCGTAGGGGTAGTGTCGAGTGAGGAGGGCAGAGGCGGGAGGTAGGTGGGAGGCGGGAGGAAGTGCGGGTCCCTAGTGGTTCGGAGGGAGGCAGCCGGCTCACCAGCTGGGGATGTGGAAGGGAGCAGTAGTAGGTGCATGAAGAATGGGTTTCAGAGCCACACTGTACGTGACTTGGGAACGTGAACTGGGAGGGGGTGACAGGACAGAAGAAGGGGAAGCTATCAGACTGTATACCTCCCCCCTCCCCCCCCCCCCCCCCCACACACACACACACTTGCATGTCTTTTACTTTAGCTAAAAAAAAGATCACTCTGAAGCTAGCAAGTTTTCTTTCTTTCACCCAAGCTCGTTAACGAATCGATGCCTCTGCCTTTCGGCGAGTGATCTTTACTCCGCAAGTATTTCTATTCTAACACGAACTTTCCTAGAATGTTATATTTGTGTATTCTCTAAGGTCAAAATACTGTACACCTCGTAAATTACAGTTATAAACCAGCTACAGTTTAAAGAAACCTTCACCACGATTGGTTTACTTCAAGCAAAGCACAAAGATGCAGAAGAAATATAAGATAAAGAACACACCACCACATCATTAGTCTCAAGTGAACAGTTTGTATTAAAACATATAAAAAAGTTATTTAACTAAAATTATTTTATTTTTATTCCTTTCAGTACACAAGAAGAATCACTGTACAAAGTAAATTTAGCTGCCAATTCACAACTTTCAAAAAATAATTTCTTACACCATTTAAAAGATGGTTACAGTCCTGTATTGCAAAGTTCTTGCCTGAAAAGAGAGAGGATACAACTTTGCAAGGGTGACACCAATGTTAAGGGTAACACAAGTTCACAGAATCTACAACATCATTCAGACAGATTTGTATTTTTGTGGTAGGTAAGACTACTGACAATTTTTTGGAGGCAGCCTGCACCTTTACAAACAGAGCTTTTACGAATGCCAGTCTAGAATTGCCCCGTGCAGAAAAGAAAATTACCCAGTTTTACAAAGTTTCTTCAACTGCTCTTTTTTTATTTTTCACACAGCGACAAACTTGCGGGGGTACCCTTGTTGCCAGAAAATGAAACAGAAGAAGAAAACCCCAATTACCGTCTTTCAAGAGACACACTCGACATTTAACCCTGCCTTATTGTCGTACAAATATTTACGGGCTCTGCAATTTCTTTTAGAACCAGTTCCCGAAATACCGGGTCTATTTCCAACATGTAAAAGTATACAATAACTTTGTACAAAAATAATTCAGGTACAAATTACACTCAGATATTCCCAAATACATATAAAACACAAAATTACAATAGTAGGAATTACAAACATTTTCTGAGCATCAACTCGTTGTCAGTATTTCTGTTCTACGGGCACTCGTGCACAACTAAAAACTACATTAAAATGGTAACAATTCAAAAAACGAAAAATAAGCAATTATCAGTTCACAAGATGCATAACAGTCATTCTCTTTGGTTTTTTTAATTGCAGTTTTGTAAGAACACAGATTCTTGGCACAATGCTACACAGTACAAAGAACTACAATACAGTTCTGTCATCTACACTACGATACGCTACACTACTTGGCAGAGATTAAGTTGCTGCCTCTACGAGAGCACTGTCTAATAGTCGTAGCAATTAGTCTCTCTTCCCTCGCTGTGGTGTGGCAGAAGTCTGGTACCGTCCACATTTTTTTCCACTGTTACAATGCAAACGAAATCTTTATTTCCCTCCCACACACAGTGTAAATGGAACCGAGACGATGATGGCAGTCAATAACTCCCAAAACAAGTATTAAATAATGTATATTGCAACTTCAACTACATGATTCAAAAATGATAATTGTGTGAGGTGGGTGCAGCTTCCCTAAACTGCAATACAAACTATTCTCTCTCCTTTGTGTGGACGTCTAATAAATTGTAAAATGTGACACGATTGTTGTTCCAGAGACTGCTGTAAGTACAGAAATCTATCTTATTTCTTTAATTTATCCAGATCACAACTTTTAGTCTTCAGTTTTGACAGTACACTGGAGTCACCTTCAGAATGAATACTGCAGAATACAGAGCCCCATATATATCAGTACAAGTGAGTCACAAATCTCTATGCTGCAACATTTGATCTGATGGTGACTGTACCTTACAGCCAAAGACGAATCCTTAGGTGATAAAAAACTGCAGTGGGCACGGAGTGGAGGGGGGGGGGGGGGTGGAGGGGGAGCAGAGAGAGACTAAGAGGAGACAACAGTTCACATAAAAGGAGCGAGAACCAACTGCTGTAGACACAAATGGAGAGGATGCCAAACTGTTGAAAAGAACAGCTAGCCTCTTTGAACACATTGATAGAATATGTGAGGAGAAATTAACACATTACGAGTACACAAGATGTCCACGGTATGGTAGAAATATTAGAGCACAAGGAATAAGAATTTATAATGGGGGAACTTTGAAACTCCCAAAGAGCTCAAGGACACAAACACCGTGAGCAAAGATTCCAAGTAATGGGCTTCACAGATGATCAAAGATAAAAAGAATAAAGAAACAGCTATCTCTGTTTTATGAAATACTCTGCTCATTACTGTTCAGTTTGCCAGATCATTTGCTTGGTGTGGGACCTGCTTGGAATGTGCTACAATTGCAATGATGACTGTTTATTACAATATATCAATAGACAAGAGGAGTTAAGTTTCAGGCAGGTGCAATAAAAATAATAACAGAAATATTCAGCTTTCAAACTAAACTCTTCATCGGACATAGATAAAACTCACACAGTCACTGTGCCCGGCCATGTGTGTGGGAGAGTTGTGTTCATGTGAACGAGTGTAAGTTTTGTACGTCTGACAAGGGGCTTTGTCCAAAAGCTGAGTGTTTAAAGCATTCTTTTTCACTGTGCCTGTGGTGCAGTGCCTCCTCTATGTGGTCAGTAACAGTCTATCCTATCTGTGTTCTTATTCTTCAGTCATGGATTTCTCACTGTTGAAAAAGTGAAAATATTCAAATAATGACAAATAAGCATTACACACCACGTGTAAGTGGCTGACACATTCATTTATCACCGATGTAATATTTTACTAAAGACAGCGTTATTACTGTTCTGTTTCTATTACATTTCTAGCAAAACCAGATGACTAAACTCATACTATTTCTCCATCTTGAAAGCCTTCTCAGAATTAACAATGGCCTCAAACACACACGCCAGATCTGCCAATTCCATTGGTTCCGAATCCTTTTTTTAGCTTACGCCTCAGGTTTGCGTAAC
The DNA here is from genome assembly GCF_023897955.1 of Schistocerca gregaria. Lineage (NCBI taxonomy): Eukaryota > Metazoa > Arthropoda > Insecta > Orthoptera > Acrididae > Schistocerca > Schistocerca gregaria. The sequence continues at coordinate 86,381,800 of NC_064929.1, read as the reverse complement.
ACTTCTCGGCCTAGTTAAATTCTGACAGGTTTGACACGATTCTCAGTAATGTACCAATATTTCAAAATGTACTCTTCTCTAGAACAGTTGTTTCAAACACATATTTGCAAAAGTAAATTTGTAACGCCCTTTTCTCAGATGGATGCAGTTACTTCAGTTTCACAAGTGTTTATCCTTCATAATGTCTTACCAAAAATGATCACAGGTATCGACACAAATCGTGTTGAATTTGAGAGCTGGGTCAAACCAGTCTCTGGACTGAAGACTGGAACAACAACAACAACGAATATACGTTAGGGGTCAAATGTTTGTGTTAACTTATGACACACGCTTTTTTCTCGCTCTCTCACACGATTCTGCCCAGCCATGCTTCAAATATCAATGGAGGGCATATCTCCAAGTCTTACAAATTTACTGAGGCTCTTCTGCAACCCGTGCAGATGCAGCAATATCTGCAGCCGTCGCCACAGCCACCTGCCGACTCGTACGGATGGACTCTGCATTATAATGGTACTGCAGTCATTCGTAATGACGGACCGACTGTGCATTCGATGTCCACTTGTAATAAAAACAAGTCTGGAGAGCAAAATGTATGCAGCTATGAAACGGAAGAGTACAATTTGTCAACAAAGTCACCCTTCAGCTGCTTTCATCGGGCTTTCTCGTTTCTTTTACGTGGTGCACAAAGTTCACTTCTACGTTAACATTTTCAGGTCCAGTTGTTGCACTTCCTAGGCCTTAGACCAGAGGTAAATAACAAGAGGATTGTGTCCCTTCCATTTTCCAATTCTCCTGTTACATTAACCTTCACACTTTCGATACTACGTGCGGATCTCCGTGCCACCTTTCGAAACTTCTGTCACCGATAACTATCGCTACAGTATGTCGAGCGACGGAGACTCCGGCTCGGAATGGCAACGGTGTAGAAAAAGAGATTTCTGCTTACCGTACAGATGACACGTTAAGTTGCAGATGGGCAAAATTAAGAATAAGTGTCTCAACTGTGCCTCGCTGCAACTTAAAATGTCATCTTTAGGGTAAGCAGAAACCTATCTTTTCCTACCATGGGTAACACTCACAAACAAGAAGTACAGAGAGTAATTACATTTGCACATCACAAATGTGTGAGGGCCAGCAAAGATACAAATTTTGCAGATTATTGACACCTGCCATCAAGCGTACACAGTGTGAGGGGGGTAATTGTCGTCCGTGTGGGAAAATAAAGAAAGAGGGAGACCAGTGGCAGAGAAAGAGCCCGCATGTCGCCCACCACCAGCGAGGGAAGCGAGTGAGCGAGGAACTTACATGTGTTCCGGGTGATTCCGGACATTCTCCAGCAGATCCGCAGCCTTCATCTGGCCGGTGCAGATTTTGTGCACGGCTGTCATCAGAGGGAATCTGAAAACGAGAGAAGGAACATTCACTTTTGTGACAACATCTCTCACTGAAAGTTACAACTTCAAAGTTACAACTACATGACCAGAGCAATATCACCACGCATTACCCAACTGTAGTAAGAGTACTTCTCTGATAACTGCTGTGAAGCTCACCTCTCCAGATAACAACTGTAATAACATACACTTAAAACTGGATGCTACCTCGCATATTTCACACTTAAATGATTTGGTAATTGGGTAAGGGAGTACCATCTCGGGGTTTTTTTTTTTTTCCTGCCCAACTACAGTGGTCATTAGTGCCCCGACTAAATTATGAATGCACTGTGAGGCACAATGTTAAAACAGCAACTAAAAAGGACAACAATATAAAAGACACATTAACAGGCAAGGGATTAAAAGAAAACAGCATAATCAAATGTCCTTAGACAGGTTTGTCAAGTGGTTCCTGGGTCACCCAATAAAATTTCATCCAGAGTACACGCCAGGCCGAGATCAATTCGCAGTGTATTAAAATTCGGACAGGACGTTAAAATGTCGTGTACCATCAGCAACTGCCCCCACACGAGCAGAGCAGGAGCCGTCAGCAGATGGCGGTGGCTGAACTGGCAGTGTCCGATCCGTAACCGGGCCGAAACGACCTCCTCCCGCCGAGAAGGGCGTGAAGAGGTCGTCCAAGCCGTGGTGAGTTGTTTCGAGGCCCGTAGCTCGTCAGTAAGTGTCGGGCAATTGGCATGCTACAGCGATAAAATGCGCTGACAAATGACCCTGCTCAAATCAGATGAAGGGGCATAACGAGAAGCTGTCCGAGGCCGGAGGACCGCAGCCTCGGCCGCTGCATCTGCAGTTTCATTCCCAGGGATACTGACGTGGCCAGGAACCCACATAATGGTAATCGAAGAACTGTCGTCCGCCAGCTGCCGAAGAGAGCGTAGGATCTGGTGCACGAAAGGGTGAACCGGACACGGATCACCGAGGCTCTGGATGGCGCTCAGGGAATCAGAGCAGGTGACATAAGCAGAATGTCGGTGGCAGCAGATGTAAAGAACAGCCTGGTAGAGGGCAAATAGCTCAGCTGTGAAGGCCGAGCAATGGCCACGGAGCCGGTATTTGAATCTGTGTGCCTTGACAATAAAAGAACACCCGACACCGTCATCGGTCTTAGAGCCATATGTATAAATGAAGATCGTATTAATGAACTTTGTTCGAAGTTCGACAAACCGCGAGCAATATACCGAAGCTGGGATAACCTCCTTTGGGAGCGAGCTGAGGTCGGGAAGTAATGTCACGGGCAGCCAGTGGCAAATACATACGGCCCGTGCCAAAAGGAGCAGCTCGTGATCGTCCTGTTCCGGCAGAGAGCTCATGGGGCTCAAAGGAGCCACTGTGGAGGCTTATCACAGGCTTATCTGAACAACTTTATGAGGAGTATGCCCGACTACAATCTGGGATTATGAGGAGGGCCTATTGGTTCATAAACAATGGGTTATGTCAGGTGACAGTGAGAAGAAACTGCAGTGTTTGCAGTGGAATCTTTTGCAAGGTTTCGATTTGGTTTTTTTGTTTGTGTTTATAGAGTAGAAATTTATCCACCTTCTTTTTGTTTTCTTATGACCATACCTGGCATAACAAAATCAGTTTTCTTTCCTGTTACGTCCAGTAATGACAATAAAACAATAAGCAACATTCTTTCGATCACTGTATATTTTGTCACTAAAAAGGAGCTTCTTTCGCAGCACTACTGGCAGGTCCGATTCTGAGAAAGGGAGATTTCTGCTCGGAGAGACGACTGATAGCACCTGTTCCACCTGTGAAGACGAGTGAGCAGTTAGCTGAGGGAGAATCTGTCATATTGACAAACTAGTGCCAAATTTAAAGGCTTACACTGTGGCATCATTAAAAGGAATTATGTTTTAGCACTGCTTAAGATCTGATCTGTTAAGTTGTCTTCAGTGTGACAACAAAGGTACGCTTTCTCGCATCAGACAGAACTATCGATTCCATTTTTACTCAGCGACAGCCGAGCGTCAGAAAGTGTACCTTTAACAACAGTCGTCCTGTACGTTCCTGTCGACAGCGTCTTTTGCATTTCAGAAATGCCGACAAAAAGTTTAGGTAATCCAAACAACACATATCGAGATAAAAGCTCGAAAACTATCCTACAGATAACCGTTCGACAATTTTTTTTTTCCTTCGAGAATGTCACCGTACTATAACGCACAATTTTACGTATTTCTCACCCAAGTTTGGGCTGCTGTACTGTGAAGAAATGCTTCTACCTGTAACAATAATCTATTGCTCTCTAAACATTCTTTATACATACAACTGCATCAATTTTATTAACACCCAAAGCCAAGAAAGCATTCAAAAATGCGTACTGATGCTGTAAGAAAAGGAACACCTGAAAATACATCTGTAGGATCCATAATAGTGTAGAGGTAATGTTTAAAAAAAGTCACATTGTAACTGAAGGTATTCATTTGGACTCTCAATCTATTGACTGTTCCAGATTAAGTTCAGACTGGAACCTACCTCGCCTCCATGCCTTTGCTCTTGAGCATGAAGTTCACCTCTGCCGCTGTGATGGGTCCCTGTAGTTTCTGTCCGTTCAGTAGCTCTTTCTCCAGTTCTTCAATCGACTGAAACATTCATCGATACAGCTTCAATTATTTGACACACAACAACATTGTCAAAGAGTGTAAAACTGACATTATTTGAAGGTAAGTGTACGAAGCCCCGGCACTGACTTTATAAAGGAGTCAGCCCCGCTGCTCGCCTGGACCCCACAAGCCTTTACCGCGAGAAGTCGACAGTAGTCCAGTTTTCATTTTCAGTGGTGCAACACGGGAACACAATTTGCCTGACTGAACCCGAGTGTAAGTGACGGATTGAGTTTTAAAGAGTCCTCACATGATCTCACTATCCGTTAACATTACTGAACCCCTTTTTTTCATTTAATATGAGGGCTATTCACAAAGTACATTACATTTTGGAATTAAAAATAAATCAAGAATTGGAGATTTTTTTAATTATATACAGATGAAAGCCACACTTAAATACTACTTTTCTACTTAGTTGCCATTTAAATTAAGGCACTTTTCGTAGCAATGGACGAGCTCAGAAATTCCTTCTTCGTAAAATTCGGGCACCTGCGCCTTCAACCACGTGGTTACCTCTTCTCGAAGTTGTGCGTCGTCATCAAAACGCTGCATAGCCAACCACTTCTTCATTGCTGGGAATAAGTGGAAGTTGCTCGGTGCCAGGTCGGGACTGTACGGTGGACGTGGAAACAAATCCCACTTAAAAGGTTCGAGAACTTCACGAGTTGCATTTGCCGTGTGGGCCTGGGCGTTGTCGTGAATCGGCAAGATCTTTGATCCCAACTTACCCCTACACATGTTTTGTATTGCTCTTCTGAGGTTGTGCAGAATTTGGCAATACCTTTGAGAGTTTATTGCAGTGCCTCGTTCCAGGAAATCCACAAAAATCACATCTTTTCTGTCCCAAAAGACAGTCACCATCACCATCCTTGCTGACATTTTCTGCATGCATTTTTTGGGGTTTTGGGGGGAATGCGTGTGCTCCCACTGCATTGACTGCAATTTTGTCTTGCAGTTCACACGCTTAACCCATGTTTCGTCACCAGTAACGATGCGATGGAGTAATGATCGCCATCTTTCTCGTAAGCGTCCAAAAACGTTAATGCTGCAGCCATTCGCTGATTTTTGTGAATCTCTGTCAAGAATTTTGGTATCAATCTTGCACAAAACTTGTGGTAACCGAGCTTTTCGGTAATGATTTCATGCAACGAACTTCGTGAAATTCGTGGAAAACTCCGAGAGTTCCATTATTGTGAAATTACGGTTTTCACGTACTGTGGCATCGACTTTTTCGACAAGTTCGGCAGTCACTAAGCTGGGTCTTCCACTTCGCTCTTCGTCGTGAACGTTAGTTCAGCCATTTTTAAATTTTATGACCCATTGACGCACTCCACCTTCAGTGATTATGTTGTCCCCATACATTTCACAAAGCTGCCGATTGATTTCTATCAGTGTACAGTTTTTTTACAGCACACACTTCGTGGCATTTTCAATTAATACTGACATTTCAAACTGTCACAGTAACTCAACAGAGTACAGCACTAACCTCACTAGCACGGCAAGATGCCGACTGAGCGGCGGAATGCCATGACATCAAGATGGCCGCGCTAGCCCCGTCCCTAACGGACACAAACGAAAACGTAATGTACTTTGTGGATAGCCCTCATAAAAGTTAGTAGTATGTGCAGTCTGTATGTACGTGTCAGTAAACTAGTTAGATGAATGTTACAGAAGAATAAATATTAATGATAGTCATATATAATTACTGATGTCAATTTCCAGAAGCTGAAAAGACAATGCGACAAATTGACAAGTACAAAGAAAAACATTGGCTTACACCTAAGTTTAGCACTCTAAACTCTTACACCAATATCAGTACGAAAGGAAGATCAAAATTAAATATATTTTGATAAAGAAAAACGACGAACATTGGGAACCCCAAACACTAGTGCACAGTTCCAAAGTGCCTTGCCAGAATACCAACCGCATTCACTGCATTACACTGTGGTACACTTTCTAAACAGTCGCATCGTCAAAACATCTGCATCACCAATACTTGTACTAGTGTGAGTCCAGAAGACAATTCGAGATCAAATATTCGAGCAAGACACGCTTATCCATCACATTAGTAACTCACACGAGTGTGACACCAGGACGACCGCAATTTCTCGTCTGCAGTCACACTGAGAAATAGTTGTCAGAGCTGTCCCACATAAGATCGTCTGTCTAGAAAGTATTGGTGTACATCAGTTACTCAGCCCCACTCCCAAAGAGCAAATTGCATTGATATGTTTACATTATAAATATTAACCAACAACAGTTACATAATTTTCAAAATTCTTATTCCCCACTGCTGCAGTGCCATATTTATTGATCTTATTGGTCCAATGCTAAGTGCTCACAAAGGATTAAACAAACACAGCCACAGGATGCCGCTTACCTTTCCAGTCTTGATAAACGCTTCACCGACGCGCCTGTTCCTGCCGCCGAAACATGTCGTGATGAGGTCAGCCACACCGCAGCTTTCGAAGAAGGTGGACAGCCGGGAGCCGGGGAAGAAAACGTCGACAAACTTTATCATCTCCATGAGTCCCAGCCTGATGACGGCCGCTTTGGTGTTGTCGCCATAACCCAGCCCGTCCACAAACCCCACGCCAACTGCAATGATGTTCTGTAGGGAAAACAAACTTAACATTTCAGAATAAGTACAGGTCACAGTAAAACACTAGCACTCTCATTTCGGCCAAAAATAAAGACAGATAGATACTCTCGAGTGAGGAAGGACAAGAATAGTGTAAACACATGCAACCAAACTCAGTGTAGCAACAATCTCCTACAGTAAGGACACAGAGATGCGTACAAAAACGATTTAAACATACAAGAGGTGCAAAAAATTGCCAGAAACTAAAATTTGATATGATGCCATAAGACAATACACAGATAAATCGTAATTATGTAAAACTGTGTGTTTTAACTTGTTTAAAGTGTGCGAGTTTGTTTTATTGCATATTGGTCTCTCCATTTTAAATCATGGTGTGGTATCAAAATGTCGAATTTATCATTTTTGTATGCAAAATTCAGACAAAATCATTATAGATTTACTTCTGGAATGGACATTATGTAACCAACAGTTAAGTGTATCACCTGGTCATGTAAAAATAAATAAATATCAACTATTAACAAATTTTCTACGAACAAAGTTTTGCATCACCTCAGTTCCGACAGTTCCGGAACCTGTACAGAAAACTGGAGGGGAGATCAACATAAACATCATTTCCGCCCTTTTCGTTGCTCATGAAAACCACACATTGCACGTTGTACCACCATACAGCAAGACCTTCAGAGGTGGTGGTCCAGATTGCTGTACACACTGGTACCTCTAATACCCAGTGGCACGTCCTCTTGCAATGATGCATGCCTGTATTCGTCATGGCATACTGTCCACAAGTTCATCAAGGTGCTGTCGCTCCAGCTCGTCCCACTCCTCGACGGCAGTTCAGCAAAGATCCCTCAGAGTGGTCGGTGGGCCACGTCGTCCACAAACAGCCCTTTCCAATCTGTCCCAGGCACATTCGACAAGGTTCACGTCTGGAGAACGTGCTAGCCACTGTAGTCGAGCGATGTCGTCCTGAAGGAAATCGTTCACAAGATGTGCACGATGGGGGGTGCGAATTGTCACGAGTCGAGACTGAAGACCAATATGCTGCCGATACGGTTCCAGTATCGGTCGGAGGATGGCATTCACATATCGTACAGCTGTTGTGGTGCCTTCCGTGACCACCGGCAGTGTACGTCGGCCTCACATAATGCCAGCCCTGTAGTTTTTCAAAAATTTCTGCATAAATTCTAGAACCACTCATCTCGAACACACGATATTTTAGATGCGAGTGTGAGAAAGTGGAATCCTACCTACTGTGCGTCACATGTTTGTGTGTGCAGGTTTGGAAGTGAGTAGCAAGCAGAATGAGATGTGGCGGTACCGACAAGTACTTGTCACAGTTGATCCGTGAAAGTTTAGTGAAAGTGGACAGAAGAACCGAAGTGTTTATGCTACTCTGTTCTAATTGCATTTTGACCAATGTTATAGTAACGTGAACAGTTGAAAAAGCACCATTAAAAACTTTTGTCTTAGCCTCGATGAAGGGAAAAGACACATATTCTGTTTCCTGTTGAGAATGGACACTATTTTTAAGCCAACTGTCTATCGTATGTAACTTTTTTTGTTTCTAATGCTTAGACGCACAAGAGGCATTTATTTATGTGAAGTTCGGAATTTGTAAAATGTCAGAAGCTGAAATATATGTCATTAATTGAAGCAAATGAAACTTGGTATGTCTACTTATTTTTATAGGTAGAAAGAGTCTTAAGAATTTCCTGTACCTAGCAGCACACTCCAGAGAAGGAGATAAAGACAGTTTGGAGCAGCAGGCCAGCCAGTAGGGAAGTTTGGCCGAACATCTCGAGTAAGTCGTCTCGTAAAAGAAGTGGAAATTGGCATACATACTTCAACACTTCAAGTCGTCCAAACTGTTAGAACCCAAAACAGCAGGGTCACTCCACCTCGCTGCACACACTGGACAGTGTGTCTAAGGCATTCGGCCTGACTGGGTTGCCTCCAAACACCTCTACAACGATTGCCCGGTTGTAGGCATATGCGACACTCGTCGGTGAAGAGATTGTGATGCCAATCCTGAGCGGTCCATTCGGCATGTTGTCGGACACATCTTTACCGCGCTGCACGGTGTCAGAGTTACAAAAATGGACCTCGCCTGGGACGTCAGGAGTGGAATTGCACGTCATGCAGCCTGCTGCGCACGGTTTAGTCTTGCCACGATGTCCATATGGCTGCAAGAAAAGCATTATTGAACATTGTGGCATTGCAGTCAGGGTTCGTCCGAGTCGTTGTCCTTAGGTAGTAGTCACCCACTGCAGTAGCAGCCCTCGGACGGCCTGAGCGAGGCACGTCATCGACAGTCCCCGTCTCTCTGGATCTCTTCCATGTCCAAACAACATCACTTTGGTTCACCCTGAGATGCCTGGACACTTCACTTGTCGAGTGCCCTTCCTGGCACAAAGCAACATTGCAGATGCAATCAAATCTGTGGTGTTGACCGTCTAGGCACGACTGAACTACAGACAATACAAGTCGTGTACCTCCTTCCTGGTGGAATGACTGGAACTGATCAGCTGTTGGACCCTCTCTGTCTAATACGCACTACTCGTGCATGGTTGTTTACATCTTTGGGCAGGTTTAGTGACATCTCTGAACAATTCAAGGGACTGTGTCTGTGATTAATATCCACAGTCAACGTCTATCTTCAGGAGTTCTGGGAATTGGGGCGATGCAATACTCTTTTTGATGTGTGGGAACACAGTAACTAGTTACAACAGAGGGTCCAGGCTTCACAGGTTTGTATATTTTGGGAAGCATGTAGAAGATGCATGTGGAGGGGTCATTGGAACTTGGGACGCGGAAGGAGATGGACTCAGGAGGGGGCGGGGGAGCAGATTCTGGGACGGGCATAACAATTTCAGTAGAAATTTGAGGTTACACTGGACTGCCGGGATGCCGTTACTACCACAAAGGTCATAGGTGGAGCACTCTCAAATTTTCTGTGAGGCAGTCCTGCGATTTATCACATCACCGGCGGAGCTATTCTCTACAGGGAGGACGATTAGGTCAATGTTTGTTTTTGTTTTGATGTCGGGAATGGCTGCGCTTTTGTCTGTTGCGAGGCTTGTTTTTTTGGAAAGATACCTGGGGAAGGATGGTGGTGTGAATTTGGAAGGTGACCACGAGGTGCATAGGCAGGAGCAAGGGATGATGATGGTTGGATGATATGAACTGGGAGAGGCAAGGTTCAGTGTCAGGGTTAGATTGGCTTTGGGTGGAGGGATTAACAGCAAGAAGTTTTTTTCACTGTATAGATCAGGAGAAGGAGAATAGGTCTTTGATGAGTCCAGCTGAAAGAACACTAGTGTGGGACTGGAGGTGAGGCCTATGGACAGGCTCACATTTCTGTAGAATTAAAAATATTATGAAAAGGAAAGTTGCCACTCACCTTATACGAAGATGCTGACTCACAGATAGGCACAACAAAAAGAATGTCACAAATAAAGCTTTCAGCCCGTAAGGTCTTTGTCAAAAAAGACAATCTGTTGTCTTTTTTGACAAAGGACTTACACAGGCTGAACACTTTATTTGTGCCAGTCTTTTTGTTATGTCGATCTGTGACTCAGCATCTCAGCTATATGGTGAGTGGCAACTTTCCTTTTCATAATATTATTAACATTCCATCCTGGATTCTCCATTGTTTGATTTCTGTAGACTTAAGATGTTTCGTGGATAGATTGACAACAGCATTCTGGTTTTTTTACGTTCTGGGTTTGATGGTATGCTGGGAGAGAGTTTAGGGGGATGTGACAGAGGAAGTTCAGCAAGGCGGGGTGGGGGGGAAGGGCAGGTTTCGACAGATGGCAGTCGTAGGTGACAGCAGGATCTCGACACTGTGGATAATTTATGGAGGTGGTGCCTGTGTCTGGAGTGCTCTTCCAGGTGTTTGAAGGCAATGTTTTCAATTTGGGAGAGACAGTCTAGGGAGCTGGGACGACAGCACAGTAGCAGTTTCGTGTGCAGAGACATCTACATCTACATTTATACTCCACAAGCCAGCCAACGGTATGTGGTGGAGGACACTTTACGTGCCACTGTCATTACTTCCCTTTCCTGTTCCAGTTACGTATGGTTTGCGGGAAGAACGACTACCTGAAAGCCTCTGTGAGTGCTCGAATCTCTCTAATTTTACGTTCGTGATCTCCTCGGGAGGTATGATTGTTCAGGGATACTTGGAAATAGAGATTTGTTTCTGCAGTTTCAGGTTGTTGAAGGTCACTGTGAAAGGAGGGTGGGATCCAGAAAAGGAGATTTTTACTGTTAGGATGCTCGAGGTGTTCTGTGGTTAAGGAACACTTAGGGAAAAGGATGCAGGACTAGGTTTTAGTTACGGAGAGGAATACTTTTCCGAATCGATTTAATGAGCAGGGAACCATCAGGGATGGGTCATCATTACACAAACAAAAGGCCCGTCACAGTGATCCCATCCCGGAAGTCCAGCGTAGCTTATGAGTACTGACGAAGTCTGTAGGTCCGTCGCAGAAGTTAAATCTATCCCCCTCCTCACATCAGCGATCCGCTCTTCCCCCCGCCCCCCCCCCTCCCCCTCCCTCTACACTCGCCTTCTACTCAAAATCCATTTCCTGACACAAATTTACACACCACATTAAATGTTTGTATTTTTTGTATGTAACATATTTCTATTTTTACCATGTGCTGGGAGTTTCGGTGGGATACGACGACGAAATGTGGTTCAAGCATGGTTTTATTTCAGTGGGTAGACATAGTGTAACTAATAGTGTGTGGAGCTGTGGCTACATGAGCAGAGTGGAAAAGTCAGTTAAAACATTACATGTTCAAAAGGATGTAAATAAATACAAGAAAAATTAATTAAAATTGTTGCAGACAATTTATTCGAAATTAATAAAACCCTGTACTTTTCTGAAAATAATGAAGTGCCTACAATAGACAGCAATGATTAAAGGTAAGTATAGGTAAAGTTTCATTTTCTGCTTGAAGATAATTTTAAATCTGTTGCAACAAATTCATCAATTTTGAGTAAAAATCAATTATAGTTAAATTCTCTGCACCTTCACAAATATCGACAGCAGGAGCACTGCAGTGTAGTCTTAAGAATCTTGTGCATGTAGTGTTCGTGAGGCAGTTATGATTTCTCACCAAGATTTGAGCTTACCTTGAGGGCTCCGCAGGCCTCAACAGCGTTCACGTCGTCCACGACGACAACTCGAAAATTCTCTGTCTGAATCAGGTCTCTCAAGAGTGGAGCCACGCGCTTGTCTCTGCATCCTGCAAAAAAAAACATGACAGAGTTATTCTGCTGATGGCAAACATTAGGTGAACGATAGCTAACCACCTCTTTCTCCACGTGAAGAAAAGTGTCAATGCTGTGTGCGCGTACCAAATTACGTCGACACGGAACTGTGTCTTCTGAATGCTTCGCTCCTTTGTGAGACAGTGTATTGCACTGAAATGCAGGATGATCTGCAGCGAATTGATGCACGGTGCAGGGAATGACAATTGAATCTCAATGTATACAAGTGTAATGTGCTGTGAATACATAGAAAGAAAGCTCCCTTATCATTTAGCTACAATATAGCAGGTCAGCAACTGGAAGCAGTTAATTCCATAAATTATCTGGGAGTACGCATTAGGAGCGATTTAAAGTGGAATGATCATATAAAGTTGATCGTCTGTAAAGCAGATGCCAGACAGATTCATTGGAAGAATCCTGAGGAAATGCAATCCGAAAACAAGCACTGACTACTCAGTTTGTATATTTTGCTTATTTTTTCATAGTTCCACACAACTTCTTCCAGTTTTCTAGATTGATCTGTGTTCAGTTTTTCAAGGCCTATCCTCTGTGCCAACTTATAACTAAATCTGAGGGGGATGCGATAGGGAGGTTCCCTTGTGAGTGTAATCTTTCACCCATAAGAAGTACAGTGGAAAACAAATAGAAGCCAACATTCTGCAAACACGTTTTCCTCCCCTTTACACAAAGAACACACATGGGATTAACTCATACCCACACCTGCACCCGTACTCCACAACCCACCCTACGGTGCACAGCAGAGAACACGCTGTACTGCTGCCTGCCGTTTCCTTTCCCGTTCCACTCAAACGGAGTGAGGGCAAGAGACCCCTACACGCCTCCACATGATCCCCAGCTACACTCGTCTCAACTTCGCGGCTCTCATGCGAGATGCTGTCTGTGGCAGTGTGGCTGTTCTGCAGTGTGCCACCGAGGTCAGTTCTCTAAACTTTCTCTTTAGTGTTTCAGAAAAAGAATACCTTCCTCCTCCTGATACCCATTCAATTTCACGAGAGGGTTTCTGTAACAGTCACGTGTCGACTGAAGCTACCACTAACGGATCTAGCAGCACACTTTCAACGTCTCCCTTCGGTCCGATCCGGCCGGGATCTCGAACGCAAGGCCTCCTTTACGGACGAGCTACACTTTCCTAGAATTCTTCCGACAAAGTCCGCCAATCCCCCTTCCTACAACTGACCTTACGTGCTCGTTCCCTCTCTTATCACTTTGCAATACTGCGTCTAGATATTTAGTCTAGATGACCGAGTCTAAAAAAACACGACTGATGCTGTATTTGGACCTTACTGTAATCTTTATCCTACTCATATGCATTAACTTATATTTTACGTGGGCCTTCGCAACTTCTCGGTTCATCCCTATGAAATCCCCAAACCACCTTCCCTACCCTCTGGCTCCTACCCTTGCAACCGCTCCCGGTGTAAAACCTGTCCTATGCACCCTCCCACCACCACCTACTCCAGTCATGTAACCCGGAAGGTGTACATGATCAAAGGCAGAGCCACGTGTGAAAGCACCCACGTGATTTACCAACTGACCTGCCTACACTGTGACGCTTTCTATGTGGGAATGACCAGCAACAAACTGTCCATTCGCATGAATGGACACAGGCAGACAGTGTTTGTTGGTAATGAGGATCACTCTGTGGCTAAACATGCCTTGGTGCACAGCCAGCACATCTTGGCACAGTGTTACACTGTCCGAGTTATCTGGATACTTCCCACCAACACCAACCTATCCGAACTCCGGAGATGGGAACTTGCCCTTCAATATATCCTCTGTTCCCTTTACCCACCAGGCCTCAACCTCCACTAATTTCAAGTTGCCACCGCTCATACATCACCTGTCATTCAACACCGTCTTTCCCTCTGTACTTCCGCCTCGACTGACATCTCTGCCCAAACTCTTTGCCTTTACATATGTCTGCTTGAGTCTGTATTTGTGCAGATGGACATGTATATGTGTGCGAGTGTATACCTGTCCTTCCCCCCTCCCCCCCCCCCCTCCCCAAGGTAAGTCTTTCCGCTCCTGGGATTGGAATGACTCCTTACCCTCTCCCATAAAACCCACATCCTTTCGTCTTTCCCTCTCCTTCCCTCTTTCCTGATGAAGCAAGCTTTAATTTTGTGAGTGTGTGTGTGTGTCTCTATCAACACACCAACACTTTCATTTCGTAAGTTATATCATCTTTGTTTTTAGATATATTTTTCCCACGTGGAATGTTTCCCTCTATTATATTCATATCATTAACTTACATTTTTCTATGCTTAAGAGTAAGCAGCCGTTCGTAACAGCTAATCGAAATTCTGTGCCAGTCATCTTGTATCCTCCTATGGTCGCTCAAAGTCTACACTTTCCGTACACTATGGCGCTGCCAGCAAAAACACACACACACACACACACACACACACACACACACACACACACACACAGTTCTATCGGTCATCCTATCTATCAACTGTTTACCTGTAGAGAAAATAACAGTCTCCCTATCCACTTCCCTGGGGAGTGCCGAGAGTAACTTTCTGTCTGCGGAACACTCACCTTCAGAGACGAAAGGGTCAGTTCTGTTAGGTCGAATATTTGAGCCACTCACATACTCGCTAACTCAATCTGTGCGCTCCAATCTCTGTTAATGACGAAAATATTTTGAGATTTCACAGCACATTTCTTGAAAAAACTCGCTACTAGTTACTGCTCATTACATGTTCAGATTTTGTTCTTCAGAATGTCTGTCTCTCCCGTTTGGGGGACAGGAGAAGTTCGGTCACCGGGCACGCCGGTCCTCTGCATTCTGCCGGCCGATCGAGTCTTACTCACCGCTCCACAACTCCCGTCAACTCACCGATGGTGGTTTCGCAGAACATGCCGGAAGCCACCTCACTGGCCAGGTTGGCTCCCATGAGGACGCAAACTTGGATCTTCAGTAAGCGGCTGATCGTATTCGAGATCAAGTCGATGGCTCCACCTTCGACGTGGTCAAAACCCTGAAAAGTGGAAAGCACTGATGCCCGAGACTATTTTTATAAAAAAGTCCTCACAGAATATAAAGCACAGGAGGGTAATGCACGACACCGTGTTGACACGAGTTGAGTTTATGTCATTTGTAAAGTGTACAAGTCAGATTTTTGCTGGTAAATATTGCATGGCAGAACCTTTAAAAGTGCAAGCAGCAGTTCTGAAACTGCTCAAAACTACTACTATTGTGAAACACTATATTTAAGACCGATGACAAACAGAAACACAGAAATAGTGAGACTAACATCAGTGCACAAATTACATTCAGCACACAGAAGAGTACTACACTGGGATGAAGGATCAGCTGCCAATCCGTAGCAGCTGGCAGCGAGGGATCTCATCATGGCGGCAAAGTGATTAGTTTGTCGGATCGTTAAATTTGTACCTGTGTGGGCTACAGTTCTGGTGTGGGTGATCGAATTATCACGTGTAGGATGTTTTGTGCATATACGTTCACATACTCTGACAAATGGAGAAAATTTCTGAGGAGAAGAAGTGTGTCTAGTCATTTAAATAAAATAGCTCTGAATATTTATTGAGACTAACTGACTTAGTATTGAGGAGTGTCGGCTAAGCTGGCAGGAAGAAACAGTTCGCTAATCTGGAAATAAGAGCAACTTTCACCACCGGACAGATCTCACCCTGAAAGAGAATTCTTACGGACGTTCAAGAAGTCGAGGTACGCACTGACAAAAAAAGTACGTTTTTGATACTGTATCTCCACACAACTTCTCTATCACTACAGATGTGAGAAATTATCAGCCACTTTTCATTTATCAGTAAACTCGCTATTCTTGAAAGGACTGAACTCCCAACATACAAAACAGCTTCAAACTTGTGATTACAAATGAGTTAGTGTGTTAAATATTTGAAGCGAAGTGCAGGCATGACAGACAACTTCGAAAAGGTTTGAAATTATGCATAACGTTTGTCACTAGTTGCTAAGTCCTCCCATTCTCAAATATTGGACAAATATAATATGCCCAATTAGTCCACCCCCCCAGTTACGCTGCCGCGAGACTCTTCTTATTGTGTTAAACCTTTAACATAATATTATACCTCTCAATTAGGAGATAACGACATCATACCAAAATTTTAAATTTTGTCAATAACTATACACAATATTAAAAAATCAAAATTTTGGTCATCTCTGGAAGCCGTCAGATATGTTGTTGTTGTGGTCTTCAGTCCTGAGACTGGTTTGATGCAGCTCTCCATGCTACTCTATCCTGTGCAAGCTTCTTCATCTCCCAGTACCTACTGCAACCTACATCCTTCTGAATCTGCTTACTGTATTCATCTCTTGGTCTCCCTCTATGATTTTTACCCTTCACGCTACCTTCCAGTACTAAATTGGTGATCCCTCGATGCCTCAGAACATGTCCTATCAACCGATCCTGTCTTCTAGTCAAGTTGTGCCACAAGCTCCTCTTCTCCCCAATTCTATTCAATACAAATAATTTCAGAAGTGACTTCCTGACACTTAAATCTATACTCTATGTTAACAAATATCTCTTTTTCAAAAATGCTTTACTTCCTATTGACAGTCTACATTTTATATCCTCTCTACTTCGACCATCATCAGTTATTTTGCTCCCCAAATAGCAAAATTCCTACACTACTTCAAGTGTCATTTCCTAATCTAATTCCCTCAGCATCACCATATTTAATTCGACTACATTCACTTATTCTTGTTTTGCTTTTGTTGATGTTCAATTTATACCCTTCTTTCAAGACACTGTCCATTCCGTTCAACTGCTCTTCCAAGTCCTTTGCCGTCTCTGACAGAATTTCAAAGTCATCGGTGAACCTCGAAGTTTTTATTTCTTCTCCACGGATTTTAATACGTACTCAGAACTTTTCTTTTCTTTCCTTTACTGCTTGCTCAATAAACAGATTGAATAACATCGGGGAGAGGCTACAACCCTGTCTCTCTCCCTTCTCAACCACTGCTTCTCTTTCATCCCCCTCCACTCCTATAACTGCCATCTGGTTTCTGTACAAATTGTAAATAGCCTTTCGCTCCCTGTATTTTACCCCTGCCACCTTTAGAATTTGAAAGAGAGTATTCCAGTCAACACTGTCAAAAGCTTTCTCCAAGTCTACAAATGCTATAAATGTAGGTTTCCCTTTCCTTAATCTTTCTTTTAAGATAAGTCTTAGGGTCAATACTGCCTCACGTGTTCCAACATTTCTACGGAATCCAAACTGATCTTCCCTGAGATCGGCTTCTACCAGTTTTTCCATTCGTCTGTAAAGAAATCGCGTTAGTATTTTGCAGCTGTGACTTATTAAACTGTTTGTTCGGTAATTTTCACATCTGTCAACACCTGCTTTCTTTGGGATTGGAATTCTCGAGGTCAGAGCTCCGGCAGACACCATGCTACTGCAGGGGGGCGAGTACGCCTTCGTCTTCCTCCCACGTGTGCCAGTTTCGGGGTGACCTACAGTTTAACACAGAGACAGAATTTCAGTTAAACTGAGCATCTGCCACATGAACAAACCACTGCCACACGTAAGAGAAGCGATGAGCGACAGAAAAAACTTCTGGGCCCACCGAACACTGAACCTGGGAACTTCGTCTGACAACTGTTTTATTATAAATTTATCATCAGTAGGCATTTGAGCTTTTGCACTGTTTCCCAAGTAGGGTGGAACCACTGATTCCCAGACCTCCCACACCTTAGTGCTTTTAGCCTGTTTAGCAATATTTTATGGGCAACAGTGTCAAAAGCCTGTACATGCTTGACATTTTTTAACCGCGAGAGTTATCTGGATTAATACAAAATTAGAAGTAAAAACTTCAAGATAGCCAAGTTCATTAGTATACTGCACTTATTTTTATTACTTGTTTCAGCAAGCTATGCTGCCATCTCTGTATCTGTGAAGCATTGGATCCAAATTTTAAGCACAGTGAGGTCAGAAATAATAGGGTGCAATCCACTTTTATACATAATACGGATATATTCCACATATGTTATGCAATACATTTCAATGAACCTCGACTACTTACTTACTTACTTACTCACTTACTTACTTACTTGTCATACCGGACTCTAGAGTCCATTACCGCAGCAACGTATTTACGCTATTTCCTTCCATTCACCTTCAATACCTAGGCTCCTCAGATCAGCCTTCACATTGTCCTCTCATCTACGCCTCGGTCTCCCTGCAGGACGTTTTCCCTCTAGGTGCCCTACCAGTACTCTGCGCGCTGCCCTGCCCTCATCCATTCGAGCTACGTGACCCGCCCATCGCAGCCTACATGATTTAATAATACTGATTATGTCAGGGCTCGAATAGAGTTCATGAACCTCTTCGTTATGCAGATTTTGCCACTATCTGCTAATGTCATCCCTTTTTGCTCTGAAAATTTTCCTCAAAATTTTGTTTTCAAATACTCGACACGGCTTTTCATTTTGCACATTGAGAGACCATACAGCAAAACTGGTAGAATAATAGTTTTGTTATTCTAATCTTTAAATTCCTAGACAATATCCCTGATTAAAGTAATCTATTCAGTGAGAAGTAGCATGCATTTCCCGCCTGTAATCTCTTCTTCAGTTCGGATTTAATCTCATTTCTCAAAGTGAAGTCCACGCCTAGATACTTAAATGTGTTCACTTTTTCAAACTGCATGTCTCCAACTCTTAACATTTCCTGATCTACTGCTGTTGGCATTCTAGTAGTAACCAGGTATTTAGTTTTGCCTTCACTTATCCTTAGGCCTACATCTTCACTAGCCTTGATTAATGCATTCGCATTTGCTGTTACAGATTCTTTGTTATCGCTGACGATGTTTAGATCATGAACCTTGACTAGTCACACATTATACAGTGTCACATCAAAAAGACATTTTAAGAACATGGAAATTTTACTATTTTGGCATGTCAAGTATAAAGTAATCATTACATGAAATGCCATGCTTATTGCACCAAATATACACGCTCGTGTCCATACAATAGCTGAATGAAGACAGATTATAAAGTGAACAATAGAGATGTCACGATCAACCATCAGGTGGCACTGTAGTAGTAACGGACAGAAATACCTCAGGTAATATGAAACGTAGGAGCACAGTAACATCCTAGAATCATACAACACAATTAGACAATTTTTCTGTACATATAATGAGAAGTAGTCCAAATCAGCACATTGCAAGCTGATTTTGTTGAAAAATTAAAGTCTTTAAAAAATATTGTTTATAAAATCTTGTAACAGTATAACAAAGTGTTGTGTGTTCATTATATCACTTAATACACACGTAGTCAAGGAAGTTACAGTTCATGTAGAAAATATATCAACAAATAACTCACAGAAGTTCACTTAATTGTAGGTAACAAGGATACACTACACTTCACGTGTTACTGAAATGTCTTTTTATGAAGTGACACGTTACATCGTGCATATAGTCTATGTTCATTGAAAGGTAGTGCATAAAGCATGTAGTTTATTACATATTATGTAAAAATGTGTGACATCCCATTATTCCTGACACCACTGTGCCAATTTTAATCCAATGCTTTACAGATCTGAAGACAGTAAATAGCTTGCCGAAACAGGTAATCGAAATGAATGTTGCACCATAGCGATCTTGTCTGTTTTGAAGCTTTTACTTCTAATTTTAGTGTCAAAACCTTGGAAAGTCTCAGAACAAGTCTGTAACGGAGTCATCCCTGTCAATAGCTACAAGTAGCACTTTTTTGAGCTCTGTAATGGCTGACAGTGTACATCACCTACTTGATACACCAAACTGTGCTTTGTTAAAAAGGTTGTGCTTATTTGTGTAACTCATTAGTCTGTCTTACACAACTGATTCAATAATTGCTGTGATTGCGGACATGAGTGAAATTGGCCTATAGTTAACACTCTCCACATTGACTTTCCTTAACACTGGCACAGCTCAGCACTTTGGAAAATACTCGAATTAAAGGACTCCTTTATTACATTTGTGAAAGGGGGCTCATATTCTGCCTATGCACATCTTTAGAACACACGTTAAGCTTCATCCACATTTGTCGATTTCTTATTTTTTTAATTTCTGCACCACCTTTCCGATTTTGAGCTCTGGCGCACGAAATGACACTGCCGTATTAAATCACTGTGCATACCGTACGTGTTTTAGAAAGATTGTATCACAGTACTCTGTAGTGTGACTTTCAATTTTCCGCACTACACTCGTTCCCTTAGACATAAATTATACCGTCGCAGTGGTATGAGCGCTCGGCGGCAGAGAAAATTCTAAAATTGCAACCTTTTTTCTACCCATTTCTTTTGTCTCGAGAGTGGAAGCTTAATGAAGACATGACCTGATTAAGACGAAAAAACTTATTAATGTGTAGACATTGTGGAAATTGTTATGAAATTCGGAGGATGGAGAGAAGCAACTAAAATTAATTGCATTTAATATCAAGACGGTTTTGTATACATCAGAAATTCCTTGACAATGAAACTTATTGCAAGATTTCGGAGCAGTGTTTTCACGCAGAAATGAAGTAGGAGATTTTTGAAGACCTGGACACCGCACGAAAGAAGACACGCTAACACGGTAAAGGATGAACTCTTACCTACGCCACTTCCCCTGTCAGTTACATTTTGTTATTCTCTGTTCTTTTTCAAATAATTTTTGTAGTGGAAATTGGTTTGACTTTTGCTCAGAAACGCCACAAGGACCACCCCAACAATAGCTTTTCCGAATCACAAAGTCCGATAACTTTTCTGTAATACGAAGTCCAATTTGCATTTCATTCTTTCCTTTTTCCGTGGTCATTTCAGATTTTAAAACCCCCTTTTTATTCACCATTTCTTCCCACATTTTCAACCTTTTCTTTTCTTCTCTTTTTCTTTTTTATTAACCACTACAACTCCAAGTTTCCACCTGGAAGGTAGGTACTTGCTGGCCCTCCTGTATCTTTCCAGACTCTACACCCTTCTGAATTGAATTTGCCTTCCAAACTATTAACACAGCTGCACGTAAGCAAAGTGAGGAAGTTTCAATTTCCAGAGTTTCTCGGATTCCCAGTTCCACATTTTATGTCTGATAGAAAATTACTGAAGTCTTTTGCGCCACAACATTCAACTACAATCTGAACCTCTGAGAAGGATGCACACGTGAAGGCATTAACCCTTTCAGGGGAAGTGGTTCCATTTGAAACCACCTACAATTTCCTCATTTTGTGTCAAAAGCGCAGTGGCTACATTTGGGGACAGCATTCAGCAACCTAGTCGGTGCTGCCCTCTAGCGGCTGTTACTGGAACCGCAAAAAAATCTGGAAATATTAGCAAGTAGTGAGGCGAATTGGATAGCCATTTTTGTACGCTGTGCGCGAACGTCTTTGTTCTCAAATTGTGACTGTATTCTTCTGGATTAGGTAACTTTTATGCACGCGTTAAATGCAGAATACTGTTCTGTTTACATTAATAGTATATGTACTGCAATAATAAATAAATAATGCATTTATTTCCGTGAATGTTGTGGTGGTTCCATTTGTAACCACTGCTCCTGTAATGACAGCATTAGTAGGTGTGACAAATTTTTTTTCCAGTTTCACGTGATGTATTCTCACAGACTAAAGGATGAGGAAATTCTGGAGTGCCTTTTCGCAGATATTCTTTCAGATTTCAACTCGCAGATTGACACTAGCAGCGACAAGTGATGTGCTAGCTGAAGACAGTAATCTGGATTTGCGAATGAAACCACCTGTTTTATCTCAAATTATTTCGGAAAGTGAGAGTGAGGACTATTTTGACAATGACAGTGATGATAGTTTCAGCACTAATGACGATTTGCCACTGTGTTCCATTGCAAATTTTTCGTGGAGAAAGGATGTCAGTGCAATGAACTTTGCCGCCAATTTTTCAAAGGAAGCTGATGTACGAGGAAAACTTAACAAATTACAGTGAAGGTATGCAACCGGTAGATTTGTTTTGTCTGTTTTGTGACACTATGTTAGAACACATAGTCTTCCAGTCTAACCTGTACGCAACACAGAAAGGTGGCAATTTCAGGCCTCTTTCTAAAGCAGAACTAAAAGTATTTTTGGCTATCAACTTTCTAATGGGAATCGAGAAACCTTGTTATTATCGCAATTGCTCGTCATCCCGTAAGGAACTTCGAGATGAGTACATTTACTCACTAATGTCGGTAAAAAGGTTCAGCTGGATTTTGACACATATTCACATCAATGACAACGGTGTTATGCCTTCAAGGGAGAGCAGAAATTATGACAAATTATATAAAATCTGTCCACAAATCAATCAGGTACTGATAAACTTCAAAGAATTCTATGCACCTACTAAGGAGCAAGGTATAGATAAATGCGTGGTGAAGTTAAAAGGACAAATCGCATTCAAACAATATATGCCTCAAAAGCCAATCAAGAGGGGATACAAAATCTGGGTCAGAGCTGATAAGCTTGGATATATTTGTGATTTTCAGATATATACTGGAATCGTTGAAGTAATAGTGGAAAAATCCTTAGGAGAGAGAATTTTGAGAGATATGTGTAAAGGCTTGGAAGAAAAGGGATACCACATATACTTTGACAATTTTTTTACCAGTGTCTCACTTTTACAGAAGCTAAAAGATGACGGACTTTTTGCCTGTGTAACAGTTAGATCACACAGGAAAGGATTTCCTACACTAAAAACAGACAAAGAGTTGCAAAGAGGAGAGCTTGACTGGTTAGTTCATTCTGATGGCATTGCCTGCATCAAATGGAAAGACAAACGTATAGTCATGTTGTTGTCTACAATTGATTCGCCTGTATATTTTAAAGTAAGCAAAAAAAAAAAAAAAAAAAAAAAAAAAAAAAAAAAAAAAAAAAAAAAAAAGAAAAGATAGAAGAAGAAAAAGATGATGGAAAAATCACTGAGGTACCTTGCCCAAAAATAGTGAAATCATATAATACAAATATGGGTTGTGTCGATAAGGCAGATATGATGAACAGTTTTTATGCAATGGACAGGAAATCACAAAGGTGGTGGCTAAGATTATTTTGGTATATAGTTGATATTTCTATTGGAAATGCATTTATTCTGTTTCGATTATGTAATCCAACAGCGAAGCAAGTGCTAAAGGATCTTCGAAGATGTGTTGCCACATGCCTGGTAGGCAGGAATGTCTTCAAAGATGGTCCTGGCCATCCCAGTACACCGTCAGAACCATCTGCAAAAAATTCAATACTGTTGTTCCCCACGAGAAACGTATATCGGAAGCAAAACATTGATCCTCAAGGTGCTGTGTGCACTGCAGCACAAAGAAAGAACCCCACAAAAGCAGATGGACATGTAGTCACTGCCAGGTAGCCTTATGCTTATCTGCAGAAAGGAATTGCTTTTTACTGTATCATCAAAAGTGATGACATTTAGCGGGCAGTGGCTCCATTTGAAACCACAATGTGTGTATTCAGTTTATGAATATTTCATTTAATTTTTACATTTTTCTGTCTCACTGTATGAAAATTAATACAATACAAACAGGGAAAAATTAAAAATTAATTTTTTATTTATTTTGCCCCTGAAAAGGTTAACAACTGTGTGTGTCTTCCAGTTATTGTGATTGCATAGACCGTACACAAATCCGACAGATTATCAATAAGACTTTCCACCGTACTTGAAACTGATTATTATTAAATACAAGTACTGTTCTGGAATGAAGTGGGCTGGGAAACGAATTCCAAGATATTCAAAGGGGCATCAGCAAGCATGCAGTAAGCACTCATCCACAGAACTAAGCTGTAAGTCTGTCGCATTACCCACAAGATAACTCTCGTTTTGTGCATTCGTATGTGCTGTGCAGGAAACTGCCAGCCCACCTCCATTTATTTTCCTACCAATGTGATTTATTACTGTGTACTTTTCACTACCGAACTCAGTTTAGCAACAGCCGGATGTGAGAGCAGCATTAATCTGAGAGCAGAGGGCGCGTATATCGAGTCCTTGACCTCTGGTCACAAACAGAGATAACGCCAGTGCATCTTCTGACCTGAAATAACTCCCTAAAAGATAACCCTCACCACAGTGATATGAACTTTGCTCAATATCTGTGTTATTTGTCAGAGGTGGGTTAGAAAACAGATAGGTGAGAAAATACTACTCGCCTCTACAGTACTGAGAAACCGTGTTATCACACAACTGCTGTAGAAGTAAACAACAAACTTCATTACAGTAATTACTTGCACAGCCACAGCTGTACATAAATTCCCTTCCTCCACATGTGCACACAGATGAACAGAGCTGGAAGGGGAGAGGGGAGGCGATAGGAAGGAGATACGACTACAAACACTGACAGAATTAAGTGTCATTTGCTCAAGTGGTTAATAGAGCAATTTTCTTAACAACACATCTCGTGTTTTCATTCTCTGCGTACTGCATCACATTTCTCTGGTTTCCCCACCAGTCATTCCTAATAAGATAATTCAGAATGAAATTAGGAATCTTAAGACACAAATTATAGTAACCCTACCCTATTCAATAGATCTAATGAACAATTCTTTTAAAGCAAACCCCAATGATATTGACAGAAAAAATTGCTAGGCTGTCCCCTCAAAGTATCATATAACTTGAGTGGAATTTATTCTCTTTTAGATGATACCAGCCTAAGGCGACAACTTTTCTCAGTTACAAGACTAGGAACAATAAATTTTGCAAGAATGAAAAGTGGAGCTTTCTTCTCTCTCTCTCTCTCTCTCTCTCTCTCTCTCTCTCTCTCTCTCTCTCTCTCTCTCTCTAGCAAAGCCACTCATTCTCACTGAATGAAAAAACAGCTGGGAAAGGGGGGGGGATTGAGGACAGACAGGCAGAGAGAGAGAGAGAGAGAGAGAGAGAGAGAGAGAGAGAGAGAGAGAACAAACTAAATAACTAGGAGAGACATCTTCAACTTTTGTTTTCCTGTCACTTTCAGTTGTGTGGTGTAATACTATGTTGTTAATACCTATTCTATGGGTCCATGTACTACAACTGAAGCAAACAAATTTTTTGTGCCACACACATTTACTATTTGAGAAGCATCTTCAGTAGCCTGGAGTATATATATTACAATTTTATTTTTACATATTTAACATAACATTTCCTGCTTTTCTGTGGAGTAGTAATAATTTAAATTTCCACTTACAAATTTACATGACAGGAAACCAGAAACTGCCACAACGTTTTACAACCTCAACGTATAATGCTAAATATGCAAAACAAAATAGTATACACATAAATATGTATGTATTTTTTGACCACTGAAGATGCTTCAAAAATAACAAAGGCAAAACACGTACGACACAAAAAGTGTTTTTGATTCAGTTTGGATTAGATGGATGCAGAGGAGTAATCAACAAAATCCTGTTGTAGACAGTTGGCACAAAGTGCCAAACCACGTACAAATTACACTGTCACAAATGCCCGGACAGGAGTTCTGACAGTACAGGTGTAGCGAAGCAAAGTAATGATTCCGAAGATGGCTAATTAGCAGTTATAGTAAATTATTAAATTAAGTGGATACTGAAACCAAAAATGCCACCAAATTTGCTACACGATTCTGGCAGGACCGAAGTGTCTAGAGTCAATCACGAGTCAGAGCACCAACCACAAAAGGAGAGGTTCTCAGTGCAGCACACAGCTTTCATTCGGTAGCAAGTTTCACGCATTCCCTGTGTTTTCGGCACAAAAGTTCTCAGACAGTAGCAAATTCTCACCTACACTATCTTGTCTCCCACATCCAAAGTGTTTGGGTGAAGTTGGACTCTCAGATCCTACACCAGTATTCTTATAATTACTTGTAACCCCATACACTATTTGATTTTCATAATTGAAAAACTACTGAGCTCTGAGCTACATTCGACAAGTTACTTTTTCGTCAATATTTGCTTCTCTCTTCTCACCTTATTTCCATTATAAACAAGGTGGTGATCAAATTACACATTCTCTTTTATGACAGAATGTAAACAAGAAGTGGTCAGATTGCAGGAAGAGTTAAAAGTGCAGCTATCACTACACACATACAGTTCATAGACTTCACCAAGTTATTAACAGTTTAATTGAAAATGTTTACAGGGAATTTGGCATCAATTGAGGAAAAGGAAGCTCGAGAAATACAAAAGTGCGGACCGGCACGTCGTACAATCACCGTGCATTTTCTCGAGTGTATCTACCGTACAATTTGTGAGCTCACCGAATCCACCCTCAGCTGTGACAATACCGAGATGTATAACTTGAGGTTATCTGATGCGCTATCTTACACATTGTAGTTTTCAAATTTTTTTCTCAAACTGACTTATATTTTTTTCTTTAAATGGACAGGCATTAGAGTTATAGACAGTTCTATACTGTTTATTCTCTTTGACAATAAGAAACATCCCTTATTAAAATCTGACTCCTCAATGTTCATAAATTAACATTTTCACTCCAGAGAAGCCGCTTCTATTCTGGTTTTCACCCTGCTGATCACTCCAGGTAATATCTCCATCTAGTACCTCTCTATTTCTGAGCTCCTCTGTGTACACATCCCTCTGCCTCAGTTTGAAATTGCCAGGAAGTTTCGTATCAGCAGACACACTCCTGCAGAGTGAAAATTTCATTATGGAATGTCAAACTTACTGGATATAAAAATTTACACTAAATTAAAGGTGACAAATTAAATAAAAAAGACCCAGAGATCTGGTAGATTCTTGGCTACCTCTGCAATACTCATTATTACACCTACGAAAACCTGGCAGTGGTCACAGAGTCCCAAAATAATGAGATAAACTGCATCTACACGTACACTCGGCAACCCACTACGAAGTGCATTAAAGCCACAAATAAAGTGCAGTAAAACAAAAACAAGGAATTAAAGGCCCGACTCTGAAAAGTGCAGTTACAGAGCGGATTCTTACCTTTATAAGGGAGAGACCGACAGCATCCGGCTTGATGCGACCGAGGAGCGACGCGCAGATGTTGCGGATGAACTGGTGAGGCACCACGAAGATGAGCACATCCGCTCCATCCGCCGCCTCCACCACGTCGGGTATCGCCACCTGTTTGACGAAGCAAATATGGAGGGCTCAGTAATTTTACAGAAAAAAGGTTACGCTCCACATCGTGGGTCATTCTGGAGTCCAAAACTTTAACGAAGTGACAGTTCAGTAGCTCAGACGGTGGAGCAACTCGAAAACTAAACCTTTAAGGTTCGTCATCCGTTTGCCCCGAGAATATTTTTCCAGAAACTGTGCATTTTTTCCACCCCCAGTAGTATATCACATATGCAGAAATGGTAAGTTTCTCAACAGTCTAAAATGGAGAGATAATGTTTCACTCTCATATTGACCAATCCACGTTACAGACACACAGGTCGAGACCTCACATCACTTCACTCGATGAACCGAGATTGAATTTGCAAAACTAAATGAACAAAAAGAACGGAGCAGTATCCCTGCTGAACGATAAAATTTCAGCGGAACGAGATGGTGTATCTAGTGCAATTAATAAGGTGCGCTTAAAAGGAATCTCAAAACCTCTTGCCTACCTGATTAAATGCAGAATTAAGGAAGACATGTACCCAACTGTTCTAAGAGTGATTGTTGTGAAACCAATGTATATAAAAAGGTAAGTAACTAAGATATTTCCAACTATACACCAGTATCATTAATTCCCACCTTTTGTAAGATATTTGAAAGTATTATACTGTCCCTGGTCAGTGCCCCAAACACGAGTGGCTTTAGATAAGAGCTAGGCACAACAACAGCAATCACACACTACTTCTGCGAAGTGTGGTGCAAGTTGGACCAGAGAAAGCAGACAGCAGGTATATTTTCAGACCAGACAAAAGATTTCAGCACAGTAAACTGTACACTACTTCTAAAAAACCCAAGTTACAATGTATCAGAGATTTGTCTGTGCATCTCCTATCCACACACATGTTACTTCTAAACAATGCACTAAAGTGACATACACAAAGTGCGGTGGAGCAATGGTTGGCATGCCAGACTCACATTTGGGAGGACTCAACTCCACATCTGGCCGTCCCGATTTAGCTTTTCTGCGATTTCCCTAAATTGCTTCAGGCAAATACCAAGATGGTTCCTCTGAAAGGACAGGGTCTATTTCTTCCTCTTCCTTCCCTAATACGACGGGCCCGACGACCTCACTGTTTCGTCACTCCCCCAAATCGACTGACAACCAGCTAAATTAACATACAAATTAGATGAAAAAATTATAAAGTTTCAGTCTATTAGCAACAAGTAATGCATGTTTATGTCAGGTCTCAATCATTTACTTATTTCTCCCCCTCATCTATACTAATGACATTGCACAGCCTATTAATTTCCATATAGTGAGCTTTGCAGATTTCATTTCAATCGTACTTTGGGGCACAGAATGAAATGAGCTAGAATCTTTTGCCACCAATGGCCTAACAGAATTAATGAACTACTTAAATAGTCTGGACCTGGAGGCAAATATTGGTCGGTCAGTGCTTTCGGATGCAAAACTGGTAAGGTCAAAGTGCCCGTATCACAATACAAGAAAAAATAAAAACCTGAGGTGAACAGGCAAAAACCCAATCGAGTAACCTTGGAGGAGCAGCAGAGATCGCCCCCCAAATGACAGAAGAGGGAGTAAATCTGATAAGAGCTTTGAAAAGAAAGCCAACTAGCTTTTCAGTTATCTGTAAAAACACAATGAGACTGCACACACAGTTTTTTATAACGGATACAGTTCACCATCGTGGGATGGCGTTTAACAATGTGGAAAGCTCGTCTCCACGTGCGAATATTG
This sequence comes from Schistocerca gregaria, assembly GCF_023897955.1. Lineage (NCBI taxonomy): Eukaryota > Metazoa > Arthropoda > Insecta > Orthoptera > Acrididae > Schistocerca > Schistocerca gregaria. The sequence goes on along the minus strand of NC_064929.1, from coordinate 86,353,081 downwards.
CCACGACACGCTTCAGCCCACCAGGAGATCGGGGCACGTCTCGGTGAGGTTCAGCAGCAAGGATAGCGCCAGAGAGGTGTTCTACTTCATCATCAATGCAGGGGTAACGGTGTTCTTCGAAAGTGGCCAGTATATATTAGAGCTACCAGTCGGTCGAACGCACAATTAGGATAGGCATTAGCAAACAAATGACGCACACTCTAGTGTGTGCATGTGCGCGCGTCAGAAAGAACAGACCACCCGAGACGAAAAGCAAGTCGAGCAGTACAGAGCAAAAGGTCGGGAGTGCGTGGAATCTAAAAGAAATGTGCTTGCACTCGTGTCCTGACAGATTAGAATGAACCGGTCGAAGATATCTACTAGGAGAGAGCCTCTCCAACAGTGATGCGGAGAGTGCCAAAGGGAATGGCGGGCATCAAAGTCACCGAACAGCAAGGAGGGATGAGGAAGTCGAGCAATATGCTGCAAAATGTCTGCCCCAGTGACAGCAGAAGACGAAGGTAAGTACATGTCACAAAGAGAGTAGGTGAAACCGGGAAGACAAAAACAGATGGCAACAGCTCGAAGCTGGGTACAAGAGGAAATTGTGCGATTATAGGTGTCTTCTCAAATGATAGACACGACTTCTCCACAAGCCAGAGTCCCAACCTCAGGGGGAAGATCAAAACGGACTGAAGTGTCCAGAATGAGATTTTCACTCTGCAGCGGAGTGTGCGCTGATATGAAACTTCCTGGCAGAGTCTCGGTCGGGCACACAGTTTTAATCTGCCAGGAAGTTTCGGACTGAAGTGTAGTTCAAGATGTGAAAACAATCATGAGGGTGTAATTTTGTTTGCCGGACAGTACAATCACAAGAGGAGCTGTAATTCAACCCTACCAAATCCGATACCGCAAACGTTTCGTCGGAGAATAACCGTATCTGACGACAGATGGGAGAAGAGCCAAATAAGGGGGCAGTCACTACAGTGCTAGCCAAATGCCAGAATTTGAACACGCACAATGATCAGGCTCAGAGGCCAGAGGATACCGGTCCACCAGTTCGACAGAAGTGTCGGTATTCGTCTCCGGTCAGCCGGGGAACCGGTCGGCGGCGGCCCGTCCTGGCGAAACGGAGGTCATCTGGGTGAGGGTACCGAGTGGCGACACTGCCGAAGAAATGCCGAGGTGGAGAAGGGAAACATCTTCCGCCTCTGTTCGACTGCTCAGCACCTCTGTGTCTGTCAGGTGCACATCCAGACGTAAGCTGCCAAGACGGGCACAGAAATTCATCGCAAGATTACTCCTTTTAGATTTCCGTGCTCGTGTTTGCGAGGCACACCATTTCACTAGGGCAGGTGGAGGTTTTGTCGGTACTGTGTGCAGCCGTAGCAAGTGAAGCTGGAGGTGCGACACTAAACTGGAAATCACAAGTCCACACACCCACGTCCTCCATACCTAGGGGTGCAGTGAGAGCTGTACTATAATTGCCAGAGGGTGGCGTACAAAGTTTGTGGCTATCTGACATTTTTGTAGGAATTTTTTCCTTCACCAAGACCTCCTGAACGGCTCCCTAACTGAGGTAGATTGGACATTCACGAGAGGAAGTAGCACAGTTGATACAGTGAGGGGAAGGAGGTGGACACTCACCTTCACGAGTGACCCTGCCGCAGGTTACGCTTTCGGCTGCATTTACACGAGGTTCACGGACACGGCTCTAGTGCTGACATTTATAGCGCCACGTGGGATTTGGGACGTTCATTCCGACAGTAATACCTTCGTACCCAGCCTCAACTTTTGGTGGAAGCACCACACGGTCAAATGGGAGGAATACAGCGCGAGTCGGTGCTAATCCTTTACCGACCCTTTTTACTGTGCGTCGAACTGCAGTCACTCCCCTGTCGTGAGACAGGCCGTTATTTCGGGCCCTGTCGGGCCATCGACTGGCCGAGTGTACGCGGCAGCACGGGAAGAGTTCGGAGTGCCGCGGACCTCTACTTTAACGTAATAGCTGTGGAGAAGTGTCGCATTAAGAGTTTCTGTGTCTGAAAAGCATTGTAATTCTCTAAAAACCAGCTTCCACTACGTGACAGAGTGTAACTTCACAGGGCTGGCAATGGCATCTACACCCTTCCGAATAAGAAACGGATTAACTGTCTTAAAATTTTAACCACCTTTCGTGTGTGAAACCACGAGGCGTCGGGGTGCAGCCGGGAGAGGTGTCTATTCTTCCACATCAAACCACTTATGTTTTCGAGACGAGGAACTCTCGGAGAAATTTCCCGCGATTGCTGGCATCTCCGACCGCGATCTCCTACCTCGCCTCTGTCAACTGTCCGCGTGTCGGGTCACACCTCCCGGACTCCTGACGAGAGGGACCGATCGGAACAGAGGAAGGTACCGGCTCGGCCCCATACCGGGGGTACGTACGAGCCCTACTTGTCGACCTGGGGCTGGGAATTACCGTTACCCGATCACCTCTGACGTGTCGAACGTGTGGGCCGGCCTTCGGGAATGCACCAGGAGGAAGAAGATGAGGAGGAGCAGGAGGAGGAGGAGGAGGAACTTTGAACACCGAAGCAGATGAAGCATAAGAACAGGAAGGGCAGGGAATGACAGACGGGTGGGCAGGACGAATCCTTACACAGTTTTACCAAGAATTCGGTTTCCCGAAGAAGGCGTACGACTCGATTCCCGAGAGAGGAGAAAAGAATAGCAGGAGGGTAGACACACAGCACACAGATGGAAGTAGTGCTGCAAAGGCTCGGGCTCCGTGCTAGCTGAGCATGTACTCGTTGAAGACTGGTGAGGCCCCTCAGGAGTCGACACAAATGTCACCCACTATGTAGCGGAACTTTGAATTTTTCCTCAGATATAAATTATACCATCGCAACTGTACGAGCACTCGACGGCACAGAAAATATTTCTCTACCCGCTATTGTCTCTTGAGAGCAAAAGCTTAACTTCACTTATTCCCTAGTCTTGGTACGATTCAGACGTAAAAACTTATTCGTTAGTCTTGGTCTGATTAAGAAGTAAAAACTTATTGATGTGCAGACATACTGTATTGTGGAAGGCAGCCGTAAAATACATTGCATTCAATACCAAGATGGTTTTAATTTGTAGACATTAGTAATTCCTGGACGATGAAATTTACTGCAAGAATTTGGAGCAGTTACGACTTTTTCAGGCAGAAATGGAGCAGGAGATTGTTGGAGAACAAGATCTGAACGCCACACGAGAGAAGACATATTAACACGGTAATGAATGTACTCTTACCTACGCCATTTCCCCTGTTAATCACATTTTGTTATTCGCTGTTCTCTTTCAAATAATTTTTGTAGTGGAAATTGCTTTGACTTTTGCTTAGAGAAATGCAACAAGGACCATCCCAACAATAGCTTTCCCGAATCACGAAGTCCGAAAGCTTTTATGTAATACGAAGTCCGATTTGCACTTCATTCTTTCCCTTTTACACAGTCATTCACGATTTTAAAACTTGCTTTTTATTCACCATTTCTTCCCACATTTCCAACCTTTTCTTTTCTTCTCTTTTTCTTTTTTATTAACCACTACAACTCACAATTACTGGAATTTAAAATGGGCTGTTCTTGCCACACCAATGTAATCAATACACATGACATCTCAGCAACAGAAAGTGGCAACTGTAGATTTCTGTGTGTGTACGCCAATGAAAACTTTCGGTGGGTGAACCACATTAATTTTGTATGTGGTAAAGCTAGAAGCAGCTTTTATCTGCTTAGCCAGCTCCTAGCCAAACATTAAAAATAATATATTATGAGCAATTTATCCCTTTATTACCTATGGCATTGAATTATGGGGTTGTGCAGTTTATGTCCGCTTAAAAAGAATATTGGTGTTGCAGAAAACAGCAATAAAACCTTTATATATACATGGTGTCTGTTCTTTCGACACATCTAAAAGAACGGACATCACATATATGGTTGTTGTTGTTGTCGTCGTCTTCAGTCCTGAGACTGATTTGATGCAGCTCTCCATGCTACTCTATCCTGCGCAAGCTGCTTCATCTTCTAGTACCTACTGCATCCTACAGCCTTCTGAATCTGCTTAGTGTATTCATCTCTTGGTCTCACCTCTACAATTTTTACCCTCCACACTGCCTTCCAGTGCTAAACTGGTGATCCCTTGATGCCTCAGAACATGTCCTCTTCTTCTTGTCACGTTGTGCAACAAATTTCTCTTCTCCCCAATCCTATTCAGTACTTCCTCATTAGTTATGTGATCTACCCATCTAATCTTCAGCATTCTTCTGTAGCACCACGTTTCTGAAGCTTCTATTCTCTTCTTATCCACACTATCATACACGTTTTGCTTCCATACATGGCTACACTCCATACAAATACTTTCAGACTACTTCCGACATTTAAATCTATACTCTATGTTAACAAATTTCTCTTCTTCAGAAACACTTTCCTTGCCTTTGCCAGTCTACATTTTATACCCTCTCCACTTCGACCATCATCAGTTATTTTGCTCCCCAAGTAGCAAAACTGCTTTACTACTTTCAGTGTCTCGTATCCTAATCTAATTCCCTCAGCATCACCTGACTTAATTCGACTACATTCCATTATCCCCGTTTTGCTTTTGTTGATGTTCATCTTATATCCTCCTTTCAAGATACTATCCATTCTGTTCAGCTGCTCTTTCAAGTCCTTTGCTGTCTCCGACAGAATTACAATGTCATCGGCATATCTCAACGCTTTTGTTTCTTCTCCGTGGATTTTAATACCTACTCCGAACTTTTCTTTTGTTTCCTTTGCTGCTTACTCAGTATACAGATTGGATAGCATCGGAGAGAGGCTACAACCCTGTCTCACTCCCTTTCCAAACCACTGCTTCTCTTTCATCCCCCTCCACTCTTATAACTGCCATCTGGTTTCTGTACAAATTGTAAATAGCCTTTCGCTCCCTGTGTTTTACCCCTGCCACCTTCAGATTTTCAAAGAGAGTATTCCAATCAACATTGTCAAAAGCTTTCTCTAAGTCTACAAATGCTAGAAACGTAAGTTTGCCTTTCCTTAATCTAAGGTAAGTCATTGGGCCAGTATTGCCTCACGTGTTCCAACATTTCTACGGAATCCCAACTGATCTTCCCTGATGTCAGCTTTTACCAGTTTTTGCATTCGTCTGTAAAGAATTCGCGTTAGTATTTTGCAGCTGTGGCTTATTAAACTGATAGTTCGGTAATTTTCATATCTGTCAGCACCTGCTTTCTTCGGGATTTGAATTATTATATTCTTCTTGAAGTCTGAGGGTATTTAGCCTGTTTCATACATCTTGCTCACCAGATGGTAGAGTTTTGTCAGGACTGGCTCTGGTGGTTATAACTAAACTAAAGGGAGGGAGGGAGTGAGTTGAATCATTCCAACTGCTTGTTCAGGCATTAACCTGTTTTGCAACAGTACCACAGGCAGAACAATGTCTCCTGACCCAGTAGCCATGACTTAAATAAGAAAGATGATGGCTGCCATTCTCAAAGTGTGCCGGGCTGGGCTGTGCTCTGTGCCAAGTTATTCTGGTGGAGATCAAGGCCAGCATTAAAGGTGAGAACTGGCTCAACATTCTACAGGCGACATCTGGCAGTACTCGGCGACCTACATACAGCACCTATTAATACACCCACTTACTGCAAGTGCACCGAGCTACTGGTAGGAGCAAATAACTATGTAGACTGCAGAAAATGGGAAATAAGGGGAGACAGAAGGTAAACAGGCTCAAAAAATCTTTTTTAGATTTTTGCGTATCTGAAATGCCTACTATTTCCAACATAAAACAGTTTTTGTTCCATGTAAATACAACAATTTTTTCACAAGTTACGATGGTTTTCCTGACACACTGTGCGACCTGCCATTTAAATACCACGCCTTCTTTTTTTTCACCACACAGAGATAATGCAAAGGTTTCTTTTATTCTTTGTAAGTTATTTCCTGCCTCTATTTGTAAATTAGAATATGATGGGCATGCCCAGAAGACAATAGGATCCAGGTTGAGAAGAGTAGTAAAAGAAAAAGTTAAAAAAAAAGTACAGGAAGATGCTAAGAAGATATATGGTAAAGGTTGCTTAACAAATTTTGAAACAGATAGACTAAAGAATTATAATGGCTTAGCCATAAGAAGAAATGTTGGGAATTTACAAAACATTTACTTGCAGCAGTAAAGAATGAAATTAAATCTATATTTCGAGATCTTCGAAGACGTACTTTGTTAAAGAAATGTCTTCATTGGAAAATGAAGAATTTACATGTGTCTGAATTCTCTCATCTGGAACCCGTTAGCGAAAACTGTATTTGTTCAGATTACTGCCCTCAAATTTGGTGTTTATAATGCTATTTTATGCTTCAATTATGGTGTAACAAGAACACTGGATGTTATGGAAGTATTGGGCATAAAATCTAGTGGAAATACTGAAAAATCGTTGGCAGAAAAAAGAGAATCCACAAAGCATAAATTGCTAATTTAAACTGCACAAAGGAGCTAGATAGAAAAGGAGATGGACCAAGGGAAGACTCTGATGATGCAGGAAAATATTAGTCGTAAGTAATTCTCATTAATAATTATACTAAAATTCCAATACTAAAATTTAAATCTATTTTTCTCAAAATTATGTCTTTTGACTTTAGGTACCATTATTTTCTGAACTAATTGGGTTATAAATATGAAAATTGGTCAACCTGTACTCAGGATGTGATAAGTTACTACAAAGAAATTGAAGACCACCAACTCGACAAACTTTTATAATAGTTGACGTTTTAAATAAGTAATTTTACTACTGAAAGAATTTAAAAAATTGTCAAATCCGTGTGAGGTATTTTGTTCTTTTTACTTGTAAATGCAGGCATATATATATATATATATATATATACAGTAAAAGTTTCATTCTTTTTACACCTCTTTTTCTTTTGAAAAGCATACCTAATCAAAGGGTGCAATAGCATTGGCAGAATAGGGATAAAAATTGCCTTCCTCTCCCTTTAAGCATACCACTGAGAAATTCTGACCCATGAAGCAGTGGGTCAGTAGCCACAGATAAGGACTATCTCTCAGTACACAAAGGTGTTTCCAGATAACCAACTGCGCTTTGTACACATCCTCTTTAATGGCCAGCTTTATGGTACTGAAACAGTACCTCAAGAAATGTACAGAATCAAGATCACAAAATAAACACACAAAAAATTATAAGCCTTAATATGAAGATTATTCATAACACCATGTAAGCTGGAGAAGGCTGCATAGACACTGAAATAAACATAAGTAATAGTTACCAGACTACAGAAAATAAACATACATTTTTAAGAGTAATGATCAACTGGACATTTTTGTTAACAACATAAACAATTAAATGAGTAAAGATAACTCACCCAGCACACAAAAAAAAAAAAGAAAACAATGTAAGACAATAGCCTAACTCGCACTTTTCTACACTGCCTGCGCTGAATGGTCACAGCAGCGTACAGTAGTGTGCTAAGACTGAGGAGCCGAGCCGATAAGCACAGCCGACACACTTCATTTCTCGTTTATATGCTCGATGCCGACAGCTACTGTGGCCGACTATCTTCACTTTGTTTACTGTTGATGTTACACTTGGAAATTTGTAAAACCGTATTTATTTACTATAGCTGAAGCATACATTTATGCAAAAATAAAAGTATTTGTGATCTAATTTTATTTCAATTTCTTTTGCACATCATCTGCTTTTTGCAACTACCCATTATAATGTATAGAGAAGGGAATGAGATGGCGGAAGAAATAGTGAAAGAGAAGCCCATGCAAAACGCCCCAGATGAAAGGCAGAAAAACAATTAGTGGACAGAGGCTGCAGGACATCCAACTCATTATAAAGTTCCGAAAAATTATTACATCATGATTTGGAACGGTCGGTTTCTGTGGTATTCTTACAGAGGAGAATAATTTTGTGCCAGAAGGTGTGTGTGTGTGTGTGTGTGTGTGTGTGTGTGTGTGTGTGTGTGTGTGTGCAAGCAAACGGTATAAGTGAGCTACAACATTCAGTTCCTCATTTATGTGCCTATCAATAGTTCAATACTTCCTGTGTTGGTGTTTACTTATTCCATTATGTCAGAGCTATCAGAAATTATAGGAAATGAAGGAACAAATGTAAGTGAAAGGGTGCTGCAGAAGAGGTAATAATATTAAAGAATAAATATTTTGTAACCATTTCACGCAAATGGTCAGAATAAAACAAATTGCTTATCATGCAAAAAATCTGAATCTGTGCGTAAAAGGGTACTGGACAATGTGTATGTCCTGCATCAGTGTCTTCCAGCTAAATTAAAGAAATAGTTCCCGTTGGCTCATATGTTGCATCTCTATACACCACTGCCATTTGGCATTACAACATATGCAGATGCACAGCTGTTACAGTGCACCCTGCAGATGTAGCACCAGGAAGGGACTGTGCGGAAGGTCACAGCGACTTTCACCTTGTGTAAACAGTGAGCAACAGCCTTAGCTGGGACAAACACATTCAAGGTAACACATAAAATAACAAGTCATTTCAGCTGGCAATGTGTACGTAACACAAATCTCACACATTCCACCGGATCTCTCAGCTTCTATATCGGCCTCCAGATAGCAAAATGTGTTTATAGTGCCTGGACAGAATTTCTCAGTGGCTGCAGTATTTTGTACTGTACTACTATTTATTCTGTTCTTATGTAAGGAGGCAGAAATATTGTTGCAGCTATTCCAGAATGTCGTACTGTTAAACTGCAAGTCTCCACCTTGCCAGTTCTCTTATTTCCCCAAATTCACCCTCCAGTACAAGCATATGTTGGTGAAAAAAGTATTGCAGGATGCAGTTTAGCCACCATCCTTATTTGGTGGCCAGTGAAGGGAAGGCTGAGGAAGCAAAAGTAGGAACAGAAAGAGAACCGTTGCCATCCAAAGAGACTGCCACAAAAAGTAAAGAGAATTTGATTAGTAGAATGAGAGACACCTAAAAGCCACACTGTATCGGTCAGTTTAGACTAATTACTAAATTGATACTCTGCAAATCACATTTAAGTACCTGGCAGGGTGTTTATCAAACCACCTTCACAATGCTCATCATTCCAGTCTGGTATAGTGCGTGGGAAGAACACACACCTATATCTTTCTGTGCAAGCTCCGATTTCCCTTATTTTATCACGGCGATCATTTCACCCTAAGTACGTCTGCGTCGACAAAAATATTTTGCATTCAGAAAAGAAAGTTGCCGCCACAATGAAAAAAGTCTGTTTCAGTGATTTCCACTCCACACTCTTCCCTATTTCGCGATAATACAAAATGTGCTGCCCTTCTTTGAGCTTTTTTTGTGTACTCCGTCAATACTATCTCTTAAACATCCCACATCGCACAGCAGTATTCTAAAAGAGGTCAGACAGGCGTAGTGTAGACACTCTCTCTAGTAGATCTGTTACATTTTCTCAGTGCCCTGCCAATAAAATGCAGTCTCCGGTTAACCTTCCCCACAACATTTCCTACGTGTTCCTTCCAATGTTAAGTTGTTCATAATTGTAATTCCTAGGTATTTAGTCGAATTTACAGCCTTCAGATTTTATTGATTTATCATGTAACCGAAGTTTAACAGATTCCTTTAGCACTCGTGTGGATGACGCCCCACTTTCCATTATTTAGAGTCAATTGTCAATTTTTGCACCATAGACATCTTTTCTAAATAGTTTTGCAATTCCTTTTGATCTTCTGATGACTTTAGGAATCGATAAATGACGGTGTTATCTGCAAACAACCTAAGATAGCTGGTCAGACTGTCTCCCAAATAGTTTACATAGATAAGGTACAATGAAGGTTCTACAACACTACTTTGGGGAATGCCAATTAATACAAACTGTGACTTCTCTCACATGAAACACAAATTCAGTCACGTAACTGAGGTGATATTCCTTAAGCACGCAATTTCACTACAAACCACTCATGTGGCACACTGTCAAAAGCCTTCCAGACACCCAGAAATACAGAATTAATTTGAGATCCCTCGTCAATAGCACTCGACAATTTGTGTGAGGAAAGAGCTAACTGTGTTTCACAAGAACAATGTTTTCTAAATCCGTGTTGACTCTGGGTCAAAAGACCGTTTTCTTCGAGGTAATTCATAATGTTCGAACACAGTATATATTCCAAAATCCTGCTGCATATTGACGTTAATGATATGCGCCTGTAATTTAGTGGATTACTCCTACTACCTTACTTGAATTGGTGTGACCTGTGCAACTTTCCAGTCTCTGGGTACGGATCTTTCATCGAGTGTTCCACTGAACCTGGTGAAAATATCACAGTATAATCTATACCGACACTTACATTGTGGGATTTTATGTGCATTAGTTACAACAAACATGTACAAACACTATGGGAAAGAAAGACTGTCAGGAACAGGAACAAAAATATAGAAATCACCCCTAGGCTGAATAAATAGGACTGTTTTCATCTCTGTTCAGGTCTGCTAGTGAAAGCCGAGTAATGAGGCTGTGCTCACTGGTTTTCTTATCTATAGTACAATAATCGGCAGGGCAAACAATGCATTCAGTACAGAGGCGCACAACACTATCTGTAAATCGGGACATGTTACGAATTCTGTTAACACATTGCTGCTGAGAAAAATCTTCAAACATTTGCTTCAGTGCGTGCACTGTAGAGGTACGTGTGGAAATTAGCAAGGGAGTGTGGCCAGCCGCAGAATACTGCAGATTAGTGCCTGTAATCACTGATCAGTGTCAGTATGCTCACAAGTGACCTCTGTGTTGTTTACTCAGTTCATTATCACAATTATGTAAGCTCCACTCAGCAGAGCCAGCAGCTACCCGCCAAAACACACACACACACACACACACACACACACACACACACACAGGAATTCTTCACACGTCACAACTTCTTTTAATACACTGATACCAAAGCACACTTCTTATCTGCTGACAGAAGTTCTCTGTAAAACATTACCGATGAAAACATTTGTTTGCTATTTCACACTAGTTTAAGTTTTCCGTCAGGTTGAAGTTAAAATCTCGCTCTTTTTTTCCTTCTTTAACAGTGTAATTCAGTCCGAAGCTTCACCGAGCGAGGTAGCGCAGTGGTTAGCACATTGGACTTGCATTCGGGAGGACGATGGTTCAATCCCGTCTCCAGACATCCTGAGTTAGGTTTTCCGTGATTTCCCTAAATCGTTTCAGGCAAATGCCGGGATGGTGCCTCTGAAAGGGCACGGCCGATTTCCGTCCCAATCCTTCCCTAACCCGAGCTTGCGCTCGGTCTCTAATGACCTCGTTGTCGACACAATGTTAAACACTAACCTCCACCACCAGTCCGAAACTAAGAATTTTTTTTGGAATTGTATAAATAAAATGTTTCAATCAAAAGAGAGATAAGAATAAAAGTAGTTAGGTGTGTTTAAAACTGCAGAATGCACCCACCCCACAGCAAAGTGCAGAACCTCAACAACATTCCTCAACAGACCAGAACTGTGAGCCAGAATGGGACAGACCTCCAGCTCAGACAATGCCTTCCTTACCGGATGATCTGGCCGGTTGGAGCTCTCGCACAGATTCAGTCTCCCCTGTTTACGTAACTGTCCCGTATACACTGCCAGGTTACCTCCCTCGGGTGCCCGTCAGATTCTCACACGCCACTGCCCTCTAGACCTGCGAAGTGGAGAGGAACGGAGGGAAGCTTCTCGCAGCTTGGGATAGTAGAATCTGTGCTCGCAGATTCCAGCTTCGATGTGGGTTACAGAGTGTGTCCAGATTGCTCACCTGTAAACGGTAAGCATCCAGGTTCAAATTTCGAAGAGGCTCTTACTTTAAATAGGCACAAAATCGCCGTATTACCTACATTACCATTTGCGAAGGAGATGTGCGAATGCAGTGAAATTTATTCCACAGATTACAGACACGACAGTATACGAGTTACAGAACTGTACTTGCACTCTGGCTGAGAGAATTCGGCATGGCGTGAAGCTGCCACGCGTTGCAATGTAACACTCTAGATATCGTGGCACAGAATTGGAGAGATCCGAATACGCCAATCGGGAACACGCGGTCACGCAAGTTTGTAGGCAACCCGGCAAAGTGTCTACAGTAGAGCGGGAGGACGGTGATTAACAAGTCGCAGACCAGTTACGTCCTCGAAGTGTCTGACAATTGAAATACAGGGTGAACAGACAGATCGGGAAAGTCGTGGTAATTACCACCCTCCGAAGAAGGCTCGAATGGGCGTCACCACGTGTGACTTGGCACTGTCTCGACAAAACGGGGCGTGTGGAGCTGCCACTGTGTCGGCTCAAACTTCACCGACACAGTGTATACCAGAATGAGATTTTCACTCTGCAGCGGAGTGTGCGCCGATACGAAACTTCCCTGCATATTAAAACTGTGTGCCGGACCGAGACTCGAACTCGGGACCTTCGCCTTTCGTGGGCAGGCACACCGGCGACTGCGTTCGAGAGCTCACTGCACGACCGAAGTCTCGGCAATTACCGGTCGACGGAAGCTGACTGTCGCCCCGAGCAGACGGTGCCGACTGTCAGAGTGCACACGTCTACACCAGTTGCACTGCTACAGTGTAAGGGCCGAGACTGCGGATAAATTTGTTCTGTCCGTCACGGCTACTGGTGCTGGTGGTGGTGGTGGTGGTGGTGGTACGGTAACTGCTCCTCACAGTGCACAGTCCTCTTCTATTCATCAGTTCCAGACACGCACCAGTCTCAGTAAGAGGCACAGAGGCATTTATTGTGCACTTTAAAGCAGACGTGGCATACTCGCACTCGCTTACACGTTTCCTCTCCGTCTGACGGACTCTGCGACGATCGAGCACGGAGTACTGTCGAGTTGTCCGATCCACAGAGGAATGCGCTGCCGGGCCTACGTGCGTGTCCTCTCACTGCAGTCTATCACTTATGGTGGTTCTGCTGTTCTACACATCCTCCAATTTTGGAGTGATTCAGTACACACAAATATTAGTGTACTTCTAATAAAAAAGTAACAATGATGCAGTTATCGGCATATTTAATCACTGTCCCAACACAGAAAGGGCACAATAAAAGACACAGACTGAGACAAAATTCTGGCACAGACAGGAGTGTTAGAGCATGTGTGAGAAAAAAACTGTTTAGTAGGACAGAAACTTTGCACTGCCACGTTCTCCTCCCTTCCTCCCTCTCCCTCCCTCCCTCCTTCCTTCCCCCCCCCCCCCCCCCCCCCCTCTCTCTCTCTCTCTCTCAAATATTAGGTGAACAGTTCTGCCAATCATTGTGAATATTCTACACACCAGTTTCCATTATGGCAATTAAGACTATTACACCATCATCATCATCATCATCATTATTATTAAATATTTGAATATAATAGAGGGAAACATTCCACAAGGGGAAAATATATCTAAAAACAAAGATGCTGTAACTTACCAAACGAAAGTGTTGGTATGTTGATAGGAGACAAATATGTCTGTGTGTGTGTGTGTGTGTGTGTGTGTGTGTGTGTGTGTGTGTGTGTGTGTGTGTGTGTGTGTGTACCTGTCCTCCCCCCCCCCCCCCCCGCCCCCCCCCCCTAAGGTGTCTTTCCACTCCTGGAATTGGGATGACTCTTTACCCTCTCCCTTAAAGCCCACAGCCTTTCATCTTTCCCTCTTTCCTGATGAAGCAACCTTAGGTTGCAAAAGTTCGAAATTTGTGTGTGTGTGTATGTATGTGTGTGTGGTTTTTTTTTATTCTCTCCTATCAACATACCAACACTTTCATTTGGTAAGTTACAGCATCTTTGTCGTTAGATATATTTATTAAATATTTGACAATTCTAAATTGCACATTCATATGGTTTAAACCCCAAACAAACTTAAAAGCTACAGGTTAATAATATAAGAACAAAAATGTTTAAGTAGTATAAGATAGAATGGAATGTAAAGGCCTCGCTAGAGAGTGTGAAGAAAGTGCTGTCCATTTACAGAAGACTTGCCAGTGGCCTTGCTGTGTAGGAAATGCCATCCAATCACCAAAGTTTAGCAATGTCGGGCCCAGTGAATACTCGACCGGATGACCATTTGGGTACGCCTTACGTCACCGGATCAGTCAAGGCCCGCGAGTTGCTGACATGGCGCCCAATTTAAATACTCGCACCAGGCCGGTGGGTCGTACTACTACCATTATTATTATTATTATTATTATTAGTGAAGAAGACCTCAGCTTTTACTTGTACAACAGTCAAATTAGAAAACAACTAATCAAAATATCCAGGGGTGTACTGCCAGTCTACAGTGTCCAACGGGCACAATATTTTGGTGATCGTACATGTCGCCACCATTAGGTGAACTGACGGACTGAGCTCCTGCGAACATGCCGGCACGGAGATTTGTACGCTACGGCCGCTCAGAGGGAACTGGGTTCAGTCGCGGTGGCGGCCGATTCAAATATCCTCCACCTCCGGCACGCTCCTTCCACCGTCTGTGCCCCGGTCACGCGATGGAACAGATTGCGACGACTGAGATGATGTCGGTGTGATGGCTCTGTCCACCGTGGTTGTCACAACTAGATGTTTGCTCGATTTACTCTCTATTAACCCAATCATCGGTTCCCAAGCCTGGCTAAGTCACATTTTATGAGGTCGTCACTGGTGCGAATTTCGATGGCCTCTCTAACAATGCTGTCCCAGTATCTTGACGTCTGTACCAGAATCCTCGTGCGCCCGTACTCCATAGTGTGATTTTCTGACAAATGATGTTCAGCGACCACCGACTTGCTCGGATACATCAGTCGAGTGTGGTCACGAGAAGGGCTGATGGCACCCTAGGTCGTGGGGCGTATCTGAAGACGACGCACACTGATCTGTATTTGCACGCAGACAACTGCCACCACACTTCACAGAGGAATGCGGTACTTAAAACTCTAGTACATAGGGCGTGCACTATCTCTGACGCAGAGAGTCTACCCCAGGAATTGGAACATCTGAGAACTGTATTTTGAAAAAATGGGTACTCAGAGTGGCAGATTCAACGTGCTCTCCGCCCAACCACTACAGCAAAACCTGTGGAGATGGCTGCAATCACGAGGGAGGAGGTAGGCACTGTGTTTATTCCATATACAGGCGCACTCTCGGGGAAAATCGCCCGCATTTTGAAGAAACACTGGGTCGGAACTGTGTTTTGTCCTCAGAATAAAACTCGTGCACTGGTGGGGAGTGCCGAGGATGACCTCGGTTTTAGAAAGGCCGGTATGTACCAGATTCTGTGTCAATGTGGCAAGTCGTCAGACAACACGTACCGTCTAGGATCGATGCCGTGAACACCAGAGGCACACTCGACTGACGTATCCGGGAGAGTTGGCGGTCACTAAACATCGTTTGTCGGAAAATCACGCTATGGAGTATGACTGCAAGAGGATTCTGGTACAGACGTCGAGATACTGGGACAGCGTCATTAGAGAGGTCATCAAAATTTGCACCAATGACGACCTCGTAAACCGTGACTGTGGCTATAATCTTAGAAAGGCTTGGGAACCAGCGATTGGGTGAATCGTGAGTAAATCGAGCAAATGTACAGTTGTGACGACCACGGCATAGAGAGCAAATCACACCGACTCATCTCAGATGCAGTCGCAATCTGTTCCACTGTCTGCGCCACTGTCGTGCGGTTGAAGGAGCGCGCTGTGGGTATTTAAATCGGCCGCCACCACGACCGAACCCAGTTGCCTCTGAGCAGCCATAGCGTACGGACCTCTGTGCCGGCACATTCACAGGAGCTCAGTCCCTCAGTACACCAGATGATGGTGACACGTACGATTGCCGAAATACTGTGTCAGTTGGACACTTTAGACCGGTAGTACACCCGTGCATATTTTGATTATCAAATACGCAGGGAGAAACTCAAGAATCATAGAAAACAACTGCAAAAAAAAAAAAAAAAAATAGAACTGAGTTGTTCACTCTGCTACAGAATATGTGGATCATTTGTCCCCAATTGTAGTCTGATTAAAATTACTCGTCAGTCAACATTTGCGACAGGTCACACGAACGGCGTCACAACAGCTGTCGCCGGCACGCGATTTACGGTCTGGTCGAACGGAGAGCGAGTGACAGACAGACTACGTCGCGCATCGGGCACAGGATGGAACCGGAATGCCAAGAGGGAACCCGCAGTCCGTCTCGGTCCGTCGGCCGTGACGTGACATTTGGCCCTCCAACCAGATGCCGGGTGTCGACTGACGACTAACCTCGATCGGACATAAGTAAATAGCAGCTGTCACTCACCACATTAGGGGGCAGCTTGTGCCCGGGCAGGTACTTCACATTTTCATGGGTCTCGTTTATGATCTCCGTCAGCTTGCGTCCCTCCACCATCTCTTCGTACACGTACATCGTGACTCTGCTGTCCACATAGTCCAGCCGTTCCGCATTGGCTCCTACGATTTTGGCAATTGCGGAGCCCCTAAAAATGAACTGTTGTCAGTTATGCCCATTCTGATGTGCAGGTGGTGCAGTAGAAAACTATTCTAAACACACACACACTTTAAGCAAAAAGCTAATGTGTCGACAGGTACCGTAAGATTAGACGGAATCGAGACAAGTGGGTTCTGCAACACTAAATTAGATAAGTAGCAGGGAAGTAAAAAAAACATTTTTCGTGGTGCCGTTCTTTTAATCGGCACAGAACTCAGTCAAAATTAATAAATATGCTGGCCAGTACTTAGTTCTACATACAGGGATCAAAGTGACGACTTACCCGCGTATTTCAGCAGTACTGGATACGTCACCTTCTGAAGGAACGTACCACTTGACAATTACGCCTCATTTACTAGTTTTCTTTATTTGATACAGGTACGTGTAGCAGACCAGAACAGATCTATCAATTTCAATTTTTATTGTATTCTAGTACTTTCAAGCACATTTCAATCGTAACAGTACAAGTGTTGCACCAAAAATCCGAAAGTTTATGTTTCAATTTCACCTTGTCCTAGCAGCTATTTTTCTGTGCATTCACTCATTTCACCTCTGGCAAAGATTTTCCCATAGGAAAATTCAGAGTCATACAAGTGACCTTTTAAATCCCCATTATAACCAAGTAAGTAAAGGCAGTCAAAAGTCGACTATCTCCAATGCGACTCTCCCTGGCACAGCACTATAATGTTCAAACTGAGCTTCAGGTTGAGAACAGCTTTATTGAAAACAATCAAATGAAAAGTAGCCAAAATGTGAGAGAAAAACAGTTCGAGCTCCCCCCCCCCCCCCTCCTCTTTTTTTTCCTTGCTCCTCACATTGCCCAGTTGAGCACAGGCTCGTTCTGCACTTCTCCACACTTTCCTGCATTTACTTGCCATTTCTTGCTCACTACTCAACAGTCTCATATATCTTCAGTATGCCAGTCAGTATTGTTCTTCCATCTCATTCACAGCCTATCTGACCTTCTGGCAGTATCCACTGCTTGCTCAAATACCTGCATTTGTGTCCCCCTCCCCCAATAATGAAATTTATCAAATCCACCTCATCCCTTCTTGTATTTCGACTAAGGAGAGCATTGAAAATCAAGGATTTCTGGCTGTCAACACAGTATTTCATTTCTCACTACCTCTGGAATGACCAATTTCCGCCTTATCCACCTCTAATTCTTTTAACCAGTTATGCTGTATCTTCCCGCTTTCCACGTACTCTGGTGACCTCTCTGCCATTCTTTTGACAAGAGGACAGAGATTCAGCCTTCCTTTACAAACGATATTCCAGCTTCTTTCGTATATTCCGTATTTTGTCACAATTTGTATTCATGACCATCTTTCTAGAATCTCACATCTCCTCTACTTGAAGTTCTATAGCATTTGTTTTCTGTTCTACAGGACACATTCAACTGTATACAGACTCTCTCCTAAGATAGTCAATTTGTAGTACCTAAATCTGAAATTGATTTTTTTTGTTTGTGGATATTTTAGCATCATTAGTATCCCATTTTCACCTTTTTGTTCTTTTCTGTAATGTAGCAACTAGTAGCTCTGCTGGTACTGTCAATTCCCTAGGTATTTAAATTTCAGTCCTCTACTAATTATTTCAACACTTCGAAAGCTATCCGTTTCCTCTCGACAAGGGGTCCGAGTGATGTGCCGTTCCTTTTTAGTCCTCTGCAACCTGTCTCTCACCCGTCCCTGAGTACCAAACTGCGATCTGAGGAAGTGGGGTCGGTGTGTAGTTGTCTACGTGTACACCGGCAGCACTGTACACCAATCCTGCCTCCTTTTACAGTTTTCCTCTATCAATACTGTTCTGAATTTGACATAAAAGTTTACAGAGTATTGCACTGCATCATAAAGTAAAAACGTATAGTGGAGAAACAAATATTACGGCCATCGGTACCGAGACCTCATTCTGGGTCTACCAGTGCACTTTAGCTGTGTGGAGTTGCTTGTATTTTGTCACTGCTATATGGTGTCACTGGGAAACAGTGCTGCACAGGTTTCACGAATATTTGAATAAAATGCATAGGAAGATACAGTTCGGGCTCAGGGTAGAGAAGAACGGTACAATTCCACTCTCTAACATCGGAGTGTACAGGACGATAGATGGCACACCACGACACAGAGTACACCAGGTGCCTACACCTACAGACAATCTGACCACCTCCTCTTGCAGAATGACCCAGTTACCTGCTTTTTGACCATCTGTGTACAGCACCCAAGTGATGCTCAAAACATAACACACGAGTTCAAAAACGGCAACGGGCAGAGGATGCGAGACGGGTGAGAAATCGAGAAACTGTGGCTGGCAATGAGCTTGCGTTACGTAAAAAAGGTCACCGATTGGATTGGAGAAATCCTTTGACTGGTCTGTGTCTGGCATGTTTACCGCAGCAGCCACAAGATCCCAGAAGTGTGAGGCTCCACGAAGGAAGAGACAGCTGCTTTACACACTGCAGGTGCGTACAGTGCTCTATATCAATGTGGAGATTTATACGCCAGTGAAACCGTCAGGCCGATAGCGACGTGCGTACGAGAATGTGAGAGTTATATTCAATGAAATGAACACCCTTAGCTGCTTACAGACGTCGACATACATCAGCGGGGACTGACGAAAATGCGTGCCACGACCGGGACTCGAACCCGGGATCTCCTGCTTACGTGGCAGACGCTCTATCCATCTGAGCCACCAAGGACACAGAGGATAGAGCGACTGCAGGGATTTATCTCTAGCATGCTTCCTGCGAGACCCACATTCTCAATGTATTGTCCCGCGAGACCAGAGAAGCGACAGAAATAATAAAACGCCCTAATGACATCAACAAAGAGGACACGTACAGGTTTGGCCCGTCCCAGTCACCAGCCCACAGACCACAGACTCCGACAGATCACAATGATCGACACGTGGAGTGAGTACTACTGCCACCACACAGCCTACGTCTGGCAGGAGAAAAAAGACAGCCGGTCCCTCATTCACCAATGAACACGACTGTAGTTACCGATGCGAGAAGCGATAGGTAACAGCAGATTACTTCAACTCCCTTAACTGCAGCAACCTATTATAATGAAGTTACCTCTTCTTCCACCTCAAGTGACAATCATAGCGACAACTTTAAAACTGCGATGTAACACCATTCTCGGTGAGCAGGGATGACAAAATACAACTGACTCCACACAGCTAAATCACATCAGTAGACCCAGATGAAGGCAACTGTGAGAGTGCTTAGAAGCTGATTTCTCCAGTAATTATTTTTTTTTGTTATTAATTTTTTATGATGGAGAAGAAATAAAAACTTTGAGGTTCGCCGATGACATTTTAATCCAGTCAGATGCAGCAAAGGTCTGATTGGTGACCTTTTTTACGTAACGCACGCTCATTGCCAGCCACAGTTTCTCGATTTCTCACCCGTCTCGCATCCTCTGCCCGTTGCCGGTTTTGAACTCGTGTGAGCATCACTTGGGCGCTGTACACAGATGGTCAAAAAGCAGGTAACTGAGTCATTCTGCAATAGGAGGTGGTCAGATTGTCTGTAGGTGTAGGCACCTGGTGTACTCTGTGTCCTGGTGTGCCGTCTATCGTCCTGTACACTCCCATGTTAGAGAGTGGAATTGTACCGTTTTTCCTCTACCCTGAGCCCGAACTGTATCTTCCTATGCATTTTATTCAAATATTCGTGAAACCTGTGCAGCACTGTTTCCCAGTGACACCATAATACGGAATGGGCAGTGTCTTGAAAGGAGGATATAAGATGAACATCAACAAAAGCAAAACAAAGATAATGGAATGTAGTCGAATTAAGTCAGGAGATGCTTAGGGAATTAGAATAGGAAATGAGACACTTAAAGCAGTAAAGGAGTTTTGCTATTTGGGGATAAAAATAACTGATGATGGTCGAAGTAGAGAGGATATAAATGTAGACTGGCAATGGCAAGGAAAGCGTTTCTGAAGAAGAGAAATTTTTTAACATCGAGTTTAGATTTAAGTGTCAGGAAGTCAATTCTGAAAGTAATTGTATGGAGTGTAGCATGTATGGAAGTGAAACACGGATGATAAATAGTTTGGACAAGAAGAGAATAGAAGCTTTCGAAATGTGGTGCTACAGAAGAATGCTGAAGATTATATGGGTAGTTCACACAACTAATGAGGAGGTATTGAATAGGATTGGGGAGAAGAGAAGTTTGTGGCACAACTTGACTAGAAGAAGGGATCGGTTGGGAGGACATGTTCTGAGGCATCAAGGGATCACCAATGTAGTCTTGGAGGGCAGTGTAGAGGGTAAAATTCATAGAGGGAGACCAAGAGATGAATACACTAAGCAGATTCAGAAGGATGTAGGCTGCAGTAGTTACTGGGAGATGAAGAAGCTTGCACAGGCTAAAGTAGCATAGGAAGCTGCATCAAACCAGTCCCAGGAGTGAAGACCACAGCAACAACTTGATGCGGTACGATACTCTGAAAACTTTTGTGTCTACAGACTCTGGCCATGGAAGTCTATACTGTATTTGTTTGCAAACATACACTGCAGTCGTAGCATTCTGTAGGGAAAGGCCACTCACCACGAGTGCAACTCACCGGAGTACTGTACGGGATTGCGCTGAAGGCAGAGAGACAAAATACTGAAATTGCTGTCCACAGCAACCTGACCAGAAGTTGGACCCTGCAATTATGGGCGCATACTATACATGTGTTAAGGTAAGGAGAGGCTGTGGTCAACCTGGAGGTCGTTTCAGGACTGCAGTGTTTCATCGGGCACAGTGCTATTGCAGGAAGTACGCCCTTGCTTTTCAACAACTGAACTGACTGATCCATCCAGACACATGAGTCCCTACAATTTAATGCTGACTTTGAAATGAAGAGCAACTTTCCTTATTCCAGTTAAATAACTGCGGCTTACATAAAATGTGATTAAAACTGTCATTTTTTTGTGTTCTGGCAGTTAGTGAAATATCCTGCCTGTCTCATGTTTATTCTGTTTCCACAGCTATCGCAC
This sequence comes from Schistocerca gregaria, assembly GCF_023897955.1. Lineage (NCBI taxonomy): Eukaryota > Metazoa > Arthropoda > Insecta > Orthoptera > Acrididae > Schistocerca > Schistocerca gregaria. The sequence continues at coordinate 86,331,640 of NC_064929.1, read as the reverse complement.
AGTACAGTGTCGTATTCTGATCTTCATTCACCAGTTGGTTGTTGTGTTCTTAGTGCAACAGTTCGGCCAATACTAAGTGTTGCTTTCAGAATTCGTCTGTTGCCTCTTACCGGGAAGGTGTCATCCACATAAGCAAGGTGACATTATTGCTTTGACTGCTTTTATTTTTATAATTTGCAAAGTACCGGAGATAAGATATTCTTGTTCAAAACCACTTTTGACACCCATTTAAACTTGATCCATTGGTTCTATAGTTTGCAGAACGCTTGACAAATACTTTCTGCTTGACCAAAGAAGCTTATTACAACCTAAAATTGTTGTAATTCGTTCAGTAAGACCACTTTATGAATTCATTTCTGTTCGCAAGTGTAGTTGTGCATCAATTTTAATACTCCTCAGCCCATACATCTGTTCTCCACCGCTGAGAGAATTGAGGGCACAATTTTACAGCACATACTTAGTAGCAAATTGTTCCTGCAACTGACACACGATTTCATCGCTTTGTTATTTAAGTGTTGTGGCAAAGAAAGGACCACTGACACATAATATGAGAGTGCTCCCAGAAATACACAAACAACTTTAAAAACAACAAATAAACATTTATAAATATGTGCAGCTGTCTATTTATTAGCATGCCAACATATGAGGATTATTAAGTTACATACATTTATAACCAGCATTTCTTTTACACAAATAAAAGCTGTATCTATGTTTACATCATCTACAACTGCTGTGTTAAGCACAACACATTCCGGTTCTAATGCTAATACAATTTTCTTTTGAGTTTAATAAGCACACATAGCAAAATTACAAGTATTACTAAATCACAAACTGAAAGGCATGAGAACTTTATTTACAAAAATATATGGTAAACAGGGGTAGACAGATACGTCCGGTCCCATGTGTCGGCTTTGACCCGTGACATAAGGGCGTTGTCGTGTGTGACGTCATGACGGCGCGGAGTTTGGTTTGTGAGTGTAGCGTGTCTGTAGATGTCGTCGTGTTGTGGTTTGTTATGCTCTCTGGTGGTATGTTCAGGATTTTTGTTTGTGTAGTGTAATGAGCTCAGTTTGCTTTTGCTCATTATCCAGAATTGTTCGAGTGTCGGCTGTGTTTTTAGTGGAATTCGTTTCAGTGAGTTAACGATTTTGTGCGAAGGTTAATTTAGTGTTGTTCGCTGTACATCATGTGGTAATTTTAGTAAAATTAATCGGTTGTTGTTTTTGTTCAGGAATGGATATGACGGATAAAAATAACAGTGTGCAGGTCAAGGGAAGTGTTCAATTTCCATGTGTGGCTGTGTCTGTTGATATTGGTATCAGGAGATGTGTGTGAGCTATATAGGTCAAGGGAAGTGTTTGATCCTGATTTATGGGATCGGGAGCTGCTGTTGAACTATATAGGTGCGTTTAGTGGTATTTGGGGATTTTTTTGTGATGACAGTTTTTTTCGTTATTTTGTGTGGTTTTGTATGGGGTGGGTGTCTAAATCTGTTTACATTTAGTTTGCCCCGCCAAAAACACTCCATTTCCTGCACTTGTCCAGCTAGTGTCATTATGCTTTTTGTGGAAAGTGTGTGTGTGTGTGTGTGTGTGTGTGTGTGTGTTTTTCGATGTATTTTTGTCCTCATAATGTGTACGTACCGACTTTATCTGCGCCACATTGGAATCGTGGTTTATGGTCGTTTCCGCCTTATTTGTGACGTCATGGGTCAAAGCAGACAGGCGGGATGGGACATTTCTGTAAACAGTTAGAAGAGTAAACAATGGATGGAAGATGGCAGGAGTTGCAGTGATGTGTGTTGCCCATGAAGAGGATTAGACACATATCAGAGGTAAAAAGTGGAGGGCCTGTGAGCAAGCAGAAACAGAAAATTATGCGAGAATGGTGTGTGGAGAAAATGGGGGTGGGAGGAGTGGAGGAGACAAAATGGTGGTGGTGGTAGCAGCAGACTGGGAGGGGAGGAGGAATGGTGGTGAGCAAAATGGTGATTGTGGAGAGGAGGGGGAGGGCAGAAGGGCAAACTTATGGTGATGGCAAAATGGTGGTGATGGAGAGCGAAATGGTACTAATGTGGGACAGTATGTGCATATGTGGGGCAGGGGACTGCATCTGCAGGGGTGAAAGAATATAGTGTACAGGGGAAATTTGTATGTGAGAAAGAGAATTGTGTGTCTGTGAGAGAGGAATTTAGTGTTTTTTTTGTGGGGGGAGGGTGGGGGTGGGGGGTGGGGAGGTGGATGCGACAACAAGATTTTGTGCCGCAACGGGAAGGGGTGTCGAGGTTCCAGGCCGGGAAGGTGAGGGGGCTGGTGGTGTGCCTGGGAGGAGCTGATGTATGTATACGAAGGGGCAGAGAATATGGCTTTAAGAAGACAGAATAAGGAAGTCTAAGCAGGTCATAGCGAAAGCTGGTTAGTTATTTGCATGTTCTGTGGATCATACCTGGGAAATCTTACTTTAATAAGGAATGTATTAGTTTTACAATTCTAGTATATCATCTTGGGGGGGGGGGGGGGGGGAGACAACATGCCAACTAAGATTTCTTATCACTATTATTATTAATTTTACTACATGTTAAGTTGTTTGTATCATAGTGTAGGCAGTTAAAATTTTACCGACGAATACTTACTCTTTTCTATGCCACACTGTGGTCGAGTGGTGGACATGGTAATCACTTCCCCGTCTTTTATTACAGTTATGGACCTCAGTGTTGTTTTAGAGCTGTGACTGTTGACAGCAAACTTTATAAGGGAATACATTCTCTGAAAACCTGTCGTCAGGATACTGTTTAAGCAACTGACAATGAGACATCCACTGTGCAACACACAATTCACATAATTTTTTCCTCAGTGATGTCGTTTATCTAAATGGCGTTTGTGCATGAGAGTATAAATTTATTTTGTCTGTTCTGATGATGGCTGTTCAGCTGAAAACTTTTGTCTGACTTTTTGTCGTTGCTGTTGTTGTGCCAGTATGCAACTCAACATCTCTGCTATACAGCCGGTAGCAAATTTCCTTTTCATAATATTTTTACTATTCCATCCCGAATTTTCCACTGTTTAACTCTATCTTTTGGCATTTTAATCTGCAAAATCTGATAATATCTCTAATGCAAAAGTTGCAGAGCTTAGACGTTTGAGAAGAAGTGCGACATGTGACTCAGTTCAACTTCTTATCAATGTAAATGCCTATGTGTTTACAGTATGTTTTTTCCTTTGTCAATTTACACTCAAGAATTATTTCTAATGGCATGGCCGAGCATTGTGCTTTACCTAAATTTAGTGACAATCCGTTTGCGAAGACCAATTTATTAATTTCTGAGGAAATATTGTTTACATTTTCAGGTGGTGAAATTGCTCCATTAGGTTCAACTGAAATCTTCGCATCGTCAGCAACAAAGCATTTTTGTTTCCAGTCCTAAGATTGGTTTGGTGCAACTCTTCATATTAGTCTACAGGCAGTGAATTGTCTGCTACATTTTATGCATTCACTGTAAACTCTCAGATTCTTTGTGCTCCCTCTGAAGTACAGTAAAATGATAAATATAGATGCTTTACAATCTTATGATTATCCATTGTAATTAACTGCTTACGTTGTGTCACACACATAAATGGTATTTACGCACAAGATTTGGTGACACGATGACAAAATAACTTGGCACATTACAGCTCCAATTGGTACTTTCATCCCACAATATCAACACTTTGAGCACATCCACATTGATGCCAGTGGACTTTTACCACCATCTGAAGATTACCAATAGCTACCGACCGTGACTGACCATTTCTTTTGTTGGCCCGAAATCTATCCTACAAAGGACACAACGGCAGCTACTACGACTGTGACCTCCCTTCACGAGTGGATCCTGTGCTACAGTGTTCCTCTCCACGTCACCACTGACAAACAATTTGAGACCTATCTCCTTAAAGCACTCTTGCCATTGCTTGGCACAAACTGTATTCAAACCTGTGCCTGCCATCCCACTGTCAATGACCTCGCGGAACGGCTCCGCCGACAGAGACTTCATTCGGATGCTGTGCCACAGAGCGTCAGAGTGACGGCCTCCCTAATGTCCTACTAGGCCTCCGGACAGCTTTCCTCTGATTTAAATGCGCATTCTACCCAGTGGCCATTCATTTTATGCAACTTTTAGTCAGACAGGTATTCACCTGACACGAGGCCACTCAAAACGCACCATAGAGTGGTCCAGACCCAGTACTGTCATGCCACATTCTGTGTTATCAATGGCTCTCCTGTCACAATATCCCTGCCATACTCGAGCCAGCCTTTGCTCCAGCTAACCCTTTCAAAGGTACAGCAGCAGCAGCTAGTACCGAGGCACTAAGTACGGTTGACTGCACGAGGACACTGGATGCACCCAGTCTTCCACTGCCACAGCCTGTGCCTCTACATATAAGTCACCACTCATTTTGGGCACCTCATACGTTGTGACCTTATGCTAAGCTCTTTGTCTCTGTACTACTGCAAGCTACACCTGTCTGCAACTACTTACTGCAGAGAAGCCTTTATCTCCCTCAACTTTAACATCCCCCTCCTTCTTTCTTTCCATTACCACACACGCAATTCCTTGATACCTCAGGACGTGTCTTGTCAGCTGGGTCCTTTTAGTTAGGCTGTGCCATAAATTTCTGAGTACTTCCTCACTAGTTACTCAATCTACCCATTTAGTCTACAGCATTTACTGTAGCGACACATTTCAAAAGCTTTTATCATAATCTTTTCTGAATTGTTTGTTGTCCACATTCTGCATGTGTCTAGTGTTCCAAACAGGCTTTGTCTTTCTCTACACAACTTCAACTGACATAGCTACTTCCACTTCTTTATCTGCACCTGCCCCTTCTACAGTCCTTTTCGTGTGGGGTTTCAATCCTTTATGTGAACGTGCAGTTTACCTTCTCTATATTTTCTTCTTATCTTTATGAACAACAGAGCAAATGTCAGTACACAGGTAGTTGTAGCGTATCAGTTGGTGGAACAGTTCAGAATTGTCACTTTGCATAGATGGTTTAATTTTGTGTTACTGACTGTTACCTCATCATGTTAACTACTAACAAATTATTTAGTAACTTTAAGATGAATTTTTTTGCAATGCAAAGCAATAATTACTTCCTACTGCGGCAATGTTAGACAAGAGTACAAATAAAAATTGAAACATTTTTTCCAACTTTATTCCATTTACAATTCGCTTTTTATGTGGCTTCCAGAGAGGGTAATATCCAATAATGCCAACGATATTTAATGTTTTTCTGAGTGCGTGTATTGGGGAGGGGTTGAGAGAGTGGAAGGGAGCGCTTATGTATTAGCTTTTATACGCTCTTCAGCATCTGCTTTCTCATTTGTAACACGCATAAGCAATCCCAGAAATCCAGTACACAGGCTTTCCAACTCTCAGTAATAATTAGCAAAGCTGCAGCACAATACTGTGTACTGCGTCGGGTTCTTCCGAGTGTTTTGAACGTTTTATGTATTCATAATGTGCGAGATCATTAATACGCTGAGAGTACCTCTTACCGCGGATGACGATGTACGAATTTTTCGCAAACATCCGAGTCTCAAGGGCGACTAACAGACGCGTCATGTTAAACTATTACACAGACGTATCCTCTTGTAATTATGCCAGTGACGTAGTGTTTGTTGTTTGAGTGAAGTGTCGTTGTTCTGATATTCTCACGAGACTGAAGGTCAGTACTTTTTACAGACGCATTTTTCAGTTTTCTTAACTTCGAGTCAGAATTGGGATCTAATTTCAAATTGAATAAATTCAAAATTTGTTTAAAAACGATAGTGCAACTAGGAGTTTTAATTACTAGTGGGAATTCATAAGGTGTATTCAACATGCACTGTTCTAACATATACGTGTAGAGCGCAATGCAAGTTTCCACAATTATCTACACTATTGGTTAGACATGCGTATATCGCAACTAAAAACAAAACAAAAAGGAACATACTATCTCATTCTAAGACGGTGACACGCAACAGAAAAACAGCAAGCCTTTCACCTGTTCTACTACATTATAGTTCGTGAACGATCGTCGCGCAAACACAGCTGCATCGTTCGTAACATGCTGAATTTTTAGATGGTGACACGGTGTGTTGTGAAGCACAAAGAAAACACAGATCATGCAGAAACGCGACTCACCAGTTACCGGAGCCAATGATACAAACTTTCTTTTGCTTCGGCATTTCTAAATGTGAACGTATGTGCTGACCGCTCTGCGTACCTATAACAGACTGCCTCCGCCGATACAGCAGCGTATCGTGCTTCCTTAAACCTTGGAATTTGGTCTTTATAGAACTGTTGCCAAGGATAGTCGAAAACCAACGGCAAGGTCGATTAACATCAAATTGCAATGAAATCGATTTTATACCAGTCGATAGTCGTAATAACTTGGCCATTTGCATTTTGTAAAGTATTGCGCTATTGACAAATTTGCGTATGCTATATAAAATATTAAAACATAATTAAGGTTGCATATTATATTGATATAACTTATCTTAGTAAAGCATTTGATGTCGTATCACTGTACGTAAAAGTTAACTCTTCTGCCCTTGTCCTGAGTCAATCAGAAGACCTCCACTGAACAGAATTAGATCACGTTCGCAGTTCTCGAATCCAGGCACAAATGACTGATGCCAAAAGCAACACTGCTCATGTCGTATAACACAAGTCCCGAAATCTAATAGTAAAATGACGAGGATGCGGAGAAACGAGGTATCTGGAACTTAACTCGTGTTTGAAATATTCGCAGCCTAAAACAGTATTTATCGGCCGTTCACAGCAATTAAAAGCCTCTTACAAAATAAGCATTTGACTTATTGATGTGTGCCCCTGAACTCCACCAAACGCTCGCTCGCACCACATACAGTACATACAGCTTTACTTTCGCGTGAAAATACCATCACCCACTTTCCGCAGCGGACATATTACCAGGGAGGACATAAGTTGTGGGTCATCAACGTAGTCTGTTATACATTTTCCATTTAGTGCTAGGTAACAGATCACCTGCCTTATCTATTTTCCTGAACATGATATAGTATTTCCAACATGTTGCCGTGGGCAAACTACATATTTATATCGAATATTGCGAATTCCAAAGCAAGTGCATTACACAAGAAGTGTAAAAAGCTGAAGATCTCGTTTTAGACAGCTTATAAAGGCATCAAGTCTCTTGTATATTTATTTAAATTTAATATTTTTCATTTTGGATGCGACCGTATTGGGTCGTACTTTTTGAATACCGAAGGGTTCATTAGTAATAAATATCGCGTGTATATCAAATTGTGTAACTACGTAACAGTGTAAGCGATATTTTGCAACTGAGTAATATGTGCAGTAGGCTAAATTATAAAAGCCAAAATTTAGTGCTTCGCAGGAACCTAGTTTAAACCCTAACGTTTAGAATCTTGTTCTGCAACCTAGAACTATTCGCATTTAACTTAAAAATGTTTAAGGCAGATTCATCACTCTGTATGACAATCGTCGGTCCATACGTTTTGGGAATACTATAATTTGCCGCCGTCGTTACAGCATGTAAACGATTAGTGACGGTGTAGGTCTGGAACCATTTGTAAATTTTTGCTTGTTACTAAACACGCTGATATCTTGTTATCCAGCTGAAAGTAACAGAAAGCTTTTAGAAAAACATTGATATAAGATATTTGTATCTTTTCTGTATATAGGCGTCAGCGTTTAAAATGCTTCAGAAGCTTAAAAATTTAGTTTCTGTTTAACATAGCTTTTATTTCAGTTTTATATTGCTTTCTGAGGAAACAATGATAATTTTATGAGAAGCTGTTGACAATGGTTCTGGATCAGAGTGACTTGCTTTATTCTTGTTTCCATCTTTCTTCTCACAGGTTTTTTTTTGTCCCTGCATTTCCACTGTTTCTTAAACATGGAAGACAGGGCCAACTTGTTTCAAAAATTCTCTTTGCATTTTAGGACTAGCAGATAACTTGAGGTCAATGCAATGTCAGCTCTGAGAGGAACGGTGGAATGGTTGGCCTTGACTTTCTGATAGAACCATTGTAGTATTTGATTGTGACAATCTGTCATAACTGTATGAAAACTTGATCAGTGTGTCCATATCAGAGTGTGGACCACATCCACATGGAGTTAAATTCACTCTTCCTGCTTTGCAATCCTTACATTACTTGGAATTTTTATGAAATACATTCACGGTGGAAGATCGTTAAATCGGTGCCACATAATTTGCAAACTGCTCCTAGATGTCATGACCATAGTTTATACATCAAGTAACGGTTGTCATGCAGCCGTATTGACAATAAACGGCCAATATTAATTTAATTAAACAGCACATTCACATATTTTAGCAGGTCTTTATGTATTCCAGTATGCTCTGTAGGGACATTGCGTAATAAAGTCTGCACTTTATTTCACACAGTCTGCCTGTTAATATACTTGGGCACTCACTGCATGAAAACATTGGTAGGATACAAATTTAAAGCATCACTTGGCCTGAACAATTAAGGTTAATTTTTTGAGTTGTAAAAATCAAAAACTAAATAAATCATGTGATTGCTACATATCTGAAGAATTAGAGTAGTTGGCTCACAATCAAAATTCCTTGGAATGAATGCTTGAATTTTTAATGATAGCATGGCTTAATCCGATTATTGTTTCTTCACAGTAATGATTATTCCTATATCTTACTGAAAATATGTTGAGAAGTTGAACAAATGGGAAGAAGAATTCTGAGCTTCAGGATCCAGCCTGAAGAGAACAAGAAAGTGCTGGGTATGTTGTTTGTGTGAAATAAAATGCGTTATACAATAACTGTGTGGAGGGATAAGTAGAAAGGGAGAGCAAATTATGGAGAGCATTGAGAAGATAATCAAAGAAGAAATGCTGTTTAGCATAAAAAAAGCAGCTTCCCTTTAAAGCAGACATTTTTGTGCTAATTTTTAATGTTTGTAGAGAGACGACAGTTCACCAATGTGTATTTTAAAATTGTACTTCATTAAACAACAGGAGAAAGGAAACTGGCGTTGTATGGATTGGAGTGTGGAATGTCAGATCCCTTAATTCGGCTGATAGGTTAGAAAATTTAAAAAGGGAAATGGATAGGTTAAAGTTAGATATAGTGGGAATTAGTGAAATTCGTTGAAAGGAGGAACAAGACTTTTGGTCAGATGAATATAGGGTTATAAATACAAAATCAAATAAGGGTAATGTAGGTGTAGGTTTAATAATGAATAAAAAAAAATAGGAGTACAGGTAAGCTACTACAAGCAGCATAGTGAACGTATTATAGCGCCCAAGATAGACATGAAGCCCATGCCTACTACAGTAGTACAAGTTTATATGCCAACTAGCTCTGCAGATGACGAAGAAATTGAAGAAATGTATGATGAAATAAAAGAAATTATTCAGGTAGTGAAGGGAGATGAAAATTTAATACTCATGGATGACTGGAATTCGGTAGTAGGAAGAGGGAGAGAAGGAAACGTGGTAGGTGAATATGGATTGGGACTAAGAAATGGTAGAGAAAGCCACCTGGTAGAATTTTGCACAGAGCATAACTTAATCATAGCTAATACTTGGTTCAAGAATCGTGAAAGAAGGTTGTATACATGGAAGAACCCTGGAAATACTAAAAGGTATCAGATAGATTATATAATGGTAAGACAGAGATATAGGAACCAGGTTTTAAATTGTAAGACATTTCCAGGGGCAGATGTGGTCAACTGTAGATTAAAACTGAAGAAACTGCAAAAAGGTGGTAATTTAAGGAGATGGGACCTGGATAAACTGAAAGAACCAGAGGTTGTAGAGAGTTTCAGGGAAAGCATAAGGGAACAATTGACAGAAATGGGGGAAAGAAATACAGTAGAAGAAGAATGGGTAGCTTTGAGGGATGAAATAGTGAAGGCAGCAGAAATCAAATAGGTAAAAAGACGAGGGCTAGTAGAAACCCTTGGATAACAGAAGAAATATTGAATGTAATTGATGAAAGGAGAAATTATAAAAACGCATTAAATGAAGCAGGCAAAAAGGAATACAAACGTCTCAAAAATGAGTTCGACAGGAAGTGCAAAATGGCTAAGCAGGGATGGCTAGAGGACAAATGTAAGGATGTAGAGGCTTATCTCACTAGGGGTAAGATAGATACCGCTTACATCCAAATTTTTCTTTTGTTTTCTTTACTGCTTGCTCAATATACAGATTGAATAACATCGGGGATAGGCTACAACCCTGTCTCACTCCCTTCCCAACCACTGCTTCCCCTTCATGCCCCTCGACTCTTATAACTGCCATCTGGTTTCTGTACAAATTGTAAATAGCCTTTCGCTCCCTGTATTTTACCCCTGCCACCTTTAGAATTTGAAAGAGAGTATTCCAGTCAACATTGTCAAAAGCTTTCTCCAAGTCTACAAATGCTAGAAATGTAGGTTTGCCTTTCCTTAATCTTTCTTCTAATATAAGTCGTAAGGTCAGTATTGCCTCACGTGTTCCAGTGTTTCTACGGAACCCAAACTCATCTTCCCCGAGGTCGGCTTCTACTAGTTTTTATATTCATCTGTAAAGAATTCGTGTTAATATTTTGCAGCTGTGGCTTATTAAACTGATAGTTTGGTAATTTTCACATCTGTCAGCACCTGCTTTCTTCGGGATTGGAATTATTATATTCTTCTTGAAGTCCGAGGGTATTTCGCCTGTTTCATACATCTTGCTCACCAGATGTTAGAGTTTTGTCAGGACTGACTCTCCCAAGGCCGTCAGTAGTTCCAATGGAATGTTGTCTACTCTGGGGGCCTTGTTTCGACTCAGGTCTTTCAGAGCTCTGTCAAACTCTTCACGCAATATCATATCTCCCATTTCATCTTCATCTACATCCTCTTACATTTCCATAATATTGTCCTCAAGTACATCACCCTTGTATAGACCCTCTATATACTCCTTCCACCTTTCTGCTTTCCCTTCTTTGCTTACAACTGGGTTTCCATCTGAGCTCTTGATGTTCATACAAGTGGTTCTCTTATCTCCAAAGGTCTCTTTAATTTTTCTGTAGGCAGTATCTATCTTAGCCCTAGTGAGATAAGCCTCTACATCCTTACATTTGTCCTCTAGCCATCCCTGCTTAGCCATTTTGCACTTCCTGTCGATCTCATTTTTGAGACGATTGTATTCCTTTTTGCCTGCTTCATTTGCTGCATTTTTATATTTTCTCCTTTCATCAATTAAATTCAATATTTCTTCTGTTACCCAAGGATTTCTACTAGTCCTTGCCCTTTTACCTACTTATCCTCTGCTGCTTTCACTAGTTCATCCCTCAAAGCTACCCATTCTTATTCTACTTTATTTCTTTCCCCCATTACTGTCAATTGTTCCCTTATGCTCTCCCTGAAACTCTGTACAACCTCTGGTTCTTTCAGTTTATCCAGGTCCCATCTCCTTAAATTACCACCTTTTTGCAGTTTCTTCAGTTTTAATCTACAGTTCATAGCCAATACATTGTGGTCAGAGCCCACATCTGCCCCTGGAAATGTCTTACAATTTAAAACCTGGTTCCTATATCTCTGTCTTACCATTATAGAATCTATCTGAAACCCGTCAGTATCTCCAGGGTTCTTCCATGTATACAGCCTTCTTTCACTATTCTTGAACCAAGTGTTAGCTATGATTAAGTTATGCTTTGCACAAAATTCTACCAGGCGGCTTCCTCTATCATTTCTTAGTCCCAATGCATATTCACCTACCATGTTTCCTTCTCTCCCTTTCCCTACTACCGAATTCCAGTAGCCCATGAGTATTAAATTTTCATCTCCCTTCACTACCTGAATAATTTCTTTTATTTCATCAAACATTTCTTCGTCATCTGAAGAACTATTTGGCATATAAACTTGTACTACTGTAGTAGGCGTGGGCTTCGTATCTATCTTGGCCACAATAATGCGTTCACTATGCTGTTTGTAGTAGCTTACCCGCATTCCTATTTTCCTATTCATTATTAAACCTACTCCTGCATTACCCCTATTTGATTTTGTGTTTATAACCCTGTAGTCAACTGACCAGAAGTCTTGTTCCTCCTGCCACCGAACTTCACTAATTCCCACTATATCTAACATTAACCTATCCATTTCCCTTTTTAAATTTTCTAACCTACCTGTCCGATTAAGGAATCTGACATTCCACGCTCCGATCCGTAGAACGCCAGTTTTCTTTCTCCTGATAACAACATCCTCTTGAGTAGTCTCCGCCCGGAGATCCGAATGGGGGACTGTTTTACCTCCGGAATATTTTACCCAAGAGGATGCCATCATCATTTAATCATACAATAAAGCTGCATGCCCTCGGGAAAAATTGCGGCCGTAGTTTCCCCTTGCTTTCGCAGTACCAGCACAGCAAGGCCGTTTTGGTTATTGTTACAAGGCCAGATCAGTCAATCATCCAGATTGTTGCCCCTGCAACTACTGAAAAGGCTGCTGTCCCTCTTCAGGAACCACATGTTTGTCTGGCCTCTCAACAGATACCCCTCCGTTGTGGTTGTACCTACGGTACGGCTATCTGTATCGCTGAGGCACGCAGGCCTCCCCACCAACGGCAAGGTCCATGGTTCATGGGGGGCTTCGTATATTAATTTTCAGAAATTTTGTGGTGAAAATTTATTAGTTATCTTAGCAAAATTATAATTAGAATCAGTAAAAGTAATGGATTTTATTGGAAAACTGACAAAGCAAATATGTACTTGGACTTACTTCATAGGTGTACATCATAAGCTGCTAAATAAATAAATAAATAAAATAAACATATAAACATGCCGATTCTGAACCTTTCAATTCGTGACTTAAATTGTAAAAAATATTTCTGTTAACAATTTTGACAAATTATACTGGAGTAGGGCTGTGCTCAGGAACGCGTCAAATTACAGAATTTTTTGTTATGCGAATGAAGGGACCAAGGTTCTTTCTCTGTGTAGACTTTGCAATATTGTCTAAAAGGGCTGAATAACTGAATGTGTTCATTCAGTAATAAATGTAGGGATACACACATCTGTTTCTTAATTTCTAAAATTTCTAACTGAGTAAGCTTTGCATCCTTTCCTTTTACGTGTAGGATGTAGGGCCTATATATCTATTATGTGCCTGTGATTTTCATTTACACACTGTTCAGCAAAGGATGAATCTGGCTTCTGTAACCTACAATTTCTATAGTATTTTCTTAGTGTAGAGCAGATTGACGTCCCAGTCTATTCAGTATGGTAAAACTGACACTCTCGGCAGGTGAGATCGTAAGCCCAGCTTTTCATAATGTCTGATGGTTTATCTTTAGAGTGAAGAGACTTCTATGAACTGCCTGTGGGATATAGAAAAGCACAGAATAACCCATTGCCTTTCAAATGTTGCTTGTCCTATTTGCAATTTTCCTAATGAGGTAAGCTGCACCATTTCCTTTCCAGTCTATCTATGTTGTTCATTGATACAGTAGGTATATGGGTTGCTTCTTGAATTTTTTTATTGAGTATTTTGTGTGTAATGTTGGAATTAAATTTATTATGTGTGGCTATTGTTTTTATTGTATTGAGTTCCTAGTCATAGCGTTATTGGAAAATGGAGATACAAAGAAGTTGGGGGATCGATGTGATGGAATGCTGCATGTTTGTAGGTACAGAATGCTGACAGGAAGCTTTGATGAATGTGTCTATTATGGACTCTTTTTTGGTAAATTTTAAATTTATGGTTGCTATTTTCAGTCTCTGTACAGTGTTTTACCAAGAACCCACACCTGGATCATTTAAAATAATAATAGTAAATTTAGAATAAACAGTGAAATTACAATCACCAATGCCACCCCAGTTGCTGCATCCATCAGTTAACTTATAATCTGACTCATTCTGTGCCCCTCAAGACTCTCTTCACAATGGCATTGTGTGAGTAAATGAAGGTAAACATGGTAGTCTCACATCGTTCCCTCAGCACTGAATACTCAAAGAGGTTACAGTTGTTTCACAGCAATCAATTTAAGTCTTAATGTCACAAACACTCGTATTCTGCAATTTCAGGTCAACGATAATGAAATATTAGCAGCAGAAGTAGACGTTAATGGTCATACTCTGAATGGAGCATCTGATTAGATAACAAGTTAAAAGGGATGACATTTTTCCTCTGCAGCGGATTGTGCACCAACACGAAACTTGCTGACAGATTAAAACTGTGGGCCGGACTGAGACAAACTCGGGGCCTCTGCCATCAGCTGGGGAGTGCTCTACCATCTGAGTTACCCCAGCTCAACTCAAGACTCATTCTCAGAGCTGTACTTCAGTCAGTATATCGTCTCCTACCTTCCAATTTTCACAGAAGTTCTCCTGCAAAAATTGTTATACTGGCACTCCTGGAAGAAAGGATATTGCCGAGATGTGGCTCACTCACAGGGATGTTACTGAAGGTCCTTAGTTCGATCCTCAGTACTGCACACAGTTTTAATCTGCCGGGAATTTTCAAGCTGAAAAGGAGTCAACACACCGATAAACTAATTGAGAAGCTCAGTTCAGTGTTTTACACTCAGAAGCAACTCTCATTATAGTGACCTGAAGACAAGAGTGTTGACTCATTTTATTGCCTGTTCTCATATGGAATTACCTTCTTAGGCATGCACCTAAAGTAACTTGTTTATAAAGAAGAAATGAACAGTAAGAATATTGTGCTAACTAGATGAATGTAACTTGTTGAGAAGCCTTTTTAATATCTTGGAAGTTTTCCCCTCGCTTCCCAACATATTTTCTCCTTAATTGTCTTAGTTGCTGATGATAAAAATCTGTTTCAACTGAGCTATGATGTAAGGAGTCACGATACGAGACACTAAAACAATTTTCGTCTCCTTGTGCATGGTTCAAGATGGAGTAATCTACTCTGGTGCCATTGAACATAAAGCAAGGAACTGAAAATAGCTATAAAAAAATAATTAAAAATGTATCTCATTACCCACCTTCAGGTTACCTGAATATATATAGGGGAATGCATAAGCAGTTGTGCAGTAGGTATAATACAGTATTTTTAACTAAGACCATTCTTCTATTTCTTTCCAGATTTTCTGATAATTGTGGCCGGTAATTTAAGCAACGACCGACAGAAGTGGATAACGAAACAATACTGGAGGACAGAATGTGCCAAAAAGGCTCAACAGAAATGGACGGGAGAATCTAGTACACCTCCGTGGAATAGACTATCAGTTGCCATCGAATTTGATTGCACTGGGTCTACCTGTAATGTGCCGAAGAGTGGTCGACCTGTGAGTAGTACTAGCAATGAAAATGAAATGTTAGTTCCATAGGCCGAAGCCGAAACAAACTCGAATGGAAAGTCTGTGCCAAGTTGGCCATTTGCTGTAGATCCTCGAGTCTTCTAATGCAGTATTTAAGTTTGCAAGTGCATCAGCCAACTTCACGGGTTACTAGAGGATGACCCATGTCACCATTTAGAATTTTGCAAGATTCTTTTGAATGTAGAAATGTGGATTGATGGCACAATTGTAAAAAATTATCAGTTCGATGAACCAAATTTTAAGCTGTCAGATGTTGCTAATAGGCACACCTGTGTGTACTAAATCCCCAAGCTGTAATTGAAAAGCAAGTGCGTCGACCTAGGGCTCCAATCCAGGCGTGCCTTTCACATCAAGGGATCATCACTCACATTTATTTTTCCATACAACTGTTACCTACGGTACCTTATCTTAACTTGTTGCAGGATACCGGTCTTCCACAATGACGTATACATCGAGATAATGAGAAGTTCTACTTCCGGCGAGACAGAGCGTCTCACCACTATTCTTCGACAGCGTGTGGGTTTCTCGACAACAGGTTACCTGATAGGTGGATAGCCAAATGGTGGCCAACCATGTGGCCACCACAATCGCCAGATCTTACTCCGACTGACTTTTTCTTTTGGGGCATTATCGGAGGTAAAGGCTTCGCAAGGAAACTGCACACTGTTGACGACAAGTGTCAGTTCGTAACAAAATTGTCTCGAGACGTTCTTAATTGTAAATAACTCTGTGTGAAAATGTGCTCGAGTGTACAAACCCCGCTACAGGAATGTGTAAATGCTGAAGGTTAGCAATACGAGCACCTCGGACATTGAGCACTTAAGACATTCCACATATTGTGACTTCAAAACCTGTAATAATATCTACTGTAGATGTACTTATGCCTGGGGGCCCGTATATTGAGGTATTGAAAGGTTAAGCTGACCACACGATAAGTAGCAGTGTTTGTTATAAACCTACCTGACAAGCAGTGATGTACTGTATATGCAATTCATTATTTACAGATTAAGCTAGAAATTGTTCTACTGACAGAGATAAACAGCAGCTGTGTTAAAACAGATGAGGCAATAGTACTTTCTTTCCCCCTCTCCCCAAGTCCCTGAGGGTTCTCCTCCTTTTTGGGATCTGCATAACTTCGGGAGTGGGTGAGCCGCCACTTTCTGCCGGACACAGTATTTGGTGTGGGCACTCGGCACACGACTGTCCGAGTCTGACACCGGCTACCCGTGTCACACAATTTACCAGCGTACCGTATTCATCATGGTGTCGTGTTTACCCTGAAAACAGAAAGAGGTGGTTGTCTGCTGTCCTCGGATGTTGTTGTGGGAGAGAATATGGTGCCTCTCGGACTCGTTCTCTTCGCCAGAGGCCTTCTCACACAGATCAATATTTACAGTCTTTGAGCTGTCGCCACCCGTCATGAGTCACGATTGTGCTGCCGACACGAGCAGTGTCCGCTTCCGAGAGTTTCTCCGAGGAGCTCACGGATTTCCGAGTGGACCTCTTTGCGGCAAGGATGTAATTGGCTGAAGCGGATAACTGGAACTTGGACAAGGAGTATAGTACACTGGAAAAATCCACAGAATTCTTCTGTGGAGTGTTGGCAATTTCTAGTGTGTGATAGGTAGGATTCTTCAGAGAAAGTTAAAGTGGTTTTCCATCTACTGCCTGAGACTTTCACTATATTTACTTTCTAAAGGACTTTCTAAAGGAAAACAATTAACAGATAACATGTCTCGAGCAATGGTAATAGCTAGAGCTACTACACGAGCAGAATGGGAAGAAACTGCTATGTGTGTGTAAATTAAACAATTTCTCATTTCTGCAAAATCGAGTTTTGTAAAGGTGCAATAGAAATGGAGAATAAAACACGAGTTTTGTAAAGGTGTGACAGAATTATAGAAAAACACACAAAAGAGTCAGTGGGAGATTTGGAACTCTGTGCTTGAGAAATCTGTAGCTTTTGATCCTGTTCCTAAATCCGTACCCACTATTATTAATATTAGGAGTAGTGCATTATTTTATGAACAATACAAAATAGAAATGGCTGTTGAAGCCTTTACATGTCTTAGTGATAACTTTCAACAATTCATCTGTTACAGACATCACAAAAATCATTAAGTCACTAAAAAGTAGTAACTTCTCTGGTTGTGATGGTATCTCAGGCAAAGTACTAAAATTTTGTGCTGACTTCATTATGCTACCCTTCAGTTACATTTGATGAGTCGAGGGGTGTCTGCTGAAAGACAAGTATACAGTAGCGATGCCAATACATGAAAGTGGAAATAAGAAACTGACATCTGATAGTAGACCAATCTCACTCCTGCCAATGTTTTCGAAATGTAGTATCTTGTGACAGAATGCTGAACCGAGAATAGCCTGTTAACAACAGCTCAGTTTGGTTTCTGTAAATGTTTCTATACTGAGAACGCAATTTATGATCTCACAAGCTCAATTGTAGTAGAATTTAACTAGAAAAATTAAGCCCTCAGCTTTTTCTGTGATCTCACTGTTTCTTTGACTATGTAGATCATAAAATTCTGCTAGGGAAACTAGAATAGTATAGTGCTAAAGATCTGTCATCTTGCATGGATAGGCATATTCTAGCAATAGAAAACAAGCCACCTTAGCAAATGATGCAGCAGGTTGCCACAAGGTCTGGTGCTCGGCCCTCTGCTGTTCTTTGTGTAACTAAACAATTTACTGGGGACACTGCAGGACCCTTCAGAAACAGTAATATTTGTCATCTTGGGGTTGAAGCTACAACTGTTTCCCAGCTGACGGCTTAACCCTCAGTCTCTCAAAAAGTCATATTATGCAATTCTGAACAAATAAAAATGACTTGCAGGCAGGGGAAATGTGCATTGGTGGCCATACATTAGACAAGGCTCTATGTGTGAAGCCCCTGGGTATCCAGATGAGTAACAAACTGATGTAGTAACATCACGTGGATATGTTAGCGAACAGGTTCTGTTCTGCCTGCTATGCTCTCAAATGTATCTCTCACTGTGTTCACCTCCAGTCAAGGTCGACAGCATCCTGTGTATATGTTTAACTCAGTTGTACCCTACAACCCAGTCTCCAGACGCATTGCAGCTACAGTGAAAAAGTGTGTATTCTACAAAAGCGTGCTTGTGTAAAGTCAATAATCGAACACCTTGCATAACCTGAGAACTGGTGCACCTTTGTGCCAATAGGTGTGCTCCCTAAAGGCATTTGTGGTCAATATTGAGAGAATCTTAGAAGAAAGATTAAGGAAAGGCAAACCTACATTTCTAGCATTTGTAGGCTTAGAGAAAGCTTTTGACAATGTTGACTGGAATACTCCCTTTCAAATTCTAAGGGTGCCAGGGGCAAAATACAGGGATCGAAAGGCTATTTACAATTTGTACAGAAACCAGATGGCAGTTATAAGAATTCGAGGGGCATTAAAGGGAAGCAGTGGTTGGGAAGAGAGTGAGACAGGGTTGTAGCCTCTCCCCGATGTTATTCAATCTGTATATTGAGCAAGCAGTAAAGGAAACAAAAGAAAAATTTGGAGTAGGTATTAAAATCCGCGGAGAAGAAATAAAAACATTGAGGTTCACCGATGACATTGTAATTCTGTCAGAGACAGCAAAGGACTTGGAAGAGCAGTTGAACAGAATGGACAGTGTCTTGAAAGGAGGATATAAGATGAACATCAACAAAAGTAAAACGAGGATAATGGAATGTAGTCAAATTAAGTCGGCTGATGCTGAGGGAATTAGATTAGGAAATGAGACACTTAAAGTAGGAAGGTGAGCTGTAACTATATATTTACTAAGATGGTATCTGTTCTTTCGGTCATGTCCAAAAGAACAGATACCATCTTAGTAAATTTATAGACCTTTCTTCACGTCCCTATTTTTAGCTGTCTTCTCTTTCTTTGATTGGGACTGATGTGTAGTCATTTTTCAACTCCCCTCTGTCTTCGTGTTCTACGGTTTTGATATGGGTTTGTATGACTCTAGTTGTTTTTGCACTCTAAAACATAACAAAAGAAAACAGCAGTAGAAGCAGAAATAACTTCAACATGGACTGTGCAGCCCTCTCTAGGGTTGGAATGGAGATTTACATTCCTGACCAGTGTATATCAGGCAGGAAAATGAATACCTCACAAGTTACTCCTTTTACAGTTTATCACATTACTTTGACTGAAGAACGTAACTTCTGCTTAACTGTAATGTGTGTATTAGCTGCATCCCAGCCTTTGCCAGTACACAGACAGCTGGGTAAAGTTAAAAGGCTATGTTTGCAGTGACGATGATGATGATGATGATGATGATGATAGGTCCCATACTCCGAGGAGCGTAGGGAGCAATGCGCGAGACCTGCAGTGCTGACTAGGTAAGGTCCTAGCGGAGGTGGTTTGCCATTGCCTTGCCTTCCTCCAACCGTAATGGGGATGAATGATGATGCTGAAGATGACACAACATCCAGTCATCTCGAGGTAGGGAAAATCCCCGACTCCGCCGGGAATCAAACCAGGGACACCGTGCGCGGGAAGCGAGAACGCTACCGCAAGACCACGAGCTGCGGTGTTTGCAGTATCAGATGATATCAGCAGCTGAGTAGTGTAGAAGATGAAGCAGTGGGTTTTCAAAGTACGGTAACTGTTTTCCTCAATGTGCACACATGTAGTAATCTAGTAGTAATTAGCAGTTTGAGTAGATTATCTCCAGTTATAATTCATTGTCTGTATACTTTACAGATGCCACCGGTAGTGCCTGCTGTCTGTTAATGTGTAAATTGGGTCACTCTACATTCCTGAATGCACCCTTTCGTTATGGCATTTACAGAACACACTGTGTGAGCAAATGAATGAATGAGTAGGCTGCCAATGGATGAGGTAAAACTTGTGTTTTCTTTATTTCTGTTTCTGTACAGTTTCAGCAGTGATGATGTTTTCAAGCATAAGCATTGTGTACAAGCTATCAGAATGGCCAGAATCTGAAAACTGATCCACTCACACACGTAATAGTGTAATCTGGAAGAGGCGGGAAGTACCTTTCGACACTCCTCAGTAGTTTGCAGAGTGTGGATGTAGACTCAGATGCAGATGTAGATGCAGTCAGTCACATTTCGGATTTTGCAATTGAAGGTATGACAACGATAGTATTTGGTACTAGAGCTGTGCTGCTTTTGTAACTTACTTTATTTATTTAATTTCTGTCCATATAACAAAAAGTTTTTGGACATTGTCAGGAAAATTTAGATTACATTACACATACGCAGTAAAATATTTACATTCTTTCATAACAACATATGGATCCGACACGTCTGTACACATTATTTTTCAAAAGGGCACTACAAGTATATTCCTCTATAGTGTAATACAATTTAGCTTATATTTATAATAGTACAGTACACGTAATACAGTGTATAATTACATTGTTTCATACCACTGATAGATCGGACACTGCTTTCCAAAATGGCACTACAACTTAAAGTCCTCTATAGAGTAACAACACTTCTCTATTAATAATTGCTTCAGTCTACTCTTTAGCATATTTAGATTTACTTTCTTGAGTTCACAGGGTAGTGCATTGTAGAAAATTGCTCCCATTCTGTGTGGGCTGTGGTCCGTTGCCTTTTTATTGGTCACAATTCTATGAAAATTTTCCCTTCCCCATGTATCATAGTTGTGTACATTACTGTTTCTCATATTAAATCAGGATTTTATTTCAGAAACATGACTGTCTGCAGTATATACATGGAGTACACCGTAAGAATTTTATATTTTCTGAAGATATCTCTACAAGGCTCTCTCTTCTTTTGGCTACCATTCTTACTGCCTTTTTTTGTAATCTCTCTTAACACTGCAATCTGGTGTAGAACTGTGTCATCTGTATAAATTGTAAATTGTGTGCTGAATTCAGTGACTGATGTTTGAAATATAAACTTTGAAAAATATTTTTGTTACTGCTTAATGTTTGCATTGCTTTTTAACCGACAAATTCGTTACATTGTTATGTGAATACAAGGACTACAACTTTTTTATTACTACAGTAAAAAGATTGCCGGCCTTATTTTTAAATGACAGTGTAAGTGCTGTTGTTAAAAATTTATGTTTACATTTTCTATTACAAGCAGGGAGAGAGGTTTAACGTCTGGAGACAACATTGATAACACTGCTCGGGAAAACACTGAAAAGGTTCTCGAGCTAAGCATAGCCAGCCACTCAGACTCCTTGTAATTTAACTGTTTTCTCAGTTGCATATTTCCGTTTATGTTTAAATTGACTTCGCACTCGTGTGCCAATAGATGTACTCGCTT
The DNA here is from genome assembly GCF_023897955.1 of Schistocerca gregaria. Lineage (NCBI taxonomy): Eukaryota > Metazoa > Arthropoda > Insecta > Orthoptera > Acrididae > Schistocerca > Schistocerca gregaria. The sequence goes on along the minus strand of NC_064929.1, from coordinate 86,310,036 downwards.
ACGGTTAATAGTGAGAATGATGTAGGATGAACTTGGCAGTTTACAACCACAATGTGAGAAGTAGAAATAATTTCCATATAGGCTGTACATCCATCTCTGGGGTTAGAATGAAGTTTCATTTTCTGGGGCAAAAGTCTGTAAAAGGTTGCCAGAGAACATCAAGCAGGAAATTGAAGAACCTTAAATATTTAAGAACAAAAGAAAAAATACCTCATTAGTGCCTTTATTTAAAGTTATAAGAATACTTTTCCTTGACAATATAAATTTCACATACCACTAATTTTTGTATTAGATAGATACAGTATACAATTAACAGATGGTGGTCTGTGGAAAGTTACATAAATTCTTTGTTTAATGTGTTACATCAGCTGAACAGTGTAAGAAAATCAACTATAGAGGGCATATTTACAGCTATAAAGGGGGTAGAAAAGAAATGGCAACTCAGAAAGCACATCATAGTTGGATTCATGGATATAAAACAAAAGGCTTACAACATTGTTAGAGGGGAAGAGATACGGCAAGGTCTGAATAGACTGGAACTGTCAAAAGGAATGCAACCAGGAATCATAAATGAGTATAACAACTTCCTGAATTGTTTTATAATAGATTTCAGAAAATCAGAACAGTTTAAAAGAGAGAAAGAGGTTTGGTAAGGAAGTGTGATCTCACCAGTGCTCTTTCAATACACTTACGAACAACACTGTAAGCAGAATTCATAGAGGGTCAACCATAGACAGTAGTAAAATTGTAGCATATGCAGACAATGTGACGATATGAAGAAACAGTGAGTAGAATATGGAAGAACAATTAAAAACCTGGAGAAGGTAATTAAAGAAATGAGCATTGAAATAACCTTAACAAAAATTGAGGCAATGATAATCATTGGGGAAAATGAGAATTAAAAAATAAAGAATGTGAGCTGTAATGCAAAAGCTGTTCAAGTAGTAGATGTTTTCTAATGCGTAGGAAGTAAGCTAATCAGGAAATGAAACGTCGAGAAAGAAATTTCGGAGACGTTAGAAAATTGATCAGAACTTTATTATTGTGCATCAGATACGATCTGGAACTGGGAAAAACATGACAAAGCAAATGTCACGATATTCGAATCGTATTATCTACCAGTTTGGATGTACAGAGCAGAATCTTTGACTGGACAAAGAAACATCCGAGCAGTACGTGAGTGACAGAAGTGTGCTTTCTACGAGGGTGACCTTACTAGACGGTAAATTACAGCATCATCTGATAACAACCTAAGAGAACTGCTCAGATTGTCACCTAGGTCATTTATATAGATCAGGAACAGCAGAGGTCCCAGGACGCTTCCCTGAGGAACACCTGATATCACTTCAGTTTTACTCGATGATTTGCCGTCTATTACTATGAACTGTGACCTTCCTGACAGGAAATCACGAATCCAGTCACACAACTGAGACAATACCCCATAGGCCCGCAGCTTGTTTAGAAGTTGCTTTTGAGGAACGGTGTCAAAAGCTTTCCGGAAGTCTAGGAATGCGAAATCAACTTGAGATACCCTGTCGATAGCGGCCATTACTTCGTGCGAATAAAGAGCTGACTGCATTGCACAAGAACGATGTTTTCTGAAACCGTGCTGATTACGTATCAATAGATCGTTCCCTTCGAGGTGATTCATAATGTTTGAATACAGTATATGCTCCAAAACCCTACTGCAAACCATCGTCAGTGGTATAGGTCTGTAGGTTGATGGATTACTCCTACTACCCTTCTTAAACACTGGTGCGACCTGTGCAATTTTCCAATCTGTAGGTACAGATCTATCGGTGAGCGAGCGGTTGTATATGATTGCTAAGTAGGGAGCTATTGTATCAGCGTAATCTGAAAGGAACCTAATTGGTACACAATCTGGACCTGAAGACTTGCCCGTATCAAGCGATTTAAGTTGCTTCGCAACCCCTAAGGTATCTACTTTTAAGAAACTCGTGCTATCAGCTGTTCATGTTTCAAATTCTGGAATACTCCATTCGTCTTCCCTGGTGAAGGAATTTCGGAAAACTGCGTTCAATAACTCTGCTTTAGCAGCACAGTCGTCGGTAAGAGTACCATTGGCACTGCTGCTGTGTACTTTACATACAACCAGAATTTCTTCGGATTTTCTACCAGATTTCGAGACAATGTTTCGTTGTGGAACCTATTAAAGGCATCTCGCATTGAAGTCCGTGCCAAATTTCACGCGTCTGTAAATTTTAGCCAATCTTCGGGATTTCGCGTTCTTCTGAACTTCGCATTCTTTTTCCGTTGCCTCTCAACAGCGTTCGGACCTGTTTTGTGTACCATGGGGGATCAGTTCCATCTCTTACCAATTTATGAGGTATGAATCTTTCAATTGCTGTTGCTACTATATCTTTGAATTTGAGCCACATCTCATCTACATGTGCATAGTTGGTTCGGAAGGAATGGAGATTGTCTCTTAGGAAGGCTTCTAGTGACACTTTATCCACTTTTTTAAATAAAATTATTTTGCTTTTGTTTCTGGTGGATTTGGAAGAAATGGTATTGAGCCTAGCTACAACGACCTTGTGATCACTAATCCCGGTATCAGTCATGATGCTCTCTATCAGCTCTGGATTGTTTGTGGCCAAGAGGTCAAGTGTGTTTTCGCAACCATTTACAATTCGCGTGGGTTCATGGACTAACTGCTCGAAATAATTTTCGGAGAAAGCATTTAGGACAATCTCAGAAGATGTTTTCTGCCTACCACTGGTTTTGAACAAGTATTTTTGCCAACATATCAAGGGAAGGTTGAAGTCCCCACCAACTATAACCCTATGAGTGGGGTATTTATTTGTTACGACACTCAAATTTTGTCTGAACTGTTCATCAACTATATCATCGGAGTCTGGGAGGCAGTAGAAGGAGCCAATTATTAACTTAGTTCTGCTGTTAAGTATAACCTCCACCCATACCAATTCACACGGAGTATCTTACTTCGACTGCACTACAAGATAGACCGCTACTGACAGACACAAACACTCCACCACCAACTCTGCCTAATCAATCTTTACTGTACACCATCTGAGGCTTCGTAAAATTTTCTGCAGAACTTATTTCAGGCTTTAGCCAGCTTTCTGTACCTATAACGATTTCAGCTTCTGTGCTTTCTATTAGCGCTTGAAACTCAGGGACTTTCCCAGCACAACTACAACAATTTACAACTACAATTCCGACTGTTCCTTGATCCAAGCACGTCCTGTATTTGCCATGCACCCTTTGAGATTGCAGCCCACCCTGTACTTTCCCGAGGCCTTCTAACCTAAAATACCGCCCGGTCCACGCCACACAGCCTCCGCTACCCGTGTAGCCGCCAGCTGAGTGTAGTGAACTCCTGACCTATTCAGCGGAACCCGAAACCCCACCACCCTATGGCGCAAGTCAAGGAATCTGCAGCCAACACGGTCGCAAAACCGTCTGAGCCTCTGATTCATACCCTCCACCCGGCTCTGTCAACAATGCTGCAAATGGTGAGCTCTGCCTTCATCTCGTAAGCAAGACCGGCAGTCTTCACCAAATCAGATAGCCGCTGGAATCGAGAGAGAATTTCCTCAGATCCAAAGCGACACACGTCATTAGTGCCGACATGTGACACCACCTGTAGCTGGCTGCACCCTGTGCTCTTAATGGCATCCGGAAGGACCCTTTCCACATCAGGAATGACTCCACCCGGAATGCACACGGAGTTCACACTGGATTTCTTCCCCTCCTTAGCCACCATATCCCTAAGGGGGCCCATTACATGCCTAACATTGGAGCTCCCAACTACCAATAAGACCACCCTCTGCGATTGCGCGGACCTTGAAGGCTGAGAATGATCCTCTGAAACAGGGCAGGTAGCTGCATCTGGCTCAGCCAGAGACAGTACCTGAAACCTGTTTGTCAGCGCACCGGGGAGGCTTTCACTTCCTGCCACGCCTTGGAACGACCTCCCAATCAACCAGAGGCGAGGGCTCAGCTCCACTGCGGGCAGCAACTGGGGCAACCACAGCGGCAGACCGATCTGGGGACAGACGGGACGAGGTTGACATCCCCGTGATACCCAAGTCCGGCTCCCCGCAGTGATGCCCATTGGCAACAGCCTCAAGCTGCGCAACCAAAGTGTGCTGCTGTGAGCGAAGGGATGCCAACTCAGCCCTCATCTGAACACAGCAATCACAGTCCGTGTCCACTCTAATCAATGTTGAACAACAGTTACTGAAACAAAAGTCTGTGCCTAGACAACACAAGGGAAACAAGCAAAGAATGTTTGAACTAACCTGTACAAGTGCTTAACGACTGCACTACAATCTGCCTGAATTTACGATTACAGTAACTAAAACTCAAAATTACACCTCGTATATGAAAGTCACACGCAATTTAAGTAAGAATCTACGAAGTAATCACAGAAAAGAAGCTATATATGTATCTTTCTGCGCTGTCAATGTGCACCAACTGGGAGCTCATGCCACACTTCACTGAGAATCAGATTACTGTAGCTGGAAATCTGAAGAATGGAGACTGACAATTAACGTACAGAAAACTGAATATTTAACATAAAGAGGAAGGAATTTAGAAGACCTAGACACTGAGCTGATAAAATTCTACATGTACATCTACAGGAAACACTTTCAGATGCTCAGGAGTTGTGATATCCCCGCATCCCCGTAGGACACAATTCAGCTGAAATAGTAACACAGTAAAACAGTCCACGAGACTTCATCGAGTTATAGTTATTTGAGACCGATTAGGTCAATCGCTAGATATTATGCAATACAGTCTCATGGCAGAGAAGTGAAAAGCAATTTCGATCTGTGTGCATTTGCTGTACAAAAGAAAACTTCTGAAGTTTTTGTCAAATTGTTAGGTGCCCAATAATGAGAACTCTGAGTATGAGGGATAATTGACAGACTAAACTGTAAAGGATAATTGTCGATAAATGACAGCAAATTACATAAAATAGACTTCTCGTAATAAGTAAGTTAATATGTCACAGCTGCAAAATACTAATGTCAATTCTTTACAGACAAATGGAAAAACTGGTAGAAGCCGACCTCAGGGAAGATCAGTTTGGATTCCGTAGAAATGTTGGAACACATGAGGCAAAATTGACCCTATGACTCGTCTTAGAAGAAAGATAAGGAAAGGCAAACCTACGTTTCTAGTATTTGTTGACTTAGAGAAAGCTTTTGACAATGTTGATTGGAATACTCTCTTTCAAATTCTGAAGGTGGCAGGGGTATAATACAGGGAGCGAAAGGCTATTTACAACTTGTACAGAAACCAGATGGCAGTTACTAGAGTTGAGGGGCATGAAAGGGAAGCAGTGGTTGGGAAGGGAGTGAGACAGGGTTGTAGCCTATCCCCGGTGTTATTCAATCTGTATATTGAGCAAGCAGTAAAGGAAACAAAAGAAAAATTCGGAGTACGTATTAAAATCCATGGAGAAGAAATAAAAACTTTGAGGTTCACCAATGACTTTGAAATTCTGTCAGAGACAGCAAAGGACTTGGAAGAGCAGTTGAACGGAATGGACAGTGTCTTGAAAGGAGGATATAAGATGAACATCAACAAAAACAAAACGAGGATAATGGAATGTAATCGAATTAAGTCGGGTGATGCTGAAGGAATTAGATTAGGAAATGGGACACTTAAAGTAGTAAAGGAGTTTTGCTATTTGGGGAGCAAAATAACTAATGATGGTTGAAGTAGAGAGGATATAAAATGTAGAGTGCCAATGGCAAGGAAAGCGTTTCTAAAGAAGAGAAATTTGTTAACATTGAGTATAGATTTAAATGTCAGGAAGTAGTTTCTGAAAGTATTTGTATGGAGTGTAGCCACGTATGGAAGTGAAATGTGGACGATAAATAGTTTGGACAATAAGAGAATGGAAGCTTTCGAAATGTGGTGCTACAGAAGAATGCTGAAGATTAGATGGGTAGATCACATAACTAATGAGGAAGCATTGAATAGAATTGGGGAGAAGAGAAGTTTGTGGCACTACTTGACTATGGGAAGGGATCGGTTGGTAGGACATGTTCTGAGGCATCAAGGGATCACCAATTTAGTATTGGAGGGTAGTGTGGAGGGTAAAAATCGTAGAGGGAGACCAAAAGATGAATGCACTAAACAGATTCAGAAGGATATAGGTTGCAGTAGGTACTGGGAGATGAAGAGGCTTGCACAGGATAGAGTAGCATGGAGAGCTGCATCAAACCAGTCTCTGGACTGAAGACCAAAACAACAACAACAACTGACTGCTAACTCTTACAATTATATCCATTAACAGCTGTTATGCTCAGATAGAGTGAGCAAATACAATAGTGTCATCGTCATGTCGAATGTTGTTTAATCCTATTTCATTTATCACAATTCCTCCTTTACTTCTTCCAGTGATTCTCTGAATATGAATTCTGAGTATAGATTACACAGTATGGGTGACAAAATACATCCATGTCTTACTCCCTCGGGAATTTTGACTCTTTCAGTGTGTTCTCTGTGAGCACCTCTGTTTGATTCCAGTAGAGGTTACTCGACGAATGCAGATCACTTTCCTCCGTTCCAATATTTCTCAAAATCTCCAGCAGTTTGTCACGTCTTACTCTATCGAAAGCCTCCTGGTAATCTATTAGGCTAGCAAATAATTTTTCTTTATGTCTCTGAGATCTCTGAGACAATTCTTGTACCCTGAACAAGACTTCTGTATACAAACCCCAAAGTGATTAGGAGCTACCTGTTTCACACATAGTCTTTATATTCTTGTGTGTATCATCCTCAAAAACATTTTCAAGATACGTCTCATTAAGCTTACCATACTGTGCAGACACACTGCTTAAATTATTCCAGTGTTTGGTTCAACAGTTGCAAGTGATTTTTTTTTGTGTGTGAAATTTGGCTACCCCCCCAACCCCCTCCCTTGTACTGGCTTAGTAGATTTTAATCTCTCTAACTCCATGAATTTGGACGTATTACAAAGCTGTATCTAATGTATAACATAGTATAAAATCAAATGTCTATAAAATTACAAGCACCATAGACCTGTGTGGAAGTCTATAATCTTTCAATCATCATAAGAGGTGTGTTCAAAATGTAAGGTGACTTTATACTTTTATGAAAACATATTTATTTTTTCATCAATATTCATGTTGACCCCTTCAAAGTAATCCCCCTCAGATACAGTACATTTGTGCTGACGCTTCTTCCAATCCTCAAAGTACTTTTCATAAGCACATTTTGGTACAGCCTCAAGTACTTCCAGCAATGCAGTTTTTCTTTTCTCAGTCGTTGAAAATCTTCATCCTTTCGTACGTCTCTTCTATTTTGGGAACAGGAAAAAGTTGCAGGGAACCAAATCCAGTGAATAGGGTGCCTGAGGCATGATTGTCGTGTTGTTTTTGGCCAAAAATCTCGCACGAGTGACGGTGAACGAGCAGGTGCACTGTCGTGATAACTGTGAACCCACGTTTCGTCACCAGTTATGACCATTTTGAGCAAATCCGGGTCACCGTTGGTGTCGTTCGAGACCTCCCGAGTGGTGCTCATGTGTCGATTCTTCTGATCAAAATTGAGAAGTTCTGGAACAAACACCAATGACACACGTCTCGTGCCCAAAACATCCGAAAAAATTGCACGATACGAGCCGACCAAAATGCCGACATCCCCGGCAACTTCTCTTACCGTAATTCAACAATTTTCCAAAACAATTTTCTTCACAGCTTCGACATTATCATCTGTTGTCAATGTGCTGAGGTGTCCAGACTGAGGTTTGTCATTGGCATCTACTTGGCCATTTTGAAAGAGCTCGTACTACTTGTAAACATTTTTTTCATTTTTTATAATAATCGAAAATTTCCGAGCACACTAAAACGCATCTAATCTATCTGTAAAAAACAAATGGTGTATGCTGTACACTTGAAACTGTAAACATACATTCAGGACATGTACGAACTTAATAAGGAAAAGTCACCGTACTTTTTGACCAGCCCTCATATCTCTGTGTAGAATGTAATGTACTTTGTTTAGTAAATAAGATGTAAAATTGTGCTTGTCATGTAACTGTCACATAATAAACTTCTCCAATTTAGGGATAAATTTATTGTGTTGGCAGAAGGATAAAAGCTTGAAAATAAATGCTAGTTATGGAAGTGAGCTACAATATTTGTGCCTTAGAGGCAGACAAGTCCCACTTGCTGCATCTGCCGTCTCTCACACAGCACAGTGGTGGAAGGAGCGCCCACGCCCTGCCCTAAAGATGTACCGGGGCACCGATGTGGTCGTCTGCAGCACTGCATGTGGCCCAATCACTCTCCCCATTTATAAATGTTGATTTGGACTGTATTTCTTTTCGACACTTCCTCAATAAGTAGCGTTACTGCAATTGTGGCCATTGCGCTAGGTTGTAAGAGCTATTTGTGACATCAGTACTCTTTGCACAGTTCGTAGTATATCTCACCGATGCGTATCACACCAATATTGTAAGACGGGTGTAATAGGAAATCGTAGCCCGTTTGCTGCAGAGCATCTGCCGATACAGAGAGAGAAAGAGAGAGAGCGCGAGCACTTATTACCGTTACTGCAGTCACAGATGAGCCAGTTTCAAAAAATGTAAAGGCTCAGTCGAGCAGGGGCTGGGCGTGACCTGCCTGTGCCAGAAGTTGCTCTTTGCGAGCGAGTTGGCTATTGTGCAGTAAACGTGAGCAGCTGTTCTGATAGTGACCGGCTGTCACTTTTATTCGTACTTCTTCGAGGCAGCGAAGAAAGGGGTTGTGTGGTACAGACGGCAAATGAGAACACTGGTGAATTTTATCATTTTTGTGAGGAACTAGAAGTGTTACGTGCTATTTAGGCAAATGACATTTCCCCCCCTTGTGTAGTACAAGGAAAGATGATTGTGACAGAATAATATTAAGTAAGGAATAACAACAATGTAGGAAAAGTCAGATTGCTACTTACCGTGAAGAAGACACGTCGAGTTGCAGATGGGCACAATTAAAAAACACTTATGTAAAGCCACAGTAAAGAGAGACACAAGAATCACACCGTTGACTCCAGCCCGAGATGCCGGAGTTGACGATCGTGTGTGCGTGAGATGTGATTGCTTGTATGTGAATGGTTTGTGTTTCTCTTTTACTGATGAAGGCTGCGGCCGAAAGCTTTACGTAAGTGTCTTTTAATTGTGCCCGTCCGCAACCTGATGTGCCTTCTTTACGGTAAGTATCAATCTGCCTTCTCCTACATTGTCGATATTCCTACCTACAGTTGCTATTATTTGATTAAGCAGGTGTTTGTTTTCGTACGTGCAGTCATTAAACTGGAGGTGCGGAATGCGAGAAAACGGCAAGTTGTGATGACAAGTAAACAGCTTCACCTGCTGTGGACGGTGTAGTTTTGTTACAAATAAAATATATTGTAATCTCGGATGTTACACTGAGCCTTCGAGGCGTATTTCGTATGAAAAGTTGTGTTCTACTCTAAATCACGAGTCACTCTAATGATCTGTACACCCGTTTAAGGAAATACATGTTTGTGACAGGGAAGTAGTGGACGTGTTTTTTCACGATACGGATAGAAGTTATTTTGTTTTGCTCCAATAACAGCTGCAGAATATGAAAAAGTAAAACCTCTCCTCAACTACACACGGGATTTCAGAGGCACCGATTAGCAGGAACTCCGCTTCGAGAGAATCAACCACGGCGACAGAAAAAAAGGGGTTAATATATCAGATTCTGACGGTTGACATATTTTGTGAAGAGTTCAGACTCACCTTCAACTACGAGGAGTGAGTCAGCAGCTACTTAAAACCCTAAACCGACAAGAAAAACACTTCGAACTGTTGTCTCGTGTATTACAGAAATTAAATTATCGGGAACTGCTCTTAGTATTTTCCGCATATATTTAAATAATGACTGTCAACTTTTTTTTACAATTGCTAATATAAAGCAAAGTTTTCCACACGGGCAGTAGCTAGTCTTAAGGCTAGGCCCCTAATGTCTGTAGCTGATGTTTGGAGGCACCGCTTCTACGGAGCACAGCTCCTGTTGGCTTTCAGGAGGCTCGGTGAGCTGAATGTGAGGCAGTGTACTGAACTTCAGAGTTTTCACGTTCCGTCACTTATGATAATGGGGAATCCACAGAGTGCCTGTGTTCTACAATGGTTCAAATGGCTCTGAGCACTATGGGACTTAACATCTGAGGTCATCATTCCCCTAGAACTTAGAACTACTTAAAACTAACTAACCTAAGAACATCACACACATCCATGCCCGAGGGAGGATTCGAACCTGTGACCGTAGCGCCTAGAACCATACAGCCACACCGGCCGGCAGAGTGCCTGTTCCTTTGGCCTCTAATTGGTGCTTAATATTAATGTTTTGATACGGTTAATGATATTTTATTGTTTCCGATATTCACTGTTCTACCCACTGTAGAAAAGGCACATTACATTTGTAGATGTCTCTTTAGACTGAATTAGAATACAGTAACATAAATGTCACCCTCTAGCAGAGGTTCACAGGAAATTACATGATGTAATGGCACTAAAAATTTGTTGTTTCTTTCATATGCTACTGACTTCCACCTATGCGAACTACATTTGCTCAATACTGTGTGTTAACTGAACTCCCAAAACACCTTTTCTGAAGTTTAATTGAAGTAGACAAAAAAATTAGTAGGACTCTCCAGCATTCGAGAATCTGACCATGCAGGTAACACATCAGTAGCATCCCCTGTAAAGGAAACATGTGGCACCTCTCGTCTTGACTAGCCCCAGTTCTGCACTGTTAATTGTCGACTCAAAAGGTACAAAGGCTCAATAATTACACATCTGTGAATTTTGTTTAACGATTCTCCGGATTGATGATGTGTTATTACTGAGTACTTGTATGAATATCAATAGCTCAGATGGAAACCCAGTTCTAAGCAAAGAAGGGAAAGCAGAGAGGTGGAAGGAGTATATAGAGGGTCTATACAAGGGCGGTGTACTTGAGGACAATATTTTGGAAATGGAAGAGGATGTAGATGAAGATGAAATGGGAGATACAATACTGTGTGAAGAGTTTGACAGAGCACTGAAAGACCTGAGTCGAAACAAGGCCCCGGGAGTAGACAACATTCCATTAGAACTACTGACGGCCGTGGGAGAGCCAGTCCTGACAAAAGTCTAACATCTGGTGATCAAGATGTATGAGACAGGTGAAATACCCTCAGACTTCAAGAAGAATATAACAATTCCAATCCCAAAAAAGCAGCTGTTGACAGATGTGAAAATTACCAAACTATCAGTTTAATAAGTCATGACTGCAAAATACTAATGCGAATTCTTTACAGACGAATGAAAAAACTGGTAGAAGCCGACCTCGGGAAATATGAGTTTGGATTCCGTACAAATATCGGAACATGTGAGGCAATACTGACCATACGACTTATCTTAGAAGCTAGAGTAAGGAAAGGCAAACCTACATTACTAGCATTTGTAGACTTAGAGAAAGAGTTGACAATGTTGACTGGAATACTCTTTCAAATTCTGAAGGTGGCAGGGGTAAAATACAGGGAGCGAAAAGCTATTTACAATTTGTACAGAAACCAGATGGCAGTTATAAGAGTCGAGGGGCACGAAAGGGAAGCAGTGGTTCAGAAGGGAGTGAGACAGGGTTGTAGCCTCTCCCTGATGTTATTCAATCTCTATATTGAGCAAGCAGTGAAGGAAACAAAAGCAAAATTTGAAGTAGGTATTAAAATCCGTGGAGAAAAATAAAAACTTTGAGGTTCGCCGATGACATTGTAATTCTGTCAGAGACAGCAAAGGACTTGGAAGAGCAGTTGAACAGAATGGACAGTGTCTTGAAGGGAGGATATAATATGAACATTAACAAAAGCAAAAAAAAGGATAATGTAATGTAGTCAAATTAAGTCAGGTGATGCTGAGGGAATTAGATTAGGAAATGAGACACTGAAAGTAGTAAAGGAGTTTTGCTACTTGGGGAGCAAAATAACTGATGATGGTTGAAGTAGAGAGGGTATAAAATGTAGACTGGCAATGGCAAGGAAAGCGTTTCTGAAGAATAGAAATTTGTTAACATCGAGTATAGATTTAAGTGTCAGGAAGTCATTTCTGGAAGTATTTGTATGGAGTGTAGCCATGTATGGAAGTGAAACATGGACAATAAATATTTTGGACAAGAAGAGAACAGAATCTTTCGAAATGTGGTGCTACAGAAGAATGCTGAAGATTGGATGGGTAGATCACATAACTAATGAGGAGGTATTGAATAGAATTGGAGAGAAGAGAAGTTTGTGGTACAACTTGACTAGAAGAGGAGATCGGTTGGTAGGACATGTTCTGAGGCATCAAGGGATCACCAATTTAGTATTGGAGGGCAGCGTGGAGGGTAAAAATCATAGAGGGAGTCCAAGAGATGAATACATTAAGCAGATTCAGAAGGATGTAGGCTGCAGTAGGCACTGGGAGATGAAGAAGCTTGCACAGGATAGAGTAGCATGGAGAGCTGCATCAAACCAGTCTCTGGACTGAAGACCACAACAACAACAACTGAGTACAGGCTTAGTCTCTGTGCAGTAATGCTTGTTTTTGTGGTCTTCAGTCCGAAGACTGGTTTGATGCAGTACTGCACAGTACTCTATCCTCTTATCTCCTAGTAACTAGTGCAACCCCCATCCATTTTAACCTGCTTACGCTCTCGGTCTCAGTGTGCAATTTTTATCCTTCCGATGCTAAACTGAAGATTCCTTGATGTCTCAGAATGTGTTCTGTCAACTGGTCCCCTCCCTTAGTCAGGTCATGCAATAAATTTCTGTTTTACCCCCATTAAATTGCGTTACTTGTTAGTTGCACAGTCTGCTCATCTAATCTTCAACACGCATTGCAGCACAACATTTCAAAAGTTTGTATTTTCTTTTTTGTTTAAACTGGTTATTGTCCACGTATCACTTCTGTACTAGGTTACACAAGTGCCTTCAGAAAAGACTTTGTGACACTTAAATCTATATTCAGTGTTAACAAATTTGGTTAAGTTGGCCATAAATTTCTTATCTTCTCAGTTCTACTTACTTCCTCATTATCTACCCATCAAAACTTCTACATTTCAAAAGCTTCTCTTCTTGTTTAAACTTTATATCATGCATGTTTTATTTCCACACAATGCTACACTCCAGACATAAGAAAAGATCTCCTAACACTTAAATCTGTGTTCAGTGTCAACAAATTGGTCTTCGTCAGAAAGTCTTTTCTTGCAATTGCCAGTCTACATTTTATATCATTTGTTATTAAACCTACTCCTGCATTATTCCTATTTGATTTTGTATTTATAATCCCGTATTCACTTGACCAGAAGTCCTGTTCCTCTTGCCACCAAACTTCACTAATTCCCACTATATCTCATTTTAACCGATCTATTTCCCTTTCTAAATTTTCATACCTGCCCGACTAAGAAATCTAACATTTAACACTCCAATCCGTAGAATGTCAATTTCGTTTTTCCCGTTCGTGACATCCTCCCGAGCAGTCGCCGGCTGGAGAGCTGAATGGGGGACTATTTTACCTCCAAAATTTTTTGCACGAGACGATTGCCTCACCATTTCATGGTACAGTAGATCTCCCGGGAAAATTAACGGCTGTTATTTCCCGTCACTTTCAGCTGTCCGCAGTACCAGCACAGCGAGGGCATCTCGGCTGATGTTTCATAGCCGGCCCAATAAATCTTCCAGACTGTTGGCCCTAAGGCTGCTTTCCCTCTTCAGGAACCATAATTATGTTTGCCTCGCCTCTCTGCAGATATCCCTCCTCGTGTCGCATCTACGGTGTGGCTACCTGTATCGTTGAGGCGCGCGAGCCACCGCACCTCTACAGTACTTTTGGTGGCTCCAAATTTGTGCAAGCGCATTATTGTATCAGCTGCACTATATGTTACAGACAATATTTATGTGGTATTATACACGTAGCGTGCATGTGTGCACTAATTTTCAAACGAGGCAGACATGTGCGTATTTCCTTACACGTTGCCAAGTACTTCGACACATTTTTGTATTCGGTACAGTGTATATTGTACAAAAGTAGGTTTGAAAGCAGCAAATCAATTAATCTTTCAGTATCTTTCGAAACTGACGTCTCTGTAGAAAATCACAGGTCGCCTTTTGCCAGTGAGGACGGTCCGGCAAGGGTTGCCACTTTCCGTTCGACGCAGTCGACAGTACCACAGGTGATACATAGAGCGCGGCAGGCTACCGCTTTCCGTTCTCTGCTTCGCCAAGCTGTGAAGCGGAAAGCGTGGGCCAATCAGAATATAAGCAATTTGGCAGTATAACCTTCGTGCTGTAGTCGGTCCACTGTCGACTGCCTTTGAGAGACGTGTGTCAATCAGTGTTTTCAATGCCAAATGTGCGAGGTCAAAATGCTATTGAAATTCACTGTCGACTGTGAAAAATATAGGTTCAATGAAATGGGCAAAGAGAAAGTGGTGCAATACTGTCACAAGTTTACGAAAGGCCATCACAGTGTTGACAGTGGTCATAGAAGTGGTAGATATGTTGTCTGGACTGATGACCTCGTCCAGCTGCAAATGTAAGAATTAGAATGAATTATCACTTACTGACAGGTGCTCGAATGTCTATTGTACAACACTGACAAATACTCACAAATGAGACACAATGCGGTCAGCTGAAAATGCTCTCAAAGCTTTTCTCGACCACTCTACCTGAGGAGCAGACGAATTTAATTTTCTTATCACCACTTGATATTAGATGTGGTGTTCAGAAATTGGTGCTTATATTAAATGGCATTCTCTGAGTGATATCATTACACCAAACATAAACTGGAAAAAAATTAGTTTCAATGGAAAATCAGGTCAACTGTTTCTGTGACTACAAGGGTGCAGTTCTGATCAATTTTGTGGGACCTCGAGCCACTGGCACGTCAAAGCACCTCTGAGAAACATTCCTAAATTGTGCCACTGTAGTGTTTTCTTTTCTCGAGGTTCTTCTGTGAAAATACAAAATACAAAATAGAAAAATCTGATTGGTTTTTGAATTTTGATGGAGTAAGTTACGGATAAGACGGACTTCGTATTACTGATTGACCATGAATGGCAGACCAAAATTGTGTGATAGCCCACGCTTGCAATGAATCAAAACAACAGCAACAGCTGTCATGCATGGTAGTTAAATAAATTGTCAACAACTGGAACCTTCTGTGTTGTTTTTAGAAAAATGTTTTCAAAATAAAGGTTTTTAATGAAAACAATAACTTTTAAACTATTTGTGTACTTTTCATCATTAGTGGTGAACAAGGTCTTGAACATTATGTCTCAGTCATTAATTTTAAGTAATTCGGGAGGTATGGTATATCGACAAAAAAAAATGTATATGATTCTTGTTCAATTTTGAATAGGAAAAATTCTGTTTTCTGTAAATCATCTTGTGTGACATCTTCCAAGTTAAGATAACATTTTTACTTTCCAAACTGATTTCACAGTGGATGCATTATCCTTAGGTTTCATTCTCCTGGTACAGCCATAGTATTTTAATCCAGAGTCTCTAATGTACTGGTGACTTGGTGAGCACCATTTGATCTCTGTCTGCACTAGTTACCCACAGATCTGGGTTCCAGAGTTTCTCATTTCATGTTTTATTCTGTTTTCCTAGTGTGTCTTATTCTTGACAATTAGTTTTTTTCCGGAGAGTAAGGACATATCGACTGATAGTGAATTACTGAAATACACTCCTGGAAATTGAAATAAGAACACCGTGAATTCATTGTCCCAGGAAGGGGAAACTTTATTGACACATTCCTGGGGTCAGATACATCACATGATCACATTGACAGAACCACAGGCACATAGACACAGGCAACAGAGCATGCACAATGTTGGCACTAGTACAGTGTATATCCACCTTTCGCAGCAATGCAGGCTGCTATTCTCCCATGGAGACGATCGTAGAGATGCTGGATGTAGTCCTGTGGAACGGCTTGCCATGCCATTTCCACCTGGCGCCTCAGTTGGACCAGCGTTCGTGCTGGACGTGCAGACCGCGTGAGACGACGCTTCATCCAGTCCCAAACATGTTCAATGGGGGACAGATCCGGAGATCTCGCTGGCCAGGGTAGTTGACTTAGACCTTCTAGAGCACGTTGGGTGGCACGGGATACATGCGGACGTGCATTGTCCTGTTGGAACAGCAAGTTCCCTTGCCAGTCTAGGAATGGTAGAACGATGGGTTCGATGACGGTTTGGATGTACCGTGCACTATTCAGTGTCCCCTCGACGATCACCAGAGGTGTACGGCCAGTGTAGGAGATCGCTCCCCACACCATGATGCCGGGTGTTGGCCCTGTGTGCCTCGGTCGTATGCAGTCCTGATTGTGGCACTCACCTGCACGGCGCCAAACACGCATACGACCATCATTGGCACCAAGGCAGAAGCGACTCTCATCGCTGAAGACGACACGTCTCCATTCGTCCCTCCATTCACGCCTGTCGCGACACCACTGGAGGCGGGCTGCACAATGTTGGGGCGTGAGTGGAAGACGGCCTAACGGTGTGCGGGACCGTAGCCCAGCTTCATGGAGACGGTTGCGAATGGTCCTCGCCGATACCCCAGGAGCAACAGTGTCCCTAATTTGCTGGGAAGTGGCGGTGCGGTCCCCTACGGCACTGTGTAGGATCCTACGGTCTTGGCGTGCATCCGCGCGTCGCTGCGGTCCGGTCCCAGGTCGACGGGCACGTGCACCTTCCGCCGACCACCGGCGACAACATCGATCTACTGTGGAGACCTCACGCCCCACGTGTTGAGCAATTCGGCGGTACGTCCACCCGGCCTCCCGCATGCCCACTATACGCCCTCGCTCAAAGTCCGTCAACTGCACATACGGTTCACGTCCACGCTGTCGCGGCATGCTACCAGTGTTAAAGACTGCGATGGAGCTCCGTATGCCA
This sequence comes from Schistocerca gregaria, assembly GCF_023897955.1. Lineage (NCBI taxonomy): Eukaryota > Metazoa > Arthropoda > Insecta > Orthoptera > Acrididae > Schistocerca > Schistocerca gregaria. The sequence continues at coordinate 86,293,084 of NC_064929.1, read as the reverse complement.
CGGCAAACTGGCTGACACTGACGGCGGCGGTGCACAAATGCTGCGCAGCTAGCGCCATTCGACGGCCAACATCGCGGTTCCTGGTGTGTCCGCTGTGCCGTGCGTGTGATCATTGCTTGTACAGCCCTCTCGCAGTGTCTGGAGCAAATATGGTGGGTCTGACACACCGGTGTCAATGTGTTCTTTTTTCCATTTCCAGGAGTGTATTTACAAACCTATATGTGTGGTATACACAAACACAGAAGCATTTCCTTATTAAACTGTGATGTTGCAAAACTCAAACCAGCAAACTGCTACGTGGAGTGCATGGTGCATTGTTGTTGTTGTTGTTTGAAAGTGTCTTTCCTGACAAAACTACAACACTGCAGTTTAATATGGAAATGCTGTTGTAGTCATGTATACTGCACATATAGGTTTAGAAATATCACAATAATTCCCTGCCAATCGATATAACATTAGGCAAAAGCTGAGGAAAACTATATAAAAATATATCGACCACGTAAAAGTAGCATCTAAGTGCATGGAAGCAAAATATGTCAAAATTAGATGAATACCACAGTGAGACAAACAATTTAAGGAAATTTGAATAAAAAGAAAAGATGAAAGATATTCCAGAATAAAATCTTTAGTAGAATATAAATAACTGAAGGAACAAGAATGTTGTTAAGGTTTTGGAAAGTGTCCTCCTTGAGCAATATCAAGTACACAATACACTTACTTACATCTTTGAATAGTCAACATTTTTACAGTAAGCAACTCCTCCCATTCCTTTCCAAAACGACCACGCCCCACACAACTGCCAGACAAGGGTACGTATCCGGCACTGCATGCACCCCCCCCCCCCCCCCCCCCACATGTATCTACAAGAAAAACATTGTTTACACCTTACCTCATGGATCTTTGGGATAGGAGAAGGTAAAAGCAGGAAAGAAACACAGTTTGCAGTAAAAGTAGTTTATTATACCATTACAATACTGGTTTAAAAAGAAAGTAATACAAAAGAACCACTATGGTCTAGAAAGTTTGTAGCAGCTGTATCAGCTGATTGTGTGTCAAACAATTACATTCAAAGGGAAGAAAAGGAGCAGACAGCTGCCTACACCTGTGAAAATACACAACTGGAAGAAAACTTCTGCATAGACTTCCTCAACTGGAAGTAAGCTTCTGCATAGACTTCCTCTCTCACACTCAATTTTTTCACATACCAATTATGAATTAAGGAAAAAGAATAAGATATAAATGCTCTCTCACACTCAATTTGTTCACATACAAATTATGAATTAAGAAAAAGTATAAGATATAAATGCCACTGAGCTTGGAAAAAAAAGGTTCCCTCTCAGTACTAGTTGTCTGAATCAGTTTCCTGCAACAAAAACAAAACATACCTTCATTAATGTAAATCCACACTGGATGTAAGGTTGTAAAGAGGGGGGCAGCCAATTACTTCTTGACAAAAATTATATTGAACCTTTCAAATGAAACTGTTTTCAGTTTGAGATTTTACAATGCCAGGGAACAGATACACAGCAGGAATAAATTTACATTATAGGCCTTTTTTAAAATACTGGGTTCAACATGCCTACACATTTTGAGCCCCAGTTCTTTATTAGGGAACCATTCAAATATTTCACTACAAAGCTTAATTTAAATTTCAGTTTTTCACTCATTTTACCTGCTGCACTCTATTGTGCTTTGCTACTGGTATTTCTTAAACTGTCTGGAGTCACATCAGTAACGTATCAAAATTTAAATTTGTATTATTATGTATTTTTAACTCTCTCCTGTCTACGAAATGACACTGGAAACTACTAGTGTCCCATAAAGCTATTCGTACTAAGCCTGTAGTGTTAATTTTGTATAGTCTGTACCTGGTGTGTTCATTCCTGCACTGTGAAACATAATCAGGTGTCAGACATCCGATTCTTTTATTTAAGTATGCAAAATGTTGTTGTTTTTTCAAGAATTTTTGTACTACATTAACAACTTAGGAAAAGTGCTAATATTTTTTGTCTGCTCGCATTATTACGACTTTCGGGGAACTCAGAAAGTTTCTTTGCCGACGGACGGTTCTCTAGCCTTACGTGGTGCCTCTCGTACAACTACCCTTTAATGTACAGTGTGTTACCCATCACCAGTTTTGACGCTACTCACATCCTACAGTCCCACCCGTAAAGGTCTCTGCATCTGCGAGAGACGGTATGCATTCCAGTGGGAGTGGGAAAGTGTCTGTCGCATCTACAACTGAGCAGACGCGTAAGAGAGTGAGGAGGTACGTGGGAGACTGCTTGAGTTCGAAAAGAATGACTTGACGTGTTATCAAGTTTCCGAAAGGACAAGCTCCGGGGCGCTGTCGTGTTAAATACGGGTTTTAAGACTAATTTTTACTGTTAACTTTAAGGTACGTTATGGATAATATATTGTCCCCACCCACCATTCACGGTCGACAGCTGGGTGAATTCTCCAGTTGGACTGTTCTGTCATTATTTCACATGTATGTGAGTTGATTCTTTTGGTATACATACTTAAATAGCAGTGAACACTTCAGTGACATCTTACAAACACCATAATGAAACACAGTGGTCCTGTTTGATTGTTTTCTATATGCTCTCTTAAATTCTATCTGGAAAGAGTCCGAGCAGTACCCAATTGGTCAAATAAGGTTTTTGCAAGCCTCTTTTTTTTTTAGAATTATTTTTCACCAGTATTCTACCTGCGAATCTCACTTTGGTTTCTGCCATTTCTACACATAGGTTTATGTGGTCACTCCACTGTAAGTCACTTCACATTAATACTCCTAGATATTTTACAGTTGTCATCGTAACTTCTGACGTTTCGATTTCCGTTGTGTAGCTGAACAATTGAGAGTCTTCCCCACCTATTTGCACATAATACAGTAGGCTACATTTATTTTTGCTCAGAGTCGACAGCCAGTCTGTGCCTCGCCAGTCGCAAGTGCTTTTCAAAAGCTGAGGAATCTGGTTCAGACGGATCCTCCCCATATCGCAAGCCAGCATAACCCAATTTGTATCCCGGTGCACGGAGTTATCACCGATCTACACATTTGTATGAGGGGCATTCAAAAAGAAATGATCTGGAGGCATAATTACAAAAATCAGTACCTGTGTGTTAGAAGTATTGACCCTGGCTGTTGAGACACTTGTCCCACTGTGACACAAGGCTATGAATGGCTGCCTCATAAAATTCACAGGGCTGTGACGTTAACCAGTTCCGCACGTACAGCTGTACGTCGTCGTCCGAGGTGCCCCTGTGCTGACATTTTTCTTTGACCGAGATGGCCCCCTTCCGATTCACTTCCTGCAGCAAGGAACAACAGTGAATGCCCAGCATTACTCTCAAACCTTGACCACCCTTCGCCAAGCGATCAAATCAAAGTGACTGGGCAATTTCACCTGTGGGGTCATTCTGCTCCATGACAGTGCAAAGCCTCGTACGGCCAACACGGTCACGGCACTCCCACAGAAATTCAAATGGGAGGTTCTCGGCCACCCTCCACACAGTCCAGACCTCTCTACCTGAGATTACATCATTTTTGGTCCCCTGATAAAGGCTCCGAGGGGCAAACGATTCACTTCGGATGACAACATCGAGTGGTATGTGCGAAACCGGTTAACACTGCAGCCCTGGGAATTTTATGAGACAACCATTCACCACTTCGTTTCATAGTGGAATGAGTGTCTCGACAGCCAGGGTCTGTACTTCTAACATACAGGTACCGGTTTGTGTAATTATACCTCCACCTAGTTTCTTTTTGAACTTCTCTTATATATAGAGGTACAACTACTTGTGATAAGGACCACCCGGATTCTGAGGTCAATCGAAGTCCTCCAATAAATGTAAGACATTAAGCAAATAACTCACCTTTCTACAAGTCGTTCTCGTTCTGAAACCAAAGTTAGTAGTCTCCGAGAAACGAAAATGCAAAAATGTTGTGGTGCGAGACCCGTTTTCCGGCTGCCCGAGAAGATGGACGAGACGTCGTGCCCGTTCGACAGCAGCCTCAGTTTCGAGATGTCCAAAGTTTATAACAGAGATCGCACACCTACCTAGACATGACTCAAACAGTTACACAGGGGTCTACAGTTGAACACAGACACCCGACTGCACTGTATTTCGCCATTTTTCACGTCAGTAAACTGGTGTGCGAGGTGAAAGGTGAGAGACGTGACAGAAAGGAATTCTAGTGCCAACTGAGAGACCTAAATATATAGTAAAATTTGTGACATGCAAAGTACAGAGATATGTGGAGAGTGTGTGTACTAGGAGCCTTCCACGTTTAAAAAGACAGTATGCACTCTACTTCAAAACTAGAGTGTGAGTGGATCCTTGCAGTTCGGGGAGGGGGCGGGGAAGTGTTAAGAGAGATTGAATGCGTATTAATTGTGGGCAAGTAAGAACACAGTGAGCAGGCCCAGGACGTGAGCTTCCACTGTGCAGTAACAGCGACAAGTGGTGCAGTGGTCGAGGCTCTGCACCACAACTGTGAAGACCGGGCTTCGAATTTTCTTCTGGTTGTCGAGATTTAAGTGTTCCACTACATTTTCTCCTCCGATATAACTTACAACAAATACTGTGATATTTTTATTTCCTGGATCAACTAATGCTTCTCGAGTTGATCTGATGCAGAAGTGCCACGGTCTCCTCCTTTTCGGCCCAGCTCATAAGACCCTCATAAAAAAGCACCAATTGGCAAAAAGTGAATCTGTAATCACTTATAGCTCTGCGATAGAATTGGGAATGGTCTTCTATGTATGTCCAAGTAACTGATATTATTAGAAAAATCTCTCAGCATCTAGTCAACTAACAATAAAAACATTTGCAATATTAATGCTGATAAACTGGAGAGAGAGAAAATGAAAGAAAGAAGCAGCTTACGCCTGGAAAGTAACATAATTTCTCTCGAACAAAAAAGGAAGAAGGGAATGGTACAGAATATAAATGATATAGTGTTCAGGACTAAGAGAGGAGGAAACTTAAGCAAGGGTAATGAGAACGACTCACACTGTCGAGGGCGGCAATTTCGTAACCACTGCAGTACCAACTTGGAACACCCACCCCTGACTTTTAACTTCCCAACTGCTCTCCTCCCTTTACCTCTCCTAAGCTAGGTGCTCTGACAGTTGTGAACTGGACTCGTATTCGGAGGACCGAGTTTCCGATACCTATCGGACAACGCAGATTTGCGTTTTCTGTAATTTCACTAAAACAATTATGAAAGTTTCAGGTGGGTACCTCTCACACAATTACAATCAATTTCAGTTATGGTCTTCTACAAACTGTGCTTGTGCTCTATTCCTAATGACCAGAAAGTAACACTACCTTTCTTTCCTAGCCTTATTTCTGAAATGGGATATTTCATAAACCATTTTAATTTACTATTTTCTGGTGTGCCATATTTACTTATTCATCTTTAGTAGGACTGAGCTTTTTTTTCTTTGTGCTCCCCAAGACCAGATTGCAAAAGCAACGTGAAATGATGTGTGTGTAAGGACAGTACTAGGGAAGACAAAATGGTCAACTTCGGTTTGTTGGGAGAATTCCGGGGAAGTACAGCTCGTCTACGAAGTATACTGCGATATAGAATGCTACTGGTAGTGTAAACCATTCGTGAGTACTGCCTGACTATTTGGGATCCCGAACAGGTCAGATTAAAGGAAAACGTCGAATAAATTCTCAAGCATGTTGTTAGACTTGTTATAGGCAGGTTCAAATCGCATGTTAATATTATGGAAATTTTTTGTGAACTCAAAGGGGAATTGTTGGATGGAAGACAATATTCTTTTTCATGAAAACACTATCGAAAAAAAAAAAAAATAATAATTAGAGAATTGGCATTTGCAGCTGACTGCAGAACGATTCTGCTGCCTCAGGCATACAGTTTGTGTAAGGACTGTGAAGACAAGATACGGAAATCAGGGATTGTATGAAGGCATACCGACATTCATTCAGTTGTGAGTGGAAAAGGAAATGAAATGACTACTAGTGGTACAAAGTACCTTCCACCACATCAGATTATTCATGCATGTGGATGTAAACATTGCATTGATGTTGCTGGATCTCTTTTTCAACAGTGCCCCCCCCCCCCCCCCCCCAAAAAAAAAAAAAAAAAAATAAAAAAAAAAAAAAAATACGTTGTGTTTATTTATTACTGAAGAGAAACTGAGAAATAGCCTAGTACATAAGTGAAACACAGATGATAAGCTGTTCAGACTTTTGAAATGTGGTGTAACAGGTTGAAAATTAGATGATATAATTGGATTAAAGAAATTAATCTACTCAGCAAGCAGCGGCAGGAGAAAACATGTAATGAGAAAATGTGTAAAAAAGACCTAGGTTTCAGAGCCAGTGACTCTTCTGGCAGAAGGGTCGGAAGACGGATGAAGGAAAAGGATTGATGAGGTGACTCTCTGTGGTTGTGTATGTGTGAATGTGTGTACTCTAACTAGCAACAGGTGAAGAGCTCGAAACCTAGGGTTAACTGTTTCCTATTAGTGTTTCTGTGCACTATGCACCATTCCTCTACAGGTTAAGTGATTACCTTTCTGTATTTTACGTATTGAGTGTTTTCGGTGATATTTGACACGAGTATGGCATATCAAATGGTAAATGCTGTTACTGGAAAACTAGCACTCCTCCTCAATCTTTTGTAGGCATAAATGTGAAACGGGAACACATTTGAGCAAGTGTAATAATTCATCAACCACTTTACCAATACTTGACACCTGCCCATCCGCAGGAAAGGAAGCCAACTTTAAAATTTTGTAATTTTAAAATGGTATTGTGAAATAGAGGCTTCAAAACCAAAGTTTTTAGTTTATTCCACTCATAAAACTGTCAGGAGATACCCTTTGCAATGTTAATCTGAAAATTATTTTACAAAAGAAACAAAATCAAACACTGAATAATGACAATATTAGGAAAATGATAGATTGCTATTCCCCATATAGAGGAGACGAGTCACACACAGGCACGATGAAAAGAAAACTAAATGTAATGTGAGCTTTCGGCCAAAAGATCTGCTTCCAAATTGGACAACACACATTCATTCACGCAAACACAACTCGTGCACACACGACCACCAGCTCTAGCTAGCGAGGCCAGACTGGGAGTGACAGTGCACCGTGCTGGGGGTAAGGAGGATGCTGGGGTGGAGAGGGGAAAAGAGAGTACGGTACTGGTGGGGCACGACGAAGTGCCGCACGTGGGACGAGGCGGGGCAGCTGGTGCAGTCGGGAGGTTAGACGGAATGTGGGGGGGAACGGAGTGGAAAAGGTGAGAAGTATAAAGAGTGTGGGTGCGTCGGTGGAACAGAAGGCTGTGTAGTGCCAGAGTGGGAACAGAAAAGGTGTGTGAAGGACAGTTGCTATCGGAGGTCGAGGCCAGGACAGTTACAGAAATGTAGGATATATCGCAAGAGTAGTTCCCACTTGTGCAAATTCGGAAAAGCTGGTGACGGTAGGGAGGATGCAGACGGCACAGGCTGTGAAGCAATCACAGAAGTGAAGCACGCAGAGTCGAGCAGCACGTTCGGCAATTACGTGATCCGGCCACAGTTTGTCGGCGGATGTACGTGTGGACAGACAGCTCGGTTGCCGTGCCCGTGTAGAACGTCGCACAGTGGTTGCAGCTTAGCTTAGCTTGTAGATCGTGTGACTGCTTTCACAGATAGCCCTGCCTTTGATGAGGTAGTTGGTGATGGTGGGAGGATGTACGGGACAGGTCTCACATTTAGGTCTATTACAGGGGTACGGGCCACGAGGTAAGGGGTCAGGAGCAGAGATCGAGTAGGGAAGGACGAGGCCGATTCCAAACCGGAACCTCCTTCCCGGTCGCCACAACCGACTGTATCCTCGACGACAGTTACTGTCGTTTGAAGGTGTCACCTATAAATAAATCCGGAATACGGTAATGGGCACCAGCGTGATACCGTCCCGTGCCGACATATTTGTAGGGCATCTTCTGGAATCCTTTCTAAACACCCAAATCTCAGACCCCTCACATGATTCAGGTCGATCTTCGTGACTCGGATAAAGGGTGAGCACACCTTATTCACACTCCTCCAGAATCTCAAACCTTCTCCCCCATTTGCTTCACCTGGTCCTCCTCAACCCAACAAGTTACCTTCCTCAATGCTGATCTGCACCTCAAAGATAGCTACACCAGTACGTCTGTGTGTGTCAAACCTACCGAGCACCACCAATACTTCCCCTCTGACAGTTGTCACCCTTTCTATACCGAGACGTCTCTCCCGTACAGCCCGACCACCCATGGCCATCACATCTGTACCGATGAACGGTCCCTCTCGAAATATACCGAGGTTCTCGCTGAGGCCTTCACAGACCGTAACTACCCTAACAATCTTGTACGGAAACAGTTCTTCCGTGCTGGTCTCTGCAGTCACACACCCTTTCCCAAAGACCCACCGTCCAGCCACAAAGGAACAGTCCCCGTGACTCAGTACCACCCAGAACTGGAGCAACCGAATCACATTCTCCACCGGGCTTTCGGCTACCTCCCATCATGCCCTGAAATGAGAAAAGTCCTACCCACTTTACTTCTCGCTCCTTCCACAGTGGTTTTTCACCGCCCATGGAATCTAAGCAATATTCTCGTCCATACCTACATAACCCCTTCCATCGTGGCTATACCTGTAACTTACCTAGATGCAAGACCTGACCCATCCATCCTCTCACCAACTACTCCAGTCTGTGCCCTACCCTCTCTCCATCCCATCCCTGTATACTCCCACAAGCAGCACTTCTGTGCCCCCCCCCCCCCCCCCCCCCCCGAGACTCTTCCTTATCCCCATGCCCCAATTGCTTTTCCCATCATACACTGTCGCTCGTAGTCTGGCCTTGGCAGAAAGAGAAAATGGTTGTGTGTGTGTGTGTGTGTGTGTGTGTGTGTGTGTGTGTGTGTGTGTGTCTGTGCGTGTTGCCTAATTTAGATGAAGGCTTTTTGGCTGTAAGCTTACTTGTCTAGCAATCATTTTGTTGTGCCTGTCTGTGACTCAACATCTCCACTATAGGCTATGCAGCAAACTTTCCTTTTCATAATATTGCTAGAAAAGAAAAGAAAAGAAAAGAAACAAATGTTCTAACGAGGAGAGAGAAATCTTATCTTTCCTCTACTTTTACTTGTCTTTTTCAATGAAAAAAAATGTTATTTTTAAATTTGAAATAATGTTTTGGTTTACAAATTATTACAAAATAAAATATTTTGTCTTTTGACTCTTTAGTATTTTTCCTCAGTGGTCAAATAGACACTTTCTTTGTCGATTGCAAGACAACTGAACTTAACTAGCACTGGATAATTTTTTTGGTGATAACCCATAGGTGTATTTTAATGACAAGGACTTATGAGAGAGGTGCAGTGAAAGACTGATGCCAGCTACTGCTCACTAAGGACATCCTCTCTGGGTAGTTAAAGTGCTCGAGATATGGCACTAATGTGCTCACAACAAGGAAAAATACATTTTTATTGTGTGTTACAGTGAACAGGGCTTTTATTGCTCTGTTCATGTTATAAGTAGCGGGGTTCAGATTAGGAAGTAAGATGCTTAAAGTAGAGGCAAAGTTTTGTCATTTGAGCAGCAAAATAACTGTCGATGGCAGAAGTAAGGATGACATTTGACTAAGACTGACTCGCACACAAAGATGTGACTGAACTGAGAATATTTTGGTAGGGAGGACACAGCATGTCGCCTTGGATGGAGAATCATTGTTAGACGTAGACCCTTGCTGTTCACATTATATATGAATGCTCTTCCATACAATATTACAATATTAATGCAGTTATCTACAACGAAGTACAGTAAGAATGAAGCTGTACAAATATTGTGAGGCATGGATAAGATTTCAAATTGGCAGTGATTGGCAACTTTTTTTAAATGATCAAAAATGTAAAACTGTGCACTTCAAAAACAAAAAATGTAGTATCCTGTCACTATAATATCAATGAATCACAGTGCAAATTGACCGACTCATACAAGTACCTGGGTAAAACACTTTGTAGGAATATGAAATAGAATGATCACATAGGCTGAGTCATGGGTGAAGCAGGTGCTAGGCTTTGGTTTATTAGTATGAGGTGTGTTAAAAAAGTAAGGCGATTTTACATTTTTATTAAAAAATATTTATTTATTCATCAATATTCATGTTGTCCCTTCAAAGTAATCTCCCTTAGATACACTACACATCTGCCAACGCTACTTTCAATTGTCGAAGCACTTCTCATAAGCACTTTTTGGTTCAGCAATGCAGTTTTTATTTCCTGTCATTGAAAATCTTTGTCCTTTCATAGATCTCTTTACTTTTGCGAGCAGGAAAATTTGCAGGAGGCCAAATCCGGTGAACATGGTGGCCGAGGCACGATTGTCGTGTTGTTTTTGGCCAAAAAATCTCTCACAAACAACGATGAATGAACAGGTGCATTGTCATGATGCAAAAGCCATGAATTGTTTTTCCACAATTCCAGACTTTTTTGTGTATTTCTTCTAGCAGACGATGCATAACAACAAGGTAATACGCCGTATTAACCGTACAACTTTGAGGCAAAAATCCATTATGTACTGTGCCACTGTAATTGAAAAAAAGAGTTAGCAAAACTTTGACATTTGATCGAACTTGGTGGATTTTTCTCGGTCTTGGTTCTCCTGGGACTCTTCCATTGGGACGATCGGGCTTTGGTTTTGATGTCATAACGGGTCTTCTGATCAAAATTGAGAAGTTTTGGAACAAACTTTGTTGACACACGTCTCATGCCAAAAACATACGAAAAATTGCACGACACGAGCTGACCGATATGTCAACATCCTCAGCGTCTTCTCTTACAGTAATTTGACAATTTTTCGAAACAATTTTCTTCACAGTTTGGACATTATCATTTAAACATTAGCATCTGTTGTTGATGTGTTGGGGCACACAACTATGAGCTGAATAAATGTGTGTAAAATTTTTTGTAGAGGTAAACCTTTACCAAAAGCCCCTCCAAAGACAAACCAAGTTACTGGGGTGTCAGTGCCACAACAGATATATATTTTAGGTTACCAATTGGGAGCTGCAGATATTCGAACATTCCCGCAGAGACAATGTAGCTGCAACTGGTGAAGTTAACAGCAAGTTGTTTCTGAAAAATACATACTGTTTTATTAGAATAACTGTCAGTTTATATAGGGGGAGGGAGGGGGGGGGGGGGGGGGGTTCTAGCGACCAACTGAAGACGGGATCAATCCTACAGAGCCAGATCTGTAAATATACGACTAGTTCTATTTCTGTATACATCTTGTGCGAATAACCATATTAACAAAAATAAACACACACCAATGGTTGCTTCTTCAGGAAAGAGGGAAGGAGAGGGAAAGATGAAAGGATGTGGGTTTTAAGGGAGAGGGTAAGGAGTCATTCCAATCCCGGGAGCGGAAAGACTTACCGTAGGGGGAAAAAAGAATAGGTATATACTCGCGTGCGCGCACACGCACGCACGCACACACACATCCATATTAACATGTTCTTAAGAAGAAAAGGAATTTGGGATATTCCCAGCGTGATCCACTATGACACACAGGTTGGAAGCAGGAGAAAAAAAAGAAAAAAGAAAAAAAAAATGCTTAGGGGACTCACTTGGTTGTACTAAACACTGTATCTGAAATTTGCCTCAAGCAATTAGGCTGAAGGCAGAGGGAAAAATATCAATTCGATTCATGTACAGGAAGGAATATGCGACATAAGGATATTTTGGAATCAGTGGTACCGTGTGTTAAGAGAAATGTTAAGAAAGATAAAAAATGCTTCTGATTACTGAGTGTGGTAAGAAGCAGATTGCAGACTATCTGAGCAGTCAACATTCATCTCTCAAGCTGAAAAAACGGTGTACTAATCCTCGAGTACTGTCTGATAAACTTTAAATGTGAAACTTCCTGGTGTATTAAGGCTGTGTGCCGAACTCAGACAAAGAACTGTTCTTACCAATTTAGCTGTCTGGGCCTTTCAGAAAGTAGAGGTACTGGCAGAGGTAAAGCTGTGAGGGCAGGCCACGAGTCGTGCCAGACAGCCGAGTGGGCGATGGCGTAGCTCTCAAAACGGGGTTCTGGATTCGAGTTCCAGTCTGGCGTACAGTTTTAATCTGCCAGGAAGTTTCAGAACGGCACATACTGTAAAGCACAGTGACAATTCATTCTGGACACATTAAACACGTATCTAGCAAGGCCGTGCGGGATGCGTAGATCTGCTGCCATTTGATAGGCGAGATAGAAAGTTGCTGCATCTCGTGTGTGAAGTAAAAACTACAAATTGAACATCTCTATTCTCCTTCCAGTGTTCGTGCAGAAGACTGTGTACGATCCTGTACCTAGGAGAGGTGTCACCTAGTGTAGCCTGCAAGTACAGGATTCCTACAACACAGTGCATTGTATTTTCAGTAGTGAAAATACGACCAAAGTACCAGCCGACAATGGTAGGTACAAAATTACTTCTCCTGATTTGATAGATTTTAGAAAGATCAGTCAGGTGTAAAACAGACAAAAAACACAGCACGAGGTTGCAGAATTCTGCCTCTACACTTGCTGAGCACGCATTGAGCGGGGGCCACAGTCCCGTGCACTCCACGGGCGAGAAGCTCGGCCTGTAGTGAAAGACCCAGCAATCGACAAGACACAAAGTGATGAAACACAGCTCAATACCTCCCCTCTTCTAATCTTCACCTAGTTCTCACATTTCTCCAATTCTTCCCACGCTATTCAGTTCTATTCCTCCTCTTTCACTGTTTTTATTTATTTATTTATTTATTATGACTGCCTATGTACTCCATATAGTCCGATGTTTTATAATATGTACACCACCTCTACAGCAAAAGAAATCTTCATACCAGACAGAAGTATGTAATACATTTTCAGGCTATTATTCAGTGCTCAGAGCTTCTATTAATTTTATTTTATTGGGCTTGTTAATTTAATTTAAATTGTTTTTAGGATTAATGTTTTTATGATCTATTCCTTCTGTATTTATTTACAGTTTACCATTTTTTTAAATATGTTACCACTGCACTATCAGAGATGACATTTACTGTATGTTCGTTCCTAACTCTCAATAAGGAAAATCTTACTCAATGTTATTTATGAATAATGTATGCTCCTTGGTGACAACAATGAGTTAAAGTCTGATGATTACCTCATTAAGTTGGTTAACAAAATAAACTGATATAGAAGTGATGGAAAAATTAGTTACTGCATTACGGTTAAAGTGCTTCATCACAAGTTTAAACAAAGTTAAAGCTTCAACGACAAACAAACCCGAGTTAGTGAAAGGAGAACAATGTAATCTTATGCTACGGAAGATCACACTACTGTCCTTCCTTTCAATTGTAACCCAAATGTTGAACTGAGAGATACAGAAAACAAATAAAATTGCTTAACACAGGAAAGTGGATTAGAAACCTCTAAGATTTAAACATGGTAAAAAATATATAAAATTGCTCTAAGATTTAAACATGGTAAAAAATATATAAAATTGCTCCCTTCATAGCAGTTTTATCGTAGGTCACTGGAGCACCTTAGGAAAAAGGTGTGGGACATATCAGCTTCTAAGAAGGCGCATCAGGCTGATGCCGGTAATTGTAGACCTACGTCACTTAAGATTTTATGTTTTAGTGTTATGAAACATAATTTTTGACAGCATATGACAAGCTCCACAGGAAATGAATACCACCTCTTTAGAAATCGGTAAGTATTCTACAAGCAGCAGTCTTTTGAAATTTAGCTTCCTCTTTCTGTCCACAAGGCAGCAGACAGCTGCTCCCAGGTGAACAACATGTTCCTCATCTTCTGCAATGCATCTGACACATTTATTCACTGTCAGCCAGTGGAAAATAAAGCAGCAGCAGCAGCTTACAGAACAGCACGATGACAGGATTCGAGACTTAGTGGTTGACAGAACATAGCCTGTCATTCTTAATTTGGGTGAGGGGGGAGGGGGGGGGGGGAACAGATGTGCAACTCACTTCGGTCGTATCCTAAGGATGTGTTACAGGGAAATTAACGTTCACAGTGTATATAAATGATCGAGTAGATAACACCACAAGCTCCATGTAGCACGTAGCCATGTGTGGACAACACTGCCATGCTACAGGAAAGGTCTGCACCAGAAAATTGTAGTGAAACGTAAAAGACTCACAGGTGGTTGACACTCAGTTCAAGGACTGGAAAACTGCATCCACATCTACACAGAGACTCCACAATCCACCGTATGGTTTGTGGCAGAGGGTACTCCGTACCATTAATAGTCGTTTCCTTTCCGGTTGTGGGGGGACGGAGAGGGGGGGGGGGGGAGGGGGGAGGAGTTTGGTTGTCTACCTGAAGGGGGCCATTCACACACATGCTGATCTGAAGCACAGCAGATCAAGACGGGTAGCAAGCATAGCTACAGACACGATTTGTTCTGCTGTGCAGAATAAAATTCTGTGCTTTCAGAATCTTCTGGATGCTGATGGGCGTCATGGCATGATGTACTGTTACATCACATTAAAAGTGTTTCACTTGATTTTATCTTACATTATTTCTCTTCCCCATGTCCTCAGCATTAATGCTACCAAGTTTAATCCTTGTACAGTAATTAGCTTTTGTGTTGTAATGTGTTAAATCGGGGAAAGTTTAATTTTAATTGTAAGCACCCAGCATAATCCCTACGTGTTTACACAATGAACGAATGACTAGCAAACCCCCTTCACACACACACACACACACACACACACACTGTATGTAACCAGAAACAGAGTGAAAATGTAGATTGTAAATGGAAAATTGAAAAAAAGATTGTGGAAGAATAACCTAGGATGAGGAATGCTGGTAAGAGTGAAGATTAAATGGATTCATAGGGTCCAGTGGACATCTGTGGAACTTAGAAGAACTGGTAATCCAGAAGTTGTGTGTGGAAGCCACTGCTGGCAAGCAGCTACAGGATGTTGTGTGGACAGTTACACCGCTGCAGACAGCAGTTGCCAGTCCCTCACGAAATATTACTTAACTTTCTCAAACTAAATTTTGTGGGACTGAAATGGCTTGTGAAAATAAAAGTAATATTTCCTATATGACTGCAACAGCATCTGTAGTTACATTTCCCAAATCCACAGAAGGGGCTTTGACCAAAGAGAAACAAAGAACAAATATTCGGAACATCCACCGTATTGACCAGATATGGCTCACTTAAAGAGTCCCATCTGTTGACTAATTTTTAGAAAATTGTGGCTGGGTAACACTTTGAGTCCAGTGAGAAAATTATTGTAGCTGTAGTCGGATAATGTTCAGACTGTCCACAGTCATAATTCAAGGGTAGAATCTATTCGCAGGACGTGTGTCAGTTGAAGTGTACTGAGGTAAAAGGTGACTACGTGGAAAAATAAGCGCATCTTTTACCTGAAAAACCTGCTGTCTCATGTTCTGTTTTTGGATACACTATAAGGAACGGTCCGAGTGTTCTGCCATACAAACTGACTTTTGCAGTCAGCACCACTTCTGTAATGGTAGCAAGCTTCCCAGTTTCCTCTACTTCTGATGTTTCATTACTCCCTTCCCCAACAGTTCACTCTCTTTTCCCTTATCACACACACAACATTCCTTTAAATCCTTTTCTGTTTGTCATCTTACATGTATAAAAACTGTGTGTGTTGACAGTGAAATACAATATAAAATTCTAAGATCTGGCTTTAGTGTAATTTGTAAGAGACTTATGTATTCTTCTGTGCATTTTGGCATGTCTAATATTTTGTAAAATAATCAAAGAGGCAAATAAATATTAACATCTCTTTGGCCAATTGCATATCACTCAATCCATTTCTCTTTACTGTACCAATCATCTTGATATAGTTATTCAAAACAAAAAACAAAGATAATAACATATGCCATACAATGGCAAAGGTTGTTGTTTGTTTGTTTGTTTGTGTGTGTGTGTGTGTGTGTGTGTGTGTGTGTGTGTGTGTGTGTGTGTGTGTGTGTGTCTGACTGACTTTGATTACATATATATGTATGGCAAAAGTTAAAACACATTTCAGCACATGAGAAAGTAACACACACACAAATAATGTCCAGTTTTTTGTGTATGGAATGTTCTTCCCCATCCTTGGTTGAGTCTGCAAAACAACCATTCATTCGACATGTAAGAGACTGTTAAACTGTTGAAAGTGAAATAGCAAGAACAAAATTTATATTGAATAAAAGTACTCATATAAGAGAAACAAGAAATTGTACAATATCATGATTACTACAATGGAGTTGTTTGTGAACACAGACCATTCATGTGATGAAACTCCTGTTCAAAAATCTCTCTCACAGACTCAATGAAATGGAAATGTTCTTCTTTGTCATATTATAAGACAGGCACCAGGAACACAACACAAATCACAAAAATAGTCTCCATTTCTAATTGTTTGTTCCATTTTGTTGAACCACTGTTGAAAAATCAATAACAGATGAGTAATAGTTTCTCAGCACACTGCTGTAACCTCTCTGCGCAATGTCTACAATAAAAACATAATGTTTTTATATCATTACTATGTTTCTGATGGAAAAAGTGCAGTGGAGAATGAGGTGTACTTACAGTATTTAAGAAGAAATTTAATTTGTTTTAGATTTGTTTATTCTTGTTATACAAGAGATTCTAGAAGGCAAGATCAGTATATTTGTATCATATAGCATCTTGTCCAACAGGGTGAATACACACAAAGTAAAAATAAATGTTCAAAGCTACTCCATGAACTCTTGTAATGGAACAATATTTTCAAATTATAAACAAAACAATTTATTCTAACCACAAACATTTTCTTCCTCGTGTTAACAAAAATCCTTCTGGTTTTAATTCTTCACATGGTTGATTTTGTTTTACAGCAGGGGTAACCTTTCTGCAAATACAGGCCGATGACATTCACACGAGGATATAAAAAATAAAAGAAGGCCATATCTTGCAGAATAGCACTGTGTACTAAGCTACACATATTGTGGAACACATCAAATACTGTGGAATATAGGTTTCCAGTATATTCCGAGAGAGGCCGATTGTGCAGTTTTTGTGTCAGGCATCACAACTGGCTTCCTGCATAAGAAAATCAATGCGCTGTTTCCATATTACTTAAATACGACAATCACAATACACAAATACACTGGCTGATGCTACTCGTTTACAAAGAAAAACAATTTCATAATCACTTTCAGACTTTGTCAATTATTATAGGTTAGTTACCAATAAGAAGTATTTTATAACATTTTTAAAAAATGCAATAAGCGCAAAGAAATATACTGTTACTCTATTTGGAAACAGCCCCAGTCAACTAATTTGCATTGTCTTTTACGCTCAGGTCTGCAGCACATTATATTCCTCAACAAAAGTAATTTTCCCGTAAGAGGCCATTTTTTATTCGAAGTAAAACACTTTATTTCACTGACAATTAGCTAATTTTGGCACCTCGGGCATTATCAAGAGTTTAAATTGTGCTCTTCCATCTGCCAGCATCTCGTGATCCACACAGCACGACAGCAACGACTTTATGCAATGGAGCCCCACATTATCGTACAATGGTGTAATGACTTACATCAAATATATGAAATACCTAGAACGAAAAAAAGTATAACCCGACTGTGCGTACAGTCATACTACTAGCATACGGCTCGGTCAGCCTCTTAAAACCAATTCGTTTACACCAACCAATTCTACAGGAAATAAAGAGTTCATTTAAAGTATAAAATGGCCTTATGCAGAAAAATGACTTCTTTCACGAATTTCACAGAAACAGACTTATTTGGAATTCTTACATTTTACTGTCAATCAATACAACACAATTCCATCAAAATCTTTAATTTGCCAGGAAGATGTGGACTGAAGTACTAGAGTAGACATATTTAATCCTCCTATTAAGAGTTACTTAAACTGCTACATGCCGCAATGTTAGTTTTAATAACTTTCTCCAGATTTAACACAGGTTGTCCATATTTATTTATGATGAAATTTTCTTGCCCACTGTGATACCTACCTTGCTTCTTTATGAAGTAGTATATAGACTCTGAACTTGTGACAAAGATAAAAGAAGCTCCTACATAATAACAAATGTAAAGCGGTCCTCCACTTGCAGTGCTCCGGTAGGCTCAGTGATACTGCAGGTGGTAGTATGCCCTCGCCTTCCCTCCAAACTTTGAAGTGAATTGCTAAGCTACTAGTGAGGCGAACAACGCTTTAGTGTGAAAACTGAACAGAAGTGTAACTTGACACACCGATCGTTGCCAGATGTGAAAGCAGGGACAACAACCAGAGCCGACCGAGACTCGAAACCCCGTACCGGACCTCCGCATTCACAGTCCGTTACTCACCTGTCGAACTACCGAACCACACGGCAGGTGAAAGAAATGGGTAAATGGTTTAACAACCTATTTTCAGTTCATCCACAGTAGTTTAAACTCTCAGAGTCTTTGCTCACATATTTGCAATATTTGGACTGAGGAACTTCTTTTCCAGATTCCGAGAGATAGGATACGACCGAGTTGGCGAAAAGACTGCTACGACTGCAATCTAATGAAATCTGGGTACACGACACTAGAAAACCTGCAGCAGCAGAAGTAGCAGTGGCAGTGCGGGTGTGTACAGCTCCAGCCTACAGCATGCCTTTATCCGGCAGGGGATCGAGATCCTCCGATTATTTCAGAGTGGTAATTATAGGTGCTGTGAGGGTCACATTACTGTGCCCGTCGCCAGTCTACAGCTACAGGAACCGCACTGTCGCTGCACCTTTTCCAACTTTGTGACGACAGCACCCCACACCGTACTCAGCTGCACATTACTGGGGATGTCGAATGTTTCCGGAAATTTTAATTTCTACAGTTTCTTTTACTGTTCTACCTCTGAAGAGGAATACACCTCCAGCTCTTTCCACGACTACTGTACAGTACACAGCCTCGAGCTACAGAAATAATAGCAGACGCCGTCATAAAGTACAGGGTCCCATACGCTAGTGCACACGATCTGGCTGTCATGAGACCCGAGTTTGGCTCGGCACCGGAGTAGTTGCCGCATCCGACAGTGTGGCGGTGCAAGGACGGTGCCGCCCGCTACGTCCGAGTCGGAAGTAGCGACTCGACTACGGTCGAAGAGTATTCGGCTGAAAGAGTGTCAAATTTCGATCACTCGGCGTGGGCAGAAGCCTGAGGAAATTTTATTAAAACTTTGACACTGTGAGAGGGGAAAAGGGAGAGGTAGTGAGATTTGCAGATTTAGAGGACAAACTTCCGCACAGGCTCAGGCACGGCAGGAATTATGCCACTGCAACTTTTTTCCTGACATTTATTTGTAAAACTTTGTGTGTGTGTGTGTGTGTGTGTGTGTGTGTGTGTGTGTGTGTGTGTGTGTGTGTGGGTGTGGGTGTGGGTGTGGGTGTGGGTGTGGGTGTGGGTGTGGGTGTGGGCGCGCGCGCGCGGGGGGGGGGGGGGGGGGGGCTTGCCCAATGGATTCAGAGGATCCACTTGTCAACTTCTCGTCAGATTCTACAGAAACGTCCACTGCCAGTAGTAATTGGAAACGGGAAAATTGACAAAATGGCACTTTATTGCACTATAATATTAAAAAATCAAATATATGGGCCTGTTGTCGGGAAAGGACTAGCTGCCCATTCTGGCTGCCTCTCTGAATATGCACACTGACTGGCAAAGCAACTTTCCTATCGGACACACTCATGTGGCCCAACGCTGTCCGAGCGCACAGCTGAGGCCGGAGAATAACTGCCTGTTACTTGGTGACCTCAGCACAGAATGGTGGAGCCCTCAGAATTTGAGCATTGAGAAACAAAATGGGACAAAATGTGAAACTGGCCAAATGACCTGTACACACTTGAGATAAAATAAGAGACAATAGGACACGACAGAAAATTGGGGCACAAGAGAAAACTGAAAACAGGCACGAGCAGTCAATGAAGTGTGGAAAATGGAGCTGTTACAAGTGGCAACTGAGAAGTGAGAATTCCAGAGAGGACAGCGTATAACTACAAGTATCTACACATGACTGACATATAACTGACAGTGGACTGCAGAGAAGTGTTCTATAACAACTGATTTTAAATGCCTATGTTTGTGCAAACAAGCAAATATTCGAATACCAATTTTTCTATCAATATTTCATATTTTGCAAGTATGAGCTTGCTGTTTGGTTTAAGCTAGGGGTCAATAAAGACAATAAAATATCTGTCTACAAGTGTAGGTGGGACAGAGGTGACAGGCGCTGGAGGAGTGGAAAAAAAGAAAACAGTGGCCAGAGCGGGTGAAAAATCTGGTACGCAAGGAAATTCAACAGATGATAAAAAGAATGAAACCTGATAAACAACATGGAGAAGGAGAACAATATTACAGGGGAAAGGAGGGCGAGGCGGAGGGAGAACGGTGCACATCGGATAGAACTTGCAATAACTATTAAAATCTGGGGCCTCTGAATTGGCAGACAGGGTGAGTATGTAAGAAAGTGGATGTGTGAAATCCTGTGCAAAAAATAATACTGTGCCGTGTCGTCAGTGTGCTACAGGTCTCCATCCCCCCACAACACGCCCAAACTGTTTTCCGCTCTGGCAACTGGAAAACGATGAGTGAAATCAGTATTAGTGTCAGTGGTGTTGCCTAGTGGTTGGAAGAAAGAACAGGCAACACCCGTCTACAAGTGACCCACAAAACTACTGTCCAATATCTCTGACACTGATTTGTTGTAGAATTGAAATAAAAAATAAAATATGATACAAACTAATTCTTAATCAAAATAATTCCGAGTTTAAACATAATGAGGTATTTCGAACAGAATGACCTCCTCCACACATACCAGCAAGGATTTGTAAAACATCGATTGCATGAAATCCGGCTCGCACTTTTCTCACGGATCGAGGGAGTCAGGTAGATTCAGTATTTGTCCATTTCCAAAAAGTATTTGGCTCAGTGTCACACTTACACTTCTTGTCAGAAGTAAAATTTGTGACTGGATTGAGGACTTTTTGGTAGAAGATACCCAGCACGTTATCTCAGATGGAGAGTCCTCGTCAGATGTAGAAGCAACTTCCAGAGTTCCCCAGGGAAATGTGTTGGGATCCTTGTTCTTCATGTTGTATACAAACAATCTTACAGACACGATTGATAGTAATGCCAGGCTTTTTGCAGATGATCCAGTAATCTATAATGACGTACTGTCTGAAAGAAGTTCCATAAATATTCAGTCAGAGCTCACAAGATTTCAAAGTGTTGCAAACAAAGACTGGCATATGTTCAGACATGTAGAATTGCGCACTTCACAAAACGGAAAAATGCACTGTCCTGTGACTATAATAGCAATGAATCACAGTCAGAATGGCCAACTCGTACAAATACCTATGTGTAAAACTTTCTAGGGATATCAAATGTAATATCACATGGGCTCAGTTGTGGTTAGAGCAGGTGGTAGACATCGGTTTATCGGTTGAATACTGGGCTGTACGAATGGTCATAGGTTTATTGGACCCACGGGAGAGTGTTACAGTGATACTGAAGAAACTGAACTTGCAGTCTATCAAAGACAGACGTTAACTATTCCGAGAAAGTCTACTAACAAAGTTTTGAGAACAGGTTTTGGATGGTGTCTCTGGGAATATCCTACAGCCCCATACCTGTTGCTCACTTGGTGAGTGTGAGGTCAAGACTAACTACAGCACATAGAGGCATTCGATCATTCTTCCTCTGCTCCAAATATGAACAGTGTGGGGGGGAAAAAAAAAAAGAGACTGGTACAGTGGAACGTACCCTCTGTCACGTACTTTTGTGGTGGCTTGCAGAGCACGGATGTAGGCATAGATGTAGAGATGCTGCGACACAGTTTATGTGCAAATGCTGTGTTTACCCACAGCACTCTATCCAAAAAATTATGCAAATTGTAGAGGCAGACCAAGACTCGAAAACAGTAAGCAAGTCGAAACAGATGTGAAGGTGTGGCAGTTGTTTGCAGATGAGGCCTGTACAGCATAAACTAGCATGAGAGCTGCATCAACAGTTTTGGTCTGAAGATTGCCACCACTACCACCTCTAAAATGAATAATTATACATCCAGATTTTCTACAATCATTTCTGGTTGTTTCTCCTAGTTTACACTCTGACTATTACCTTAGGTTCAGAGGAAGAAAGTCACAAGTACTTACATAGTGTGCTTCTCATACTATTCTAACAGTTTAATGATATGAATATAATAAAGGGAAACATTCCACGTGGGAAAAATATACCTAAAAACAAAGATGACGAAACTTACCCGGCGAAAGCGTTGGTATGTTGATAGAGACACTAACAAACACAAACACACACACAAAATTCAAGCTTTCACAACTCACAGTTTTTCCTGCTGAAACAACCGTGGGTTGCGAAAGCTTGAATTTTGTGTGTGTTTGTGTTGGTGTTTGTTAGTGTCTCTATCAACATACCAACGCTTTCGCCAGGTAAGTTTCGTTATCTTTGTTTCTAGATATATTCTAACAGTTTCAAACTTAACTTTTTCTTTGTTATCACAACAATGCTCCAGTCCACAAAAGTAAGGCTACGGCACCTGTGTTCTAAGAAAATGGCTGTACTGATCTCACCTGAACCTTGTCAACCACCTTTGGGCTGAAGTGTGGGGTCAGATACACACCTGATTAATACGCCCACAAACCTGGCTGCTGTTCACCACACTCGGCAAGAACTGCAGTATGAGTGTGTCAAGAACTTACTAGGAGAGCTCCCCAGAAGTGGCACTCACTTTTTTGACACCGCATGTACACTGGTGCAGCTTAGGCCGCCGGTCCCAGATATCGTACCCTGCATCCTAGCTGGCCCTCATTTGTGACTAACTGACAAAAAATTAATCACTATCTTTATTCAATTAATTGTTTTAAATATAATTACTGTTTCATTTGTAAGCCTTTGCTGCATCATTTGAATCATCACATAAACTTTATATTTGCTCCCAATTTGTCTTCCTTTCTTCCTTAGGAGTCTTTGGCTGTGTGAATTTACATCAGTTTCTTTCATTTCACTATTTTATATTTCTAGTCACATTATTGCAGTTGTTCCTTCATCTACCGACTTTGCTCGAACTTTGTTTTACTTATAAAACCAATTAGTTTATAAAAATAACAATGACAGTTATTTCAATAAATATATATTTAAAAAAAGGTAGATAGCAACTGACAGAACACAAACCCAGGATCTTTATCACAGGAGCCAAGGAACTTAATCACTACACTATGCATCAATTTTGAAATTCACAAATGGGGGCCCATCATAGTGAATGGATGTCGGTTGTGACAACGTCTGGGTCCCTAACCTGGTGCAGGGAATGGCAATTGAATCTCAATGTAGACAAGTGTAATGTGCTGTGAATACATAGAAAAAAAGATCCCATATCATTTAGCTACAATATAGCAGGAAGCAACTGGAAGCAGTTAATTCCATAAATTTCTGGGAGTACTCATTAGGGGTGATTTAAAATGGAATGATCATATAAAGTTGATCGTCGGTAAAGCAGATGCCAGACTAAGATTCATTGGAAGAACCCTAAGGAAATGCAATCCGAAAACAAAGGAAGTAGGTTACAGTATGCTTGTTCACCCACTGCTTGAATACTGCTCAGCAATGTGGGATCCGTACCAGATAGGGCTGATAGAAGAGATACAGAAGATCCAACAGAGAGCAGTGCACTTCGTTACAGGATCATTTAGTAATCGCGAAAGCGTTACGGAGATGACAGATAAACTCCAGTGGAAGACTCTGCAGGAGAGATGCTCAGTAGCTCGGTACGGGCTTTTGTTGAAGTTTCGAGAGCATAACTTCACCGAGCAGTCGAGCAGTATATTGCTCCCTCCTACGTATATCTTGCAAAGAGACCGTGAGGATAAAATCAGAGAGATTAGAGCCCACACGGAAGCATACCGACAATCCTTCTTTCCACAAACAATACGAGACTGGAATAGAAGGGAGAACCGATAGAGGTACTCAAGGTACCCTCCGCCACACACCACCAGGTGGCTTGTGGAGCATGGATGTAGATGTAGAACCTACACTATGTTACAGATGGTTTTAAATAGTCGATCCCAAAGTTGTTGCGGTGGAAGGAGAAGGCAGTAAGGAAGATTAGGGTTTAATGTCCCACAGACAATGAGAATGCGTAAAGACAGGAAACAAAATTGGCTGTTTCAACTTTGGTAGGCTACTCCAGCACCTGCCTCGAAGGATTCGGGGAACTGCGGAAAACTGAAATCTGGAGGATTCGCCAGGCACAGATTCGAACAACTGCCCTCCCGAATGTGTGTGCAGTGTGTGTGTTACCACTGTGCCACCTCAATCAGCTGCAGAGGGAGGAGGTGAGAATACCGGCTACGTGGGCTGCGTCTCTGGAAGGAATTCGGCAACAGTTGTTTAGTGAAACTGGCAATACACAAACTGTTTTTTAAACAAGGTGCCACAGGAGCTAGTATTGGTCAAAACTACAAGAAAAGTTCCTATAATGATATGCCTGGAAACCAATACTTGGACATGAGCCGTTTAAGATCCACAGTTCACAGCCTGCATTTCATTTACAGTCAAGGGAAGATTCACAAAAGATGAAATAATACATTACCACAACATCTGCGTGTGGACAGAGAGAAATTCGCACGAGATTGCGAAGGTGAGGCATCGGGATAACTCCAGTATCAACGTACGGACGAGAATGGTCAGTGACAGAATCTTGGGGCTGAATACTTTATCAAACAGATTTAACAGATGACACACGTCGACAACTTCTGCGCAATGAGTTACCGGCACTACTGGAGAATGTTACCCTCGCATAAAGACGACGATCACAGTCTATAAACAGTAAGACATACCCCATTTTCTACAGACTGTGTGACAGCATCTCATCCCGATATTTAGTGGGTGAACAACTGGTCGAGCAGATCCTGTCACACAGGTTCACTGATCGTACATCAGTTAGTTTTCTGACTGTTGGTCATTTACAGGTATCTGTGACCCAGAGACAATTGGCAGACATTACAGGAGAGTATGACATATATGCACGGCTTGATCTAAACAGAACGTGCCAAGTACGCGAGTCACCGTGAAGAACGGTGGAAGGATGCGTCAGGATGTTTGGTAACCACAGGTGGCACTACCTACAATGTCTGCTCCTACATAACAACCAGATGAAAGCGAGAGGACGGATTGGCCAATATTTCAGCAGGCATCGGTTTCCAGACATATCATTATAGGAACTCTTCATTTAATTCTGACCAGTACTACCTTCTTTAGGAACGTGTAACACAGTTTATTTAGTGGAGAACCTAAATAAGACTCATCCCATTTCCCCCAAATTCACCTACAGACAATACATCTGCCATTTCCCAATGAATCACTCTACTCAGTTCTCCACAAGTATTGTTTGCAAATAAAAACAAAATAGAATTAAGGCCTCAAATAGAAATGGAAACAGGCATTGTACATAGCGAATGGTGTAGCGAGAAGTGGGGCAATGGAGAAGCGCTCCGAGTGTCTCCTCTACCACTTTTTGTGCCATTTCGTGAGGGGTAATCGGCAACAAATTTGCAAACTGTCAATAGCGTCCAGTCTTCCTTCGCCAAAATTCTATCAAAAATATACTGAGGAACTATAAATTGTCACAACTGCGATCCAAAGGCCTGTGCTGCCATTTTGCGTCCACGGGAAACTGCTGCCATTACAATAGTACACTAGATTACAAAATTTCACAGCAAACTATGAGCTTACCGTCGGGTCACAATCGGCACAGTGCCAAGAGTACCCGCGCCTCTTCGGTGACTTCTTCACTGGCGGGTCCAAGCACGTGAAATGGAAACACTTTAGGCACTCGTCACATCTGTGGGAAAAATGTAAATGAGATACACAATTTAGCTCAGATGCAATTGAACCTACATATATATTTAATGTTTTTACTCATTATTCAATTATATCTCACTGAAATGTTCTACATTGACAAATTTATGTTTGGGGAGACATCACTCACGAAATTACAAACATCAGGTGGAATATTCTTTCTGGAATTTCATTATATGTTAAAGACCTGTTACATACAGTAACAAACCAAAAGCAGAATTAGGTGTTCCACTGTCGATTCAAATATTACAATTAATCACGAAAAGATAAAGTGTAAACAGTGTTCTTCAAAAAAAATTTATACTTGTGTACCGAGACAAGTTATCAAGTTATTGTTAGCAAAAATTTCAAAAAGTTCTTGTCAAATTACTACAAACGTTTACACAATAATGAACATTCAAATGGACATAGACTACATATTTTTAAATATATGTAATATATAAATATCAAACAACAGAAAATTCGGGATGGAATAATGACAATATTATGAAAAAGATAGATGCTATTCATACAGTGGAGATGCTGAGGGTTGCCGATAAGCACAACTTAAAGACTGTCAGCCAAGTAAGCTTTTGGCAGAAATGGTCTTCTTCGGAAATACACACACTCACACATGCAACTCGCACACGCTCAATTACAGTCGTCGGCTGTCGAGGCTCGACTGCGAGCGGCAATGTGTGACAGGAGAAGTGAGCAGATGGTGGGCGTAAGGGGGAGGCTGGGGCAGGGAGAGGGAGGGATAGCAGGGTAGGGGTCATGGATGGGAATTGCTGCTTGTGGAAGCATACAAGGATGAGATGGGGAGAGGGCAGGGTAGCTACGTGTAGAGGGGAGGGGGAAAGCGGGTGGTGTGGGAAATGAGAGAAATAGAAAGAGTGTGTGCACATTAGTGGAATAGAAGACTGTATAACTCTGGAATGCGAACAGCGAAGGGGATAGGTGTGTAAGGAAAATGACAAATGAAGGTCGAGGAAAGGAGCCCTAAAATGAGGAATGTCCTGCCCACTATCCTTACCACCCCTCCAACACTGGTATTCCGCCACCCGTTGAGCCCCGCACATCCTCCCACCACCACCTATTCCGGTCCAGTCACGAGCATCACCTATCCCATCGAAGTCAGGGCTAACTGTGAATCAAATCACACTGTAACAATACGAGTCAAGATAGATGTAACGGAACTTGAATAGCGTATTTGTCTCTATTGGTTACGGTAGAGAGATTGATCTTTCGGTCCTGTCTGTATATTTACATATAATATTGCATGAATAATGGCTCGGCCAGTGTAAAGCAATCGTTAAAAATGCACGCCGCGCAATTTGTTACGATTTGGTCGGTCATAATAATAATAACATGCTTTTGAATACAATTGAAATATAACGGCAATACCTGTTTAGTGTTACGGGAAATAATATGTAGTAAATTAAAGAGTAAGGTAGCCGATCCTATAAGAAGAGGTAAAATTGGGCATATTGAGGTGTTTTGCTTTATATCGACAAAGCCGATGATATGGCATCTTTTTTTCATTTACTCATAGAAATAAACAAGTAAAGAAGTGAAATCGCGGATAGTGAAGTGTGGTTATTAAATTGAGTACACCTACAGAGCGGTCAGTTCCGGGATAAATCTATACGTATCTCACAAGGGATGCGGTATTGAAATCTCTCTTTTTTTTTTTTTTTTTTTTTTTTTTTTTTTAATTATGTCACGGAGAGTGGGCTCCAATTTATGAAGAGGAGAAAAACGTTAACTTTTACGCAAACTCTTAATATTTGTGGATCGGAGAGAAAAGTGTGTAATTGTCTTACACCTAACAACCATTTGTGGAGGTGATGGCTAAACTAGAAGAGTCAATTACAAAATACTGTATCATTATCATTGACTGTTGGTGTCGAGCAACCAAAACTGTCCATCAAAGGGTTTCAATGGAACTTGGGAGTTAGGGTTCAGGTACTCGCATATACTCCACATCAGAGTGTGAATGAGTGGTGAATGTGAAATAAAACTGTGAACAAAGTTACGTTAAATAAAACAGAAGAAACAAGACAGTTTGGTCGTATCTGTTATTATTCCATAAACTGCAACATTTCTTATCGTTGTACGAAGCCTTTATAGATGATGGTTATGACAATTTGCTTCGAAGGGATCTCGTTACGAATTAAGTTTTGGGGACCTGGACAAGAGGGGTTAGTTTGTAGATCCTAACTACTGCAGCTATTCTGGAATCAGGTGCTACCGTGACCGTTGTGTGTTGTCAATGACTTAAGGTTACCATATCTCATGCTCTAAGATCGACGCGCCGTTCCACTTGGTATAATGCTGCCTCACGGCAACAACAACAACACCAACGACGAAGGAAGATACAGCGGAACGTGATCTACAAGCTATATTGCAATCACTGTGCCGCATTCTACGTTGGAACGACAGCCGAAGCGCCCAGTCGCACAGCATGCTGCCCGAGATGACATTCTTTGTTTCGGTGACTGCTTCGGAGCCGGTGATACCTGGGTTCTTCCTACTGACACCAGCTTTTCTGAAACGCACAGGTGGGAACTACACCTGCAGTATATCCTAAGTTTTTGTAACCCTCCTGGCCACAACCTGTCCTTACAACAACACCTATCCCCTTCAGTGTTCCTACTCCGGCACTACACAGCCCTCTATTCCACCGATGCACCCACAGTTTTTTTTACTTCCCTCCTCATACGCGAATCTCCTCCCCGCCCTCCGCCTAGCTGCGCTGTCCTGTATGCTCTACGAGTAGCACTCACTGTCCCCCACACCTACTCTGCTCTCCTCCCTCGTCCCCACACCGGCCACCTCCTTACCTCGACCACCCTCTCGCCACTCCCGTCATGCGCTGCTGCTCACAGTCTGGCCTTGGCAATTGGAGACTCTGATCACGTGACTACGAGTTGCGTTATTGTCAGTGTACGCAGATATCGTCTATTTTCGGTGAAGGTCTTTTTGGCCGAAAGCTTATTTGCAGACAGTCTCTTTGTGCCTACCTGCAACTTGGCATCTCTGCTGTATGGTGTGCACCAACTAATTTCACAACATTGTTAATATATAAATATGTATGTAATATGTAATGGGGATACATTGCTACCAATAATCTCGATAAGCTCTTTCAAATTTTTATTCGATGCTGTAATGACCATTCAATATATGTTAATGGGAAATGTGGTGGTGGTGGTGGTGCTGGTGGTGGAGGAGGAGGAGATGTTCAAAGAGGGGGGTGGGGGAGGGGGAGGGGGAGGGGGGGGAGGGAGAAGGACATTAGGGCATATATCAAAATTCCCATATATATTTAGCGATTGCAAAGCATTGCCAGGTTTGCTAGTGTTGTATAAAATACATAAGGTGTTCTTAAGAAAATCAATTTAATATGCAGCTGAGAGCTGATTGGAGAGGAAAAATATATGTAACGTTTGAAGCACAAGCACTTTTGCTTTCAAATTGTCACTCGGTAAATAAAAGTGCTCGTTTTATTTTCATTTGATTACCGCATACAGAAACACATCGGTGCATCAGCCGAATGTTTGTGTCGTGCAGATACTATTCTCAAGGATAAAACTTGTTCGACAAATTCATGTGTGAAAAAAATTATCCGTGTGATGAAGTGAGTTTAAATACCTGACACTTCTATTGGGATTGCCTAATTAGTGCTACCACTTCCAGTTCCACCATAGTATTGCTATCTTCAGATGTGATGACAGTCCACAAACAGTTTCATCGTGACATATAAACTCAAGTTGTATATGTACTGCACATTACGAACATTCTGTATAATATATCAATAAAATATTCATCACACCATTACTGTGTCTCTTTTATCATGTGGTTGCATAAAATCTTTAGTGCCTGGGGATGACAGTCCGAGGTCTGAATCAGAGTCCGTGTGTGTGTGAAATTTGTATGGAAAAAAAGTCAGTTGATCTTGAGGACTTGAAAGATCGACAGTTGTAATCTCATCTTGTTATATGAGACTGCACACATTGTGACCAAATAAAACTTTTGAGAAGTTGTTGAAGTTAATTTGAAGATATCAATGTTCTGATTTATTTCAAAAATTCTAGAGAATTTTTTGACAAAGTGGCACTGGAAGAAATGTTGCCAGTTTACGTTCACAGTTAATTACGAGACTGAAATTAATGCTGATAAGGAGATAAACATTATCTTTGGATTCAAAAAATTGACACAAGAGAGCAAATGGAGTCTTAATTTTTTTTGGCGACAAAAAATCAATCTAGAGTAAGAACATTTTTAAACTTCAGTGAAGGGAATGGTGCAATTTAAACACAATTTCCATTCTGTTTGAAAATACGATACTTCGTACCAGATACTATTCATTCAACTGTGCAGAAGTAAAGGCAATCTCTGGTAAAAACAAATTACATGAATTACAACTAAAAAGTGCTAGTACATGAAATATCGTGGGGTAATAGGCCAATATCTCTCCAATAAGAGAAGAAAATTTAACATTGATGAGTCGATGTTTACAAAGAAACAGATGATATGTCAATTTAGTGTTTTTAGAGAGCAAACATTCTGTGAATATCTGAATTGAGAGACTGTAATGACCATCTGAATTGACAGAGTGTAATGAGCACTCCAGTTAAATGTAATCTTTGGGTCGGGAAAAATGAAGGGATCCGCATGTGAATGGTTTCAGAATTTGTTTGGATAAATTATCAGTAATTACCTCTACATCAATAGATTAACACCAAAATTCGGAAAGCATGAGTGTACAAGAAATGGTCAGTATTAAACTTTCCTTGGATGTATGTGATACAGAATCTTTATGCGTGAAACTTGCAACCTGATGGAGAGTAAGTATGTCACCTTAGATCTGAATGTCTGGATAAATTATGAGGTTATCTCATGTTTTGTTCCAGTGCAGTGTCTGGTTTCCTATATCTGAAGGAGAATTTTGTCTGATATTATAAACTATCTAAAAGTCCTCTCTCAATGTGTGTGTATCTCTCTGTCCCTCAGCATCCCTCTACATACTGAGTAACAACATATCCATTTCATATTATTGGTATTCCATTTCTGATTTTCCATTGTTTCATGATGTTCAGTGCCCACATAACCAGAGTTTAAACAGCACAACGAAACTGCTTATGGATTATCATCTTATGTGAAGATGGCAATAATATGCTGAAACCAGTAATATGAATGTTCATAGAAATTAAGCAATTTTAACATAATAAGTTAATATATATCTCACTTTATTAGTATCTTTACTAGAAATTTCAACCATCTGCCTCCTACTTGTGAGATAAGGCTGAAACCACTGACTGAGTGTGCCTTTATTTTATTTTCTTTACACATCAAGTTCTGTAGGATCAAATTGAGGAGCAAATCTCCAAGGTCATGGAATGTGTCCGTACATGAAATTATAACATAAAGGTAATAACAGATAAAAATATAATGTTTATGAACGCAAAGAAAGTCAAGCCATAAATTTAAGTAAATGCAGTTAACAATATAAAATAAAAATTAGCTTAAATTTTCAAGGAACTCTTTAACAGAACAGGAGGAGTGACCCATGACGAAACTCTTCAGTTTCAATTTGAAAGTGTGTGCATTACTGCTAAGATTTTTGATTTCTTGTGATAGCTTATTGAAAATGGATGCAGCACTATACACCTTTCTGCACAAGAGTTGAGGAAGTGTGATCCAAATGCAGATTGGATTTCTACAGAGTATTAACTGAGCGAGAGCTGCTATTCTTGGGAATAAGCTGATATTGTTAACAAGAAATGACACTAAAGAAATTCAAAATACTCAGACTAGTGAACAGGGTCGACAAGAGGTTCACAAATTTACACCTCTTACTGCACGAACCGTCCATCTCTGAGCCAAAAAATATCCTTTTAGA
The DNA here is from genome assembly GCF_023897955.1 of Schistocerca gregaria. Classification (NCBI taxonomy): domain Eukaryota; kingdom Metazoa; phylum Arthropoda; class Insecta; order Orthoptera; family Acrididae; genus Schistocerca; species Schistocerca gregaria. The sequence continues at coordinate 86,261,297 of NC_064929.1, read as the reverse complement.
ATGGGAAGAGTTACTCCAAAATATAATACCATACGACACAAGTGAATGAAAATAGCAAAGCAGACTAATTTTCGTGTCGAATGATCACTTACTTCAGATACCGTTCTAATAGTAAAAACGGCAGCATTAAGTCTTTGAATAAGATCCTGAACGTGGGCTTTCCACGGCAGTTTACTATCTATCTGAACACCTAGAAATTTGAACTGTTCAGTCTCACTAACAATAAGCCCATTCTGTGAAACTAAAATGTTGGGCTTTGTTGAATTTTGTGTTAGAAACTGTAAAAACTGAGTGTTACTGTATTTAACATTAATTTATTATCTAGAAGCCATGAACTGCACTATTTGAAACCGAGCCAATGTTGCACACAACATCCTTTACTACCAAGCTAATGTCATCAGCAAACAGGAATATTTTAGAGTTGCCCTTAATACTAGAGGGCATATCATTTATATAAATAAGGAACAGGAGTGGCCCCAACACTGATCCCTGGGGCATTGCCCATTTGACCGTAGCCCACTCAGACCTCACTTCACAGCCATTCTCAGCACTGTGAATAATGACCTTTTGCTGTCTGTTGTCGTTTATTTTGCTTTAGGGTGCAAAAAACAACTGGGGTCATATGCTCTCAAGTCAAAAACTATAGAACATGAACACAGAAAGGAGTTAAATGACTATACGTCAGTCCCACTTGACATAATAGAAGACAGGAGGGAGTAAAAAGATCTAAAAAAGACACCACACAGAAATGGAGGTCCAAAACTAAAAATTAAATGGCCTTTGCCATATTGCTTCAGTGGATAAAAAGTAAATCGCGGCCGACAGCCCGTGTGTCATTTGGCAAAACAGCTGATAAATCAGACGGCAAACCAGAGTGGGAATGTAAATGGTTAAAAAAAGGGGCAGTCCATCAGAAAGTGGCGGACAGTTAAAACTTGGGCGCAATGTGTACAAAGTGGTAGGGCAGTGGCATTTAGCAAATGACGATGGCTAAAAAGGCAGTGCCCAATATGCAGCTGTGTTAAAATAATTTCTTCCCGACGGGAAGTCTGAGAGGAGGTCGTCCACATTGATTGCTGGGAGACTCCCGTGAAGGGAGGACCATTGGAAATGCCACAGGGACACCACCTCCTGAAGGACGGCAACAAATATATCGTTGGAGGGAATAGAGGTACTCGTGGGCTGAGGTATGAGGACTGCAGTCTTGGCAGCAGCGTCAGCAGCCTCATTTCCTGGCGGACCAACATGTCCTGGAACCAACAAAAACAACACGCTGGCTCCACCAAAAGTGAGCAAGTGACAGTCTTCCTGGACCCGCTGCACTAAGAGATGGGCAGTGTACAGCGCACATAGACTTTGAAGGGCACTGAGTGAGTCTGAGCAGAGACACAATTCAAAAGGCTGCGTTGCCAGATGTACTCCGTGACCTGATAAAAGGTGAATAGCTTGCTGTAAATACTGAGCAGTGTGCCAGAAGCCCATAGCGAAAGACGAGGGTGCCAATGACAAAGGCACACCCGAGTCCACGGTCGGTCTGAGAGCAGTCAGTGTATACAAAGGTACTATCGCGAAGTTCCATGCGAAGGTCGTGAAATTGAAGGCGATAGACCGAGGCTGAAGTAGTGTCCTTAGGAAGTGAATGAAGGCCGAGGTAAACATGGGGTGCTTCACGAAGCTGAGGTGGTGAAGGGTTCACACCCGTCGGGGAAGTTGCAGGTAGTGTGAAGTTAAGCTGCCGTAGTAAGTGCCGAAAGCGGACTCCGGTAGGTAACAGAGGAGAGGAACGAGCCCCATACTGATGATCAAAGAGATCATCAAAGGAGGAGGCACAGGAGTGGGGGCCACGCATAGCAGACAAATGGCATGTGTACCTGCTGAGAAGAAAGTCAGGGGAATAGGATAGTGGTAGTTCAGCAGCTTCAGCATACAGACTCTCAGCCGGGCTGGTGTAAACAGCAACTGTGGCCAAACAGATGCCGTGATGACAGATAGTATTCAGAGGGTGTAAGAGGGATGGGTGTGCAACCGCATAAACAAAGCACCCACAGTCGAGTTTTGAACATACAAGGGAGCAGTACAAACGGAGGAGCGTGGTTCAATCGGCACCCCAGGAACTACCATTGAGGACACGTAGGACATTGAGGAACCATGTACAGAACACTGCCAGGTAAGAGACACAGGAGGACCACAAGAGTTTCCTATCAAGCATGAGCCCCAGGAATGTCATAGTTTCAAGTAAAAGAAGAGCAATGGGCCCAATATGTAGACACGGAGGGAAAAAAAATTCATATAAATTCATACAGACAAATCAGTGGAAAAGCGAAAGCCACTGTCGTTGCTCCAGGAGTGAAGACGATCGAGACACCACTCGAGATGCCGCTCAGTAAAACAGGTTCGTGGAGAACTGCAGTAGATGACAAAATCGCCAACAAAAAGGGAGCCAGAGATGTCTGGTGGAGACAGGTCGCAATGGGGTTAAAGAGGATGACACTCAGGATAAAAGTGTCCGACAAGGCAGAACCCACAATCACCCTGAAAAGTTGATCTTATAAAAAAGCCTGAAGGAAACAGGGCAGGTGGCCACGGAAGCCCCACGTTCAAATTGAAAAACGTGGCCACAGTCACTGGTGGACAAAGTAAGGAGATGGCCAACTCCAGAACACCGTGCTCCAAATTCACACTGTGCATTAGTCAGTAAATTATGAGGCTCGAGTCACCATACCAGCCAGACACGAATCACGCGTTCCGTCACCTAGCAAATGCAGCTGGAAAGAGAGGTGGGGTGGTAGCTAGAAGTAACGTTTTCGACCTTATCAGGCTTAGGTACGGGTATGACGGTGGTTTCACACCAGACTCCAGGACGTGTGCCCTCCGCCCAGATGCGGTTGTACGTGTTAAGCAGAAAGTGCTTGCTCACACGAGAGAAGTGGTGCAATGTCCGAATGTGGAAGGTGTTTGGTCCTGGGCAGAGGATCGGGATGAACTGAGAGCACGATTTAGCTCCCTCATAGTGAAAGTGGCACTCACGATTCAGTGAAGAGAAGTGTATCACCTGAGCCTCTTCTGCTCGTTTCTGATGGAGGAAGGCAGGGTGATAGTGTGAAGAGCTCGAAACTTCTGCAAAATGGTAACCCGAGGTGTTAGAGATAGCAATAGGGTGTACAATAACATCATCTGCTACTGTGAGGCCAGAAATGGTAAAACGGCTTTTGGTCCCAGAGAGCCATCGGAGGTTGGACCACACGGCAGAGGAAGCGGAGGAACTTGGGAATGAAATCTAGCTACCTCGTTTGCTATCCCGAAGAATGCGACAACACTTTGAACGCACCTGTTCATAACGAATGCGCTTTGTCGCCATAGGATAACGATTAGAAATGCGGAGAGCACGTCTCCGTACGCGAATTGCATCACGGCATGCCTCAGTCCCCAAGCGACGAGGACACGACGTGGTAAAGAGGAAGTGCGAGGAATGGAATGTTCTGCAGCAGTAAGTATAATGCTGGTGAGATTGTCCAACTGGTCATCACAACTGGGGCAATCTCGTTCTCCAAAGGTCGCCAGGGAGAAGCAAAGCTACCAACCGGCAATAGTAAACTGCTATTTGTGCACGCATGTAGATGGGGTAGGAGTCAGCAGACAGAGATCACACGGGAAACGGTAGTTCGAGTAGGTGTCAGAAAGAACGGACCACTCGAGACGGTGGGCAAGCTGGGCTGTGCAAAAGGAGAGGGTCAAATGGGAATACAAGAGCGAGAAGTCGGAAACAGAAATGGGTGCTCCAGTGTTAAGGCAGAAAAGGTTGAGTTGGTTAAGAAGGTCAGCCAAGAAGGTACCTCTCTGGCAGGTCCTGGGAGAACTCCAAAGGAGATGATCTGCATTAAAGTCACCGAGTAGCAAGAATGGGGGAAGTAGCTGCCTAATAAGGGCCAACAATTGTATCAACACCTTTCTGAATAATAAACCTATTTAATGTGGTGAAGGACTGACTGTCTCCAGTACATGAGACCACGAGGAACCGTGCTGGAATCATTAGCCTCACTACGTCAGAATGAGATTTTTACTCTGCAGCATTTCCTGGCAGATTAAAACTGTGTGCCCGACCGAGACTCGAACTCGGGACCTTTGCCTTTCGCGGGCAAGTGCTCTACCGACTGAGCTACCCAAGCACGACTCACGCCCCGTCCTCACAGCTTTACTTCTGCCAGTACCTCGTCTCCTACCTTCCAAACTTTACAGAAGCTCTCCTGCCAACCTTGCAGAACGTTCTTTCAGGAGTGCTAGTTCTGCAATGTTCACAGGATAGCTTCTGTAAAGTTTGGAAGGTAGGAGATGGGGTACTGGTGGAATTAAAGCTGTGAGGGTGGGGCTTGAGTCGAGTCTCGGTCCGGCACACGGTTTTAATCTGCCAGGAAGTTCCAGTTTAGTCTTTGATTGTCTTTTTAATTCCAGTCATCAGCATTTCAGGTGAGAACTTTAGGTCATTTTACAGTGTAAGATTTCATGCTTAAACACATGCGAAAATGTTTAAATATCTGGCATTAGAATTTCTGATATTACGTACCACCTTCAGAAATTCACAAATACTGAGTCCTATTAAAAGTGCACTGTCACTCATCATTTCATTTTATAATAAACATTGTTTCTACCTGCCTTGTAACTAACAATCTTTCAATCTCCGAATCTTGTTATTGAGATAATTTATAGAAAGAATGGCTAATAAAGTACGTTTTTAATTTTCCTTTGAATTAGTAGGGATTCCTATTTTCTTCGTGCATGTTAGATTGGACCATGTTGAATGTCATACCACCAGAGTACATGACTCCACTCGAGCCTTGGAGCGCAAAGGTGGGCAAGAAATTACATATCTGCTACAAAATCTTAAGTAACTGCTAAGTCACAGTTTTTCACAATAACATCTTTTCAGTATTCTTTTCGGTATCTGCCCGTGATTTCAGACACAACTAGAAATCAGAAGTAGCAAATAAAACTAGCAATGAAACATTCAAGACTGTCCGCCATCTGTTGACAACAGTCTTTACTTCTTTCTATGAACTTTGTGCCATCTCATCGAATATAAACTGTTCTCAAGAGTCACAAGTAGGAACTAAAACTAGCATTTAAGCACTGTAACAATGAACGCCACATGCCATCAGTTTATTGACATTTTCACACTATGGATGTATAAGTTACCTATGTTGAAGAAATGAACAGAGAACCTAATTTGCTATCGCAAAAACTAACAATTTTTTAGCTGGCAACAGCACTGATATGTTTAGCTAGTGCACCATATTAGAAACCCTCCTCCTTGCGAAATTTTGGTTGTGGTACAAGACTGTAATCTGCAGTGTTACCTAATGTTTACATTGGCACCATGTTTATGCGTATTAGCATAAAAAGTAGAACTGCAAGGTAAATTAAGAAAATATAAATAAGACAACGAGTATTTTGACGCGCATTACACACATATATTTTACATCGACTACGAAAAATGCAGAGCCAACTATGTAACTTTAACCAAATGTTTAAAAGTAGTGTATTCATATGACAGAATGTTTTTCAATACTACAACACACAGGTAAGCTTTTTGTAGTTGTTGACTCAATATTCTTAGTCAATGTTTTAATACAAATGTGTAAACAACAGTATACCGTCTTGTGGAATTACGTGACGAAGGTACACAAATGATAGTGGATTTCAGTGCTCGAACTTGTGGTGTCACAAGGCTTAGGCCTGTCCCACCCCTCATTAAATCGACCAAGAATTATACGAAAAATTGTAAGAACAATTGGTATTATTATGTTCTTTAAGTTTGCTTTTTGGGTTTTCAGAAATACTGTGGGAAGAAAGTTTATTTATGTTGCAAATAACGTGGAAGACGTCGCCCAAAGATCACCACGAACGTTCGACGTAGCGGCAAGTGGGCAAGGAACAAAACGAATGCTGCAAACTACCGAAAGCCACGGAAGAGCCCGGACCGCGAGGGTGTCGAGCTTCCTAGGTCGTTGTCGGACAACATCAAAGGAAGAGATATTCTGCTTTCCCTTTGTAAACAGATCGATCAAGTCTCGAAAGGTTCGTATAAAACGTGTAGGCGGGTGACACATTAGGTGGGACTCGATGCCTGTAATACTTCCACAGTTATTAAAAAGTTGTTAAATGGCAAGACCAATAGTTCATCATTTATACAGATAAAAAGTAGTAAACATATAGGAAAGGAAGAGTTGCGGCGTCAGAACGAAAGGTGATACATCGCTCAGCAACAAAGAAAGACGTAAACCGCGGGCGTTACGTGGTGAAAACAAATCAACAGATGAAACATTAAGTCTGTAATTAAGCATAAAGCCACGTAACACTGCAAACTTTACGCATACTTGAAGATTTTCAAATTTCATGACACACGTGTAGGCACGAAATCTCATACTTGGAAACGACCATAATGTTGAAAAAGTAACTGTGACAAACAGCAGCCGAAAATATCGCACTCGACAACTACCTCTGCTCGAGAAAACGTTACTGGAGGACAAATGTCGTATCTACCGATCTCTGTGTGACCACTACGTTCACTGGGCCGCACGCCTCACCTGACGAGGTTCTGGTTGCTGCCCGGCCCGCCGCAAACGTCGCAGCGCGTCATGACGTCGGCGTCGCCGCGGCCCCTCCTGTTTGCGGAACCGGGGCCGGCCCCGCCGGTGACACTGCTCGCCCCGCTGGAGCGCCGCTGCACCTCGGCCTGCTGGTGCGCCACGATGGCGGCCACCGTCGGCTGTGGGGGGGACGTCACTGCGAACGTCTCTGTGCTCGACGTCGCCACGAACATCTGCTGCGCTCCCGTCGGAGAGGCCACCTCTCCCGGCGGCAGCGGAATCGGTTTGATCTGCGACAGGCCGTAAGGACGTTATAACACTTCACTGTGAAAGTGAAATACACTGAAAAACTCTATTGAGGAAACTATTAAATTGTGGTGGTTGTTGTCTTCAGAATTCATATTCAGAGAATCGGTGGAAGAAGTAGAAGAAGGAATTGTGATAAACGGAATAGGATTAAACAACATTCGATATGATACTATTGCATTTGCTCACTCTATCTGAGCATTACAACTATTAATGGATATAATTGTAAGATATAGCAGTTAGTTGCTGTTGTTGTTGTTGTTGTCTTCAGTCCTGAGACTGGTTTGATGCAGCTCTCCATGCTACCCTATCCTGTACAAGCTTCTTCATCTCCCAGTACCTACTGCAGCCTACGTCCTTCTGAATGTGCCTAGTGTATTCATCTCTTGGTCTCCCTCTACGGTTTTTACCCTCCACACTGCCCCCCCTCCCCCCAATGCTAAATTTGTGATCCCTTGATGCCTCAGCACATGTCCTACCAATGGGTCCATTCTTCTTGTCACGTTGTGCCACAAACTCCTCTGCTCCCCAATCCTATTCAATACCTCCTCATTAGTTATGTGATCTACCCCTCTAATCTTCAGCATTCTTCTGTAGCACCACATTTTGAAAGCTTCTATTCTCTTCTTGTCCAAGCTATTGTCCACGTTTCACTTCCATACATGGCTACACTCCATACAATTCTTTCGGAAATGACTTCCTGACACTTAAATCAATGCTCGATGTTAACAAATTTCTCTTCTTCAGAGCCGGCTAAGGTGGCCGAGCAGTTCTAGGCGCAACAGTTTGGAACCGTGCCACCGCTACGGTTGCAGGTTTCTAATCCTGCCTTGGGCATGGATGTGTGTGATGTCGTTAGGTTTAAGTAGTTCTAAATTCTAGCGGACTGATGACATCAGAAGTTAAGTCCCATAGTGGTCAGAGCTATTTGAACCATTTTCTTCTTCAGAAACGCTTTCCTTGCCATTGCCAGTCAACATTTTATATCCTCTCTACTTCGACCATCATCAGTTAATTTGCTCCCCAAATAGCAAAACTCCTTTCCTACTCTAAGCGCCTCATTTCCTAATCTAATTCCCTCAGCATCACCTGAGTTAATTCAACTACATTCCATTATCCTCGTTTTGCTTTTGTTGATGTTCATCTTATATCCTCCTTTCAAGACTCTGTCCATTGCGTTCAACTGCTCCATCAAGTCCTCTGCTGTCTCTGACAGAATAATCATACAGTAAAGCTGAATGCCCTCTGCAAAAAATTACGTCTGGAGTTTTCCCTTGCTTTCAGCCGTTCAGTACCTGCACAGCAAGGCCATTTCGGTTAGTGTTACAAGGCCAGATCAGTCAATCATCCAGCCTGCTGCCCCAGCAACTACTGAAAAGGCTGCTGCCCCTCTTCAGGAACCACGTGTTTGCCTGTCCTCTCAACATATACACCTCCATTGTAGTTGCACCTACAGTACAGCTATCTGTATTGTTGAGGCATGCAGGCCTCCCCACCAATGGCAAGGTCCATAGTTCATGGAGGAGGGGGCGGGGTATAATAATTAAGACATTTTTGTACCCGATAAATGTGTGTCGTAGTAAAAGTGTTGTTTCAGAACTAACGGTCCCTTTCTCTGGACAGAGAGACAGACAGGCTGATGGCATTTTAAAAGAAAGGTGACCTGTGGTTTATTAGTTTCATAACATATGTAACCTAAATCATTTCATTCAGGTACAGGAGACAGGTCAAAATTGTGGTAAAATTTCACCATAAACCATAGAACAGCTGATGTTAACAAATAGCACAATTACAATAATACAATTTTGTTATAAATACATACAATTAAAAAATCTAACATTTAATTACTTCTTGTCCACTTTTACGAATTATTCTACTGAATAGCAGCACTTCTCCCACAGAGTCTGCTGTAGTCTTGTTTCTACAATCTCTAGCCTGGTATTACATGTGTTTTGCCCATTAACTTGTCATATATTGCCATCCCCATAAACTGTGGAGTTCGTGTATGTAATTTCAACTGGTGCTTAGGTTACATAACATTATTTTTATTTCTCATGTTACACGAGGTCTGTTCAGAGAATTCTGGAAACCCATCCACAAAATTTTTTACTCGTTGCACACGGACTCCGTCTGCGAATGTTCTTTTATCTCGTCTATCGTTGCAAATCATCGTCCTTTCGATGGAGTTTACAACTTTGGAATTAAAAAAAGCTCGCAGGGGTCAAGTCTGGAGAGTATGGAGGCGGAGACAGCACAGTGACTTTTGTTTTTTGTGCAGTAGTCATGCACCAATGGGGATAAATATGTGGATGCGTTATTGTGATGCACGACCCACAAATTGTCTCGCCACATTATCTCACAGATGTCACGACACATCCCGACTGTAGCACCGATTAACAGTTTGTCCCTGTGGCACGAATTCGTGATCAACTAATGCTTCAAAGTCAAAGAAAATGATTAGCACAGCTCCGACATTTGGTCTGACCTGACAAGCTTTTCTTGGTCTCGGAGAATCTTTCTTGACTCAATGGGAAGATTGAACTTTGGCCTCATCGTCATAACCGTAGACCGACATCTCGTCGCCAGTTACCATTCTCTTAAGGAGCATCTCTTTCTCATTTGCACGATCCAAAAGCTGTTAACAGGTTACGAGGTACAGGTTTTTTTGGTCTCGACTCGTGAGCCGTGGGACGAACTTGGCAGCAACATGATGCATTTCACAATGCTTTGTCAGCATTTCATGACAAGATGCGACTGAAATGTTACATTCTTCTGCAATATCTCGGACAATCAGTCTTCGATTGCCACGAAAAATTACGTTGTTGTTTCTGACATGAGAATTGTCGATAGACATCAAAGGGCATTACAAATGAGAGTCACCTTTAATTTCTGTACGATCATTTTTAAACCGTGTGAACCATTCGTGACACTGAGTATGAGTCAAGCACTTATCACTGTAGGTTCCCTGCATCATTTGGTGTGTCTCTGCACTGGTTTTCTTGAGTTTCATGCAAAATTTATTGCAGTCATATTGCTCCTCAACCTGTGCCATCTCAAAATTCACAAACTATACTACACAACGCTCTGCTCAATACAGCACTGAACAATAACTAAAATGCATACAACAATGAAACTTGTGGCAGTTACACATTCAACATGCAGGCGTGTGCAGGGATGCAAACCGCATTTTGCTTTGACACGTCACTGGTGCGAAATTAAGAATGTTCCGGAAGTTTTTGAGCAGACCTCATGTCTGTTGCTAAAATGATTTTTCTCCTCAAATAATTTTGGTCTACTTTGTATGAAGATTATAATTTCATAAACTTATGTAGAGGAAACAATTAGGACTTCTTGTTTTTGAACTAATGGGTGACAAGATTCCGTTTGCTGTGCAGTACACATGTATCTGATTTTCTTTCTTTCTTTCTTTTTTCTTTTCTTTTTTGCTGTTTCCATATTCGAAATACACTATTTGAACTTCCCCAGAAAATCTGACAGGTTCAAAATAACTATGATATGCTGCTTTTCATGTATTTAAGTCAGTATAATTGGCTAGTACTTGCATTGAAAATGCACAACTGCTGAATGTGCTTGATAATAGGAAGCCAATATGAATATTCCAGCTTAAATTCTTTTCTACATTTAGTCCTAGGTATTTGATCGTGTGAACTTTTGTCGTAAGTTGATTGTTATTTTGTATTTTAATTTTCACACATTTTGAATGTTTTGGTTTAAAATAATTGAGCAACTCCATGTAGGGATATCAACGATGTACCAAAAGATAGATTGTTACCTACCATAAAGAAGACACTTCAGGTTGCAGACAGGGACAATTGAAAGGCACTCGCATGTAGTTCTCGGCCACAGCCTTTGTCAGTACGGGGAGGGGGAGGAGGGGGCATTCTGGTCCAAGATGCTAGAGTTGGTGGTTGAGCGTGTGTGAAGAGCTGTCTGGATTAGTGAGGAGAGCGGAATAAGCAGGAAGTGGCAGTCAGAACAGTTGGGACGGGACAGAATGGGAACTGTGGATCGAGTGCTCCGAAGCGGTAGTGTGCTCAGAGCACAACTTTAGACACGACGAGAGCAGAAACGAGTTTACAGTGTCGCCGAGCCGTTCAAGTTTATAAAATGCCGAGGAGAAATTATTTCGGAAAACTCGAATAGAGTTCGGCAGAACTGTATACGTGGGAAGAAAAAGGAAGCTCGGACATAATTGCAGAGAGAAACAGTAGAATATTGGCAGAGTGCTAGCGAGATGTGCGCCACTTGAACATTAAGTGGACTCGCGACAACAGTGCTAGGAGGAGGACCTGGGAAGGGGTGGTGCAAGCCACAAGGAGACGTAAAAGTAGCAAACCAGAACAGTGAAATAAAGAGCTGGTAAGGTGGCGGGGGAAAAAAATCCTTCACAACAGAGATACAAATAACTTTTTTCTTCTTCTGCATCTATTCACACTTGACACAAAGTGGACACTTCTGATAATTTTCCCCCACTCTTGTCAGTCCCACGTGTCATCTGACAGTTCTTTTCCCTCCGATCCCATCAAATGCAGCCCGCTGTTCTCTTTTCGAGCTTTCCAGTTCACCTGGAGCCTTCCACAGACATCTCGATCATTCTCCTCTCGAGGTACATCTGGACCAATTGAGTCTTCTCTCCTGCACTTTCTGGGACACTTTGACAAGTTTTAGAGTTCCGTGGCTTTCCTCATTTGGAATAGGAACTCCACACATCCACCTCAACATCTTCATCTCCAGTACATCTATCTTTTGGTTGTTGCCCGTGGGTTTACTACATACAATAATGCCTTCCCTTGACTCTGAGGTTCTTATTTTTGTCACAAACGATTGCAGACTTCCTTTACCAATTCCTCCATCTACCTAGCACTCTGTGATCTAGCTCAGAATCCAGATTTCCATTACTTGCCAAGAGTTGATCTGATATATTTGAAGCGGACTACCCCCTTTAGGCTGTGCCAGTCCATTGTGCCCACGTCGTCTTCCTCGTTTCCTCTGTTTCTCTCCTGCTGACCTTAAGGCCTCTGTCCTGCTAGTGCTCCCCTCCAGTCTTCCAGTTTGCACTCCGCACCAATCTGCCAGTGCTACACAAAACAATTTTGTCCGCTACCACACGCAGCGAGATGTCCGATCTCGAATCCTTCTGACAGGACGCTCGTAACGAGATCAGAGACGTAGGTCCCCAGTGGAGATCCCCGATGTGAGCTGAAACGGATAGGTATCCGATATGTCACAGCTACAAGACTTCTTATCCTCATTCCAATTTTAGTACATGTCTTAAACTCACTTCTCTGACATTAGCTTCGTCCTTGTAAAGGGGTACAGACAAATATGGTGCAATAATGCTACTGGAAGTTGGCTATAACTTGATATTGAGATTACTTTTGAACAGACCCAAACAACAGTTTGGGACCAATAGCTCGCTTTATTAATGGTAGTACCAACATGGAAAACTTGTGAATAGGCTGTGGTATGCAGTGGGGAATTTACTTACGATTTTTTGCAGGGGTGGGGCTTGGGGGACAGGATGGAAAGAAGAAAAGACAGTACAGGGGTGACAGTAATGATTGAAAATAAGGGACAGAGGTTCGGAAGGCAACTACTGAGAGAGAGGAGATGGAAAGAGAAAATAACAGATGGAATGAGTAGGTGGTGTGGGGTAAGAGGAAGGCAGGAATGGGAGCAGGAGAGGGACAACAGAGACTGTAGGAATCAGTTACCATTGGCACAATTCAAAAAAGTTTGCATTCGGACATAGGGCGAGAATCTGGACGAGGAGGGTCACACAGTCGGCCACCTTATATCGAGAGGTGTGCTCTGTCTCCTTGTGATCCGGTCTCCTTCTGTCCACAGCCTGAAGTTAGGCAGCCACTCGAGTGGAAAGCCATGTGGCAGTCCCGGCAAGGTTAGTGTACATTGCGGCTGCTTTCACAAGCGGCTCCACCAGTGAAGGAGTAAGAAATGTCACTGACACGGCCAGAATATGAGACGCAGACAGATTTGTGGTATAGGTCTCGTACCCGTGACTGATAGACTGAAAAATGCCATTGTAAAAGCATTGCATAAAAAGGGGGATACGTCGGATGTCAGCAACTACCGCCCAATCTCTTTTCTGACAGCTCTATCAAAAATTTTTGAGAAAGTAATGTATTCAAGAGTAGTCTTCCATATTTGTAAAAATAAAGTACTAACAAAATGTCAGTTTGGTTTTCAGAAAGGTTTTTCAACAGAAGATGCTATATACGGTTTCACTGATCAAATATTAAATGGTCTGAATAACCGGACATCACCCATTGGTATTTTTTGTGATCTCTCAAAGGCCTTTGATTGTGTAAATCATGGAATTCTTTTCGATAAGCTAAATCATTATAGTTTGAGTGGGGCAGTGCACAAATGGTTTAATTCATACTTAACTGGAAGAATGCAGAAAGTTGTAATAAGTAGTTCACGTAATGTTAAAACAACAGCTGATTCCTCAAACTGGAGGGCTATCAAGTACGGGGTCCCACAGGGTTCAGTCTTAGGTCCTTTACTGTTCTTGATATACATTAATGACTTACCATTCCACATTGATGAAGATGCAAAGTTAGTTCTTTTTGCTGATGATAAAAGTATAGTAACACCACCCAAAAACCAAGAACTAAGTGATGTAATTGTAAATGATGTTTTTCACAAAATTATTAAGTGGTTCTCAGCAAACGGACTCTCTTTAAATTTTGATAAAACGCAGTATATACAGTTCCGTACAGTAAATGGCACAACTCCAGTAATAAATATAGACTTTGAACAGAAGTCTGTAGCTAAGGTAGAACTTTCAAAATTTTTAGGTATGTCAATTGATGAGAGGTTAAACTGGAAGCAACACATTGATGGTCTGCTGAAACGTCTGAGTTCAGCTATTAGGGTTATTGCAAATTTTGGTGATAAGAATCTCAGTAAATTAGCTTACTATGCCTACTTTCAGTCACTGCTTTCATACGGCATCATATTCTGGGGTAATTCATTGTTGAGTAGAAAAGTATTCATTGCTCAAAAATGTGTAATCAGAATAATTGCTGGAGCCCACCCACAGTCATCCTGCAGACATCTATTTAAGGATCTATGGATCCTCACAGTATATATATTCACTTATGAAATTTGTTGTTAATAATCCAGCCCAGTTAAAAAGTAATAGCAGTGTGCATAGCTATAACACCAGTAGAAAGGATGATCTTCACTATGCAGGGTTAAGTCTTACTTTCGCACAGAAAGGGGTAAATTATGCTGCCACGAAAGTCTTTGGCCACCTACCAAACAGCATCAAAAGCCCGTAGATAGCCAACTAACATTTACAAATAAATTAAACGAATTTCTAGATGACAACTCCTTCTACTCATTGGCTGAATTTTTAGATATAAATTAAGGGGGGGGGGGGGGGGGAGATCTCAAACATTAGTATCATGCAATATTTTGTGTAATGCAATATCTTGTACAGACATTTTTATTAACCTGACACGTTCCACATCATTACGAAGTGTTGTATTCATGATCTATGGAACAAGTATTAATCTAATCTAATCTCTTTACAGGCTATGTCACCAACATGGTGGCCATTTTGAAAGCCGCCCTCTTGGATTCAATCCAAAACTTCAAATGGCAATGGTGTCATGTGACAGATCAAACAGATAGAGAATTTCACCAGAAAAACAATGCCGCACTTATTTTAAAAATAGCTTTATTCATCCTCGGGTTATATCCAATTACCTGCGGCAGCAATGGGACGCTCGGCAGCGTGAGTATTGCGTACTGAGAAGTCATAAAATGGAGTTTGAAATGGTGCAAAGTGACTATCCCATGCCTGATATGTTACATGTGTTTAACTGTTAGGTATCATATACTCACGCTAATGTTTTAATCATTGTTGCCTTATTTACAAGTTACAAAGTGTCGTTAACACACGAAGAACGCATTGAAATCAACTTGATATCAGAAGAAAGAAGCACACAGGTCATTGTTGAGGATTTCAACAGTCATCACCCACCCAGACAGTCCATCACTCACAGCGCAGTTCCCAAGCTTTTGCCCAAATTCCGAGCAACAGGTTCTGTTGCAGATAAACCTAAGGCTGGAAGACCAAAATCTGCCAACGATGAAGCAACAACAGTGAGCGTGTTGGCATCATTTAGCAAGAGTCCGCAACGGAGTACTTGTCGCCTGTCACAAGAATGTGGGGTTAGCCATACCTCGATACTGCGAATTTTATCGCAGCACAAATGACACCCGTACAAAATTCAGCTGCTCCAACACCTGAACGAGGATAACGCAGACCATCGGATACAGTTCACAGAATGGGTGACACAGCAGCTGCAGTTAAACCCACGTTTCCCCTATCAGGTGCTGATCAGTGATGAAGCCAATTTCTTTATCATTGGTAAACGAACAAGAAGAATCACAGATACTGGTCCGACAAATCCGCACTGGATTGATGCTTCCAAAACGGTTGGCTCAAAAGTGATGGTCTGGTGTCGTATGTGGGGTACCAAAGGCTTTAGAACTTCTTAAAATTGATGGTACATAAACAGCTAACGGTTATCTAAGGTTATTGGATGAAAAAGTATTTCCCTCGTTGTTAACAGAGGATGGGACATTTCCAGAATTCTTCCAGCATGATGGAGCCCCACCACATTATGGGCACAATGTGCGATCATACCTGGATGTGCAGTTCCCTCAAATTCAGCCACATGTGTTAGTCAAAGTTCATCAGGACTGGGTTCGGAGGATAGCATTAACAATCCAACCAACAACATATCGAGCCATTCCTATGACTGCTGGTGGTCTCTCGGGACTGTGAAACATTGGCGCAATGTCTCTTCGGCACGTAACAAACATGCTGCCTAGCGTCCCACCGCTGCCACATGTAACTGGATTTAAGCCGAGAATAAATAAAGCTATGTTTAAAATAACTACGGCATTGTTTTTCTAGTGAAATTCTCTATCTGTTTGATATTTCACATGAACACATTACCATCTGAAATTTTGGAGTTGAATCAAAGATGCTGACTTTCTAGATGGCCGACATGTTGGTGACATAGCATATAAAGTTTCCCCCTTCCCGTTCCTCGTGTGTAGGGACTTTGTTTCCTTGTTTGTTACTCCATTTGAATTTTATGATGGTGTTTCCAGACTTTTGGACCACACTGTAGTTTAAATGCCCAGAGTAAAACCTTGAAAAGTCAAGCAGCAAATATAGTTTCGTTAACTACTGAATTTGACACTCTTAATAATAAGGTAGAAAATCTGAGGTTAGATTTAAAGAGTGAACTCACTAGTTCTTTGAATACTCACATTAATCAACTATTTACTGAATTTAACCAGAGACAGGATAAGCAACTTCTTGAAAGAGAACGCAGGTTGACCTAAGGAAGTAATAATGATTGTTATTATTGTTGTTGTGGTCTTCAGTCCTGAGACTGGTCTGATGCAGCTCTCCATGCTACTCTATCCTGTGCACGCGTCTTCATCTCCCAGTACCTACTGCAACCTACATCCTTCTGAATCTGCTTCGTGTATTCATCTCTTGCTCTCCCTCTACGATTTTCACCCTCCATACTGCCCTTCAATACTAATTTGGTGATCCCTTGATGCCTCAGAACATGTACTACCAACCGGTCCCTTCTTCTTGTCAAGTTGTGCCACAAACTCCTCTTCTCCCCAATTCTATTCAATACCTCCTCGTTAGACATGTGATCTACCCATCTAATCTTCAACACTCTTCTGTAGCACCACATTTCGAAAGCTTCTATTCTCTTCTTGTCCAAACTATTTATCGTCCACGTTTCACTTCCATACATGGCTACACTCCGTACAAATACTTTCAGAAATGACTTGCTGACACTTAAATCTATACTCGATGTTAACAAATTTCTCTTCTTCAGAAACGCTTTCCTTCCCATTGCCAGTCTACATTTTATATCCTCTCTACTTCAACCATCATCAGTTATTTTGCTCCCCAAATAGCAAAACTCCTTTACTACTTTAAGTGTCTCATTTCCTAATCTAATTCCCTCAGCATCACCCGACTTAATTCGACTACATTCCATTATCCTCGTTTTGCTTTTGTTGATGTTCATCTTATATCCTCCTTTCAAGTCACTGTCCATTCCGTTCAACTGCTCTTCCAAGTCCTTTGCTGTCTCTGACAGAATTACAATGTCATCAGCGAACCTCAAAGTTTTTATTTTTCTCCGTGGATTTTAATCCGAATATTTCTTTTGTTTCCTTTACTCGATGCTCAATATACAGATTGAATAACATCGGGGAGACGCTACAACGCTATCTCACTCCCTTCCCAACCACTGTTTCCCTTTGATGTCCCTCTACTCGTAGGTTTGCCTTTCCTTAATCTAGCTTCTACAATAAGTCGTAAGGTCAGTATTGCCTCACGTGTTCCAACATTTCTACGGAATCCAAGCTGATCTTCCCCAAGGTCGGCTTCTACCAGTTCTTCCATTCATCTGTAAAGAATTTGTGTTAGTATTTTGCAGCTGTGGCTTATTAAACTGATAGTTCGGTAATTTTCACATCTGTCAACACCTGCTTTCTTTGGGATTGGAATTATTATATTCTTCTTGGTTGCATATTTCCATTTCATCTTCATCTGCAGCCTCTTCCATTTCCATAATATTGTCCTGAAGTACATCACTCTTGTACAGACCCTCTATATACTCGCACCTTTCTGCTTTCCCTTCTTTACTTAGAACTGGGTTTCCATCTGAGCTCCTGATATCATACAAGTGGTTCTCTTCTCTCCAAAGGCTCTCTAATTTTCCTATAGGCAGTATCTATCTTACCCCTAGTGATATATGCCTCTACATCCTTACACTTGTCCTCTAGTCATCCCCGCTTAGCCATTTTGCACTCCCTGTCAATCTCATTTTTGAAACGTTTTTATCCCTTTTTGCCTGCTTCATTTACTACATTTTTTATATTTTTTCCATTCATTAATTAAATACAATATACCTTCTGTTACCCAAGGCTTTCTACTAGCCCTCATCTTTTACCTACTTCATCCTCTGTTGCCTTCACTATTTCATCTGTCAAAGCTACCTATTCTTCTTCTACTGTATTTCTTTCCCCCATTTCTGTCAATCGTTCGCTAATGCTCTCCCTGAAACTCTCTACAACCTTTGGTTCTGTCAGTTCATCCAGATCCCATCTCCTTAAATTCCCACCTTTTTGCAGTTTCTTCAGTTTTAATCTACAGTTCATAACCAAAAGATTGTAGTGAGAGTCCACATCTGCCCCTGGAAATGTCTTGCAATTTAAAACTTGGTTTCTAAATCTCTGTCTTAGCATTATACAATCTATCTGAAACCTTCGAATATCTCCAGGCCTCTTCCATATGTACAACCTTCTTTTATGGTTCTTGAACAAAGTGTTAGCTATGATTAAGTTATGCTCTGTGCAAAATTCTACAAGGCGGCTTCCTCTTTCATTTCTTACCCTCAATCCATATTCACCTATTATATTTCCTTTTCTTCTTTTTCCTACTATCGAGTTCCAGTCACCCAAGACTATTAAATTTTCGTCACCCTTCACTATTTGAATAATTTCTTTTATCTTATCATACATTTCATTAATCTCTTCGTCATCTGCGCGGCTAGTTGGCAAATAAAATTGTACTACTGTGGTAGGTGTGTGCTTCGTGTCTATCTTGTCCACAATAATGCATTCACTATGCTGTTTGTAGTAGGTTACCCGCACTCCAACGTTTTTATTAATTGTTATACCTATTCCTGCACTACCCCTATTTGATTTTGTATTTATAACCCTGTATTCACCTGACCAGAAGTCTTGTTCCTCCTACCACCAAACTTCACTAATTCCCACTATATCTAACTTTAACCTTTCAATTTCCCTTTTTAAATTTTCTAACGTACCTACCCGATTAAGGGGACTGACATTCCTTGCTCCGGCCGTAGGATGCCAGTTTTCTTTCTTTGATAATTATGTTCTCCTGAGTAGTCCCCACCCGGAGATCCGAATGGGGGATTATTTTACCTCCGGAATATTTTACCCGAGATGACACCATCGTCATTTAAGTATACTGTAAAGCTGTAATATTGATTATTCAATGGAAAATTTCGGGCATTAGTACACAAGCTGTTACTACACAAGTTGTCAGTTCACGAGTAAATAATGTAGAACAAAAAAATAGTCAGCTTTTACATTACAAACATAAGACGTCTGGTGGAACCATTTGAGCTAACTAGAAATCGAGAAATTACCGAGAGAATAATCTCTGGAAACATTGTGACTGTTGCTTTTTCCAAACCTGATGATACTAACAAGGTTATAGACATCATGGGAGAGGAATTCAAACTTCTCCATGACAAGGTAGAAAACAGAATAACTTTACCTGATGTTGTGTAATGTAGTAAAGTGGTGATTGTTTTGTTGTGGGTAGACACAAAATTTAACGAAAAGTACCAGTTTGCATTTGCTCAAGTGAGGTTAATATCAGATTCGTGGAATCAGGACAGATTTACATCTGTCCCCAAGGGACTTTAACGTTTGGCCGGAATGACGACTGCCGGCTCCCAAGTTGTTTTTGGTGTTCCTATCCTGCACTGAATTCCCTTCAAAACTCAAACAATACTATGATTCTTATACTATCCTCTGGTCCTATTGCTTCTCCATCCTTGTCTTTACTTGACTGACAAGCAATGGCTGCTGCAAATCACTAATATCAAGGCCATACTGCTTCTTGCAGTAATAGCAATAAGTGATTGTATCACTATTCGTGGTCTCAAAGGTGTTACGCATGCTTACGGTCCACATTACGTAATCAATTGAATAAATTATGTTGTTATATCAAGTCAGAACTGAAAAATCTATTAGTGGTTTCATAATATGCTCTCTAAAAGCAGTTGGATTCTGATTTGATATATCTGCAGTTACATCCATAACAATTAGTGCCCGATGTAGATGTAAGTCGATCACACGCTCCGCTCTGGTCTTAAATCCCACCATCAACATAGAATTAGAAGAGGTTCTCGAGTATTTAAGTCACCCATGCGCTCTGCTCTAGTCAGCGAGGATCTCGAATCCCAGTATCAGAGTATAGTAAGGTCTTAGTTTGGCCTAAGCTGTTCTTTGAGAGTTACCAAGAAATATTAGATTAATATAAGATGGAAACGTGTATGAGACATTACATAACATAATTTTTTTACCCTTAGTAAGATATAATATAAATGCAATTCACCAGCCGGTCTCTTCCACCATCCACGTATATTTAGGTTTTTAGTTTTGCCTAAATTAGCCTTTGTACGTAATGTCTTCACCAGTTTTTCCATACAAACCTGTGTGTAGAAGAACTGATGAATGCCGACAGATAATAAGTAACAAAAGAAGAGTGGACAGTATAATATGATGGTATTATTGAGACACAGTGATGTCAAGGCGACATGAACTGAATTAGAAGATGTTATATGTGTATAATTTTCTATCTTATATTAAAAACAAAGATTCCAAGACTTACCAAGCGGGAAAGCGCCGGTAGATGTGTCTGTGTATGTGCGGATGGGTATGTGTGTGTGTGCGCGCGAGTGTACACCTGTCCTTTTTTCCTTTTTCCCCCCAAGGTGAGTCTTTCCGCTCCCGGGATTGGAATGACTCCTTACCCTCTCCCTTAAAACCTACATCCTTTCGTTTTTCCTTCTCTTTCCCTCTTTCCTGAAGAAGCAACCGTCGGTTGCGAAAGCTAGAAATTCTGTGTGTGTGTTTTATTTATTGTGCCTATCTACCGGCACCTTCCCGCTTGGTAAGTCTTGGAATCTTTGTTTTTAATATATTTTTCCCATGTGGAAGTTTCTTTCTATTTTATTTACATCATCATTAATTTTCTATTTTTATAGAATATTTTATACCTTTTATGTAATGTGATGTAAATGGGGAGGGTTGTATCAATTTTGAAAGGGGTGGGTAGTGTTGGTAAAAGCATGACTTACACTACACACACACACACACACACACACACACACACACACACCACACACCTTTCAGACAACCCTCGCAGACAAGCATGACTGATTCTTCACCATCTGCCATTTCATAGGGGTTGCTCTGATTTTTCTTCGGGGACTTCATAGGTGAAGGTGAGAGTGGCCATTCTGTAGGAGACGTTTAACATCATACCTCCTCCGGCTTCTCACTCAAGTACCGACAAAGTAGGGATCCTGGGGAAGGGGGCTGGGAAGGGTTTACCTGTCTTTGGGGCTATCTTTTTTCTCTTCTTTGATCTTAGCAAATAGTTCTTCTTTTTTCTTTCTTACTTCTCATCTGAGTACCGGTCTATCTTTCCTTATTTCCAACAAAGTTTCAAGACTTACCAAGCGGGAAAGCGCTGATAGACGGGCACAATAAAATAACACACAAACATACACACAAAATTACGAGCTTTCGCAACCGGCAGTTGCTTCGTCAGGAAGGAGGGAAGGAAAAGGAAAGATGAAAGGATGTGGGTTTTAAGGGAGAGGGTAAGGAGCCATTCCAATCCTGGGAGCGGAAAGACTTACCATAGGGGGAAAAAAGGATAGGTATATACTCACGCACACACACACACACACACACGCACACACACACACACACACACACACACACACACACACATCCATCCATACATATACAGACGCAAGAAATATGTCTGCTTGTGTCTGTATATGTATGGATGGGTGTGTGTGTGTGTGTGTGTGTGTGTGTGTGTGTGTGTGTGTGTGTGTGTGTGTGTGTGCACGCGCGAGTATATACCTATCCTTTTTTCCCCCTAAGGTAAGTCTTTCCGCTCCCGGGATTGGAATGACTCCTTACCCTCTCCCTTAAAACCCACATCCTTTTGTCTTTCCCTCTCCTTCCCTCTTTCCTGAAGAAGCAACCGTTGGTTGCGAAAGCTCGTAATTTTGTGTGTGTGTTTGTGTGTTATTTTATTGTGCCTGTCTACCGGCGCTTTCCCGCTTGGTAAGTCTTGGAATCTTTGTTTTTAATATATTTTTCCCATGTGGAAGTTTCTTTCTATTTTATTTCCTTATTTCCATACGCATATACTTCTATTGCCCAAGTCGTCCTCATTTTCCGTGGTTCCCAATAACCTCCAACTTCTTTCATATAGAAGTAGGCTGCAGAATCAGGATACACAAAAAACACATCTACATACACACAAAGATACACTTAAACACAAACAGGAGAATTATGAATTAGAAACCTGAAGAGATGTCAGAAAGAACCACCAAGGGATTTGGGGAATAAAGATCTATGTACATATTACATTGTTGATTTGTGACGGTTCTGCATCGTTATTTTTTGTTGTGTACATCTGAGTCGATGCACATATTACATTGTTGATATGTGGTGGTTCTGCATCATTATTTTTGTCGCTCTCAAATATATATTTACATGTGCCATGCTAGTCCTTTGAGAAAAGGCATAGTATCTACTGGGAGTTGGTAAATACAGGTAGACGTAGCATCTACTGTGTGTGGGCATGATATCAGTTTATATGGTAAAAGTGAGGAGTGAACGAGGACTCTAGGGTATTACATGAAGTATTAGAAAGTGGAACAGACATGTAATGCAGATTTTTAATATTACCAGTGAATATTTAAGAAAAGTATTCATAAAGATGTATGCTAGGGCAATGAACCAGAAGGCCTACTCTAGAAGAATATGGAGGGCACACTCGACATTTATTGGATGAGGAAAAGGGTGGATAGCAGGTCTATGAAAGCCTGACATATACTGCGCAGACAGGGGCACCGAGAAGGGGATTGACCTGTACCATAGGAGGATAGGAATAAGAAAGGGGCGTACCAACCAAAACGGAAGGAGAAAGGGTACTCCTACAATCAACCCATGTAAGATATAGGTACTGTTCCTAAAAGGAAAAAGAGCAGTATTGTGGCAGAAGTCACCCGTTTAAAGAGATGAACCTGGTAAGTTTGAATTCTATGCAGCACTAGCATTTTTACGTTTTAGATTTACAAGTGTCAGAAGATGGGAACACTTCATTCTACCTAGAGTTCCTCCGGATCACGATAAGTAATGAATAAGTACATACTTAGGAAAAAACAGTATGGGATGTAAGAACAAAGGAGTTTTTTTGGAAAAGAGCTAACTCGCAATACAGATTGAAAGGTACACATTTGGTAATTGCGGTAAAATATGTACGGTTATTAGTAAAAAGAGAGGTACTGTTAAAGGATAAAGAATTATCTCGTGTAATATTATTGTACATAACGAATACGTATAAAATATTGCGTGTTCGACCTAAGGGGAGGGATATGTAGTGCTTCAAGAATTTCGGTGTAAATTCTAGAAACACTCTGCCTTCAACCATCTCAAACACCTGATATTTTAGGTTCGAGTGCGGAGAGTGAGAACGTTTCTACCTATCTAGCTGTTTCTGTTTGCAGGTCGCAAGTTTGTTATTTGAAGACTGTAAGAGGGACAAGTCACCGGCGCCACAAAAGATGTGAAGAGAACTTGACGAATAATTGTGTCGTATTCTTTGATGTGTTACTGTCTGTGGTGATTGTAAAAAAAGACTAGTGGACAGTTGAAAGTAGTTTCCTAAGGACATTCGTGTATTGGACTCACTTGCGAATAGAGACTTTTAAATTTTTTCACGTCTCGGTTACGATCGAAGCGAGACACATGTAAGCTATTTCGGAGAAGTGTAAATGATTCTAATGTTCGAAGAATAAGTTAGCTTGCAGAAGTTATTATCTGTGAAAGTGGAAAATATAAAGTGATGGAACTGATAAATATTCTGCGAGTACACAAATTACTTCAAGAATAGAGAAGTATTTTAATAAATTCCCTTAACCAGCTACAGTCTTCGGAGGAGCCCGTGGAAGATTGACGTAGCTGACTACCCAGAGAAGAGGATCGGCTACACACAACGTGCAATTTAACAGATGTGAGACATGTGTACCTTGCAACCCAGTACCACACTGTCTCTTAATATCATCCAGAGAACATCAGAACAGTTAATAAGAGTAACCCCAGCATGAGGTAGAACGGTAGATTGTAAACCGTTACGCTTTTGTCTGCAGTGAATAACAGTATTTTTGCAAAAAACTAATTACTAAATTTAACATGGAAAAGAAAAGAGAAAAATATAATTATTTTATTATTTGTGGATGTGGATGTGATAACTTGGTTACTGCAGTCAGATAAACAAAGGAGAAGCCGTTGACCTCAAATAGTATATATGTGGCCTACTGTTTGAAAACTCCACAAGAAGATTTCAAATTTCAGACTGTTGGTCAGATGAAAGATTAAAATTTACTACTGTTTTGGTTTCTTTCTTCAGCAGAGCCTGCACTTTCATTAAAACTTATGGTTCACTATTAGAATAAATTTAGAACAATATTCTGATTGAAGATTTTCTATGGTTTTCCCACTGCAACTGAACTGGACCCACCAGAGGTTTTCTCCAAAATAGTATAACACTACTGCATTTGGAAAAACTGGGTGGTGCCGGGCACTTCAGTCTCTATCTCACCAAACCTAGTCTCGTTACTTGCTTTGACATTGCAGGTAAAGTGTGATGTACTGTTCATCCTGTATGGGCAAATACAATCTCCTCTGCTAAGCAAGCTCATCTTGGCAATATCTCTATCAGCTTCTTCGGATGAAATATTCTCCTCTGTGTCAAAATATTTTTTGCCAAAATTTTCACGGTCAAGGTCATCCTCTCATAAATTATTAATTTTGATAAGAGGACACAATTTATTTTTATGTAAGGTATCGCTTTTCTTATCGTGAGCTCTCACAGGATGTCTCAGTGATAATTCGGTAAACTTGTTATGCACACATTTCTTTAATTATCTAATGGGGCTGCATGTAATGAAAGATGAACTCGCCCTAAAAGAATCGTGACTTCACACTTCCATCCCTGTGTTAATGAGTAAACACCTCAACTTAGCGTGGCAAGTCAGCAGGGTACATGAAAGACAGTTCAAATTATTGCAGTTTCGTATTTCATAATTTCCACTACATTCTCAACACACACCAACAGTTTTCAGGAGTGGTGCATGTGGGTATTCCAATATAAGTTTGTCAATTCCCTAGCAGAAAATGTAATTTAGTTTTCACAGTTTAGGCTTTAGGAAGGAGGTGTTCCTCTGTGTACAGTTGTCTAGGAGGTATCAATTTTGTACAGCACTTCATCAGATAAATAGATCAGACACAGGGGGTGCGCATAAGGGATAAGGAGGATATCAGAGCACAGATGGATCACGTTCTCTTCTCAGACAACGTACCAGAGTGAGGCAGAAGACAATGCGATAGTTGTAGGAGGGCAGGGAGGGAAGGCGGAAAGTGAGTCTGAGAGATGGGCAGGACTGGGGTAATTGAAGGCACTGGAAATCTAAAGACGGTAAAAATTGCCGTGAAAATGTGGACAAATTTGTGTACCTGACAGAATCTACTGTACGACCAGAAGAAATGAGAGAAGTGAAGGGATGGAAGACAATGCACTGGAGATAAGGACAACATGTTGCATTATTAAAGGCAGCAGAAAGATGATCTCGACAGAAGCAAAGATCAGATGCTTCGAGGCAACAGTAACTAACGTAATATTATATGTGGTCAAAACGGTGACACGGGAAGAATGTAGAGTAGGAAGAGGATAGAGACAAAAAACAATCAGATAGATAATGGGTCCAGAACAGAGGAACTGAGAGGAAGACCAAAAGAAATGAATGTACGATTTTAAGAAGATGAAATGAGAAGTGATCACAGACTTGCTGTTGTTGTTGTGGTCTTCAGTCCTGAGACTGGTTTGATGCAGGTCTCCATGCTACTCTATCCTGTGCAAGTTTCTTCATCTCCCAGTACCTACTGCAACCTACATCCTTCTGAATCTGCTTAGTGTATTCATCTCTTGGTCTCCCTCTACAATTTTTACCCTCTACGCCGCCCTCCAAAGCTAAATTTGTGATCCCTTGATGCCTCAAAACATGTCCTACTAACCGGTCCCTTCTTTTTGTCAAGCCACAAACTCCTCTTCTCCCCAATTCTATTCAATACTTCATCATTAGTTATGTGACCTACCCATCTAATCTTCAGCATTCTTCTGTAGCACCCTAATTCGAAAGCTTGTATTCTCTTCCTGTCCAAACTATTTATCGTCCATGTTTCACTTCCATACATGGCTACACTCCATACAAATACTTTCAGAAATGTCTTCCTGACACTTAAATCTATACTCGATGTTAACAAATTTCTCTTCTTCAGAAACGCTTTCCTTGCCATTGCCAGTCAACACTTTATATCCTCTCTACTTCGACCATCATCAGTTATTTTGCTCCCCAAATAGCAAATCTCCTTTACTACTTTAAGTGTCTCATTTCCTAATCTAATTCCCTCAGCATCACCTGACTTAATTTGACTACATTCCATTACCCTCATTTTGCTTTTGTTGATGTTCATCTTATATCCTCCTTTCAAGACACTGTCCATTCCGTTCAACTGTTCTTCCAAGTCCTTTGGTACCTGACAGAATTACAATGTCATCGGCGAACCACAAAGCTTTTATTTCTTCTCTGTGGATTTTAATACCTGCTCTGAATTTTTCTTTTGTTTCCTTCACTGCTTGCTCAATATACAGATTGAATAACATCGGGGAGAGGCTGCAACCCTGCCTCACTCCCTTCCCAACCACTGCTGCCATTTCATGTCCCTCGACTCTTATAACTGCCATCTGGTTTCTGTACAAATTGTAAATAGGCTTTCACTGCCTATATTTTACAGACTTAGGGACTCAGATAGCATGACAGAAAAGTACGACAGGTACTGTGCAGGGCACGAGGAAAGTCTGGTGCAAAAACGTGTTCACAGGTGAGAGTTGCACGAGGTTGAAGACGAAAACTGCAGAAATAAGAAAGCTACAACCAATACACGATAGATGAAGAAAGGGACAGTCAGTATTTCAGATGAAGAGTGGGGAGGAAACACACCTTTATTTTGATGCGGGGCGCCTCCCCCTGGGCAAGCGGCGGCGACGGCTGGTCCGGGTTGTCCATCTCGAAGCTCTTGCGCTTACGTTTCCGCTTGTGCTCGCGCGGCTCCCCGTCGGGCGAGTAGCGGTGGTGCTTCTCGCGGCGGCGCTTCTTCCCCGTCCGTCCCGACGGCACTGCGGTGCTGGCACCGTCCGCCCCCTCCCCGTCTGCTGCCACCACTTCGGCCGTCTCGTACAGTTGGGGATCCAGCGGCTTGATCGTCACCTGGGTGTGCAGACGACAGTTACGGCAACCCCCTTTCACAGAGATGCCATTCTGACAGGACAGCCATGAAGCAGTGTACAAAGAACAGGGTTATCTTTCAACAAAATTTTGACATGTGAACATACAAGTTTCCAGCCAGGATTATAAACAATAAGTTACAAATCAAACAAAAGCAACACACACACACAACTGCAGTCTCAGGCAACAACAGAGTGGTTTCAGTTGCCTGAGACTGCAGCCACGTGTGTGAGTTGTGTTTGCATGTGTGTGTGTGTGTGTGTTTTGTTGAAGGCCCGTGGCTGAAAGCTTTAATTGTGAGAGTCTTTTTGTTATGCCTATCAGCGACTCAGCATCTCCGCTATATGACGAGTAGCAGCTTTTCTTCTTATAATACTATTGCACAAGTAACGCTACATGGGCAGCGAATGCCCTGCGCGACTGGAAAAAGGGCACAGATTATTGCTATTCACAAAAACGGTAAAAGAACAGGTGCACAGGATCAGTAACGCCTACCTGTTGCAGGATCCTGTAAGATACTGTGACATTCCTGGTGAAAAACAAGTTTCTCCCATACGATTGTTACAGATTTGTGAAAAACCACTCGTACGTAACAAAGCTTGCTTTATTTCTACTCGAAGTAGTAAATGTAAATTCAGTCCTCCTGATATCCGCAAAGTGTTCAACAGTGTGCTGTGCTGTCCGCTTATAACTTAGATACGGTCATACGAAGGTATCTGATTGGCTCAATGAATATTTCACAGACAGAACTCAGCACATTATAGTGGATGGCAACTCTTCCACAGAAAATAAAGTAGCAGCAGCAGCTGTTTCTCAAGCATGTGTAGTAGGACTCTAATGTTCCTAATACGCACAGACCATTTATCGTACAGGATCAGAAGCACTTTCACTAATGGTGCTGTTGCACCATCTACACGGGGGCACAAAAAAAAAAAATTTCCCGGTTAAAATTACGCTTTTCCTCAGGTGAAAATACTCTTATTCCCAGATGAAAGTACACTATATTCCCGGTGCAACAACACTGTTTCTGTATTAAGTGACTCCCTCGGAGTTGCAAACGTGTCGATCCCTCAAATGGTGGAGGATTTATACACTGGCATAGAACTTCTCAGCACTTTAGGAAACAAAACCCAGCAAAAAAACAACTCATTTTAGAAATATCTTTGACTGGTGGCAACATTTACACTGCACATTTCGTATTACAAAGTATAAACACAAATTCCACCAAACACAGCATTGAAATTGAGATTGACAATCACACCTCACGTCAAATTATGTTGCCGGCCGATGACAGAGATATTCGTAACATAGGAAATGTGATGTAGCCAGCCAATAGCACTTCACGTGCCATACGGATTTTTCCCCCGCACACCAGTTTCTCCGAACCCCACAGGTGGGAGCTGGCATTACAGCACGTCTTCGGTTCTCCCACCCACCTGGCCTCAATTTACGTCAATTCCTTCGGTCTCGACGTTTCTTCACAGTAACTATCCCTTTCTTCACTCCCTTTTAGTTTTCTATATCTTTCATTTTCTGATCAGTCCCGTCTTTTCCCATCGCCTCCTCCCACTTCTATCATGTACAGTGTGTTGTGTTGGCAGAAGAGCCAACACCGTGTAACTAGTAGAGGCCGAAATGCATGTGTTTCAGTTCACACAGGCTAGAGCGAGGAGGGAAGAACTATATTGACGTGAGGTCTGGAACATGACAAGGAATTAGAATTCAGAAAGTGGACTTACTTAACTTTAATCCATTAATGATAAACGTCGCTCTTGACGGTACGCGATTCACAATATTCTCTGTTAGTAACTGAATATGGCGCCTTGCTAGGTCGTAGCAAATGACGTAGCTGAAGGCTATGCTAAACTGTAGTCTCGGCAAATGAGAGCGTAAGTAGTCAGTGAACCATCGCTAGCAAAGTCGGCTGTACAACTTTGGTGAGTGCTAGTGAGTCTCTCTAGACTAGACCTGCTGTGTGGCAGCACTCAGTCTGCAATCGCTGATGGTGGCGACACGCGGGTCCGACGTATACTAACGGACCGCGGCCGATTTAAAGGCTACCACCTACCAAGTGTGGTGTCTGGCGGTGACAACACACAGTGCACTTAGCTTTCCACTCTTATTAACTGGTGGAGATGCCTGGCAGTAATCTCTGTCTCATGTGTTACCCTACCTCCCACCTTTATGCTCTCAGGTTTTCAAATCTCACCCGATGCAGTTCCCAACAATCAGTCTTTCCTTCTCATCCTGTACGGTATGTCTCCCCCACCCTGCGGTTCTGGGTGACTTTTCCAAAATCTACCCTTTTTCCTACCTCTCCATTCCTTTTCCCTCACCCTCCTCCCTTCCCATTTGACCCTTCTGCGAGAGGAAGCAGCCACTGACTCCAAAAGCACACACATTTATTTAACCTTTATACATGTTTTGTCCTGCTGCTGCTGCTAGGTAAATAGACTTTCTAATCCTTTGATTTACACTACAAACAAATAATGAACCACATTAATACCAAATTTGACTGAAATTGTGTTAAGCTTCTATGTCACCTCCACCCCTACAGGTGATAGGTAGTAATTATCTACACACAAAATTCTGCAATTGTACGCACAGAAAAGAACTGAAATTTCATCGTAATCAGAGGATAGACACAGGGAGGAATATAAAATGAACAAACAAATATTCATTTTCATATATTAGACTGACCAGTTTCAATGTCACTGTCATTATCCAGAATTGCTTATTAATACAAAACAGACAAACATGACTTTAAATACAAAGACAAACTGTAGATACAAAGTCTCAGGTAATTAATTGACAATAACATTAAAAATATGTTACTCGTGTGTAAGTGTTCATGATGCATACTGTTTTTAGAGTACACATGTGATCAAAAAACAATGTTCCAGCCCGCATTGTCTAACTTCTTCATTACGCTGTTACGACCGATGATACGATGTGTTACCGACTACCTGACGTTACACTGGAGCACTCTGAATCTTGTCATTATGACAAAAATCATATATAGCTATTATCGAACAGTCGTGCATTTCAATTGCAGGGCATAGCTCGTTCGTGTGCAGGTACTTTAACTGAATATTTGCATTAGATGTGCTGCAGAGATGCAGCTAATCTGTGTGCACGACAGTGCTTGCATGGATTGGCACAAGCTGTGTCCGACCACTGCCATCTGCGATAAGTTTCTGTGAAAGATGTTGTAAGTCTGGTCAACACATAATGCATATTACAATTGTGTACGACACTGTGCACATCACAAAATACTCTGTCCAATTATCTGCATGCAATCTGGTACCTTTTACAAACGAGTTCTGCCCCGAAACATTCGCCGACTGTGTAACAGACGTCTCTGCCAGCGCATCTCTATATATCGATATGCCCGGGACACATTCGGAACACAAACAGTGCTCCAGTCAGTTCTCGCACAGAAATTAACTGCGACGAACCGTTACTGGGCCACTTCTGCTAAGGTGTACAAATGTCGAATAACAGCCCCATGGTATGTTATTTGTATTATAATGACACAATTAAGTGCAACAATTTAATGGGTACAGTTGATATTTCTTGTAACACTGATAGTGACTACGTTATAAATGAGTTCAACAGTGTCAGCTGGCACACTTCAAAATTTTATTTTTTGATTTCGTCTATGGTCTACAAACACAGGCATATACATATGGGTAAAAGATTTTTAATGCTGGGACTTCGAAACTAGGATTTATATTTTTTCATTTAAAGTGACACGTTTGATTCACATTCGTCTGTTTCGTGTTAGTAGGCAAATGCTTAATAATGATTGTAACGTATCAAATAAGTCTTACAACACTGATCCTGTAGATTTTGTGAAATATCGCACTAATAACAAATATGGTAAGGAAAATTCTGGCAGAACGTAAATAATCTAAGAGTACAGGAGACTGTCTACCAAACAGCAGAAGTATTGCCGGAGTCCAATGCTAGCAGCTGTTTTATGCCACAATCGGCTCTAAGCGACCTTGTGGCTGTCATTATATTCCGTCTAGTATTTTATCTATTTGACAATCGTGTTATACTTTTAAATTTTAGTTTTTATGCCTGTGACATTTCTGGTTGATATGAGCACTTTTGCTCAGAAGTTTTTAACCACAGTGAGATTACATGTATTACATGCAACTTTTTATTCTGATAAAGATTGCCCCAGTGCAATCGAAATCGTGATCAATTGACAATCGTGTTATACTTTTACATTTTAGTTTTTATTCCTGTGACATTTCTGGTTGCTCAAAAGTTTTTAACCGCAGTGAGATTATATGTATTACATGCAACTTTTTACTCTGATAAAGATTGCCCTAGTGCAATCGAAACCGTGATCAACTGAAAAAACATTTGTGAAACCAAAATGGCTGTATATACATCCTGTAATAGTTGTTAGACAAGTGTGTGTGTGTGTGTGTGTGTGTGTGTGTGTGTGTGTGTGTGTGTGTGTGTTCCTCTAGCTTGTTAAAGGATTTTTCAAACGCTAGAAAATTTTCATTTATTTCCGCGTGCCTGTTAACATATGCACGCATGCCAGCAACGCCTGATATTTTTACATTCCATTAACAGATTTCTGCAACAAACAGTCAAAGTAATCAGTAGTGTGTTTTCAGATATTCAGCCCAGTCGTCAATCACATTTTATGTACAATAGTTTGACAACTGGCACAGCCACCTGCTTCATTCAGATTCTGTGAGCAGAGCTGTGCCGTTTCGTGTACTCACTGCTGGGACACCGACTGCACCGTGCAGTACTGCCAGGGTCACAGTCGCACTGCTATTTACCGTATTTACTCAAATCTAAGCCACACTTGAATCTAAGATGCACCTGAAAAATGAGACTCGAAATCAAGGGAGGGAAAAATCCCAAATCTAAGCCATACCTGAAAAATGAGACTCGAAATCAAGGAAAAAAAATTTCCCCGAATCTAAGACGCACTTGAAATTTGAGACTCGAAATTCAAGGGGAGAGAAAATTTTTAGGCCGCGCCTCCAAATTAACAAAGTTGGTCCATTGTAATATGAGTCACAATTTAGGTCGAATGAATGACAATACAGCTACAGCAGTTTGGTTCGAGTCATA
The DNA here is from genome assembly GCF_023897955.1 of Schistocerca gregaria. NCBI lineage: Eukaryota > Metazoa > Arthropoda > Insecta > Orthoptera > Acrididae > Schistocerca > Schistocerca gregaria. The sequence continues at coordinate 86,229,001 of NC_064929.1, read as the reverse complement.
AGCTTAGCAGTTAAGCTTTACCAGGTAGCCATTGATATGCATCAGGTGTTCTGTCCATATTTATTTATTTCCTTTCTCACGTGCCTCGTCTGGTTTGAATTGACTGCTTATTTTTCTTTGATCTGATAAGTGCCGTTCTCTTTGTTATAGGTGTTTACGTCACTCCAAGCTGAAAATGCATTACTGAACTGTGTCATGCATTGTTTGTCCCATTCTGATCATGAGTGTTTACGACCTGTCGTTGCTTGCAGCATGTCTTGCTTTTGTGTGCGCTACCACCGCTTACACAGTTTAAAATAAATAAGAGGGGAATCGTCTCATTAGCGATACAATGGCAAGAGATTGCTATTTGTTGTTACTTACACTGCTGCTTTCTTTGATAACGATCAACAAGAACCAAATAATAGACTGCGTATGATAGAAGATGTTCTGAATGAGAGTTTAGCGAAAATTTTTCTCTGTTTGAAAATCTTTGCAGATGCCTCTTTAGTACATTACATTCTGCACAGAAATTAGAGTCATCTTAGATTTAAAAATTTAATAAATTGCCGTGCTTCATTTCTGCCTGTATCACTATTAGGCATAAGAATAATACCAATATAAACATGACACGATATGTATATTCTTCTGCGTTTGCTGTTGTCTCACTCTAGTTTCGTAGTTTATTAGGCAGACAGGATTTAAATGAGATAGCAGCAAACAGAGAGGAATACAAGGCAAAATGTTTATATTCGTATTATTCTTATGGTAAAGAGAATACTGCATGTGATTCACAGTTCATAAAAGTTCCTATTAGCAACCATCTCTACTCACAGGTAGGAAAAAATTAAGAACGTAAAGTTGGCCATATTGAAAATATCCCAAAGTCTTGCTAGTCGGATTTTCGTAGTACATTGAAATGCTGCTACATTTGAAGATGAACAATACGGAATTTGTATTTACTTCGTTGGATACTGTATGAAAATGCAGTGGGCGAAAGTCGGGGCAGATAATAAAGCTCATCTTCCACCTTTTTTTTTTTTTTTTTTTTTTTTTTTTTTTTTGACACAGAGGTTTTTGGCGCCAGTATTTATCTTTGTGCCTGCAAAGCATACCTGTGTAGCGCTATATATATTCGATGGCAGAAGTTAGTTGTGGCGGCACCTACCAACATTTTTCAGAACTTCCGCTTACTTTGCACTCGATTCTAAGCCGCAGGCGGTTTTTTGGATTACAAAACCAGGAAAAAAAGTGAGGCTTAGATTTAAGTAAATACAGTATACTCCGGGGTCAACGGTAACAATCTGTAGAAGACAGTCGAGTTAATTGCCAAAGTACTGTGGGTAAATGCTACTGACATCTTGAATGCGAAAACACGTGACAGATCAATTGGGGCGATACAATTTGTAGCCGGCAACTCACCTTGGGAGTGACCTGCGGGTCAGAAGAGCCGGCTCCGGGCTCTGCGGACGACTGACGACCACCGGAGCTGCCTCCCGACGCGTCCTTGTGGCGCAGCTTGCGAGGAGCGTCCGTGTCCACACACTCCACCTCCGAACCGGAAGACTCCTTGTCACATTCTGAGCACTGCCTGCAAACAGGTTACAACTGACAGTATAAATTGGTCGAGTGAAGCAAATGCGTGAAGTGATACCGGTGACTCTTAACTGTGCACTGTCGGAGGAAATTAGCGGACGAACGGACAAAAGTGACAGACGAGGGCACCGACAGGAGTAAGAAGATCCTCTACGGAACGGGTAAGGCTACGAAGAGAAGCACAGTGGAAAATGTGCGGGACACAAATAAATGGGGAAAGGAAGCTGAGAACGTACAGGAACTCGGAGAGATGTGGACTGGATGGAACACTAAACCCTTAACCCTAGTACAGGGAGTGAAAGGCTATTTACAATTTGTACAGAAATCAGATGGCAGTTATAAGAGTTGAGGGACATGAAAGGGAAGCAGTGGTTGGGAAGGGAGTGAGAAAGGGTTTTAGACTATCCCTGATGTTATTCAATCTGTATATTGAGCAAGCAGTAAAGGAAACAAAAGAAAAATTCAGAGTAGGAATTAGAATCCATGGAGAAGAAATAAAAACTTTAAGGTTTGCCGATGACATTGTAATTCTGTCAGAGACAGCAAAGGACTTGGAAGAGCAGTTGAACGGAATGGACAGTGTCTTGAAAGGAAAAGACGAACATCAACAAAAGCAAAACGAGGATAATGAAATGTAGTCAAATTAAATCAGGTGATGCTGAGAGTATTAGATTAGGAACTGAGACACTTAAAGTAGTAAAGGAGTTTTGCTATTTGGGGAGCAAAATAACTGATGATGTTCGAAGTAGAGAAGATATAAAATGTTGACTGGCAATGACAAGGAAAGCGTTTCTGAAGAAGAGAAATATGTTAAATAGATTTAAGTGTCAGGAAGTCATTTCTGAAAGTATTTGTATGGAGTGTAGCGATGTATGGAAGTGAAACATGGACGATAAATAGTTTGGACAAGAAGAGAATAGAAGCTTTCGAAATGTGGTGCTACAGAAGAATGTTGAAGATTAGATGGGTAGGTCACATAACTAATGAGGAGGTATAGAATAGGATTGGGGAGAAGAGAAGTTTGTGGCACAACTTGACGAGAAGAAGAGACTGGTTGGTAGGACATGTTCTGAGGCATCAAGGGATCACAAATTTGGCATTGGAGGGCAGCGTGGAGGGTAAAGAACGTAGAGGGAGACCAAGAGATGAATACACTAAGCAGATTCACAACTATTAATGACGTCGCCTTTCCAGCTTAGATCCTTTTTAATATGTGACTTGTAAGTACTGCATCTTTTCCAGTGAGTACAAACTTTAATTTTGTTAATGTATTATATACCTAATATGTTTTAGAACAGTTAGTCTAATTCTGAAGAGCTTGTCGGAGTGTTCGCAGTACAATCACTTTTACGGGTACTTACCAGCCCATGAGCTTGGTCTTCTTGGGCATGCGCGTGAGGGGCGGGTTGAGGCAGCCCAGGTGGTAGAACAGGTGGCAGGTGTCGCACTTGGCCAGCAGGTGCTGGTCCGTCGTCTGCCGGCACGTCCCACACTCGTTCAGCGGCAGGCTGCCGCCCTCTGGACCGACAGACACGTACGTCAGACTACAGGCAATACCAGTTATCTATGTTACAAGTACTGCAACTATGATATACTGCATATTTTTGAGAGAGAGCCTTGTGTGTCGTTTTATGTCGGCGAGGGACCGTACAGTACGTGGAAAGCTTTTCCCGGATTCGATCTGCCGACGTGCGGTTCGGCCCCGGGACCGGTGCCTCCGTTCTCTCCTTTCTAGCCACCCCACTTCCCGCCCGACGTTCAGCTGCACAGTACTGTCGAGGAAGTGCCGCTCGCTTTCGGATGTCTTTTTTTTTGTTTGTTTGTGGGGAGGGTGGGCATGGACACATCGAGCCACTGCACGGCACTCGACACTGTCTACACTGCCATCCTACCGTTCGGTATCTGGCCATAAACTGGCGTAACTCGGGGTTGTTTTAAATGTCATTAAAAAATACAAGAATGTGATAGAAACACGATTATTGTCCACTTAAAACATAATAAATGTGTGTTACAGTAGTATTTTATTTTAGTACACACAATTCAATAAAACATGAGAGAATTGAGAAGAAAAATACTAGACTTCTATGGGAACACTCTGTTGAGCAATATAGTTATTATATTGTCTGATTTACAAGAGTACAGGAATGTTGAAAACTGGATAGCTGAAGGGTGAATCTTTTCTACGGCTCAACCACAACCGGTTTCGGTGTGGAAAACTCGAGGGCATGACGTCACTGTCCGTCTACTCTCATTCCCGTAGCTTGCCTCTTCGAACCCCCCATCCCCTTCCCCCCGGGCCTCTCTCCCTCCCTAATCCCCTCTCTCTTCCTGAGCAGTCTTTGGAGCAGCATGTCAAATTGAGTTCACTTGCAGTAGATCACATATATGCAACAAAATACTTACAAAACTGTAAATTTCATATAGCAGATCTTCTCTGGGGGCAACTTATGTCCATCTTTACGTTTCATTATCACATATCAATTCACTTTTCAATCAGTATGTAGATGAGGATATGAGTAAAATAATCAAACTCTTCACTTGTATAAAAAAAATTAAATAATAAATAAATTTGAATCTCTCCCCAATTCTTCAGAGGACATCTGCATTTTTGGCTGATTGCCTCATTCTGACCGACGTCCGCCAAATTTGTCGGAATTATGTGCTAAACTTAGTACTACAAATGGTGACTGAATATTTATCCCACTGTTCAAACGGCTCGAGTATGCTGGAATCGGCACTCTTAAAATGGAAACTAAGTCGTAAACACTGTTTGCAATGCAAAAAGAGGGAGTAAGCTACTAGCTTTACAGTCTCCTGAAATACAGTGAATACAAAGATTTTCTGCTTCCGTATTTCAAGACAAGATCAGATAGTTCCAACGATATGCTAAAAAACTCACAGAGGGTCCTGTCGGGATGCGACCACTGCTGGTAATGCACGACCCTACACACACCTACGGCGTCGAGCACTGGAACTTCTCATTTGTTATTACTAATAAAAAACTAGGTTTGTATGTCTATTATTTTATTATGGAAACTAAGGAGAATAATATCGCACTACAGGTACTGAGAGCACAAAAATGTACATACATTATGAAAAGAAAAACACTGTACAAATAAGATACATCTTTTAGGCTCCCCAAAAGGAAGAAATCAAGCAGTGCTAGAAGTGGAGAATGTGTCTGGTCATCCTGTCCGGTGCCCCAGAGAAGTGTGATAGGCATGAGCTGGAACACCTCAGAGGTGCACCACACTGAAACACTCCATTCCCACAAAACTGAGACGACGTGTTATCGAATGCTGAAGAGTTACAAGTAGCCGAGTTCGATATCATCTCCTTCGTAGACACGTCAGATGCAGTAAGCAGAGTACAATCTGTCAGATAACACGCTTAGTGAGTGTAAACTCTTCGATACTTACCGACGACGTTCGATTTCCACCAATTCGTCTACTCACTCGGTCTTTTGAAAGTGCGTGGACAGTAGAAGTTACGTGCGGATGGTGCGATGGAAGAGATTCACTGGTCTCCCACATATTAATTTCTAGTATTTCAGGAGAGGGAGAGGGAGCACACAGACTGCTTGCACCCCACTGCACTTTAAGTATACAGGTTTACTATTTTGTTCTGTTTGACAGAAACTGCTCTACAAAATCCTCATCCCCTTGATTGCCGTACACTGTGTTTACAGCAAGAGCTTCCCCTGCTTGTTTTGAATAGTTATAGTGAGGGACATCAGTTTAGTTATTGTGGTTGAAATACACCGAGAGAGGGAGGGAGAGAGAGAGAGAGAGAGAGGGAGAGAGGGGGGGGGGAGAGAGAGAGAGAGAGAGAGAGAGAGAGAGAGAGAGAGAGAGAGAGAGAGAGAGAGAGAGAGAGCAGGATGGGACACAGAGGAGGATAAGCACATAGACATTACAGTTTGCTTTTATTGCATTCGGAAATGTTGGGCAATTAAGTAAGCCAAGTGTTAATTACACCTGCAGAACTGAGGAAGAAGACTATTTATTCACTTTCAAAGTATTCATGTTATCCGAGTTTCATCCAATTCCAAGAAATGGAACACAATGGTGTTGTAAAGTTCTATATTATCTGTAGTTTATTGCCAATGTAAATTCATGCCAAGTCACTGAAGTTTGGTAAGAAGCCAGCCCCTGTATTCACAACAGTTATGACATAGCCAGTCGAATTCAAATGAGCAATACTTCTGTCGGAGATGACCCGAGCTGAAGACGTCACGAAACTACAACTACAGAATAGAAACAACTGGACTGAACAATTAACAGTCATCATCAACACACAGTGTTATACATTTTGTCAGCTTCCTGACATCACTGCTGGTTCCATGTGATCCTTTGGTCAGTCTTTTCACTTCGTCGGGCCTTTTTTTTCCCTTGTACTGTGCCTTCAATGGCAGCTATCAGAATGCCTTTTCCTTACATTATGTGTCACAGTCACTCTAATTTCTTTTCTTAGCCAGGTATATCGGACTTCTTAGCTCCTTTTCCATTTTCAGTGCTTCACTTTATAGTCTCCATCCACAGCAATGCTCATCTGACACGATTCAAATTTGTTTCTTTCTCTCTTCTTTGAAGTCCAGCTTGCACGGCAGTACACAAGTACACTCCACAAGATGCTTTTAACGACAGTGTTACTACATAATAAGTCTTTACTTTTCTGGTAAGCTCAGTTTGCCACTCCAATTCGCATTTTATTTCTTTATCTCTCATCCGGTTGCCAATTCACATGCTCACAAATATTTTTACTGTGTAACAGGTTGAATTTGGCCTGTTATTTTCTTTCACATTCCCACATTTATTATTGTCATCTTAAGTTTCGGGTGTGTCAATTTTCATTTGTACTCGTTGCAACGATTCATGTTGAATGTTATTTAATTTAAGTTTCTTCTGCCTGATGCATTGATGAATGAATGTGGAATTTTGATGTTTAAAGAAATTTTATTCACATTAATTGACATCCGAACTGCACACTCATCATGTAAACAAAACACAGACTTCACAAATCTCTTTGATTTCCAAACAGAGTCTCTAGCAGGCACACCAACAACTGACAACAACTAACTCACAACCTCACTGCTTTACCTTATATAGAATTTTAACAATTGTTCACAAAATATTCCATTATTAATTTTGTATAATTTCAATGTTACAATTAAAATTTACAAAATGTAAAGAAATGTAATTAGAAGGGATATTAATTACAGAGGAAGACATAAAACTAAATAACATATGGAAATACATCGCTCGGTAATAACTTTTAAGCTGATTTTCAAGATAATGGAATTCTTTGTGTTAACATGTTACTATATTCTAATCATGGTAATTAGAGGCACCGGCCACCTATGCCAACACTTCAACAGCAATTTATTATTTTTATTTATTCGTTCGATTTGTTGATTAATCATTTAATTTAGCATCTAAACGTAATTTTGTTGATGACAACAATCTCTTGATAATGATGACAATATATGTTTTTCCAGAACCTTCTATTTGCTTTTACAATGAATATCAAGTATTATTAGCAAATTGGAGACAAACATTCCACGTGGGAAAAATTATATCTAAAAACAAAGATGATTTAACTTACCAAAGGAAAGTGCTGCCATGTTGATAGACACACAAACACACAGACAAAATTTAAGCTTTCGCAACCAACGGTTGCTTCATCAGGAAAGAGGGAGTGTATACCTGTCCTCTTTCCCCCCTAAGGTAAGTCTTTCCGCTCCCGGGATTGGAATGACTCCTTACCCTCTCCCTTAAAACCCACATCCTTTCGTCTTTCCCTCTCCTTCCCTCTTTTTTTGTGTGTATGTATGTGTGTCTATCAACATGCCAGCACTTTCGTTTGGTAAGTTGCATCATCTTTGTTTCTAGATATATTTTTCCCACGTGGAATGTTTACACACACACACACACACACACACACACACACACACACACGTCCCTAGGAAGCACTAAATTCTCCGATATATATAAGTAGTTGGTATCAGACATTTCCTATAAGTTTTGGAAAAGGCTGTATCTTTATAGTGTGCAATCCTTCCTCATGTTTTCAAGTCTGGATAGTGTTCTTTGACGAGAGACTTTTATCTGCAAGAACCGCCATGTTGTCAGCAAATCTGATGCAGTCAATCTTTCGGGTTCAGTCCTTCCTTCTCTATTTGTAGAGTCTCCATTACCGACTCGTCGATATATACGTTAAAGAAAGTCTGTAAAATACAATGACCCTGTCATACTCTTCTTTCAATTTCAATCCAGTCTGTCATACAGCTGATAAAATTAAAGGTGTATGAAACATGTGATGCCACCGACACTTATCAAAATAGGCCAAGCTGGACTCAACCCAGAGGTCAGCCGAAGATTGCAGTGCTTCTCTAGGCTCGGTCCTACCGGATGTAACCTGTCGCCTTCCTCAGACATCTGAACTTGCTTACCGAGCCAGTTACTGTGCAACTCCAAAGTGTGGTGCAGCTTGGCATTTTTTACATTATTTTACAGAGGGAAAAGAAAAATTCTAGGACTGACTGACGATCAAAACTGAGACTGTTGGATTTGTAGTCTGTCATTCGCCAACTGAGCTTACAATATTCTAGGCCGTGTAACAGATACTACAATACTGAACTGAGTCTTGTAAAGGGTACTACTATAGTAGAAGTTTGCACACTAAAATTGGCAAGGGAATACACATCACAGTACTGTCCTCAATATTTATACTTACACAATTTTACGGTTTTCAGTCTATATTCAACAGATTAATAAAGAAAAAAAGATTTTTGAAAAACAGTAATTATTACTGTGTTTCCATCGCACACATATCTAAAGATAATATCTCAACAAGCAATTTTCGTAGGGTTAATACTAGACCTACTTTGACACCTCGTGTGCAAATGCCGTTACTTCCCACTGGAGTAGCTCCTCAATGGCCTCACGTGCTGGAATGTAGTCTCTTCCAGCTCTTTCGACAAGGAAGAGTCCTCAACAGTACCGGGAATTGAACCCGGGTCCTTCAGTCGGACGGGCCAACCACTAAGTTACTGAAGTGGACTTATGTTCCATTCAACTCTACCAGTATATCTCTGACCGATTCAAAATTAACTCCACCTGACACAAACGACACACCAATTACATACGTACGCACACGCCTCACTAAAAAACCCACACTGTCGACCCTAGGACACGCGTCTCAGAACCGAGGAATTCGGTCTAGTAGATACACTCGCACACTACACAATTCGTGCCACATTCGAACGGCACACCTCATACTGCGTACACTCTGTACAGTGCACGTTTTTTATGGGGACGCACTCCTTTAATTTTCCACTCGTGGAGTGTCGTGTACAGCGCTCATCCGTCTCCGCACTACGAGATGGCGCTGCCTTAGAGAGGGTCCAAATTCTGCTTCCGCCGGTTCACGTATTAATATGTAATGCAGCCAATGAGATTGCTGCTAACATAGAACCTTTTCGCCTCGCGGATCACACTCGTGCAGTGATACCTGAGCGGGCGAGGTATTATAACGAGTGTACAGACCTCCGATTAGTCAGTCAACATTAGTCTGTGCCAGTCTATAGTCAAGTTCAGCCTGCGCCTAATAAGATTATCGTATTCCTGTACATAGCCATTATAACATTTCAGCTCCTCAACACCAAATTAAAACGTTGCACTAGGAGGTGTCTGCTTCGTGCAAAAGGTCTTGAGTTCATATTGACGACAACAAGTAATTCTTCATTACAGACGTTTATTTACAAACAGAACTGACAGACTTAACTGACAGACTTCACAGACTCAACAACTGACTCTCGGAGCCAACCGCACTGCACATCCGAACTGGCAACTGACAACTCCTAGGTGTACTAATATCCTTCCAAACAATGAGAGTCTTTGACAATGCTTTGTTCACAATACGATAGCAATTCACGACTTAAAACCCAATCAGACATTACAGAACTTTAGCACAGATTAAAGCAAGTAAAAGGATCAGCACATATAAATTCTTACAAGCATAATTTCCAAATAGATTTTATAACATTTTTCTACCAGCTTCTGGATAACCTTCACCAGATTTGTACCGATGTTTCCAGAAATATCTTGACATTTGATTCTGGATATTTCTTGAGTGATTTAGAACAACTATTTATATGTAAAATGATTTAAATCGTGTTTCAAAATGTAAATAAATCTTTTTAGCAATATTTCTTGATACAAATCGTCTTTCGAAATTAGGTTATGAAACAGTTTTCACAAGTTTTCGTATTTTTGTGATCATAATATAGAATTTTTCCATAGAAAGATCCAGAAGTGTGCATTAAACGTTCATTTACAGACTTTCTCTTTAGCTGGCGAGTTTTTAAAAGTATCTTGTCCATATTATACGAAATAATTTAGCTCAAAACTGATAATTTATACAATTAATCAGAGCTACAGCAAACAGTGAGTCTTTCTTTTACAAAATGAAATATAATTACAAAATTGAATGAAAATAGGTTACTAATATATATTTACATTAATTCTATTTTTGTTCTTTCTGTGCAAAATGTCCTAATATTGACACAGTACAATATTTAAACATCAGCAAAGTTTCCCTTTACATTTTGCATATCTGTAGCGACATCCCCTAAAAGTCTACAGTATCGAATACTTCAATATGTCCCAATATGTCCTGTAATGTTACACTATGAAGATAAATGAATAGACACTTTGTCAAGCAAGTATCAGTGATATGTGAGAATAAGATTAACATACCAAGACCAAAGGAACTTCTGATTGTCAATTGTAAACAGCATCCAGAATCAAGTTGCGTAATGTCTATGCTTTTTATTATTTTGATAAATGTGTGTGAAAATTAATCAAATTCTGTTGAAAGTTGGTCACCGTCGATCTGCTACTGTGAGCGTGTGAGTGGGATTTCTAACATCTGACCTAACGCCAGAAGATAAACAAGCCACGATAAGACCACGAGACATATTGGTGACACTCGCCTACTTCGTTAGTGCGACAAGTCAAATAATCTGATGGTGTGTGTACCGAAGGTCTTACAGTACGCACACCACATGGAAAATACCGTCCTGATATTGCACTTACCGGCCCCACAACGAGCACTTACCGCGCGAATGGTGCTGGGAGCGGTGCGGCTGTACGGAACGGGCGGCGGCATCCGGGGGAGCGGGACCACGCCCACCCTTACCCTGAGCCGGCACCGGCGGAGGCAGCGCCCGCTTCTCCATCTCGTCCACCGAGGGCAGGCCTTTGTCAGGGCACACCAGCAGCAGGAACGAGTGGTACTTGTGGATCGCCTGCTTCAGCCCCACGTTGATGCGGCTCAGCTCCGCGTTCTCCTTCACGAGCTGCACAGGTAAGTCAGTGACAGCTGGTGAGTGCTAGCAGCACAGCATCCTGCCACTCACTGTGGCCACTTAACTCACTGGCAAACCACACACACACACACACACACACACACACACACACACACACACACACGGTAGTGATGTGGTGCAAATGGTGCCAACTGACGCTGAACAACAGTGTGTGTTAGTGTTAGGTCATCCATGTGAGTACTAATAAGCAGCTGCATACAGTACTACTACCTACAAAAGAACCTTCGCTGTACTGACTGTCACACATACTGTAAAGGAACGACGTGTGCTCTAGACATACACTGTGGCGAGTGCCAATTTGCTGCACAGTCCGCTACGCTTCAACGCACAGAAAAGGGCACAAATATGTCGGAGGTCCTTCTGGAAAACAGTTCCAGACAGAAGAGTTGAGCTCGAGGGCGAACAAATTTGGAAACCTCATAAGTAAACGCGATTCCTCACACGACACGTCACTTTGGCACTTCCGTAGGATGCTGCCACCTCTACAGCAGTTAAAAATACGCACTGAGATGAGGCCTACAGCACACGACGCTAGAGCCACACAAAAGCAGCACTAATACGGAAAATGCACTTATCTGTAAAACAAGTTCACGGCGACACGAGATTATTCAGTTTTTTTAAATATCGAGTACGAGTGTAAGCAGTGGAGATTGCCTGTGACGAGTACACTTGTAGTACTGAACCGGCTGAGAACTGGGTGCCATTCTCCTGCTCTTCTTTCCTATCGTCCTCTACACGACCTGGCAAACCTCCGTTAATGCAGGTGTCTTTGTTTACGTGTAGAGGAAGAAGAAAATTTTCTGAGAACTTTAAAGCACTGGAAAATGACCCAAGTCACATTTAGTTTATTTTAGAAGATTCTACACCACCGACAACTCGCACTCCTACCTTCTACCTACTTCCTAAAATTCACAAACCCAAACATCCTGGCCGCCCCATTGTAGCTGGTTACCAAGCCCCCACAGAACATATCTCTGCCTACGTAGATCAACACCTTCAACCCATTACATGCAGTCTCCCATCCTTCATCAAAGACACCAACCACTTTCTCGAACACCTGGAATCCTTACCTAGTCTGTTACCCCTGGAAACCATACTTGTAACCATTGATGCCACTTCCCTATACTCAAATATCCCGCACGTCCAGGGCCTCGCTGCAATGTATCACTTCCTTTCACGCCGATCACCTGCCACCCTACCTAAAACCTCTTTCCTCATTACCTTAGCCAGCTTCATCCTGACCCACAACTTCTTCACTTTTGAAGGCCAGACATACCAACAATTAAAGGGAACAGCCATGGGTACCAGGATGGCCCCCTCGTATGCCAACCTTTTCATGGGTCGCTTAGAGGAAGCCTTCTTGGTTACCCAAGCCTGCCAACACAAAGTTTGGTACAGATTTATTGATGACATCTTCATGATCTGGACTCACAGTGAAGAACAACTCCAGAATTTCCTCTCCAACCTCAACTCCTTTGGTTCCATCAGATTCACCTGGTCCCACTCCAAATCCCATGCCATTTTCCTTGACGTTGACCTCCATCTGTCCAATGGCCAGCTTCACACATCTGTCCACATCAAACCCACCAACAAGCAACAGTACCTCCATTATGACAGCTGCCACCCATTCCATATCAAACGGTCCCTTCCCTACAGCCTAGGCCTTCGTGGCAAACGAATCTGCTCCAGTCCTGAACCTCTGAACCATTACACCAACAACCTGAAAACAGCTTTCGCATCCCGCAACTACCCTCCCGACCTGGTACAGAAGCAAATAACCAGAGCCACTTCCTCATCCCCTCAAACCCATAACCTCTCACAGAAGAACCCCAAAAGTGCCCCACTTGTGACAGGATACTTCCCGGGACTGGATCAGACTCTGAATGTGGCTCCCCAGCAGGGATACGACTTGCTAAAATCCTGCCCCGAAATGAGATCCATCCTTCATGAAATCCTCCCCACCCCACAAAGAGTGTCTTTCCGCCATCCACCTAACCTTCGTAACCTCTTGGTTCATCCCTATGAAATCTCCAAACCACCTTCCCTACCTTCTGGCTCCTACCCTTGTAACTGCCCCCGGTGTAAAACCTATCCTATGCACCCTCCCACCACCACCTACTCCAGTCCTGTGACCCAGAAAGTGTACACGATCAAAGGCAGAGCTACGTGTGAAAGCACCCACATGATTTACCAATTTACCTGCCTACACTGTGATGCTTTCTGTGTGGGAATGACCAGCAACAAACTGTCCATTCGCATGAATGGACACAGGCAGACAGTGTTTGTTGGTAATGAGGATCACCCTGTGGCTAAACATGCCTTGGTGCACGGCCAGCACATCTCGGCACAGTGTTACACCGTCCGGGTTATCTGGATACTTCCCACTGACACCAACCTATCCGAACTCCGGAGATGGGAACTTGCCCTTTAATATATCCTCTCTTCTCATTATCCACCAGGCCTCAGTCTTCGCTAATTTCAAGTTGCCGCCACTCATACCTCACATGTCATTCAACATCATCTTTGCCTCTGCACTTCCGCCTCGACTGACATCTCTGCCCAAACTCTTTGCTTTTAAATATGTGTGTTTGTGTCTGTATATGTATGGATGGATATGTGTGTGTGTGTGTGTTTGTGTGTGAGAGAGAGTATATACCTATCCCTTTTTCCCCTAAGGTAAGTCTTTCCGCTCCCGGGAATGGAATGGTTCCTTACCCTCTCCCTTAAAACTCACATCCTTTCATCTTTCCTTCTCCTTCCCTCTTTCCTGACGAAGCAACCGCCCGTTGCGAAAGCTTTAATTTTGTGTGTGTGTTTGTGTGTTATTTTATTGTGCCTGTCTACCGGCGCTTTCCCGCTTGGTAAGTCTTGGAATCTTTGTTTTTAATATATTTTTCCCATGTGGAAGTTTCTTTCTATTTTATTTATATCATTTATATATAATATTACACGAATAAAGGCTGGGCGAGCGTAAAGATATTGTTAAAAATGCACGCCGCGCAATTTGTTATGGTTTGGTCATTGTAATAATAATAACATGCTTTTGAATACAATTAAAATATAACGGTGATACCTGTTTAGTGTTATTGGAAATAATATGTAGTAAATTAATGAGTAACATAGCCGATCCTATAAGAAGAGGTAAAATTGGGCATCTCGAGATGTTTTGCTTTATATTGACTAAGCCTATGATACAGCATAATTATTTTTCGTTTACTCTTAGAAATAAACAAGTAAAGAAGTGCTAATTGTGCATAGTGAAAAAATATAGGGGCGAGTTTTAAATAACTGCAGTATACAATCACAGTAACAAAAGGACATTTAATTACACGAAATCGCGGATAGCGAAGTGTGGCCATTAAATTGAGTACACCTACAGGGCAGTCAATTACGCATCTCACGAGGGATGCGGTATTGAGGCCATTTTTTTAAAATTTTATCACGGAGAGCGGGCTCCAATTTATAAAAAGGAGAAAAACATTAACTTTTACGCGAACTCTTAATAATTGCGGTTCGGACAGAAAAGTGTGTGGAGGCGGTGGCTAAACTAGAAGAGTCAATTACAAAATACTGTATCATTGTCATTGACTGTTGGTGTCGAGCAACCAAAACTGTCCATCAAAGGGTTTCGATGGAACTTGGGAGTTAGGGTTCAGGCACTCACATATACTCCACATCAGAGTGTGAATGAGTGGTGAATGCGAAATAAAACTGTGAACAAAGTTATGTTAAATAAAACAGAAGAAACAAGACAGTTTGGTCGTATCTGTTATTATTCCATAAACTGCAACATTTCTTATCGTTGTACGAAGCCTTTATAGATGATGGTTATGACAATTTGCTTCGAAGGGATCTCGTCACGAGTTAAGTTTTGGGGACCTGGTCAAGAAGGGGTAGTTCGTAGATCCTAAATACTGCTGCTATTCTGGAATCAGGTGCTACAGTGACCGTCGTGTGTTGTCAATGACCTAAGGTTACCATATCTCATGCTGTAAGATTGACGTGCCTTTTCACTTGGTATAACGGTGCCTCACGGCAACGACGACAGTGCTGAAGATGAACGAAGATACGGTAGACAGTTTCGTGTAGGAACATCACGGACGACATCACAGGAGAGATATTTCTATTATACGTAGTTCTGTGGATATTAAACCAAGGACATTATAAGCGAGTTTCATTTTGTTAATAGTGTTTTAAAAGTGTCTTCAATTGCTCCCCGGTACGAGAATACTACAATGGCGACGAGGTGCCAGGCTTTTTCAGTGTTCTGCTGTACCCGCCGTCTCCTTTCCTCCCGTCTGCCGTAATTTAATGGTGATGAGGTGAAAGTGTGTTTTGGTGTCATGTCTCACAGGTTTTGAATTTTAGTGTTCTTTCAATCTGGTCTTAGAACTCTTCTGCATATCGGTTCATTTGCCAGAATAGGTTTTGATTTCATGTTGCTCATCGTCTGCTAATTAGTACTGCTGAGGCAGTGTTGCCTCACTTGTTCTGTTCACAGAGTCAGAGGATAGTGTTCTTGTATTCACAACTCTTACAGCTGGGAACAGTTTTGTCTATATGCAGCAAGTTTCTTAGTAGTTGTTTTTCCTTCACAGTTTAGGCAATTCGTTAAAGTGTGTCCCAGAGTGAATTCTCATTCACACTGCTGGTCAACGTTGTTCGCAGTGTCGAAAGCTTAAAGTTTCTGGTTTGCCGGCAGTGTTCCCAGACACAGTTCACAAGTTTCGTAATTTCTGTCCCGTCATCAGAGTAGCTACTATCTCAAGTCGTTTGTTTGCAGGAGCAGCAAACTCAGGGCTGTTATAGGGTATATCTGAGCACATTCAGGTTTTGGCTACAACTCGGCACTCCATTTTTGCACCTGTGCAACGTTTTTGTGCGTTCGGCGGTCATGAAGAGGACTGGGACCAGTACTGTCCAAATTTGGAGTTGCTAAGTGTAGGTGCAGAAATTTTTTCTCCGTGTTATCAGTTCTTTTCCAAATCACACCTGGAGAAGTTAGATCAAGATTTGTCAGTGAAACAGCTGGATGTACATTTTTATTGCGACAGTCTACCCTGCCGACCGGCGCGTGTGCCACATCCCGAGTCTCTTTCACAGTGCTCGAGTGACAGCGTTTGAGAATACATTTGACAGGGCGTCCGTAAGTTGTGTGTGTGACCAGTTGCCCCTCCTTTCAGTCAGGTTATTTACACTCTTGTTGTCATGCCAAGTGGCTACATCTCTCCTCAAAGAGTTACGGCATCAGTATTGATACTCTCGGCCCGGCCCTCACCTGCAACGCCGTCTGATACCGCTTCTCCTGTCGGCACCATTTCTGTGTGTGCCACCGGTCGTGCTCTCGGTGACACTCCTGTCGGTGCCATCTCTGTCAGGGCGGCCCTAGTGTTATCACCGAGTCTGTACGTGACGTCGTCAGCCCCGTCGTCATTCCACACGTCACCGGCACCGTTCTGGCCGGCCCTCCCTTCGTTGCCCGCCCTGTCTGCGAGGACGTCCGTTGCCGACCCTGCCCGGCTAGCCCTCGTGTCGTTCACAGTCCCGCGAACCCCGCTGCCAGCCGTCTCGTCTGTTGGCCCCGTCCCGGACGGTCCGGCTGTCGTCGCCGAGTCTGTCTGTGATGGTCTCGGTGCCGTCGTCTGACTGTCCATCACCTGCTACGGGCCGGCCTATACGTCGTCAGCTCCGTCGCGACATCACCAGGTGTCTCACCCGTACGACCGACACCCGCCCTGGGGCACAAGGCACAAGTCATCTCGCTGCCCTCGCAGCTCTCCCGGTCATTCCTATGGCCGCTCCTGATGTCATCATTGCCAGCCCGGCCACCGGTCTCACCGCTCACACTGACACTGCTGAGCCTGTCGTACGCTCTGTGGGCCCTCGGTGTGCCCTCCCAGAACATTTGCCGAGCCCTATGATGCAGGCCATTCGCCGTTCGCCTGCACACACAAGGCACACTTGTTTTGTTGGGATCATTTTCCAGTGTTAATCAGTGGTTCATTCACTGTTTGCACATACCTGGCACTGAGTGTTTGTTAAATTTCAATAATATTCCTGTGCATCTAAAGTCACATGTCCCAGTACCTCCTACCCGGCAGTCTTATTAGTTGCGTCTTGCATTCCTATTCAGTGGTTGTGTACTTTCCGATCTTCTTATATATGCATATATGCACTGTGTTTTTCTTCAATTCCGTGTGAACAGAAAGCTGGGTTTTGTGATAATATTTTTCTGGTCAATTTCCGAGCACACGTTCTCCTTTAGCAGACTGGATTCCGATCGTTCCAGTTACCGGACAATTACAGTTGAAGGTGAGCTACTTCCCATGTGCATAAGGTGCATCTTTTGAAGTCAAAGTACGAGTATCATCTCACTTTAACGAAGGAATGCTCTATGCTCTCAGTAGTTGTTTCCTCCAGACGCCATGCCAGGATGAAGTGCGTAAATGGCTCTCACGAACAGCGAGATATTTTCGTCATACGGCCTAAGTCATTTACTGCACAGTCACCCCTACCCTACAAAATGTTTGGGTGTGCCAACTTCGTCTGCGGCCCGTGTGGCTGTCACGACGGAGGGTACTTTCGGCAGGGCATTATTTTGCTACGACAGGTCACTTGCCCTTGCCGTGCCACACGGATATCTGTCCGCTCCCAACAATTTAGTTACCTCCTACATCTCGAGTCGGCAATACTGGCAGTTCTGTCTATCCACATCGGCAGTTCGGTCCCGGCACAGTTTTGTCTCAGCACACCACACCGGTGGATCGGCCAGAGTCATAGACATCCCTAGGGTTGTGAAGCAGCTGAATGGGTTGACAGTAAATAAATCGCCAGGTCCTGATGGGATTCCAATTCGGTTTTACAGAGAGTACTCTACTGCATTGCCTCCTTACTTAGCTTGCATTTATCGCGAATCTTTTGCCCAACATAAAGTCCTGAGCGACTGGAAAAAAGCGCAGGTGACGCCTGTATATAAGAAGAGTAGAAGGACAGATCCTCAAAATTACAGAGCAATATCCTTAACATCAGTTTGTTGCAGGATTCTCGAACATATTCTCAATTCGAATATAATGAATTTCCTTGAGACAGAAAAGTTGCTGTCCACGCATCAGCACGGCTTTAGAAGGCATCGCTACTACGAAACGCAACTCGCCCTTCTTTCACATTATATCTTGAGAACCGTGGATGAAGGGCATCAGACGGATGCCATATTCCTTGACTTCCGCAAAGCGTTTGACTCGGTGCCCCATTGCAGACTCCTAACTAAGGTACGAGCATATGGAATTGGTTCCCAAGTATGTGAGTGGCTCGAAGACTTCTTAAGTAATACAACCCAGTACGTTGTCCTCGATGGTGAGTGTTCATTGGAGATGAGGGTATCACCTGGAGTGCCCCAGGGAAGTGTGGTAGGTCCGCTGTTGTTTTCCATCTACATGAATGATCTTTTGGATAGGGTGGATACCAATGTGCAGCTGTTTGCTGATGATGCTGTGGTGTACGGGAAGGTGTTGTCGTTGAGTGACTGTAGGAGGACACAAGATGACTTGGACAGGATTTGTGATTGGTGTAAAGAATGGCAGCTAACTCTAAATATAGATAAATGTAAATTAATGCAGACGAATAGGAAAAAGAGTCCCATAGTGTTTGAATACTCCATTAGTAGTGTAGCGCTTGACACAGTCACGTCGATTAAATATTTGGGCATAACATTGCAGAGCGATATGAAGTGGGACAAGCATGTAATGGCAGTTGTGGGGAAGGCAGATAGTTTTCTTCGGTTCATTGGTAGAATTTTGGGGAGATGTGCTTCATCTGTAAAGGAGACCACTTACAAAACACTAATACGACCTAGTCTTGAGTACTGCTCAAGCGTTTGGGATCCCTATAAGGTCGGATTGAGGGAGGACATAGAAGCAATTCAAAGGCGGGCTGCTAGATTTGTTGCTGGTAGGTTTGACATCACGCGTGTGTTACGGAAATGCTTCAGGGACTCAGTTTCAGGGACTCAGTTAGGAGTCTCTAGAGGAAAGGAGGCGTTCTTTTCATGAACCACTACTGAGGAAATTTAGAGAACCAGCATTTGAGGCTGACTGCAGTACAACTTTACTGCCGCCAACTTATACTTCGCGGAAAGATCACAAACATAAGATAAGAGAGATTACGGCTCGTACAGTGGCAGATAGGCAGTCATTTTTCCCTCGTTCTGTTTGGGAGAGAAGATGCTAGTTGTGGTATAAGGTACCCTCCACCACGCACCATATGGTGGATTGTGGAGTATGCATGTAGATGTAGATGTAGATGTAGTCCCAGTCTTCGATGGACACACGCCACGTGTGGAGAAGCACTGTCCCGTCAAAAACCTGCTCCAGTCATTACCAGTTTTGGGCTGACACATCAATTCTCAAACTGCAAACCTCGCTACTAACCTTCATTATTCGAACAGTACGGTGTCAAAAGGTAGGGACAGTTTCCGTACTGCAATGCATACGGCGGACAACGTGTATCCTCACCGATCTCAGCCAACGTGCCAGTTGCAACTGACTGACACAGCCGAGCTCAGTCAGGTTCCGAGTCGCAACAGATGAATGAAATAAAAAGTATCCAATTTCCTCGATGCCACTCCTCTCTAAAACACTGCGAGGACAGTAACTCTCCTCAGGTAGCCGCCATATTTGTCGACGAATGACACCGTCACATTTGTCGACGACGGTCGTCGTAGTGCAGAACTGCGATTCGTCGCCGAACTCGTCGCGACGTCGTCCGTCGGCAGTCCTCCGCACTTTCTCGGTCACAGAATCACTGTGAACTTGTCCATTTGTGCCCCAGTTAGGGCCGTCGGCAGTCTCCGACCGCCGGTGTGGGACGGCACAGATTGTCGGAGGTGGTCAGACACAGTCGACCGGAACCTTGACAACGAGTACGTCTGAAAGTTGCACAATTTGATCGGACAGTCAAACGGTAACCTACGACGAGCCTCCTCCGAAACTCTACCGGGCGCCGAAAATCCCGTCTCGCACCGGTATGCGGCATGGGATCCTAGAATGACAGGAACCTACCTGTAGTGAGGCAGAGGAAGGGCCGGCACAGTTTACCTGAGGAAGAAATTAACAGTTCTGAAAGCTACGAAAATGTCAAAGCTTTAACATTTCGTCTGCCTGCTTTCGTACATATTTTGCCTCGAGAAGGGAAGCACTAGGCAGCGATCCTGCCTCATATTTATTACTTTTCTCTGAGTTTGATAGTATTCGTGCTGTCTGTAGCGTCTCCTGGCCAGTCGTCATAAAATTCGTGTGACACAATTTTTTCTGTGTGTAAGACCAGTTAACACGTATCGATATAGTGCCAAGCACACGGCGAAAGAGAAATAATTTAAACACGGATAAACACGACCAAGTGAAGCAATAAAGCAGTAAACATTTCACGAATGTACTATGTGTGTATGTAGAACATTCATAATTATTTGACATTTTACGCATTTTTTACCTTTGAATCCATGACATATTATTATCTTCAAAAAATTTGTTAAAGAATTGGCGATTATGACCTGTGTCTCAGATAAAAAGGACAATTCAGTATGTGTATAAACAGTGAAAAGCATTGTAATAATCTCTGTTCTCTTTGGGGCTCGTTACAAGTAACACTCACGTGTTAACCAAATGTGTGTGCTAGCCGTGAGTCTTTTGTTCATGAAGCGAGTTGTAAAAAGTTGTGTAAAATTAATGCATTTTTGTTTGAATACATAGAATTTGAGCAAATTTGTTTTTGAAATAATTTGTAAATTTTCCAGCCATTCGTCGTGTAAATAATTTAGACATTTTCAGCATTTAATTTAGCGGAAGCCGCCATACCAATCTGGGAGGACAACGGCCACAGACACGGCCCATTTAAAAAATATTTATTTCAGGCATCGCAGTCACCTCGCCGGTAAAGCGAGGTAACATAATAATATTTAACATTTTCTTACAGCTTCCAGCAGTGCCGGCATACTATATCATATTATTCAGTTCATTTCTCAGTTTTATTTGGAAGGTGCTGTGCAACACATTCCATGTGGCCGCAAAAAATGTAACGAACAACTGTGTTATGACTTTATCATTTTCATATTTTGTGGCAAGGTCTGCTCTATGAAACTAAAGCAATTTTTCCCTGAGATTAAGAAAACGCAGGCCAGCCGCGCACCTATTCTAATTAACAGTATTCAAAAATCCACTGCATAGCGTAAACAACATTCAGTGCTGTAACGATCATTTGAATTTCATTACTGACTTTTCTGAATACGATGCAGGGTAGTGAGTTCAGATACAGTTTTCTTTCTTTCTCGATTACGTTACAGTAGCAAGTGAATGTTCCCTCATGATTATCCAGAGCACATGTG
The DNA here is from genome assembly GCF_023897955.1 of Schistocerca gregaria. Classification (NCBI taxonomy): domain Eukaryota; kingdom Metazoa; phylum Arthropoda; class Insecta; order Orthoptera; family Acrididae; genus Schistocerca; species Schistocerca gregaria. Next base: position 86,207,660 of record NC_064929.1, on the reverse strand, counting down.
GAAAAGCAATCATTTGATTCACGGTGTGGCGCATTTATGATAAAAGTGTTTATTCCCTCTCCCACTCCATGTCTGAACTTAACCTATGTGTGCTGGTGTGACTCAGACAGCCAAGGTGAAATATTTATTCAACATTACTAAGAGATACTTGCATTTATGAAGAAAGAATTACTAAGTAAAGACAGTGTCATAACATTGAATCAAAACCATAGCTATGTGTTACAAATAATTTTGTGTACTGCCATCAGCTCTCAGTTTCAGTTTTATATCAGTCTGAACATTGCAAATCAAAACTTTAATATCGTAAAGCAAAGTTACTAGGTACCATGTACCAACTTACTGCTGCTACACGTATATAACCATGTTGTTGTGGTCTTCAGTCCTGAGACTGGTTTGATGCAGCTCTCCATGCTACTCTATCCTGTGCAAGCTTCTTGATCTCCCAGTCTCCCTCTACGATTTTTACCCTCCACGCTGCCCTCCAATGCTAAATTGGTGATACCTTGATGCCTCAGAACATGTCCTACCAACCAGTCCCTTCTAGTCAAGTTGTGCCACAAACTACTCCTCTCCCCAATTCTATTCAATACCACATCATTAGTTATGTGCTCTAACAATCTAATCTTCAGCATTCTTCTGTAGCACCACATTTCAAAAGCTTCTATTTTCTTATTGTCCAAAGTATTTATTGTCCATGTTTCACTTCCATACAAATACTTTCAGAAACTACTTCCTGACACTTAAATCTATACTCAATGTTAACAAATTTCTCTTCTTCAGAAACTCTTTCGTTGCCATTGTCAGTCTACATTTTATATCCTCTCTACTTCAACCATCGTCAGTTATTTTGCTAATCTAATTCCCTCTACATCACCCGACTTAATTTGACTACATTCCATTATCATCATTTTGCTTTTGTTGATGTTCATCTTATATCCTCCTTTCAAGACACTGTCCATTCCGTTCAACTGCTCTTCCAAGTCCTTTGCCGTCTCTGACAGAATTACAGTGTCATCGGCAAACCACAAAGTTTTTATTTCTTCTCTGTGGATTTTAATACCTGCTCCGAATTTTTCTTTTGTTTCCTTCACTGCTTGCTCAATATACAGATTGAATAACATCGGGGAGAGGCTACAACCCTGTCTCACTCCCTTCCCAACCACTGCTTCCCTTTCATGCCCCTCGACTCTTATAACTGCCACTGCTTTCTGTACAAATTGTAAATAGCTTTTCGCTCCCTGTATTTTACCCCTGCCACCTTCAGAATTTGAGAGTATCCCAGTCAACAATGTCAAAAGCTTTCTGTAAGTCTACAAATGCTAGAAACGTAGGTTTGCCTTTTCTTAATCTTTCTTCTAAGATAAGTTGTAAGGTCAGTATTGCCTCACGTGTTCCAATATTTGTGCGGAATCCAAACTGATCTTCCCCGAGGTCCGCTTCTACCAGTTTCTCCATTTGTCTGTAAAGAATTCATGTTAGTATTTTGCACCCGTGACTTATTAAAATGATAGTTCGGTAATTTTCACATCTGTTAACACCTGCTTTCTTTGGGATTGGAATTGTTATTTTCTTCTTGAAGTCAGAGGGTATTTCGTCTGTCTCGTACATCTTGCTCACCAGATGGGAGAGTTTTGTCAGGACTGGCTCTCCCAAGGCCGTCAGTAGTTCTAATGGAATATTGTCTACTCCCGGGGCCTTGTTTCGACTCAGGTCTTTCAGTGCTCTGTCAAACACTTCACGCAGTATCATACCTCCCATTTCATCTTCATCTACATCCTCTTCCATTTCCATAATGTTGTCCTCAAGCACATCGTTCTTGTGTAAACCCTATATATATATATATATATATATATATATATATATATATATATATAGAATCTACCACATGGGAAAAATATATTAAAAACAAAGATTCCAAGACTTACCAAACGGGAAAGCGCCGGCAGACAGGCACATGAACAAAACACACACACAGAGTTACTAGCTTTCGCAACCGATGGTTGCTTCTTCAGGAAGGAGAGGGAAAGACGAAAGGATGTGGGTTTTAAGGGAGAGGGTAAGGAGTCATTCCAATCCCGGGAGCGGAAAGACCTCCCTTATGGGAAAAAAAAAAAAGACAGGTGTCCACTCGCACGCACGCACACACGCACACACACACACACACACACACACACACACACACACACACACATATCCATCCGCACATACACAGACACAAGCAGACATATTTAAGGGCAAAGAGTAAGGGCAGAGATGTCAGTCGAGGCGGAAGTACAGAGGCAAAGAAGTTGTTGAAAGACAGGTGAGGTATGAGCAGCGGCAACTTGAAATTAGCGGAGGTTGAGGCCTGGCGGATATCGAGAAGAGAGGATATACTGAAGGGCGAGTTCCCATCTCCGGAGTTCGGATAGGTTGGTGTTGGTGGGAAGTATCCAGATAACTCGGACGGTGTAACACTGTGCCAAGATGTGCTGGCCGTGCATCAAGGCATGTTTAGCCACAGGGTGATCCTCATTACCAACAAACACTGTCTGCCTGTGTCCATTCATGCGAATGGACAGTTTGTTGCTGGTCATTCCCACATAGAAAGCGTCATAGTGCAGGCAGGTCAGTTGGTAAATCACGTGGGTGCTTTCACACGTGGCTCTCCCTTTGATCGTGTACACCTTCCGGGTTACAGGACTGGAGTAGGTGGTGGTGGGAGGGTGCATAGGACAGGTTTTACACCGGGGGCGGTTGCAAGGGTATGAGCCAGAGGGTAGGGAAGGTGGTTTGGGGATTTCATAGGGATGAACCAAGAGGTTACGAAGGTTAGGTGGATGGTGGAAAGACACTCTTGGTGGAGTGGGGAGGATTTCATGAAGGATGGATCTCATTTCGGGGCAGGATTTTAGGAAGTCGTATCCCTGCTGGAGAGCCATATTCAAGGTCTGATCCAGTCCCGGGAAGTATTCTGTCACAAGTGGGGCACTTTTGGGGTTCTTCTGTGAGAGGTTCTGGGTTTGAGGGGATGAGGAAGTGGCTCTGGTTATCTGCTTCTGTACCAGGTTGGGAGGGTAGTTGCGGGATGCGAAAGCTGTTTTCAGGTTGTTGGTGTAATGGTCGAGGGATTCAGGACTGGAGCAGATTCGTTTGCCACGAAGGCCTAGGCTGTAGGGAAGGGACTGTTTGGTATGGAATGGGTGGCAGCTGTCATAATGGAGGTACTGTTGCTTGTTGGTGGGTTTGATGTGGACAGATGTGTGCAGCTGGCCATTGGACAGATGGAGGTCAACGTCTAGGAAAGTGGCATGGGATTTGGAGTAGGACCAGGTGAATCTGATGGAACCAAAGGAGTTGAGGTTGGAGAGGAAATTCTGGAGTTGTTCTTCACTGTGAGTCCAGATCATGAAGATGTCATCAATAAATCTGTACCAAACTTTGGGTTGGCAGGCTTGGGTAACCAAGAAGGCTTCCTCTAAGCGACCCATGAAAAGGTTGGCATACGAGGGGGCCATCCTGGTACCCATGGCTGTTCCCTTTAATTGTTGGTATGTCTGGCCTTCAAAAGTGAAGAAGTTGTGGGTCAGGATGAAGCTGGCTAACGTGACGAGGAAAGAGGTTTTAGGTAGGGTGGCAGGTGATCGGCGTGAAAGGAAGTGCTCCATTGCAGCGAGGCCCTGGACGTGCGGGATATTCGTGTATAGGGAAGTGGCATCAATGGTTACAAGGATGGTTTCCGGGGGTAACAGACTGGATACGGATTCCAGGCGTTCGAGAAAGTGGTTGGTATCTTTGATGAAGGATGGGAGACTGCATGTAATGGGTTGAAGGTGTTGATCTACGTAGGCAGAGATACGTTCTGTGGGGGCTTGGTAACCAGCTACAATGGGGCGGCCAGGATATTTGGGTTTGTGAATTTTAGGAAGTAGGTAGAAGGTAGGAGTGCGAGGTGTCAGTGGGGTGAGGAGTTTGATGGAGTCAGGTGAAAGGTTTTGTAGGGGGCCTAAGGTTCTGAGGATTCCTTGAAGCTCCGCCTGGACATCAGGAATAGGATTACCTTGGCAAACTTTGTATGTAGAGTTGTCTGAAAGCTGACGCAGTCCCTCAGCCACATACTCCCAACGATCAAGTACCACGGTCGTGGAACCCTTGTCGGCCGGAAGAATGATGATGGATCGGTCAGCTTTCAGATCACGGATAGCCTGGGCTTCGGCTGTGGTTATGTTGGGAGTAGGATTAAGGTTTTTCAAGAATGATTGAGAGGCAAGGCTGGAAGTGAGAAATTCCTGGAAGGTTTGGAGAGGGTGATTTTGAGGAAGAGGAGGTGGGTCCCGCTGTGATGGAGGACGGAACTGTTGCAGGCAGGGTTCAATTTGGATAGTGTCTTGGGGAGTTGGATCATTAGGAGTGGGATCAGGATTGTTTTTCTTCGTGGCAAAGTGATATTTCCAGCAGAGACTACGAGTGTAGGATAGTAAATCTTTGACAAGGGCAGTTTGGTTGAACCTGGGAGTGGGGCTGAAGGTGAGGCCTTTGGATAGGACAGAGGTTTCGGATTGGGAGAGGGGTTTGGAGGATAGGTTAACTACTGAATTGGGGTGTTGTGGTTCCAGATTGTGTTGACTAGAATTTTGAGGTGTTGGGGGGAGTGGAACTGGAAGTGGGAGATTGAGTAGATGGGAGAGACTGGGTCTGTGTGCAATGAGAGGAGGTTGAGGTTTGTTGGAAAGGTTGTGGAGGCTGAGTGAGTTGCCTTTCCGGAGGTGGGAAACCATGAGATTGGATAGTTTTTTGAGGTGGAGGGTGGCATGTTGTTCTAATTTGCGGTTGGCCTGTAGGATGATGCTATGTACAGCCGGTGTGGATGTGGGAGAGGAAAGATTGAGGACTTTGATTTGGGATAGGAGTTGACGGGTGTGTTCATTGGCCGAGTCGATGTATAGGTGAAGGATTAGGCGGGTGAGGGCTATGGATTGTGCAGTATGGAACTCGTATAAGGACTGATGGAAAGAAGGATTGCAGCCAGAGATGGGAACTTTAAGTGTGAGGCCTTTGGGAGTAATGCCAAATGTCAGACAAGCCTGAGTAAATAAAATATGGGAGCGTAATCTGGCTAGGGTGAAGGCATGTTTGCGAAGGGAATGTAAATAAAATTTAATGGGGTCGTTGTAGGGATGTTGTGAGGTTGACATGGTATTAGTAGGTGGAAAGGGTAATAGGTTAAAGTGAAAGTAAATAGAGATTTATATAGGGAGAGATAAAGGTGTGAAAAAAGTCGAAAAAGTGTTGGTTTGAGATGAGCTATGTTGATCATGTGCAGAACTTAGGTTGGTGAACAACAATGGGTGCAAAGGTTGGGTAGTTATGTTGTCTCCAGATCACGTTAAAGGGTGGGGAAATTCAAGAAAATATCGAAAAAAAAATTTTTCTAAAAAAGTTTCGAAAAAATAATTTCCGAAAAAATAAAATTCGAAAAAAAATTTCGAATAAGATTTCGAAGAATATGTGTGTAAATGTATTCAAAGGACTGGTTATGTACTGGCAGGTTATGAGAATGAGGCTATCAATTGCTTGATGAAGAAATAATAACATGTAAACCTGTGGGAAGCTGCTAAAAAATGATCGGTTATGTGGGAAAAACGGGAATGGAAATAAAACGAAAGTTCCTTCCAGGAATTTCTCACTTCCAGCCTTGCCTCTCAATCATTCTTGAAAAACCTTAATCCTACACCCAACACAACCACAGCCGAAGCCCAGGCTATCCGTGATCTGAAAGCTGACCGATCCATCATCATTCTTCCGGCCGACAAGGGTTCCACGACCGTGGTACTTGATCGTCGGGAGTATGTGGCTGAGGGACTGCGTCAGCTTTCAAACAACTCTACATACAAAGTTTGCCAAGGTAATCCCATTCCTGATGTCCAGGCGGAGCTTCAAGGAATCCTCAGAACCTTAGGCCCCCTACAAAACCTTTCACCTGACTCCATCAAACTCCTCACCCCACCGACACCACGCACTCCTACCTTCTACCTACTTCCTAAAATTCACAAACCCAAACATCCTGGCCGCCCCATTGTAGCTGGTTACCAAGCCCCCACAGAACGTATCTCTGCCTACGTAGATCAACACCTTCAACCCATTACATGCAGTCTCCCATCCTCCATCAAAGATACCAACCACTTTCTCGAACGCCTGGAATCCGTACCCAGTCTGTTACCCCTGGAAACCATCCTTGTAACCATTGATGCCACTTCCCTATACACGAATATCCCGCACGTCCAGGGCCTCGCTGCAATGGAGCACTTCCTTTCACGCCGATCACCTGCCACCCTACCTAAAACCTCTTTCCTCGTCACGTTAGCCAGCTTCATCCTGACCCACAACTTCTTCACTTTTGAAGGCCAGACATACCAACAATTAAAGGGAACAGCCATGGGTACCAGGATGGCCCCCTCGTATGCCAACCTATTTATGGGTCACTTAGAGGAAGCCTTCTTGGTTACCCAAGCCTGCCAACCCAAAGTTTGGTACAGATTTATTGATGACATCTTCATGATCTGGACTCACAGTGAAGAACAACTCCAGAATTTCCTCTCCAACCTCAACTCCTTTGGTTCCATCAGATTCACCTGGTCCTACTCCAAATCCCATGCCACTTTCCTAGACGTTGACCTCCTTCTGTCCAATGGCCAGCTGCACACATCCGTCCACATCAAACCCACCAACAAGCAACAGTACCTCCATTATGACAGCTGCCACCCATTCCATATCAAACGGTCCCTTCCCTACAGCCTAGGCCTTCGTGGCAAACGAATCTGCTCCAGTCCTGAATCCCTCGACCATTACACCAACAACCTGAAAACAGCTTTCGCATCCCGCAACTACCCTCCCAACCTGGTACAGAAGCAGATAACCAGAGCCACTTCCTCATCCCCTCAAACCCAGAACCTCTCACAGAAGAACCCCAAAAGTGCCCCACTTGTGACAGAATACTTCCCGGGACTGGATCAGACCTTGAATGTGGCTCTCCAGCAGGGATACGACTTCCTAAAATCCTGCCCCGAAATGAGATCCATCCTTCATGAAATCCTCCCCACTCCACCAAGAGTGTCTTTCCACCGTCCACCTAACCTTCGTAACCTCTTGGTTCATCCCTATGAAATCCCCAAACCACCTTCCCTACCCTCTGGCTCATACCCTTGCAACCGCCCCCGGTGTAAAACCTGTCCTATGCACCCTCCCACCACCACCTACTCCAGTCCTGTAACCCGGAAGGTGTACACGATCAAAGGGAGAGCCACGTGTGAAAGCACCCACGTGATTTACCAACTGACCTGCCTGCACTGTGACGCTTTCTATGTGGGAATGACCAGCAACAAACTGTCCATTCGCATGAATGGACACAGGCAGACAGTGTTTGTTGGTAATGAGGATCACCCTGTGGCTAAACATGCCTTGATGCACGGCCAGCACATCTTGGCACAGTGTTACACCGTCCGAGTTATCTGGATACTTCCCACCAACACCAACCTATCCGAACTCCGGAGATGGGAACTCGCCCTTCAGTATATCCTCTCTTCTCGATATCCGCCAGGCCTCAACCTACGCTAATTTCAAGTTGCCGCCGCTCATACCTCACCTGTCTTTCAACAACTTCTTTGCCTCTGTACTTCCGCCTCGACTGACATCTCTGCCCTTACTCTTTGCCCTTAAATATGTCTGCTTGTGTCTGTGTATGTGCGGATGGATGTGTGTGTGTGTGTGTGTGTGTGTGTGTGTGTGTGTGTGTGTGTGTGTGTGTGTGTGTGTGTGTGTGTGTGTGTGCGAGTGTACACCTGTCCTTTTTTTTTTCCCCTAAGGGAAGTCTTTCCGCTCCCGGGATTGGAATGACTCCTTACCCTCTCCCTTAAAACCCACATCCTTTCGTCTTTCCCTCTCCTTCCTGAAGAAGCAACCATCGGTTGCGAAAGCTAGTAATTCTGTGTGTGTGTTTGTGTGTTTTGTTCATGTGCCTGTCTGCCAGCACTTTCTCGCTTGGTAAGTATATATATATATATATATATATATATATATATATATATATATATATATATTAAAAACAAAGATTCCAAGACTTACCAAGCGGGAAAGCGCCGGCAGACAGGCACATGAACAAAACACACAAACACACACACAGAATTACGAGCTTTCGCAATAACTCCTTACCGTCTCCCTTAAAACCCACATCCTTTCATTTTTCCCTCTCCTTCCCTCTTTCCTGACGAAGCAACTGCCAGTTGCGAAAGCTCGTAATTCTGTGTGTGTGTTTGTGCGTTTTGTTCATGTGCCTGTCTGCCGGCGCTTTCCCGCTTGGTAAGTCTTGGAATCTTTGTTTTTAATATATTTTTCCCATGTGGAAGTTTCTTTCTATTTTATTTATACACACACACACACACACACACACACACACACCACCAGCCGAATAAAATTAACTCCAGTAGTGAAAAAGTGAGAGTTGGAGGAAGGGAGACGTAATATGTTGATAAGGAAGGACGTTAGAATCTAATTACCCACAGATGAAGCACTTTGTCCTTTCCAAAAGAGTCATCTGTGCACTCGTGGAGTGATTTAGGAAAATCACAAAAACCTAAATATGGGCGGCCGGACAGAGACTCGAACTGTTGCCCTCTCGGTGTGCTCACCACCGTGCTGCACAGACCGCGTCCAGTTAAAAGAGGATGACACAGAAGCGGCACGCACCTTGTCGTACTTGTGGCGCCAGTCCTGCTGCTCCGCCTGTAGCTCCTTGTTCAGGTCCAGCAGCTCCTCCAGGCGGTGCTTCATCGACGTCAGCCTCACGTTGCGGTCCAGGTAGTAGCCGATGAACTCCACACTGGAACACGGAGAAAGCAGAATACGATACCGGGTCGTGCCTTGCCATACCCTACTACTAATTTGGAGCCCTGTAGCTTGCTTCCGGTGCACCACTGCCAATTTACTATAACACTCACTGCCTTGCATTGACGATTTAACACAGCAATTGCGTCACTATTCAATAGTAATGGACCATTCCGACTTCAAAAAGGGCGAGTAACTCGCTTACAATGAACGTATGGTACACTACCTGGTAGACCTGCGGATTCTTTCGGGTGCACCACTGCCAGTTTACTGTAACCTTCACAACATTACACTGACAACTTAAAACTGAAATTTCGCCGCTATTCAATGGTAAAACACCTATGTAGACATATCCAATGGCAAAAAACGTGTCTACAGTCAACGAATTCAACACTACCTGTGCATCGTGCAGCTTCTCTCTGATGCACCACTGCCAGTTTACTGTTCCCCTTCACACCCATACATCGACGATTTAACACAGAATTTGATTCGTTATTCAATAGTGAAAGACCCCTGCCGACTTAACCAAGGGTGAGTAACACGCCTACAGTCAACGTATAGAACTCTAACTGGGAGTCTTGTACCTTCTTTCTGATGCACCAGTGCCAGTTTACTGTAACTCTCACACCACCACACTGACGATTTAACACAGAAACTGTGTCGCTATTCACTAGTACAGGACCTATGGCGACATCACCAAACGCAAGTAAGGTGCCTACAGACAATGTATAGAACACTACCTCGATGACTTGTAACTTCTTTCTAATGCACCATTGCCTGCTCCCTGTAACCCTCACAACATTACATCGATTATTTAACACAGATATTGTGTCAATATTCAATAGTAAATGATCCATGCCGCCTTCTCCAAGGACGAGCAAACTGCCTACAGTCAACGTATGGAACACTACATTGTGTGGTGTCACAAGGCTTAGGCCTGTCCCACCCCTCATTAAATCGACCGATGCTTATACGAATAATCGTAAGAACACTTATTATTATTATTATTATTATTATTATGTTCTTTAAGTTTGTTTTTTGGTTTTCAGAAACACTGTGGGAAGAAAGTTTATTTATGTCGGAGATAACGTGGAAGACTTCACCCGACGATCGCCACGAAAGTGCGACGTAGCGGCGAGTGGGTGAGGAATAAAATGAATGCTGCAAACAACCGCGAGCCGCGAAAGAGCCCGGGCCTCGAGGGTGGCGAGCTTCCTACGTTGTTGCTGGACAACATCAAAGGAAGAGATATTCTGCTTTCTCTCTGTAAACAGATCGATCGAGTCTCGAAACGTTCGTGTAAAACGTATAGGCGGGTGACACATTAGGTGGGACCCTATGCTTGTAATACTTCCACAGTTATTAAAAAGTTGTTAAAAGGCAAAACCAATAGTTCGTCATTTATATAGCTAAAAAGTAGTAAAGATATAGAAATGGAAGAGCTGTGGTGTCAGAACGAAAACTAATACATCGCTCGGCAACGAAGGAGGACGCAAACAGCAGGCGTTACGTGGTGAAAACGAATCTACTGATAAAATAGTAAGTCTGTAATTAAGCATACAGCCACGTAACACTGCACCGTCTGCACGTTCCTTTTAGCACACTACCGGACCCTGCCAATTCGTGCACACTGCCCTAACACATACCCCAGCCGGTCGCCAGATTTCGCACGGGATCGGACGCGAGTCTGTCTCTGCACACGGAAGTGCGTACGGTGCTATGTGGATCGTGTCGACGGGAGCCATAATCTCTACACGCGCCGGAAATGAGTGGAACGTGGCAACTACTCGGAATGAAAGGAACGGTTGAGTGTTCTAACTGACCTGCACAAACTGAAACAGTGTCGCTTTGACAGTGGAAGTGAAAATTACTTCAATGAGAACAAATGCGATACGGCACCGAACAAAACTTGCCACCCGGGGAAATACCGTAAGTCACAGCCGACAGCAGAGAAAATTAAAAACAAAGTAAAAACTCTGCCCTCACAGTACTGCCGAGAAATCCCCATTGTCGAGACGGCAAATAAAAGTGGTGATGACAGAGATGTTTACGTACCGAAAGTATAGTTTTTTTTTTGACAGATTTCGATTTACCGTCTGCAAGGAATCTTAAGAGCAGCCGATAACTTCTCGGAGGAAGTAATTTCTTTTTTTAATCACAGTGTTCTGCTTTCTTTATTTCTGTTGCACGAGGTCTAGTAAGAATCGATAATCATTCTCACTCTTCTTCAATTTCAAAAGGAGTAATTGCTCTGTAGAATATGTAATTTTTGTAGAAATTTCACATTTTCCTGTCCTCTCATCTACCTGTCAGTGTCGTGTACAACCTGTGATAACTTTTTCATTTTTTTGTATTCTTCACTGTCCAGCTATGTAATACAGCAGACAGAGAGAAAGCGAGAGCTGCCAATTTCATGCCAGCAGTCGAAATCTCTGTGTACGCAATACTGAAATGCGCTTTGTGGCGCAACTATGTGCACCACAATTTTTTACGTCGGCTTCAGTGCACACAATAAGCAACTTGTGAATAGGCACTGAGCACAAGTGAAGATTGTATCACGCAGCAATCTATGTATATGAACAGCTTCAGCCAGTAGAGATACCGTGGTAAAATCAGTCAAGCCCACGGAGGGGGTGGGGGCTAGTGCAACAAGCTGTCTGTGCTCCTGTGCGGGGAGGGCAGCATTTATTTGACATGTACAGGACTTAGGTAACACAAAATAGTAAAAGAACACAACAAATAAATATACAATACAGTAAATAATAAAGATAACAAATTTCTGCAAGACGCTACTGATTTTCTGTTAGGTGGACCTTAAGAATTCCACTGTCTTGATGGCCTTGTCACTTGGTGCTTATAGGTCTTCTGTAGTACAAAGGTCAGCCAGGTTTCTGCAGACCAGGAGATACTGTGGGTCCTGCAGGTCACCACACTCGCAGAACTCTTCTTCGTTCATGACCCCACTATCTGCGGCTCGTCTCGCACCGTGATGCACCTGTCATCGATCGGTACAGTGCTCTCTGTGACACGTACGACGGATGAAATTCCACATCGGTTACCAATTACGAGTATCGTTCCGCACTCGGTATACACTTCCGGGCCAATCTGTGGACTGCAGTCACGAGCACTAAATTTTGTCAACAAACAAAATGTCCTATATCTACATATGTACTCCAATATCTTACCAACTCAGAGGACCACAATTGTAAAGAGACTTCGTATTGTGCAACGGCCCCTCAATTATCTGTGTTCTGGTGTTGTGTCTAGGCCATCAGAGATAGTTTGGCCAGGACCGACACACAGGAGACGCAGCTCCCGAGTGCAGATGACAGAAATGCACAAAACAACGTTTGTGAAAGTTTTTACTTTTGTAGAAGAGTGGGGAGGAAAGTAGAAACTGATGATCTGCCCGCTCCTTTTTTTCTCCAACATTCCTTCCCCCCCCACCCACCCCCCCCCCACCCCCCTCCTGTCAGAGGTTACATTTTCAATTGGAGGGATCGTGTGCAGCACCCGACACACGTCAGTGCTTGCCGCCGGCTCTCACCTTTTGTGTCCCTTTTCATTCCTGTTCTGTGAATCCCTTCATTGTAACAGTTTGTTTAGTTTGTTTATTACTATCGTCCACAGTGGGAGTTGCTCCTTCTGACTGTTTGCATTACAAGTGTAGCACACATACACACAGTTAGCCACACCGTCTAATTTCTGCCGACTGTGCTCGGTCACTTACCATTTCCCGGCACTAGCCTCATCTCTGTACAGATGGCATCCCAGAGGAAGTGTTGCAGAACGCCTTTTTCATTTCTTCCAATTTGCCGCAAGTATGTGACCCGTCACTAAGTCGGCCAGCCCTCTCCGAGAGTTTCATTGTCATAATAGGAGCCTCCGTTCGACATTCTAGTCAGGTGTACTTACCGGCTGCAAATGTATATGTGGAAAGCGTACCTGAAAGCTGGAGGGATGTGCCACTTCTTGCGGACGTCGACAAGTGCCGCCACCTGCGCCTCTTGCAGTTCGAGTGCTCGCGTGTCCACTCCCATCAGTTCGGCCTTCTGCAGCAACCGGCGGACCGCCGACGCACTCGTCGTCAGCAGGCGAGGCATCTTCTGCGTGGGTACTGCGGACCGAGTGCACCAAAAACTAGTTAGCTCAGCACACGTATTCTTTCCGTTCCCCACTTACTATTCTCAAAATTCTATCGACATTCGAGTGAGGGCCAGAAACGGGAGTCCGAATCTACAGAGCGAGTCGAACATCTTGCGGTGAGCTGCACTGCCGACTTTTGACGACCGACAGCCCGTAGGGTTAATTGGTAAAAGTCGGAAGAAAGATAAGGGTTTAACGTCACACTGACGACGAGATCGTTAGAGGTGGAAAAAGAGCTCAAATTGTTGCCTGTGCCCTCTTCGGAGGAACTGCCCCGGCATTCACCTGACCCTGGTTAACGGAAACTGTAGAGGTTCTGATCTGTCACCTCCCGTGTCTTACTTCTGTGGGCCCACGACAGTCATTCTCAACATCCGAGGTTGTGGGCACCACTAGGCATCGGAAGCTTCACGTGTCCCACCACCGTCTCCCGGATACCACTACCTCACAGACGCTCAGTATGGACCTCACTCTCGACCTTTTCATGTCACAGGTGAGTCTGATACCCAGTCGAGTGACAGTTTCGTGCGGTTCCTATGTAATTTGCGGGACCAAAAGACAAGTAGTGCTCTAGGTTTAGTTAATTATCTGTGTATACTAAAGTTTTTAAATTACACCATATAATACGATCACCTCCAAGAAATCAAACAATCGAAAATCCAGAATAGAACGTAACAATATTATGAAAAGGAAAGTTGCTACTCACCATATAGCACATGTGCTGTCTCACAGATAGGCACAACGAAAGCACTGTCACAAATAAAGTTTTTGGCCAGTAAGGCCTCATTGGCCACAAACTTTATAAACTTTAATCATGACAGTCCTTTTGTTGTGCCTATCTGTGACTATATGGTGAGTAGCAATGTACCTTTTCATAACATTGTTACACCTCCAAGAAATAGAGAGAATTGATTGCCACCATACACAGACTTCCAAAAGATGAATGTCAAAGTTGTATGATGTATTCTTCTTTTCCTTACAGTTGTTGAAATTCAGGTTTTCTGTAAATTCATCAGATGTAGGGAAGGACAAGTACATTAATCAGTTTGACTCATAAACCCGCACCAAAACTGTACCCGATTATTAGTAAGACGCGCATATTTACACGAATTGGACTTAGTGTCCAATGTCTGCCTGTGTCTGTATATGTGCGGATGGATATGTATATGTGTGCAAGTGTATACCTGTCCTTTTTTCCCCCTAAGGTAAGTCTTTCCACTCCCGTGATTGGAATGACTCCTTAACCTCTCCATTAAAACCCACATCCTTTCGTCTTTCCCTCTCCTTCCCTCTTTCCTGATGAGGCAACCTTGGTTTGTGAAAGCTTGAAATTTGTGTGTGTGTTTTTTATCGTCTCCTATCAATATACCAACACTTTTGTTTGGTAAGTCACAGCATCTTTGTTTTTAGATATATTTTTCCCACGTTGAATGTTTCCCTCTATTATCAATTATCAACTGTACCAGGTCAGTGGATTTAGGACTTCTTGTGCACCTGCTTTACCTATGACTAAGTCTATAATCATTTTGTTTCATAGCCCCACAAAGCATTACACCCACGTATTAGTATGAATTGGCCAATTCAAACAATGACTCACTGATAGTATAGTCGTAGGATATTATGTTTTTTCGTTTTGCGAAGTGCACAATTTTACAATTCTGAACGTTTAAAGTAAGTTGCCAATCTTTGCACCACTTCGAAATCTTATCAAGATCGGACTGAACAGTTATGCATCCTCTTTAAGATGGTACTTCACTGTAAATAACCGCATCATCTGCAAAAATTCTGAGGTTACTGTTAATATTGTCTGCAAGGTCATTAACACACAACGTGAACAGTAAGGGATCCAAAATCTTCTCCGGTGCACACCTGACGTTATCTGACGATGACTCTCCATCCGAGATAACACGCTGTGTCCTCCCTACTGAAAACTCCTCAATCCAGTCAAAAATTTCTCTCGCTATCCCTTACGATCGTACCTTTCACATTAAGTGGAGGTGTAATACAAAGTCAAATGTTTTTTGGAAATCGAGAAATACTGCATCTACCCGACTGCCTCGATCCGAAGCTTTTAGTATGTCATGAGAAAAGTGAGAGTCGTATATCACACGAGCATCATTTTCATAATATGTGCCGGCTGGCATCGAGCAGGATACTGAACGTAATCAGAGATGGGGAACCATTAATAGTCGCAAGTGGAGAGTGTCACAGAAATATTGAAGGAACTGAGCTATCAGATTCTTGAAGATAGTAGTGAACTATTCTCAGAAAGTCTATTAACAAAATTTCAAGAACCAGCTTTAAATGAAGATGAAGGAATATACAACAATAACCTATACACCGTTCACGTAGGGATTATGAGGATACGATTAGAATAATTACCGCACCCACAGAGGCATTCGAACAATCGTTCTTCCCACAGTCTGTATGTGGTGGAATGGGAAGAAACTCTAATAACTGATACAGTGGGATGAAGCCTCTGCCGTGCACCTCACACTGGTTTGCGGAGTGTAGATGTAGATTTGCACAGCAGTCTAGTGCTCGGGTTATTCGGGAACACAAGAAATGAGCTGTGAAAGCCAACGAACGTGATGTCAAAGAAATAGCTACAAAACTTCCTCACAGATTAAAACTATGTGCCGGGCTGAGACTCGAACTCAGGACCTTTGCCTTCTGCGGGCAAGTGCTGTACCACTGAGCTACCCAAGCATGACTCACACCTTGTCCTAACACAGCTTTACTTCTACCAGTATCTCGTCTCCTACCTTCCAAACTTTACAGAAGCTCTCCTTTCTTTCAGGAGTGCTAGTTCTGCAAGGTTAGCAGGAGACCTCCTGTGAAGTTTGGAAACTAGGAGACGAGGTACTGGTGGAAGTAAAGCTGTGAGGACGGGGCGTGAGTGGTGCTTGGGTAGCTCAGTTGGTAGAGCACTTGACCGCGAAAGGCAATGGTCTTGAGTTCGAGTCTCGGCCTGGCACACAGTTTTAATCTACCAGGAAGTTTCATATCAGCACACACCCTACTGTAGAGTGAAAATTTCATTCTAAATAGCTACAATTTTTTTCACAGCACACATTTTATGCACATCAGATTACCACGATCGATTTACTTGTGGTATTTTAGGGGACTCGTGGTATCGGCAAATTTGATATTACTTTGAGACGTGCTTCGGCACAACGAAAGCACGTGCCCACGTCACCGGTTTCAGAATCAGACACCTCTAAAGGATTCGGAATACAAATTGCCGGAACATTCACAACATTTGTCAATTTCTCCTTCACTCTATTCCCGCACTGAGAGAATCTGTCACCCGGAAGAGGATGTTACGGCAGGTGTAGACACTTACCCCAGGGCGGGATGCGGGTGCTCTTGTGCTGCAGGTACTTGGAGCGGTACTTGGCGAGCTTACGCTGCGTGCGCTGCTGCTCGGCCGTCGCCTGCGTCTGCTTCTCCTGCTCCAGGTGGCGCTGCTGCGTGCGCAGCTGTAGGGCCAGCCAGTTCCTGCGCCGCCGCCTGCCACACCATAAACTCGAGTCACACTTGACGTATCAAATCTTTTAGACGAATCCAGCCTTCGACAACCACCAATATTTTGCCACGTGAACACCACACCGTTTTCGAAGCACAAGTGCGACGAGGGCACGGGGTGCGAGACAATTTAAACCACAGGGTGGGGTCATACCGACCGATAACACCGACGCGGAAAGACGGGTTGGGGTCGAGTTGTTTTGGGGAACGAGACCAGACAGCGAGGTCATCGGTCTCATCAAATTAGGGAAGTACGGGGAAGGACATCAGCCGTGCCCTTTGAAAGGAACCATCCCGACATTTGCCTGGAGCGACTTAGGGAAATCATGGAAAACCTAAATCAGGCTGGCCGGACGCGGGATTGAATGCGAGTCCACCCGAATGCGAGTCCAGTGTCTAACCACTGCGTCACCTCGCTCGGTGTGGAAAGACAGTACGTGCACTGCACGCCACCGGTCCTTCCGCACAAACGGAGACGATAGACATCGGAAGTAATCGGAGATGAATATTTATTACCGACGGGAGGGACTGTAGCATTTACTCCGTCCCTGCATCCGATACGTCTTCCACAGTAACCCTTCTGTCAAAAGGTGACTTCGAGATCAGCTAACTCGGCTGACGAACTTTTAGGGAGTGGGTCTTACCGGAGAGTTAGCACAGGTACGAGTCACCTCACGACAGAGCAGTTACGGCAAAAGGCGGAAGTGAGACACGTTGCCCTATCGACCGACCACAAATCTAGTGAGTGACGGTAACAGCTTGACGGCACCTGAGCTTACGATCATCTTATATACAGAGAGAGACAGACGACGATATCTTCAGTGCAGGTGCGTACCGCGGGTAGACCGTGCAGCTGCAGTCGCCACCGTGCCCGGAGTCGACACTGCTTACTCACCCGGCGATTATTTAAATGATTAATGGAAAATCTCATATAAAGATGTGAAACAAATACTAACAAAGAGATACATGGGTTGGCCAGTACTTATCTCAGCTCAGTACAGCCAATAGATAACACAAAACAGAACAGAAAATTTACATTCCTAGCTTTCGGAACTTTGTTCCTTCATCAGGGCGGAGAGAGGGGAAAAAAGGGAAGAAGGGAAAGTGGATTCAGTTACTCATAACCCAGGTTATGAAGCAACCTTTCCTGTTGCTTCATAACCTCTTTGTTAATTATTATTTCACTATTGGTAATGTTCAGTGCCTGTTATCTTATTGTGTGGCAGCGCGAGTTATTTACTGTGTGTGTCGTCCTTCTGCACACCCAGATGTATCCACACCTACAGACGGGTTTAAATTTCTTCACATTGTGCCGCAGCAACGGCAGGGTGTTCACATGTCAAAATACTGGCTGTTGTCAATGATATGTGGCTGCATTCCCCAAAGTTGTCTGAATACTTCCAGGTACATCACCAGTCACTATTAACTTTAAATAACAATTGTCCAACTGAATATGGACACCTGTAATATTTTGTTAACATCGGCCATGGTGATTAACATTTACAGCTGTCAATTTTTTTTACTTATTGCAATATTCTACTTAAATTTTGAACATTAATCATTTTCAAGCAATCTATTGAACAGTCATACACTGTAACCGCCACAATTAACAACTGCATGTAGTAGCCTGTAGCCATTTCTCCGGTCAAACTGCTTGCCAGAGGGAGAGGCGGGGAAGGGGGAGGGGGGGAGTGTCAAAGAGGCTATGTTACTTTTGAACTGTATTTTTAAAATATTTAAAAGAGTAGTCTAATGAAGTAATGAGTGTAATGGTCTGCAACAATAAATCTCGAGATGAGATCAGCCATCCCCATTATGTTCTTAATCTGAAGTGAATTAAATCAAACTGTTATCTCATAACTCATTTACTGATACAAATATGCCTTTGTATAGATAAATGTTATATGAAAGAGAAACAGCTAAACATAAAGAATGGTCTTGCATGTAAACTATATGGTTATCAACAATGATCTTAATATTATAATATTACATTGATAATAATAACAATAACATTGAACACTAATATAATATAATATAATAAAATGTTGACGGGAGTGAACAGTACCAAGCCGTAAGTCTAATAAGTTGTAATTGCACAACACCCACACAAGTTATTTACTGAAGAATGGAAAAATTTGTTAGAAGCTGACCATATGGAAGATCAGTTTGGGTTCTGGAAAAATGTAGGAGCACGTGAGACAATACTTAGAAAATAATTTAGGAGTACAGGAGACCACTAACTGAATAGTGGAAGTGTTCACTTATTGACAGGTGTGCACGGGTATGTGCCTGCCTGCACGCGCACACACACACACACAAATTTAAAACTTTACTAGGTTTCTGAAGAAATCTTCTAACAAGGCAGACACGTAACGAGACAGACTCTCAGCTCTACTTTTCGACTCTGTACTCTGAAAGTTATTTCACAAGTGCCAAAAAGAAATGAGTAGAAAAGAAATCGAGAATGGAATCGGGTTCGGCTACAGAAAAACAAAATTGACAGTGGACTGCCTAAGTTTTGAAGTTGTCGTTACCGATTTGCTACACACAGCTAGAGTACAGATCAACAGAATGCAGATACTAGCGGGTAAGGCAGGATTCCGACCACAAATTTATAACAAATCTCAAGTTAGCACCCACAGCACTATAGGTAGGAGAAGTAGAAACCAAATGGAAGCTTGTGCCCAATGTCGACAACCTACAAAGTAAATTGTGGGTCCTCATCTGCATATGAGGGCAGTAAAGCCTCAGGGGGTAGTGATGACAAAACTAACTTTGCCCTGAGATTTCTAATCAAAGAACTGTGGCTCACTAATGAGTGAAATGAGTTGAGTGTTATTTTAATCCCTATACTGTATGCTGAGTTGAAGCATGTGTCAATTCATAGCTACAGAAACAACTGTGAGTAGTTTATATATTTCTGCTGTAATTTGCATGAAGCTTAGTGTCCCCACAGACATCATCCCAGCTATACACTGCGGAAACAGCAGCGGTAAGAATTAATGTGTAGTCGGATACAAATAAGCCAAGGCTTTGCCACATTGGTAACATCGGTCCCCATCGGATTACCAAAGTTAGGTGGTGTCGGGCTCAGCTAGCACTCGGATGGGCTACAGTTCGAGTTTGCCGAGCAACGTCGGGCAGCGAGGTGCACTCGCCCCGTGTGAGGCTGGCTACACAACTACTCGACTGAGAAGTAGTGGCTCCGGTCACAAAAACTGAGATATGGCCGGGAGAGCGGTGTGCTAACCACACGTCCTCCATATCCACATCTAGTGACGCCTATCAGCTGAGGATGATGCGGCAATTAGTCAGTATAGGGCAAGTCAGTAAATTTAAATATCTTAGAGAAACTGTACAGGAGACTGGACCAGAAAAATTTGCTATATACGTAAGACTTAACAAAATGGAAAGAGCATACAGTTAGGCAAAATAATGTCTAAAACAAGAAATGTATATCTACAAAAACAAACCTAAATTGCTATGCTACAGTAGTAAGAGCAAAATGTTTACACACAAGTGAATGCTTAAAGCTGAACTATAAGACGGAGAGAACAGAGGTACTCAGAACATGTATTATTAGAGAAATAATCAATACAATACAAACTACAGATGGGTTGAAAATGAGACATAATGAGGAGACTTACAAAAAAATGGAGAAAATAAACGAAGTAATGGATAAGTGAAGTTTAATCTTCTTTCAACACTATTACCGAGTGAATAGGAACAGATTAATGAAACATATATTCCTGCATTTCTGGAAAAAGAATAGAATAAATAAAAAAAAAAAGTAAATACCTAGAAGAAACAACAATGAAGATTTGGAAAGAACAGAAACCAACCTTCTTGAAGATAAAATATGAAATTTAGAGGGCTTTTGAGGCAGAAAAAATAAGAAACCGGGAACAGTCAAATAACAGAAACTCTAGGTCGGAATATAAGGAAAGGAACAGACTGCTACTCACCATAAAAATGACACGAGTTGTAGATGGGCACACACAAAGACTGTTACACACTTTTACATTAAAAATGAAGAAATTCCTCCAGCTGCATTTAAGGTGTCGATTTTATTTTGGCAACTAGTTTCAACATTGTAACAATGTCATCTTCAGGCCCATACACTTGTTGACATCAACTGCATGTGGCTGATACTAGAAGTCAGTGGTGAGATACTGACGTGCTCCGTGTGGGAGGTGGTTAGCAACTAGTATGAAGTTTAGACCGGTAGTTCAAAGACACGGAGCACGTATGTATCTCATCACTGACTTCTAGTATCAGCCCACGCAGTTGATGTCAACAAGTGTATGGGCCTGAAGATGATGATGTTACAAAGTTGAAACTAGCTGCCAAAATAAAACCGAAACCTTAAATGCAGCTGGAGGAATTTCTTCATTTTTAATATAAATTTATACCAGCTGACGTCCCACTGTCCTCCATTTCAACTATCGATGTACGAAGATGTACACACTTAGCTTTCAGCCAAAGCCTTCTGCTGAAAGGCAAACACGCAGACATTCGTACACACAAGCAAGCATACCTCGAGCGCACACAACTAATATCTCCGACAGATCGGAGCGGAACGCCGAGGCTCTGGCTGAAACCTAAATGTCCGAGACACGTTTCAAAATTGGGAACAATGAGGACAGAAGAATCAAAGACAGCGAAATGAACAGCTAAAATTCGGCAGGACCTAGCCCGGCTACCTCACTCACCTCATCAACATTTTGTCAGTGTGCATCTTGCAGTGTGCGTAGAACGGGTCTGCCTGGTCGACCTCTTCGGAATGTGCTTCTGACAACAGACCTTCTCTCTGGGCGCTGTAGAAAAACATCGCCGAGATCCAATAACACAAAATCGTATGAGGAATGTTGTACTACTGCACTTGGTACTGAAAGGGTCAAAACACATTAGAAGTACGAAATTTTAATGTTTTATTTAATTCTTTATGTCACAGGTAACAGTAACACTGTCACACTATCGCCAAAATTATTGTTATTTAGATATATAACCACTGAACATGTGGTAACCGTTGTTCAATTTGTATATATTCAACAACAGCCATTAACCCTTTCACTGCAACGTCAGGAAAGTTGATGCAAAACCCATGTCTGACACGAGAAAGCATAGTAAATGAAATTGAAAAGTGAACCTGAATATATACAGGAGAAGCATCCAATATGTAGCAGTTGACACCACTATATATACTGGAGTAGCATTGAAAGGGTTAAAGGCCACATTAATGTAATGATTACACATTACTTAGGAGCCCAAACACTTTCCGTTCTCGCGAACCTTCCTTTCTTCCGTTGTCCACCATTTATTTTCTGATCGTTGCGGAAGCCTTTTGCACGAGTCTGTTCATCCACCCTAAGCAGACCGTCACAGAAGTCTAGTCTCATTTCTCTGAGTGACTCAATCGACCTTCCATTTTTCCCAGTACAGTTCTTCTCGTCCTCGTAATTTATATCGTCTACACATAAACTTTATGCTGTAGAGGGTCTGCCTTCCACATTTCTCGGCTTCTCTCAGACCTGACAAGCCTGTCTTCAGGAGGGTTCACTGAGTTACAGGTACTACGTTTTCTTAACAAGATTCAGTCTAGCTCACCTCGGACTGCTTTTCTGCATCTGTGAACTCCTGTACGTGCCGCTTTTTGTAGCCGAGATTGAATCCCGCTGACCTTTTGTGCTCTTTTGTTTCTCGACTGTTTTTATGATTCTGGAGAGAGAGTCAGTGTCTTCTGCAGTTCGATGATCCCCGCACAGTGTTGCCGACATTACGGAAATCTGATTTTAAATGTCTTTTCTGTCAAATTTTTGGTCGAAAGCTACAAACCACAGCATCCAGTTTTTCCACGTCTAGCTTCCTGTAGGGTGCAGAGTACTCGTACGGCCGAGATGTGTACAGTATCGGCTATGTCGGCTGCCACTATTGTACCATCTCTCTGTATAGTTCCCAGACTGTTTGCTTCAAATGTCTAGTAGGAGCAAGTTTCAATGTCTTTGCTTCTGCAAACATGTGTAAACACTGTAAATATGAAATAAATAGTCTTTGACGGCAATGCAGAATGTGGAGGAATTGAACTTCGTAACATAGTTTTCGATCTGTGCATCTATTGGCCCCTGCAAATACAAATGATCGACTATGGCACAAAACTATATTCTCTCTACCTTTCATGCCACACGTGTCTTCAAAGACTCTGGCACGTGCCAGTAAGTGGCACGAGGCATTTATTCCGAGTTCCGACGGAAGAACAGTGGATTTATCTCGCAATAAAATCTTCACAGGTTTCTCTCGGCATGAAGTAGCAGTGTGAGCACATCTCAGAAAGGCCACTCTTCCTTTCCATCTTACTGCAAAGAGCTAGTAGATCACTATATGTCTCCTCATACGTGTATCGGCAGTGGAAATTTAAATCTCATAACGGCTATTCCGTAACACTTTAACCCTTTCGTGGGCAAAATTATGGAGCAATTTTTTTTAATGAATGGAGAGCAGATAGTCGTTAACAGATAGGTATATTTAGCATACAGAATATCAAATTTGCACCAACTATGAAAGTGAGATCACACAACGAGGTGAGAAGTATTCTTTCCAATGCCCCTCCTTGGACTTAAATAACAGAAACAACTTTTTCAATATACACTCCTGGAAATGTAAAAAAGAACACATTGACACCGGTGTGTCAGACCCACCATACTTGCTCCGGACACTGCGAGAGGGCTGTACAAGCAATTATCACACGCACGGCACAGCGGACACACCAGGAACCGCGGTGTTGGCCATCGAATGGCGCTAGCTGCGCAGCATTTGTGCACCGCCGCCGTCAGTGTCAGCCAGTTTGCCGTGGCATACGGAGCTCCATCGCAGTCTTTAACACTGGTAGCATGCCGCGACAGCGTGGACGTGAACCGTATGTGCAGTTGACGGACTTTGAGCGAGGGCGTATAGTGGGCATGCACGAGGCCGGGTGGACGTACCGCCGAATTGCTCAACACGTGGGGCGTGAGGTCTCCACAGTACATCAGTACATCGATGTTGTCGTCAGTGGTCGGTGGAAGGTGCACGTGCCCGTCGACCTGGGACCGGACCACAGCGACGCATGGATGCACTCCAAGACCGTAGGATCCTACGCAGTGCCGTAGGGGACCGCACCGCCACTTCCCAGCAAATTAGGGACACTGTTGCTCCTGGGGTATCGGCGAGGACCATTCGCAACCGTCTCCATGAAGCTGGGCTACGGTCCCGCACACCGTTAGGCCGTCTTCCGCTCACTCCACAACATCGTGCATCCCGCCTCCAGTGGTGTCGCCTTCAGCGATGAGAGTCGCTTGTGCCTTGGTGCCAATGATGGTCGTATGCGTGTTTGGCGCCGTGCAGGTGAGCGCCACAATCAGGACTGCATACGACCGAGGCACACAGGGCCAACACGCGGCATCATGGTGTGGGGAGCGATCTCCTACACTGGCCGTACACCTCTGGTGATCGTCGAGGGGACACTGAATAGTGCACGGTACATCCAAACCGTCATCGAACCCATCGTTCTACCATTCCTAGACCGGCAAGGGAACTTGCTGTTCCAACAGGACAATGCACGTCCGCATGTATCCCGTGCCACCCAACGTGCTCTAGAAGGTGTAAGTCAACTACCCTGGCCAGCAAGATCTCCGGATCTGTCCCCCATTGAGCATGTTTGGGACTAGATGAAGCGTCGTCTCACGCGGTCTGCACGTCCAGCACGAACGCTGGTCCAACTGGTGCGCCAGGTGGAAATGGCATGGCAAGCCGCTCCACAGGATTACATCCAGCATCTCTACGATCGTCTCCATGGGAGAATAGCAGCCTGCATTGCTGCGAAAGGTGGATATACACTGTACTAGTGCCGACATTGTGCATGCTCTGTTGCCTGTGTCTATGTGCCTCTGGTTCTGTCAGTGTGATCATGTGATGTATCTGACCCCAGGAATGTGTCAATAAAGTTTCCCCTTCCTGGGACAATGAATTCATGGTGTTCTTATTTCAATTTCCAGGAGTGTATGTCATATTTATTTGATAAAATTACTTCTCTTGTTACAATGATTGTTCATAATTACTTGCCATGAAATTTTCTGAAACATGGGTCTATGCTGAGTGGTATTTGACAATGTGTACAAACACAGCGAGTGCTCTTTTCCGCAGCTTTGGTACTACAAGGACGGCACGTCCAGTCGGTTTCTCCTAAAATGGGTTGATGCTCCCCTACAGTCACGTAACAAAAATCTTCAGGTACTTTACCCCTTTTTGCCAGAAAGACAGCTTTTTGTCCACGCCTTTTTTAGGATAAGGAGCCAGCGATCAATTGTCTGGCTAGATGTATCCTGTAAGTGAGCTGATCGTGCTGTCCACTTTCTCTTTTACTTATTTTCCACAAGATACAACTGTTCACTGCAGCAATGTCCACCAGGAAATAAAATATTCTGTGCCACCATTTTACAGAACATCTGCCAATAGCGTACCTTTCTCGTAATTGATCAGATTTATCGACATCACCCATGATTTTGTTGTATTCTGCCACAACTTCAGGACAAGAAATCTCTGTACTAGTACCATCCTTGTTTTTCCTTTTCACTGTGGCTGTTTCTCCTGTGTCATGAATTGAGGACAGGAAAGTGGCTGGATGGTTATCCATCCATTTCACTGCAGAAATGGCTCCTTTTGTTTCAAACTGGATTTCTCCTCGCTCCAATTTCACGTTTTCCTTCATAAATTTGGGTAAATCAAAAGTATTTACCTTACACTATAGCTTTGAGGAAAAAATAACAAAATTTCACGCAAACAGCACTGAAAGGCTCCTCTACATAGCAACACTCAGCTATACAATGCCTCTGCGCGAAGGTACGGTAAAAACGGCGGGAACTTCCAACTGGGAGTAGTACCCTATACTGTTCACTAGATGGTAACACCGTACAGAGGTGGGAATTGTGAATCAAAAATGGCTCTGAGCACTATGGGACTTACCATCTTAGGTCATCAGTCCCCTAGAACTTAGAACTACTTAAACCTAACTAACCTAAGGACATCACACACATCCATGCCCGAGGCAGGATTCGAACCTGCGACCGTAGCAGTCCCGCGGTTCCGGACTGCAGCGCCTAGAACCGCACGGCCACGGACACCGCGGCCGGCTAACTGTGAATCCCACGGGACTAGGAGCGAGTTTATTGTAGTGGGCAGCTGGTATCCCATGGCTCACGGAAGCGTTAACAGCGGCCCAGATATCTGTTTACGTAGCTGGCGACTCAATTCTGTTGTCCACCACTGTCCCGTGTGATGCAGCACGCTGCCTCTTCCGTCTTACTGCTCCACAGGTCAGCTGCCGAGCTCTGCCGACAGCAAACCCCTCACCTCGATTAACGAGATTCGTCAGAACTCTTCTTCTCAATTACCTCCTCAATAATTTTGTACAAGACGTCATTAACTGACAGTAACGTTTGCTTCTCATTAAGCTACACTCAGCCAGTACAGATTTATTTTTCTGCCAGAGTCTCACACTACATATACGTTCAGTGTACCAAAGGAAGACACGGCACTACATTTGTCCGATGTAAGATTTCCCACATTTACGAGGAATGTGGGAGACCCCATATTTACGAAGTCCGAGATTATCTTCCACCCTGCCCGTAAGGTAGTTGAAATACTAGTTCGATAACTTTCAGAGAAAGAGCTCAGCCGATTCTCACAGAAGTTGCTCAGATGTATGGCAAGAATGCAGTCCTGTATTCAGTTTCATTTTTTCTCTCCTTTGCAGTTATTGTCGCATCTGTGTGCTCAGTACCTTCTTAAGTTTCTCACTTTTGTAGCCATTTTCTCATCTAGTTCAGATGTTGCACGCACTCACTGTGGGTAAACTTTTTTTTTTTTTTAAACCGTGTACTGTCCACTGGCCAGCTTTCCAGCCGCATCACTGCTATACAGTGTCAGTTACTGGCTGTACAAGGTATACAGCCACCTGAAAATAAAACAGTGAAAGCTATTCCGTAGTAAAATAAAAATCTTTGTTTTTAAAGAAAAGACATTTAGTGACTGGCTGCAATTTTCACACAACCCATATGCTAGAAGAATAGTGCTGACTAGAAATCACGTAGTTTGACAAAATTGCCTACTGTTTCAAACAAATTTATAACTAAAAATAAAGAAGCTGAAACTTACCAAACGAAAGCGTCAGTATGTTGATAGGAGACAAAACACACACACACACACACGCACACACAAATTTCAAGCTTTCACAGCCCACGGTTGCTTCATAAGGAAAGGATCCATCCGCACAAAAAATGGCTCTGAGCACTATGGGACTTAACTTCTGAGGTCATCAGTCCCATAGAACTTAGAACTACTTAAACCTAACTAACCTAAGGACAGCACACACATCCATGCCCGAGGCAGGATTCGAACCTGTGACCGTAGTCCATCCGTACATATACAGACACAAGCAGACATATGTAAAGGCAAAGAGTTTGGGCAGAGCTTTACATATATCTGCTTGTGTGTGTATATGTGCGGATGTGTGTGTGTGCGTGTGTGTGTGTGTGTGTGTGTGTGTGTGTGTGTGTGTGTGGGCGCGCGAGCATATACCTGTCCCTTTTTCCCCTCTTTCCGCTCCCGGCATTGGAATGACTCCTTACCCTCTCCCTTAAAACCCACATCATTCAGTCTTTCCCTTTCCTTCCCTCTTCCCTGATGAAGCAACCGTGGGCTGCAAAAGCTCGAAATTTGTGTGTGTTTTTTTTGTCTCCTATCAACATACTGACACTTTCGTTTGGTAAGTTACAGCTTCTTTATTTTTAGATATATTTTTCCCACGTGGAATGTTTCCCTCTATTGTAAACAAATTTATAAGGTTTTTTCGAGATGCCACTGCCGAGCGACGGCTCACCAGGTGACGTGGAAGTACTGGCGGCACATGCCGGCATCGCAGCCGATGCAGACACCGGTGCGGGCGAAGCGGTCGTCCTCGCACAGGCAGCAGGCTCGTGCGCCCCACTTGCTGTACGGCATCTCGAACAGCGTCACACTCGACAGCCGGTCCACCTCGCCGAATGCGACCCCGGGCACGTACAGGGCGCACACCAGGTGTACCCACTTCCCGACATCAGTCTCTTTGAAGATGCCACCTGTAAAACGGGCGCGTAAGCGATGACCGGACCGGGGCGTATTCATGGACGAGGAAAAAAAAAATCCCGGATTTCCCGGTTAAAAATACACTTTCTCTCGGGTGGAAATACACTTTCTCCGTGTCAAGTGACAGTATACTCTTCCTTGGCACTGTGAAACTCGTCAATCCTTTTGCGGTGTCGCAACTAGTGCGCGATCGCCCATTTGTCTATTAACACTTACAGCACAGTGCCTGTACGCCGTACGGGCGGGGCCGCCCTTACGTTGGCGGCGGCGCCCGTATACCATACGGGCGAGCCTTTATTTGGCTCCGTAAGTGCATTTAGTGCGTCTCTGAAGCAGTTTCGTCAACTAATGTGGACATATTTCGTTCTTCTTCCGCAAGGGGCGAGCACCTATCAGCTATCTCATCCTGGGAGCGTCTGTGAGCACTGCAAAGTCGAAGTTACCTGCAGTTCATTCACAGGTGTTTAAGAACGTGAAATTATCGAGCAGCGAGTTGGCGGAGGGAGAGATCTTAGATATTCTTTGTGGAGATGAAGGATCTGAAGTTGATGATTCTGAGAAAGAGGATTCGTACTCTCCAGATGAAAGTACAAGCGACGATTCAGATATGTGTATGTCTCAATTGTTCATAAAGTGAAGAGCCCGTTTGCCCAAAAAACTGAGTGGTGGTAAAAGCTGTTTTTCCACTTGTTTGTAGTGTCAACTGTCAACAGTTTTATTTTATATAAAGAGAACACTAGGTAGAATGTATTCCTAGTAGACTTTATTCACAGAGTGGGGAAGAAATTGCCTGAGAAGGGAGGAAATATTTTTCAGCAACAAGCCGCTTCAGCCTCACAAATGGAGAGGACATTTGCAAGGCACTTTCCAGAGAAGGTCCCACCCACTGCAAACAAGGTGAATGATACTAGGTATTGCAAAGTATGTTCAGACAGGGGGAAGCAAGAGACGGGTAAGCGCATCAGGAAGGAAGTAGATGGTGGTGCAAGGACTGTGGCGTTGGCCTTTGCGTCCCACAGTGTTTCCAGGATTTTCACACAAAGGCTAACTACATCTGAACTATTAGAATACTCTAGTTTACAGGTACCGGCAGTTATACAGTCCAAGTGATATTTTGTTTTAAATTTAGATACAGTAATAATTGCATTACTCAAGAGAGAGATCATGTAAAACTTTTTTATCCACGATATTTTTGTGTTTTCTTTTTTAATTATAACACCAAATTGTATTTAAACTGTAAAATAAACTCACTATCATGTAAAGCTCTTACTTTTTCCTTTTAAATGATGCAAGAACCACATTCCTATCATTTTCCTATTCTTTGCAATCTAATTTCAAACATTCATTAAATATGCCAGTTCACAGCCAAGTGCTGGGTGTAAAGAGGGCAGTGTTGAAAGCTTTACTTCAGAATGTATGTGGGCTGCTATGTAAGCCGGTAGAGTATTATACAGTCAGTAACGGACGTGTTGTGTCCTGCAGACTGACGTCACGACCATCTGTTGCAGCTGCGCATGTGAAAGCAGTGGAGTAGCGCTGGCAGGCCACTTACATTATACGAAACTAAAAATATTAATAACTAATAAAGGAATAACCTGAGGAACGTCGTATTTGATGTACATCCTTCTGTTGTGAAAACAAACAATATGTCAAAGACTGAGATCAAAAATAGTTGTATTTTGAAAGTTAGAAAAATTCCATAAAAAACCTAATTTTCCGACAGTCAAGAATTTAAATAAATACAGTGATGCAATAGTTCACCTTCAGTGACTATGTACGATGATCTGATAACACTTTCAATGTTCATATATAAATTTGGAAAGTTTGTAGTTTCAGAAAACCTCTGTGACTTTTCTATAATAATAATTTCAAGAATTCTAAGTAAATATGTGTACTGTGTGTTACAGTGCGTGTGAATGAGAATGTGTGCGCGAGAGTATGTGGGACCTTCGGCATTATTAAAAAATCATTGATGTATTTCTCTACAGGAACTGACAAGTGTACCAACTCTGTAACGTGGGAACGAATCCACAAGTGGTTCCCCTACTAGTGAATGTCGGATGTCCAAGTATGTATGCTTATGTATAAGACAGCCAGAATATTCGCGACTACATAATAAATTTCCAGATGTAGAGTATAGCTTATAGTTCATTTTGTTTTTTTTATTTAATTAGAGAGTTTTGTGTTACTTAATTTGATGACATCAATGAGCCTAGAGAAGTGGTTGGTGCTTGCTAGATTTTGGCGCGAGCCGCCCCCTAGAAGTGAGTTCTCACTGGTCGTAAGTGCTGACAGCCAATGACAAGCGAGACGGTTGGCCACCTAGCGAGGAGATATAGTTTTGAATAGTGGGAGAGTGAGGAGGGAGTCGCGAGATAGCTTTGATTGGAGGCGGTTATGCTGGATGTGACTTTTTGCATTACATGTAAGATGAAGTCTTGAGACGCCTTCCGCATTACGGTCCAGTGTTAATGGTATCTGGTAGTGACCAGAAACTGTTTATGAAAATTTTAAACTGTTGTGATAATTCGTTCCGACAAAAATCGCGAGCGAACTTTTAATTATATAGCGTGGCGGTACTGACTATATTCTTACTGAGTATTTTATGGCGAGCATATACTTTAACTAAAGACAACCACTGAATATCGTGTGCAGAAGTAATTGGCCGATCATTGACTGTGTTACAAGTAATTGGTTTCGGAATTGGGAAAGTAAAAGTTATGGCTGTTTTGGTATGGTGATAACTGTGAGCAGAAACTTTTGTAATTTTCGTAAATGTGGGCTGATGATCTTGCTTAACGGCAACACTGGTGAAGTTTCAGCTGCAGAAATTCAATACCTTCAGAGATAGAGTCATTTGTTTAAGACCATAGCACAGCTTCCAATAGCGCATCCTTAAATTTTGAGCAAACTTTGAGATGAGATATCTCTGTAAGTATTTGCATGAAAGAAACAAAACTTGGCCATCTTATACAAATTTTAGAGCTCTTTAAAGTAAGATATTAAGAAAAGGATTTCTGAGCAATTTTCATATAGATAATTTGAAGGTAAGATGGGCGAAAAAATTGCTGTTAAAAAAAATGCGAACTTTAGTTTTTTTATATCTCCAAAAGTAATTGTGGGATGTACATGAAACTTTGCACACCATAACTCACCAACACAAGGTCTTAGAATGTACAATTTCATTCTCCTATTGCTTTCCATTATTTCACAAATCTAGGGTAAAGTTGACGATTTTTCAAGAAGTGCTAAAAATGGGTGTTTTTAGTCAAATTTTTCAAGTGTTTTCTCCAAACTCTTCTGAACTATGGTCATTAGAAAGAGCATATTCTAAACCAGTGATCATTGAGAACATGTGTGAATGTTCATACAAAATTTCATCAAAATTCATGATGGTCATGTGGGAACATTTCTCGATATTAGACCACTTGGCACGGAATGGCCCACATAGAAAATTTTCATCAAATTTTACTTATAGCAGCCTCCGGCGTGTAGCTATGAGGTTACAAGTTCCTCAACACTGCTTTTCTGTGATCTCGTAAGTAGCTGCAGTCAGGAGTTCACGTGTGAAGATCTAACACTGTAAAGAGGTAGGTGAACAAAAATTATAAAAGAAATTGCATTGCAGCAGCAACGTATAATCCGTTACAACTGGTGCATTGCACGCACGCATGTAAAAAATCCGTCGCACTTTGAATGTTTACGGTTTTATATACAGATGTAGAATTTCCCGCCACTTAAGAAAACGAAACTTAGGGGGAAAAATACGTTTTGAAAGACCTTTAATGTGCAGCAACATGTACGCAGGTATAAATTTGAATTGCACCAAATACCGCACGTCGCTTTCCGAAGCACTGAAATCGAGATTGCGATGCGCTTTTGTAAGCCAGTCACAGCTCATGTCACGTGATCTCGCTAGCTGATGACAGCATAGGATGCGTGATGTAGCCAGCTGATAGTAAGATCACTCTTAAGTAGTGCGAACACGCAAATAAGAAAAGTTAATGGTTTAAATTAATATACATAGCATTCACGTATAATATTGGTCTCTAAGATTAATAAGTTGGAAGAGAAGCTAAGCTTCCACATACAATATTGACCTTTTTTGCGCATGTTACACTTTAAGATACATCACACAAATGTGCTAGTAAAATTTTTAACAACGACGTAAATTCTTCTAAACGGTCGTCCTCAAAGAGTTGATTTTTAAATGAGAGTCAAACGCTTTGTGACTTAAGAAATTCATTGTACATTCTCGCACATAGTTCATTTTGCGTAAAAGGAAATTTGGTTTGAATGTAACGCTTTTCAAAACACCATCCGCAGTATTTTCCTGCGACCTGTTTGAAATAGGTTCATTTCAGCAGTTGGAAGAGAGCGCCAGATAAAAGGTGTCACCGCACTTGTGCAGCTACAATGTTGCAGGAAGCCCATATGTTTGTACGTGTAAAACATTAAAAGATCTTACATTAGGTCATAAAAGAAACAAGACATCAGAGAATACTTCAAGAGCATCAAAATTTTGTGAACCATACTAAAATGCATATTTTGGCTTAAAATGCACATTCATACGTCCAGATTTGTATGTAAATTTTCTTGGAGTACCAGTACTGTATTATCTCATGTTTGGTTCTTTATTACAGCATAATGCCAAAGTGCACTTGAAATGCAGCGAACAGTTGAAACTAGCAAATAGTGTGAAATTAAACACTTCATTTCAAATAAAGCAGAGAAGATTAATGAAAGCCAAATCTCTTTAGCAAACTGACAAAAATAACTTCATTGTTCTGCAAGGCGATTAATGCTCGACTCTGAGGAAGGCGCAAATAAAATCTTAAACTAGTACCATATTTTAGCCTTCCATAATTATGCGAATGTATTTTAATTCATTTGCCGCAAAAATCCATTTGTTATCATTTAACGCGAGAGCAATAAACGAAGAGGAAGCAACCAAATCACTGAATGTTAACACAGGTCACGTGGAGACGACCCACCTTCCACCACATCTCAAGACTGCTCTGGGCATCAGTGCCAGATTTACTATATTTCTGAGCTGGGGCGTCCAACCATACCTCTGTAACCAGAAGCAAAAGAAGGTTTACGCAACTCAACTGCACATGCGCAAGAGCCCACCCACAACTGCTCAAACGAATCTAATTTAAACAGTGGTCACGTCACGCTCATCGGAGGCAATTTGTTGTTATGAGGCATCGCATAGTCTTCCTAAAGCCTTTGACACACTTTGCTGTTGGCAGACGCTTGTATGAGCACTGTGTTTTGCTGTTGTATACGGCGCATTTCCTTTGCAATTTAATTTTTATTTTTGTCCCCCCCCCCCCCCCTCCCATTCCCCGCCCTCTCGTTAATGTTTTGTTGCTGCAAATGAAAAATTCCCGGAACTCTAAACAATTCCCGGGTTTTTCCCAGTTTTCTCCTGGATGAAAAAATTCCTGGGTTTTTCCCAAATCTCCCGGTTGTCTCGGGTCGTATACACCCTGTGGACGGTCCAAAACTTCCAGGAGGCACTAAATGGTGAAGCGATGCAGTCACCACAGAGGAGACTGCGTCGGCTCCTTCCGGTATCTGCACCTCGGCAGATTTCTCCGACTCGGATATCCTGAGCTGACTCATTTGTGAGAAGAGGTGAGAAAAATTTTACTCCCAGGCCAATCGAGGAGTTCCCAGTGACTGACACGTAATATTTACGTTGTGAACGGTTGTTGTTGTTGTTGTTGTGGTCCTCAGTCCTGAGACTGGTTTGATGCAGCTCTCCATGCTACGCTATCCTGTGAAAGCTTCATCTCCCAGTACTTACTGCAACCTACATCCTTCTGAATCTGCTTAGTGTATTCATCTCTTAGTCTCCCTCTACAATTTTTACCCCCCACGCTGCCCTCCAATGCTAAATTTGTGATCCTTTGATGCCCCAGAACATGTCCTACTAACCGGTCCCTTCTTTTTGTCAAGTTGTGCCACAAGCTCCTCTTCTCCCCAATTCTATTCAATACCTCCTCATTAGTAATGTGATCTACCCATCTAATCTTCAGCATTCTTCTGTAGCACCACATTTCGAAAGCTTCTATTCGCTTCTTGTCCAAACTGTTTATCGTCCGTGTTTCACTTCCATACATGGTTACACTCCATACAAATACTTCCAGAAACGACTTCCTGACACTTAAATCTATTGTAAATCTAAATTGTAAACAGCCTTTCGCTCCCTGTATTTTACCCCTGCCACCCTTAGAATTTGGAAGAGAGTATTCCAGTCAACATTGTCAAAAGCTTTCTCTAATCCTACATTTTATATCCTCTCTACTTCGACCATCATCAGTTATTTTGCTCCCCAAATAGCAAAACTCCTTTACTACTTTAAGTGTCTCATTTCCTAATCTAATTCCCTCAGCGTCACCTGACGTAATTTGACTACATTCCATTATCCTCGTTTTGCTTTTGTTGATGTTCATCTTATATCCTCCTTTCAAGACACTGTCCATTCCGTTCAACTGCTCTTCCAAGTCCTTTGCTGTCTCTGACAGAATTACAGTGTCATCGGCAAACCACAAAGTTTTTATTTCTTGTCTGTGGATTTTAATACCTACTCCGAATTTTTCTTTTGTTTCCTTCACTGCTTGCTCAATATACAGATTGAATAACATCGGGGAGAGGCTACAACCCTGTCTCACTCCCATCCCAACCACTGCTTCCCTTTCATGCCCCTCGACTCTTACAACTGCCATCTGGTTTGTGTAAAAATTGTAAATAGCCTTTCGCTCCCTGTACTTTACCCCTGCCACCTTCAGAATTTGAAAGAGAGTATTCCAGTCAACATTGTCAATAGCTTTCCCTAAGTCTACAAATGCTAGAAACATAGGTTTGCCTTTCCTTATATGTAATTGCCTGATAATTCCAGATACTTTGAAGACTTGCCTCTCTGGTTACTATTTACAATGTGTACGACTCATATAGCAGAAAGTATCGGAAGCTCTTTAACACTGTTTGCAGATGATGTGGTTATCTATGAGAAAGTGGCAACACCAGAGGACAGTACCAATCTGCAGAATGATGTATGGCACAGGCTTTAACAGTTGACCCTGTCAATAAATGTAACATAATCATCTTGAGGTTGAAACTATTTCGCCCATGTCACACACACACACACACACACACACACACACAATCCTCCACATGAAATTTGTTTGAGTTGTAAATATTTGTCAAGTATTATTGCTTTTCTGACATGTTCTACAGCCTGGAGGACCTCCTCACTATGGATCAATTGGAATGAAAGTTAATCTAATCTAATGGTAGGGATAACCGTAACATACATTGTTGTAAATTTTCAAAGTAAATAACTCTTCTGCATTAACTTCTATATGGTTGCAGATGACAAACTGTGAAGCAAAACAACTGTATTAAATTGCATAAACGCCAGGAAATCCACAGCATCTGGCGACAAGGTATATACACAAAAAAATTGTCCGTTTTTCAACTATGTAAATACTGTCTCTAAAAACTCAAATTTGTGTGTGTACCAGTAATATAAGGTATTTTTTGTGTTGTATGGAAGACAGAAAAAAAACTCACTGACGGTATTGAAATTTCAGTGAAACATGTCAGGGGGTGTGGGGTGGGAGGCAGGAGTAGAAATGGAATAAAAAGAAGAAGATTGTGTTTTGGTCAAGGTGTATTGTCTCCAAAAACTAAGCTAAATGTAACATATTGAGCAATCATAGACAAATAAATCCACTACTGTACAACTACACTATTGATGAAAAATTGCTGGAGAGTGTGTGTCTACTGTAAAACATCTCCGAATAACTATCCAAAGAGGCTTTAACTGGACTGACCACACGAAACAAACAGCATGAAAAGCAGATGCCAAACTGAGATACATAGGAAGAATCTTAAGGAAATGCAATACATCAAGAAGTGATTTAGAAAGCCCTATCCCGATAGATTCTTGTTTATAATCTGAGACCCTTACCGAGTAGGATTGATAAAAGAGATAGAGAAGATCTAACAAAGAGCAGTGCTTCTCGTCACAGGATCGTTTAGTTGGCATGAGAGTGTCGCACGACTGCACGACAAACTCCAGTGTCAGATGGTACAAATGATACACGAGAGGCTTTGCGCATCACACACAAGTTTACTATTGCAATTTTGTGAGAGTGGTTTCCGAAATGACAACAATGAGAAAATTCGATAATTTAGAGCCAATACAGAGGTATTTACCCCCCACCCCCATGAACCATGGACCTTGCCGTTGGTGGGGAGGATTGCTTGCCTCAGCAATACAGATAGCCGTACCGTAGGCGCAACCACAACGGAGGGGTATCTGTTGAGAGGCCAGACAAACGTGTGGTTCCTGAAGAGGGGCAACAGCCTTTTCAGTAGGTGCAGGGGCAACAGTCTGGATGATTGACTGATCTGGCCTTGCAACATTAACCAAAACGGCCTTGCTGTGCTGGTACTGCGAACGGCTGAAAACAAGGGGAAACTACAGCCGTAATTTTTCCCGAGGACATGCAGCTTTACTGTATGATTAAATGATGATGGCGTCCTCTTGAGTAAAATATTCCGGAGGTAAAATAGTCCCCCATTCGGATCTCTGGGCGGGGACTACTCAGGAGGACGTCGTTATCAGGAGAAAGAAAACTGGCATTCTACGGATCGGAGTGTGGAATGTCAGATCCCTTAATCGGGCAGGTAGGTTAGAAAATTTAAAAAGGGAAATGGATAGGTTAAAGTTAGATATAGTGGGAATTAGTGAAGTTCGTGGCAGGAGGAACAATACTTTTGGTCAGGTGAATACAGGGTTATAAATACAAAATCAAATAGGGGTACTGCAGGAGTAGGTTTAATAATGAATTAAAAAAATAGGAGTGCGGGTAAGCTACTGCAAACAGCATAGTGAACGCATTATTGTGGCCAAGATAGACACAAAGCCCATGCCTACTACAATAGTACAAGTTTATATGCCAACTAGCTCTGCAGATGATGAAGAAATTGATGAAATGTATGATGAGATAAAAGAAATTACTCAGGTAGTGAAGGGAGATGAAAATTTAATAGTCATGGGTGACTGGAATTCGTCAGTAGGAGAAGGGAGAGAAGGAAACATAGTGGGTGAATATGGATTGGGGCTAAGAAATGAAAGAGGAAGCGGTCTGGTAGAATTTTGCACAGAGCATAACTTAATCATAGCTAACACTTGGTTCAAGAATCATAAAAGAAGGTTGTATACATGGAAGAATCCTGGAGATACTAAAAGGTATCAGATAGATTATATAATGGTGAGACAGAGATTTAGGAATCAGGTGTTAAATTGTAGAACATTTCCAGGGGCAGATGTGGACCCTGACCACAATCTATTGGTTATGACCTGTAGATTAAAATTGAAGAAACTGCAAAAAGTGGGAATTTAAGGACATGGGATCTGGACAAGTTGAAAGAACCAGAGGTTGTACAGAGTTTCAAGGAGAGCATAAGGGAACAATTGACAGGAATGGGGGAAAGAAACACAGTAGAAGAAGAATGGGTAGCTCTGAGGGATGAAGTAGTGAAGGCAGCAGAGGATAGAGTAGGTAAAAAGACGAGGGCTGCTAGAAATCCTTGGGTAACAGAAGAAATATTGAATTTTATTGATAAAGGAGAAAATATAAAAATGCAGTAAATGAAGGAGGCAAAAAGGAATACAAACATCTCAAAAATTAGATCGACAGGAAGAGCAAAATGGCTAAGCAAGGGTGGCTAGAGGACAAATGTATGGATATAGAAGCTTATTACCGAACTACCAGTTTAATAAGTCACAGCTGTAATTCCAATCCCAAAGAAAGCAGGTGCAGACAGATGTGAAAATTATCGAACTATCAGTTTAATAAGTCACAGCTGCAAAATACTAACACGAATTCTTTGCAGACGAATGGAAAAACTGGTAGGTTCGGACCTCGGGGAGGATCAGTTTGGGTTCCGTAAAAATGTAGGAACACGTGAGGCAATATTGACCTTACGACTTATCTTAGAAGAAAGATTAAGAAAAGGGAAACCTACATTTCTAGCATTTGTAGACTTGGAGAAAGCTTTTGACCATGTTGACTGGAATACTCTCTTTCAAATTCTGATGGTGGCAGGGGTAAAGTACAGAGAGCGAAAGGCTATTTACAATTTGTACAGAAACCAGATGGCAGTCATAAGAGTCGAGGGGCATGAAAGGGAAGCAGTGGTTGGGAAAGCAGTGAGACAGGGTTGTAGCCTCTCCCCGATGTTATTCAATCTGTATATTGAGCAAGCAGTAAAGGAAAGGGGAAAAAAAAAAAAAAAAAAGAAAAAAAGAAAAAAAAAAAAAAAAAAATTCGGAGTAGGTATTAAAATTCATGAACAAGAAGTAAAAACTTTGAGGTTCGCCGATGACATTGTAATTCTGTCAGAGACAGCAAAGGACCTGGAAGAGCAGTTGAACGGAATGGACAGTGTCTTGAAAGGAGGATATAAGATGAACATCAACAAAAGCAAAACGAGGCTAATGGAATGTAGTCAAATTAAATCGGGTGATGCTGAGGGAATTAGATTAGGAAATGAGACACTTGAAGTAGTAAAGGAGTTTTGGTATTTGGGGAGCAAAATAACTAATGATGGTCGAAGTAGAGGGGGTATAAAATGTAGACTGGCAATGGCAAGGAAAGCGTTTCTGAAGAAAAGAAATTTGTTAACATCAAGTATAGAGTTATGTATCAGGAAGTCATTTCTGAAAGTATTTGTATGGAGTGTAGCCATGTATCAAAGTGAAACATGGACGATAACTAGTTTGAACAAGAAGAGAATAGAAGCTTTCAAAATGTGGTGCTACAGAAGAATGCTGAAGATTAGATGGGTAGATCACATAACTAATGAGGAGGTATTGAATAGAATTGGGGAGAAGAGAAGTTTGTGGTACAACTTGACGAGAAGAAGAGACCGGTTAGTAGGACATGTTCTGAGACATCAAGGGATCACAAATTTAGCATTGGAGGGCAGTGTGGAGGGTAAAAATCGTAGAGGGAGACCAAGAGATGAATACACTAAGCAGATTCAGAAAGATGTAGGTCGCAGTAGGTACTGGGAGAAGAAGAAGCAAGCACAGGACAGAGTAGCATGGAGAGCTACATCAAACCAGTCTCAGGACTGAAGACAACAACAACAACAACAACAACAACAACAACAACAACAGAGGTTTATCAACAATCATTCTTGTGGCATGCCATTCGTGAGAGGAAATGAATTGGGGGGCGGGGCTATATGGGGGAGGATTTGTTAGTGGTGCCAAAAGTACCTCTAGCACAAATTACTGGGTGGCTCGTAGAGTATGATGTAGGTGTAGATCAACTGCTGCCTCCTCCATTCTACTACATAGTTACTGTTCATCTGTTATTAGTAGCTTAATATTTACTTTATTACAAACTTATTTTTAAATGAAATACTTTTTACCACTACAAACATAGTCCAATTCATAGGCATTATACAACTTTACAATAAACACTGCTATCTGCCACGTAGCTAACAGATATTTGGGTAATTTGTAGAAAGAGTCGTGAAAGAGGTACGCCTTTACTTCGTAGTGATTCCCAATTTCTTTCTCTGTGTTAGATGGGAGCATATTGATTATCTTACTACCACAGTACGTAGGCCCATTCTAAACTCCGGACAACGTGGTAAAGCCCACAGCAAAATTATTTCTGTCTCTCATGTCACGACCGAGTATATTGCACTTCTTTATCATAGTAAAAAAAAAAAAATTAAGGGGTAAATGTACTGGGAAATGAGTGAAAGAAATTTGAGATCCTTAAAAATGCTTCCATGAGGCGTGCGATTATCTACTTTATACAATATTCCTGCTCCTCGCGTCTGATAAACAGACACTTTATTTACTTTAGGTGCTCTGTCTAAAAGATAATGCCACAAGACAACAGGGAGAGATAAACTGACACACTCATCTTCGGGTCGGCACAGTGGGCGAAATTTCTGAAGGCAGAATGCACCGAACCGAGCTTCACGATCAGCTCACTTGCGCGTCACCTCCATTTTAATGCGATATCAGGCTGACCCCTGCAGAATTTTACACAATGTGCTTCACAGCACAATCGTATACAGCACACACACTCGCCTACTTTTCAGAATTTAGTATGTCATAAGGTGACTGTAAAATATGTCATTGTTGTTTGTAGAAACAGAACTTATAGAGATTCACAATACTTAGCCACTGACCTGAGTTGGGGCACAGCTCGCAGATGGGGTCGACGACGCCAGCGCGGCACGCCTCGCAGAACCATGGCTCCGTCGAGCAGGAGGACACTGTACTAGAGACGCTCGCCGCATCCGACACTCCGTAGCAACCTGCAACACGAGGAGAGTTACCACAGTCGCGATGACCGTGTTTGAATCTACGGCTCTTTGAATTGCATTGTGTAAACTCCGCAGTATTTCCCCTCAGGCAACAGTCCGTCACTAGCGCACGAACTAGTCGACCGCAGGCACATTTATATTCGAGCAGTCGCTGTCGTGCGCGGTGTCGTGCTCCGTCACACACTCCCTTACACTGAGTGATCCTGATCCTGACAGCGTAGCGGGTGAGCTACGATATCTGGGGACAGCTTTCTGGCAGAACTGTGAACCGCAAAAACAAATGCGTCGCTGTTTCCAGCTAAAGGGAGTCCGGATGAGGGAACAAAATAAAAAAAACTGAGGCACCCACTATTGCAGTGTTCTTGCTGTTTTTGGTGACAGTTCTCCAAATATCAGCAAAATCTTGAATGGATGTAACAAGAAATACACCTTTTGGCTGCCCGTGACACTGCCGCATCTTTCGACGCCAATATCGGCTGTGCGAATGGATTTGTGATCTCCTGTCAAAGATCACAGTTTCTAGTAATCAACGGGAAGTCATCTAGAGGAATGGGAGTAATATCTTCAGTACTGTGTCAAATGTTATAAAACCTCTGCATTTCTTAATCTGTATAAATGATCTGTATTTAATTTATTATCGTTATCACTTAGTAAATCTCTTAACTAATTTCTAAACTACCATGGATACTAAGTGTGTGAGCTGCAGTAGGAAAGTTAGTTCAGGGGTTTTGTGCAGTTGTTGTGGCATGTGGTTTCATTGGGGAAATCGTAGTGGTGTGGGAGTTGGGGAAGCAAACGAGACTCTTCCATTCTTTTGCTGGGTTTGCTCAAGAGATAGGAGAAAATTAGAGCCATTCAGGCTGATTAGGACAGAGCGAGGGAGGAACTGAAGAGGTTAAGGGGGGAGGAGGGTAAACAGCAGTGGGAAGTGGTAGCTGGGAACTGAGGCCACAGAAAGATGACAGTGTCTGACAGTTTACCAATTGGCACAACCAATAGAATTGCCTTGCTAGCACAGTTAAGTAGGGAAGAGGCTCCTGTAGAAGTAGATGTAGTTAAGATGCAACAGAATCTCACTAGGAAACCAACTGTTTCAAAAAAAGTAGAAAGTAAGAGGAAATTTCTGTTGCTAGGTAGCAGCCATGGAAGAGGTGTGGGGCAGATTTTGCAGGAAAAATTAGGTGACATGTACCAGGTCACAAACTTTTTCAAGCCAAGTGCATGTCTTAGACAGGTGGTAGAGGATACAGGTTCCCTGTGCAAGGGTTTCTCAAAGCAGGATTATGTGATAATAGTGGGTGGATTGAGAAACAGTATTGATAGGGATCAGGGCTACAGTATTGAGTGTGACCTGGTGAAAATAGCCTCTGCAACAACCCATACCTATGTTGGGCTGGTGCCTGCTTTCGTGCGGCATGATCAGCCCCAGTTGAATCGTTCTGTCAGGAAGGTAAATATGGAGTTGGATCAGTTGCGTAGGGAGGCCACTCTGTCAGATGTTGGATTGGTTGCTGTCGTGGCTACTGATAGTGGGGATTTCACATGGCATGGCCTACACCTCAATAGGAAAGGGAAGGGTAAACTGGCAGGGTTGTTAGCGAAATCCATAAAGGGGGGGGGGGGGGGGGGGGGGGAGACAATAGTACTCATGGATGTACCTCTTTTTTAGACTAATATCAATCTCCAATGAGAAGTTCAGGCAGGCAGGTGCTAAAGAAGTCCAAAACTCACAAAATTCTCTCCACAGGAAAATAAATAATAATGTTATCATATTTAACCAAAATATTGGTGGATTAAAGAAAAAAGTAGATTCTCACAAAAGTAAAGTAAAAAATAATGTTACCATTTTTCACCAAAATATTCTGGGATTGAAGATGAGCTCCTGATTTGTTTAGATGACATTGAATCTGATAATGTAATAGATATACTATGCCTGTCTGAGCATAACATGGTGTCTGATATGGAAAAGGTAAATATCAGTGGTTATAAACTAGCTCCACATATGAGTAGAGAGAATAAGGTGGGAGGGGGAGTTGCCATATATGTCAAAAGTTATCACTGGGTAAAAAGCTTAGATACAAAAATGTTTTGTCCAGAGCAACATATAGAAGCATGTGCCTGTCAACTTAAACTGAAGGAGGGCTCTTTTATAATTAAAAAAGTATACAGGTCCCCTTTAGGAAACTTTCATTTATTCCTGGAAAACTTGGATGCCATGTTGTGCTATCTGTCAGATAGGGGAAAGCAAATTATTATTTGTGGGGACTTCAATGTCGACTCACTGAAAGTGGGTAATAGGAAGAATGACCTCGAAGTCATGCTCGCTTCTTTCATTTGACATCTGTCATTAATGTTCCTACTCGGGTAGTGAAGGACAGCAGCAAATTGATAGATAACACTTTTATAAACCAAGATAAGTTTAAAAACATAAATTCTTGTCCTGTTGAGAATGGCCTCATGGTGCTCAGCTAGTTACAGTATATGACATAGCTCCATTCAGTAATTCAAAACTACCCTCCAAAGTTGTGCATTCAGTTAATAACTCAACAGTTAGAAATTTCTGAGAAAATCTTCAGCAATTAGACTGGGATGAGGTGTACAAGGAACCTGATGCTAATTTAAAATATAACTTATTTCATGACACACTTGAAAACTGTTTCCCGAAGAAAGTAATTAAATCTAATTATAAGAAACCATGCAAAAAACCTTGGCTTACTAGAGGAATAAAAATATCTTGTAACCACAAAAGGGAACTTATCTAACAATAAGAAAGAGGAATGATCCAAAAACAGCCAAATATTATAAAAACTACTGTGCTACATTAAGAAAGGTTATTAAAAAGTGAAGAAACATGTGCATCATGTCTGAGATTAATACCTCTGATACCAAAATCAAATCAATTTGGAATATTATTACGAGAGAGACAGGGCAATCAAGAGTACAGGATCATGGCATTACCATAAAAGCAAATGGAAACTTGACAAACAACAAGCTGGAAGTCGAAAACGTTTTGAATAATCATTTTTTAAATGCTGTGGAGAAAATAGGATCTAAATGTTCATTAGACGAAGCAAGGCAATTAATGGAAGAGGCCTTACCCACACCATTTGATATAATTGAAATTCCACCTACCTCTCCTTCCGAAATTAGGAAGATAATAAACTCTCTCAAGAATAAAAGCTCACATGGAATTGATGGCATTTCCAGCACGATAATAAAAGTTTGTTCGCAAGAGATAAGTGGGATTCTTAGCCACATATGTAATAGCTCACTGAAGCAGGGTATTTTCCCAGATAGAATGAAGTAAGCCATTGTTAAACCACTGCATAAAAAAGGGATTACGTCTGATGTTAACAACTACCGCCCAATCTCTCCTCTGACTGCCTTATCCAAAATTCTTGAAAAAGGAATGTATTGGAGAGTAGCTTCACATCTTCGTAAAAATAAAGATTTAACAAAATGTCAGTTTGGTTTCTAGAAAGGTTTCTCAACGGAAAACGCTATATATACTTTCACTAATTAAATATTAAATGCACTGAGTAACTGGAAGTCACTTGTTGGGATTTTTTGTGATCTCTCAAAGGCTTTTTTTGACTGTGTAAATCATGGAATATTTCTAGATAAGCTCAAGTACTGTGGTATGAATGGGACAATGCTCATATGGTTTAAATTATACCTAACTGGAAGAGTGCAGAAAGCTGAAATAAGCAGTTCACATAATATGCAAAAAGCTGGTGATTTCTCAAACTGGGGACCTATCAAGAATGGGGTTCCACAAGGTTCGGTCTTGGGTCCTCTGCTGTTCTTAAAATATATTAATGACTTGCCATTCTATATTCACGAAGATGCAAAGCTGGTACTTTTTACCGATGATACAAGTATAGCGATCACACCCAACAGACAAGAATTAACTGGTGAAATGGTAAACGATGTTTTTCAAAAAACCATTACATGGTTCTCTGCAAAAGGGCTCTCATTAAACTTTGACAAAACACAGTACATACAGTTCCACACAGTAAATGGAATGACACCATTAATAAATATAGACTTTGATCAGGAATCGGTAGCTAAGGCAGAATATTCAAAATTTCTATGTATATGCATTGACGAGGGGTTGAACTGGAAAAAAACACACTGAAGATCTGCTGAACATTTGAGTTCAGCTACTTATGCTATTAGGGTCATTGCAAATTTTGGCGATGTACATCTGAAGAAATTAGCATACCATGCGTATTTTCATTCTCTGTTTTCGTATGGCATCATATTCTGGGGTAACTCATCATAGAGTAAAAGTGTGTTCATTGCACAAAGGCGTGTAATCAGAATAATTGCTGGAGCTCATCTAAGATCATCCTGCAGACACTTATTTAAAGAGCTAGAGATCTTCACTGTAGCCTTACTATATATATATATATATATATATATATATATATATATATATATATATATATATACACACACACACACACACACACACACACACACACACACACACACACATTCAGTTATGAAATTTGTTATTAATGATCCAAACAAATTCCAAAGTAATAGCAGTGTACATGGCTACAACACTAGGAGAAAGGATGATCTTCACTACTCAAGGTTAAATCTAACTTTGGCTCAGAAAGGGGTAAATTATGGTGCCACTAAAGTCTTTGTTCACTTACCTAATAGCATCAAATGTCTGACAGATAGCCATATAGCATTTAAAAGAATTTCTTAATGGCAACTCCTTTTACTCATTAGATGAATTTTTGGATGTAGTAAGTGGATAATTTCCCCAACCCCCCCCCCCCCCCCCCCGCCCTCAAAGTGTCGTATTCATGATCTACGGAAGAA
Source organism: Schistocerca gregaria (assembly GCF_023897955.1). Taxonomy (NCBI): domain Eukaryota; kingdom Metazoa; phylum Arthropoda; class Insecta; order Orthoptera; family Acrididae; genus Schistocerca; species Schistocerca gregaria. The sequence continues at coordinate 86,162,753 of NC_064929.1, read as the reverse complement.
GTACTATTCTAATCTTTAAACTAGAACCACCTGGCAGAATACTTGGAAGGTGCAACAATCCTAGTACAAAGACTGCCTGTATTACGCTTGTCCACCTGCTGCCGCACAGTATCGGATTCTTTCTACATAGAAGGTAGGCAGCATGTTTCGTATTATTGCAAAATAGAAGACAGAGTCAGAATGGAAAGCATTAAAATAAAGAGATTTTTCATTTTGAGAAGATCTTTTCACGATATTTCAACCTCGAACTTGCTCCTCCAAATACGAAAATATTTTGTTGAGCCCCACCTAAAGGGAGGTACACGACTAATGTGATAAAACTCGACAATGGAAAATCCAGGATGTAATATAACAATATTATGAAAAGGATAGTTGCTACTCACCATTTAGCAGAGATGCTGAGTCACAGGTACGAATGACAAAAAAACTGTCAGAAGATGAACTTTCAGCCAACAAGGCGTTTGTCAGAGGTAGAGGTTGTAACAATGGAAAATTCTACTGAAATCCAGGAGGATCTGTAGCGAATTGACGCACGGTGCAGGGAATGACAATTGAATCTAAATGTATACAACTGTAATGTGCTGCCAATACATAGAAAGAAAGATCCCGTATCATTTAGCTACAATATAGCAGGTCAGCAACTGGAAGCAGTCAATTCCATAAATTATCTGGGAGTACACATTAGGACTGATTTAAAATGGAATGATCATATAAAGTTGATCATTGGTAAAGCAGATGCCAGATTGAGATTCATTGGAAGAATCCTAAGGAAATGCAATCCGTAAACAAAGGAAGTAGGTTACAGTACGCTTGTTCGCCCACAGCTTGAATACTGCCTAGCAGTGTGGGATCCGTACCAGATAGGGTTGATAGAAGAGATAGAGAAGATCCAACGGAGAGCAGCGCGCTTCGTTACAGGATCATTTAGTAATCACAAAAGCATTACGGAGATGACAGAGATAAAATCAGAGACATTAGAGCCCACTCAGAGGCATACCGACAATTCTTCTTTTCACGAACAATACGAGACTAGAATAGAAGGGAGAACCGATAGAGGTACTCAAGGTACCCTCCACCACACACCGTCAGGTGGCTTGCAACCTTTGGAATGGAGGCCCAGATGAACCAGATAAATCTCCAGTGACAGAGCACTGCCTCGGCTCAGGACACTGGACGATGCACAAGAAGACACAGATAATCATCTCAGTTTGGTCATTTCGGCAATTAGGACGGCACGTAACTCAAGACACCGGGCGACCACAGCTCGGACTCCTGCACTGGCCGCCGTCAGATTGTGGCGATGGAAACGGAGGCCTCCAGTGACGGCCCCACTGTAGGACAGTGGAAGACTCGCACAGCTACCTACTCCGTTTCAGATCCCAGCCACATCGGTGTCCGACAGTGGCACTTGGTACCCGGAACGTGCACGGAGGATTGCGGATCGATTCCCGAACAAACTACGACACCTCCATGGCGCGGTTCCCGGCCGTTGCAGTCCCTACGTGTAAAGCAGCTGGCTCAGGACAATACTGTGGAATGTAGTCCATCAACAATGGAGGTGGCTTACAAAACACTCGTTCGACCTATACTTGAGTAATGCTCATCAGTGTGGGATCCGTACCGGATCAGGTTGAGGGAGGAGATGGAGAAGATCCATAGAAGAGCGGCGCGTTTCGTCACAGGATTATTTGGTAAGCGTGATAGCGTTACGGAGATGTTTAGCAAACTCGAGTGGCAGACTCTGCAAGAGAGGCGCTCTGCATCGCGGTGTAAATGCTGTCCAGGTTTCAAAAGGGTGCGTTTCTTGATGAGGTATCGAATATATTGCTTCCCCCTACTTATACCTCCCGAGGAGATCAGTAATGTAAAATTAGAGAGATTCGAGACCGCACGGAGGCTTTCCGGCAGTCTTCTTCCCGGGAAATGTACTTGACTGGAACAGGAAAGGTACGTAATGACAGTGGCATGTAAAGTGCCCTCTGCCACACACCGTTGGGTGGCTTGCGAAGTCTAACTGTAGACGTAGATGTATGAGATGCGGTACGGTGGCAGACATGAGTGATCTGCTGGAGAAACTGGAAGAGTGACAATTTGGCAGGACTTTGAATTTCGCGCTCTACACTCGTTCCCTCAGATATAAATTATACCGCCTCAGCTGTATGAGCACTCAACAGCAGAGAAAATATATAAGAAAATGAAGGTACACAAATTATAACTCTTTTTGTTTTGTATCCGCTCTCGTCTCTTGAGAGCGGAAGCTTAACTTACTTATTAGCTAGTCTTGGTCGGATTAAGACGAAAAAAACTTATTGATGTGCAGACATATTGTGGAAGTTTGTATGAAATTTGGAGGATGGAAGCAGCAACATAAAATACATTGCATTCAATATCAAGATGGTTTTAATTTGTATACATTAGCAATTTCTGGACAATGAAATTTATTGCAAGATTTCGGGGCAGCTATGGCTTTTCACGCAGAAATGAAGTAAAAGATTTATGGAGAACAAGACCTGAACGCCGCACGAAAGAAGACATGTTAACGTGGTAAAGAATGAACTCTTATCTACGCCATTTCCCCCTGTTAATCACATTTCGTTATTCTCTGTTCTCTTTCAAATAATTTTTGTAGTGGAAATTGGTTTGACTTTTGCTCAGAAACGCCACAAGGACCACCCCAACAACAGCTTTTCCGAATCTGATAACTTTTCTGTAATACGAAGTCCGGTTTGCATTTCATTCTTTCCCGTTTTCACAGTCATTTACGATTTTAAAACCATCTTCTTTATTCACCATTTCTTCCCCACGTTTTCAATATATTCTTTTCTTCTCGTTTTTAATTAACCACTACAACAATAATACAAATAGCATAAATAATAATCGCGCAAGTTTTATTTTGAATTTACAGACCTTGCATAGATTACAATGTAATAAGCTAGGAATTAAAATCTGAAAAACAATTTGACGTCGAAAAACCAGTCACGACGACTAACTAATTACGACAGATGTGGAGAATACAATTAATATTTACATTTGTTCTACCGTATTAGAATCTGTCTGGATCTTGTCATTCTCAATATGCCTGGCTTTACTACTGTTTCATGTTAGACATGGTCAGACACATAATAAACTCATGTCAGATTTCAACTTCTAAGATGGTGATGGTGGCTAGTGTTTAACATCCAATCGACAATGTGGTCATTATAGACGTAGTGCAAGCTCGGGTTAGGGAAAGAAATCGGCCATGCCCTTTCAAAGGAACCATCGCGGCATTTGCCTGAAACGATTTAGGGAAATCACGGAAAACCTAAATCAGGATGGCCGGAGACGGGATTGAACCGTCGTCCTCCCGAATGCGAGTCCAGTGTGCTAACCACTGCGCCACCTCGCTCGGTGACTTCTAAGATGTAGAAGTGTTATCAAAGTATATGTGACAAAGCTACAGAAAATTTAAATATTCGTTTTTTCTACCTCAGCCCTTCACCAATCTGAGAATACAATCTATCTGCAGCAATTTGTTGCACTTAAACATAAATAAAATTTTGTAAGCTACACTCATATTGTGGAATGGGTAAGAAGTGATTAAAAATTACCTTCGTGAACAGTCACGCCGCAACCGTCGCACTCCACAATTTCGTTGGCGTCATCACTCCGGTCGCCGAGGCAGCCGCAGCAGATGAGTATTTTCAGAGCATCTTTGGCATCAAACTGTAAAACGAGTACGAGGTGTCGAGAATTGGGAGTATTTGTAGTGCAGACAATAATAATTTTCAGCATGGGAATCTGTACACAGAACAGTTGCAGTTCTCAGTTATTTCTTCTATTGTGTGAGGAACATATCAGACACTCTATAATCATTAATACATATTTAGGCCAAAACGTTTACTGTCGACTGGAGTGAGATCGGTACACTACTCGAGGTTTTATTTATATTTGAGTACCAGATGGACCGGTATGAAATGATTGTTTTTTTGTGAAAATGAAACACTAATTTTGAATTGAAAAGTAAAAACATTTTATTCAAAGTACTGACCCTTGCTTTCTATACATTTTGATCACCTTTCGGGTAATTTGTGGACACCACACCAATAGAAATGTTCGTCTTTTGAAGAAAACCAATCAGACACCCAATTTTTGACTACTTCGTAGGAATCGAAGTGTTCCTCAGCCAATGCGTGTCCTATTGATGAAAACAAATGGTAGTCGGAAGGGGCCAAGTCTGGTGAATACAGCGGGTGGGGTAGCAGCTCCCAGCCAAGTGTTTTGATTGAATGCTGAACTAGTTTTGCTTTGGATGCTGGTGCATTGTCGTGTAAAAAACATACTTTGCCATGTCTTCTGGCCCATTCTGGTCTTTTTTCGATCAATACATAGTTCAAATTGACCATTTGTTGTCTGTAGCGATTAGTATTCACAGTTTCACCGCATTTTAGAAGCTCGTGATACACCACACCTTTCTGATCCCACCAAACACAGAGCATTGTCTTCTTGCCGAATCAATCTGGTTTTGCTTTCGATCGATTTTTCCTGTTTAGGATTCTTAAAATATATCCATTTTTCATCGCCAGTAACAATCTGATGCAAAACTGATTTTCTTTCATGTCTTTGAAGCAAAATTTGACAAAAGGTTATTCAGTTTTCCATCTGTCTTTCATTCAATTCATGTGGCACCCATTTTCCACACTTCTGGATCTTTCCCATAGCTTTCAATCGGTCAGAAATTGTTTGTTGTGCAACATTTAGCATTGCTTCCATATGCTTCTAACTCAAAGTATCATCTTCATCGAATATTGCTTGCAATTCGGCATCTTCGAACTTTTCTTGATGGTCTTCCACGTTCTTCATTTCTTACATCAAAATCATTATTTCTGAACCATTGAAACTATCTTTTGCATGTTGCTTCTTTTAGAGCATGATCACCATATGCCACAACAAGCATTCGATGTGGCTCTGTAGCACTTTTTTTCAAATGAAAACAAAAAATTAATGCTTTCCGCAAATCATCACTTTCTGGTACAAAATTCGACATTGTTAACACAATGAAAACATATGATGATGTATGTTCCATAACTTGATGTACACTAAATATCCCTGACAGATGTCATACTACCCAAACAAAAACAAAAATTAGGGCTCGTTCACAACAAATGTTCCCTATCGACACATTTGTATCTTAACGCCATTTCATACTGGTACACCTGAAACATTGTAAACCCTTCAATTACATGTCTCCACAGAATGTGGAGATGACCTGGTGCTTTAAACATTTGGAAAGCAGGTACGGTTGGACTTATATTCGATGGGAATGTCAATAAAAAGTACCCTGAAAGTTAATTTTATACGACAAAATGCAGAAATCAAATGCAAAGAATTGAAAAACTTCAATTTAGAAGATACACTGAGTGGCACACGGCCCTATTTCAAAGGTTTAAAATTTTGTACACGGCTGGAGCAGCAACCTCTGAATGAAATATTCTACTAGAAATAGTAAAACAACCAATCAGTTGCAAATTGGAGGGTTTATTAAAACCCCTTTACCTCGGTTTCAACATTTACAAAAACATCATCTCCAGAATGAAAATAAGGACATCCGAGCAAGTTAACAGTGAAAATACAATCATATCTCATTACAAATACACGTACATATTCAGACTTACTGAATTATACATACAAGTGAAGAGCGTCATCAGATACAAATTTTTATCTCTGTATTAAATTAAAACACGCGTACCCCGGTTATTGTCATATGGCACTGCCTCACCAAAGTACAGATGACACACTAGCATCACATACACAACGCTTGTGCTAAGGAGAGCTACTCACAAGAGTAGGCACCAGCATTACGTGCAAGGAGGGTGTACGACAGTCACTGAAACTTTATCATGCTGAAGTTGCTTCAAAGGTTAAAATTTAAATTATGAGATTATTTAGCTAATAACATCACAACAAATAGTAAGTGAGCATCTAAATAAAGTCACTGTGGTAAAAGCAAATTACATAAAATTGAATAGTGCGAACAGAAACAATAGTAAAAGAATCAGGGCAGGGAGGGGGGGGGTTTAAAGGGGAGAAACAAAATTTTACCCATTTCCCCCACATTTACTTAAAAGATGCTTTTCAAAAGTCTCCTTGTCTGTTCTATGTAACACTTCACTACATATAATTTCCTAAAATCCAGCATTTGTGAAATGATTTAATTACAGATCAATGCTTTTTGGGAACAATGCTTTTCTACGGGAGTAGAGAGAAATAATACTCTTTAAAATGGAACTACTGTAGAAAAAATCTTCTAATGCATTTACAAAAATATCTGCTAATATTCCAGCTAACAGACATTCCATAGTTAAACTGAATGGTTATTCATACAGTTTCCCACTGAACAGAACATAATGGTAATTAAGTACTGTCTGTAATAAAGTCAACAGTACAGATTTTTTGCTAAGCTCAGTTATATTTACTTACTTTTAATGCACACATCACATAGTGTGCATTCCTTTAGAACCACATTGTTTTCAAAATGAAATATTTGTAACTAAAACCATTGCAATTAACAATGGATGTGACCTTAGGTTGATTGGTCATATTGACAAGAAAAAAACAATTGTTAAGTGTTCATCTTTGAGCAACAGCAACTTGAAGACAGGAAGTGACTGTAGTAAGTTCATTGCTATACCTTTCCTACGAAACGTTTCGCACAAGATAGTAGACTGATAAGTAGGGAATATCGCTGCAAAGTTGCTTTCTCTGTAAGCAATAGTCTAACACACAAATTAAACATTTCTATCGGAATACAAGAATTTCATATCTCAGATGCAGGTGTTTATAAAGTTACAGGCAATGACTGCCCTAGCTTTTACATTAGACAGACAGGGAAACTGTTTAAAAGTAAGATACGAAGAGCATCTGTAACGTAAATGTTGGGGAAAATATGTAAAATTTCATTCTTTTTCTGGATACCTGCTTCTTCTCTAACACACACCACGGAGATTAGAGGACAAGGAGGAAGACGAGTACGAGATTAACAGCCCACTGACAATGAGATTAGGGAAGGATGAGGATGAAATTGGCTGTGCCCTTCCAAATGAACCATTGCAGCATTTTGCTGAAGCAATTTATGGAAGTCATGAAGAACCTACATCAGGATAGCTGGACACAGGTTTGAATTGTTGTCCTCTCGAATGTGAGTCCAGTGTGCTAACCACAGAACCACCTTGCTCGATATAGAGACTAGAAGACTTAGAACTTTTGAATTAAGAAAGTAAAGGTTACAGGTTTGACTTGCTAGAAGAATTAGAGATTTTTAAACATTTTACTCACAAAGATGCATACATTTTAAATGAACAAGAACAATTCAAAAATAGAAATTTTTATTTAAGTACCAGACACACGGCCCGATCTTCCATATTACTATAAGATGTCATTTTACTAACCTGTTAATGCTAGTGCTACTTGGGTTTCTTCTCTGTTATGATGCAACATATATTTGTAGAACTTTGATGTGCACAATTTTTATGTGTGTTTAATATGAGAGTTATGTTTTACTATTTTCTCTCTTTCCCAACCGCTATCTCTCCCCAACCCCCCCCCCCCCCCCCCCATTTCCCTGCCCTGGTTCCTTTTTTTAGTGTTTCTGTTTACACTATTCAGTTTTATGTAATTTTCTTTTGCCACAATGACTTTCTTTAGATGGTAAATTACTATTTGTTGTGATGTTAATTTTAAATATGTACACAGCTAGAAATGATCTGATCTTAATGTAATAATGTTAATTTTAACCTTTATTATGACAAGGAAAGCTGGTACTCACCGTATAGTGGACATGCTGAGTTGCAGATAGGCGCAACATAACGATTTTTACACTTAAAACGTTCAGCCAATGGCCTTCGTCAACAACACACATACGCACAGTGTGGTTTCAGTTGCTTGAGACTGAACTTGTGTGTGTGTGTGTGTGTGTGTGTGTGTGTGTGTGTGTGTGTGTGTGTACGCGCGTGCATGCATGTGCACACTTATGTGTGTCTATTGTCGACAAAGGCCATTGGCTGAAAGCTTTAAGTGTGAGTATCTTTTTGCTGTGCCTATTTGCAACTCAGCATCTCCGCTATATGGTGAGTAGCAATTTTTCCTTCTCATAATATTGTTACATTTCATCCTGAATTTTCCATTGTTTGATTTAATTTTAACCTCGGAAGCAAGTTCAGTGTGATGAAAGTTTGAGTGACTGTCGCGCACCCTTCTTGCATATACTGCTAGTGCCCTCTCTTGCCAGTAGCTTTACTTAGCACAAGCATTGGGTACATGAGGCTAGTGCACTACCTGTACAATAGTGAGAAAGTACTGTTTGACAATAAACAAGATTAGGCATGTTCTAATTTAATATAGAGGTGAAATTTTATATTTGACAATGGCATTTGGTTATATTTAAACGTACATCAGACACAACATGTAATCCAAAACATAACACCTCGAACACTAGAGAGAGGAGTTTCATATTCACAGGACACATACATTAACAATACGAGAGAAGGAAAGCTGCTACTCACCATATAGCAGAGATGCTGAGCCACGATAGGCAGATTAAGGCCTTTGTCAGCAGTGGACACACACACACACACACACGTGCGTGCGTGCAAGCGCAACTTGCACACACACATCTGCAGTCTCAGAGAGCTGAAACGACACTGCGAGCAGCAGCACCAGTGCATGATGGGAGTGGCGACTGGGTGTGGGTAAGGAGGAGGCTGGGGCGGGGAGGGGTAGTATGATGGGAGTGTCAGACAGTGAAGTGTTGCAGTTTAGACGGAGGGCAGGAGAGAAGGTGCAAAGGGTGGGGGGGTGGGGGGGTGGGGGGGGTGGGGGGTAAGCAGTGGAAAGGAGATAAACAAAAATAAAAATAAAAGAAATTAAAAGACTGGGTGTGGCAGTGAAATGACGGCTGTGTAGTGCTGGAATGGGAACAGGGAGGGGGCTGGATGTGTGAGGACAGTGACTAATGGAGGTTGAGGCCAGGAGGGTTACAGGAACGTAGGATGTATTGCAGGGAAAGCTCCCACCTGCACAATTCAGAAAAGCCGGTGTCGGTGGCTAGGATCCGTACGGCACAGGCTGTGAAGCGGTCATTAAGATGAGGGTTATCATGTTTGGCAGCGTGTTCAGCTACAGGGTGGTCCACTCGTTTCTCGGCCACAGTTTGTCGTTGGCCATTCATGCGGACAGACAGCTTCTTGGTTGTCGTGCCTACATAGAATGTAGCACAGTGGCTGCAGCTTAGCTTGTAAATCACATGACTGGTTTCACAGGTAGCCCTGCCTTTGATGGGGTTGGTGACGTTAGTGACCAGGGTGGAGTAGGTGGTGGTAGGAGGATGTATGGGACAGGTCTTGCATCTAGGTCTATTGCAGGGGTATGAGCCATGGGGTAGGGGACTGGGGCTTGTGTAAGGACGGACGAGTATATTGTGTAGGTTCGGTGGACGGCAGAATACCACGGTACGAGGGGTGGGAAGATAGCGGGCAGGACATTTCTCATTTCAGGGCACGACGAGACATAACCGAAACCCTGGCGGAGAATGTAATTCAGTTGCTCGAGTCAAAACAAATAAGGTGCGAATGATGTCCTGTGGTGTAGCCATCTACGACGCATTCACCTGGTTCCAAAGTTTATCTGTGGTGGTCGGCATTGGGTCACAACATTGCACCTGTAGTTTCACTGTCTTTCTATATCTGAATTCCGCTCCAGCTACTGCCGTTCTGGGTGTTGAAAAGCCCTCTCCATTTGGCTCGGTCCTCCCACCACTTTTCTTTCTCTACTTGCTGCCACGTAACATCTCTCCTTTCTACAGATATTCTGACTCCCATTTTCCACCGTGTTCTTGGGCGCCCTCTAAGTCTTTTCCCATCCATCTTTAGTTCTTCCATAATTTTGGGGAGTCTCTGCCCATGCATCCCTTTAACATGCCCATACCATCTTAATCTCTTTTTTCAATTTCTCCTCTCATACTTTCTTGTTTATGGTCTTTTGCAATCTCTACATTCCTTACTCTGTCCATTCTTGTTTTTCCCTTAACTGCTCTGAGAAATTTCATTTCCCCTGCTTGCAGTCTGCTCCAGTCCCTTTCTGTCATTGTCCATGTTTCTCCAGCATAGGTGACAATTGGGAAGTAATAATTCTTATACATATGGAGTTTTGCTTTTTATGAAACTTCCATATTCCAAATCAGGTGTTTTATTGTTTGGTAGAAATTCCTCTCTTCTGTAACCTCCTATTAATTTCGTTAGTTATTCTTCCATCCCTAGGTATTTCACTTCCTAAATAAGTGAAACTTTCTACCACTTTGAGGGGTTCTTCATTTAACGTAATATTTCCGTTGATCCCTTTCTCTCTTCCAAATACCGTTACTTCACACTTATCTTTATTTATTTTTAATCCATACCTTTTCATTATTTCCTTCCACGCATCAAGATGTAACTGTACATCTACCTCTTTATCACCCCATATTACTACATCATCTGCAAAAATCATCTTTTTGTCTTTTTCTTTTACTATATCTTTAACTGCCCTGTTCATTCCCTCCATCACAACATTAAAAAGTGGAGGAGATAGAATACTTCCTTGCTTAAGCCCTCGTCTTATTTCGAAGCATTCAGAGTTCCCCACTGGTGCTCTAATTCTACAATTGCATCCTCTGTACACTGTCTTTATTACATTAATGTAACCATCTTCTATTCTACCTTCTTCATTTCTTCCCAGAGTCTTTCACTGTTAATTGAGTCATATGCCTTTTCTATGTCTATAAAAACCATTGTCACCCTTTTGTTATACTCCCAACTTTTTTCTATCAGTTGACAAATCCCACCCATTTTCGATTGGTGACAAGTCTGGTGATCTGACGGGCCAGGGCACAAGACTGACAACCTGTGACACCAGAAAGGCACGTGTCTGCACAACAACACATTGTCGTGCATTGTCTTGCTGAAAATTGGCATCGGCAGTGTTGTGCAGAAAGGGTATGGCTACGGGTCTGAGGAGACACTCCTGTATGTCGCACCGGTCACAGTGCCCCGAGCATGCGCCAACTGCTATTTGTAGTTGTACCTAACAGCACCCCACACTATTTGTAGTTGTACCTAATAGCACCCCACACCGTAAGGCCTCGAGCCGGTGCCGTATGTCGTGTGAGTGTAGTCACTGTGATGCCACTCCACCCGTCTGCCAATCAAACAGAACCTAGATTTTGATTTTATCCATACTGGATGAGAGGTCGTGGTCGTGAATGTCAATGTTAAAAAATATATCGGCTCAACCACTTGTTTATAGTGTAAAACACTAAGACTGACGCTTTTTAGAAGTTAAGCTTCCATCATCAGAATAATAAAAAGTAAAAGAACCTGTTAAAACTCACTAAAATGGAACATGCACCAGACACAATAAAATTGATGCTTTAATTTTATTATCAATTTTATTGTGCCTGGTGCATGTTCCATTCTAGCGAGTTTTAACAGGTTCTTTTACTTTTTATTATTCTGATGATAGAAGCTTGACTTCCGAAACGCGTCAATCTTAGTGTTTTACACTATAAACAAGTGGTTGAGCTGATATATTTTTTAACAAGAACCGAGATTTGTCTGAAAACACTATCCGATGCCATTCCCGACCACAGTTACGTCATTCCGTACACCACTGCCGTCTAGCACGTATCCACACATTCGTGAAAAGTAGACGGAGAAGTGGACGACGCGCACGTAACCTGTGCCGTAACGAACGGTAGCAGACTGTCATCCCCAACACTGTACGGTGTGTTCCACTGTCGCACCAGAGCCGAGGAGGACGGAGATCTGCCCCGCAACGCCACTCGGACGAGGTGTCGACCTTCTCTGGGAGTGGTCCGGGCGGTGCGACGTGACCCGTCTCATTGCGTTCTACAGCCTCCCGTGAACCGTTCGGCACTCACCCATCGCACTGCCAAAACGCTCCATTCCGCGCGAGCGGCAATTTCCCACCCCCATTTGAACTCCCAGATCTGACATCACGGTTCGCATGTACATCCACGAGGCACCGCGCACGTCTGCTCGTTAACACTGATCCGTTACCTTTAGTTTATAGCGGGCACATTTTACCGGTAGCTAGACAGAGTTGTCCTCCAGATCTAGAACAACACACACATAGTTGGCCACTGTCATATCTGGGTACACTGGCCCAATGCCGAAGACAAAGGAAGATACGGTAGACTGGGATGATGACAGACCTAACTTCACAAGAGAAAGCAACTGCAGGGGTGGTCGCTTTCTGTCCGCTTATTGTCGCCACAGGTCGGAATAGCGTTTCAGCTTGGCAATAAGAGCCAAAACCGAACGGTGGTAGGGTCGGCTTTGGAAGACGCGTGAAGATTGAACTGTAATATTAATAGGAGCTACAGCTGTCAAGTTGACATCTGCATTCTGAGTTACAATATTATTGGTAGAATAAACTATTTGTCACGAGAAGATTGTGGTACTCCTCACCAATTTTATCACAAAATACTTTGATTTAAAATCTCCTACCAATATCACTGTCATTACAGCTGATGATGCAGCACAGTACATCACACTTCTAACCTCCTTCCTCTTCTTCATCTTCTTGCCTGCCTTTTTCCAACTCCCTACAGAGCTGTCACTGTGACGTGGGTCCTGGCAACACTAGAGGCAGTCAGTAGCCAGATGCGCTTCCTGCTGCCACCACTCCCCCTCGGAATGGGATCTGTGTACCCCACATGTCTTCTTCTACAGTAAAGCTCACCTTCGGGAGAGAGAATATTTTCTAAACATTTGCAAAGCATTTGAGGTGGGACTGGCACAGTATTTACCCAGTCGGATGTGGGGAAATCGCCTAAAAACTACTTCTGTGTGGGCCGACTCGCCGGCACTCGTCGTCAATCTGTCGCGTGGCGTCGATCTGTAGTGTGCCTGCCTCCCTGAACTGTGAAATGGAATGTTAATGTGCTTGGATATTCATGTGGCTTCATATCGTGCTTCTAATGCTGGTGTATAAAAGTTAAGACGTCAAAATACATAAAATACAAGAAACGCAAACATTTACCTATTGAGGACAGCCACACGGCACACAGAAACGTGTAATAGAAAACGGCTAATACTAGCTTTTAAGCTCTTGCTTTTTTCTCTAGTAAGACTATACATATTCCCAACTACACGGACACCCAAAAGCACATGTCCCCCATAGTGGTGAGAGCGATTATCGCACGTCGATGATTGCAGGCACACATACATGGAGGTGGTGAAGGGCTAGAGGATGCAGGAGGCAAGTAGGCATTACAGGGTAGTGTGAGACAGGTCTTTCGCTAACTCGGCAACAGTATAACAAAAGACAAAAGTTGGACGGACAGGAGAGAGAGAGAGAGAGAGAGAGAGAGAGAGAGAGAGAGAGAGAGAGAGAGAGAGAGAGGGGGGGGGGCAGGGATTGAGGAATGGAGGAGAAGGGGAGAGGGAGGAAGAGAGGGAGAATCTCCAAGTGCGGGGGGCATGGAAGAGAGGTGAGAGAACGCAGAAAACAAGCTGGATAAGGAAAAGGTAAGGTGAAGCAATGGGAAATAAGTTAGGAAATGTTTAGCCCCAAGGGAATGTGAGAGCACTAGGTACGCTGAGATAATTCCCATCTGCATAGTTTGTACAACTCTTTGCTGGAAGTTTCATGTAGGCTGCACAAGCTTTCGTTTTGCCTCACAGATGGTTCTTCATTTGACACAGTCAAATCTGTGCAGTGGGAAGACAAAGTTTATTGTATTTTCACAGATATAATTTTTCTACTGTCACAATTATAAAAGTTGCTGCTGCCAGGAGCAACAAACAGATCATTTATGTTCCACATGGGTCCCTGAAGAGAACACACAGTTTCAGACCACTTTTCAGAACTTTTAGCTATGTTTATGGACACAGTGTCCTTTTCGTAAGAAGGAAGGAATGTCGACAAGTTTAAAAGGCCCAACATTACGAGAAGCAGAAGCTCAGCTGAACACTTTTGATGAAAGTGTGACTCTGGCATGCTTGAGGAGCCATCCCAGCATTTACTTCCCAACTCTTTTACAAAAAACACAGGGATTTTCTTGTGCTCTAATGGAGACTGAAACAAACACCACATAGCAACTAAACATTCGCAATATACTTGGTGAGGTACGAAGACGTGCTTCCGAGATATACATGTTGTTGTTGTTGTCTTCAGTCCTGAGACTGGTTTGATGCAGCTCTCCATGCTACTCTATCCTGTGCAAGCTGCTTCATCTCCCAGTACCTACTGCAACCTACATCCTTCTGAATCTGCTTAGTGTACTCATCTCTCGGTCTCCCTCTACGATTTTTACCCTCCACGCTGCCCTCCAATGCTAAATTTGTGATCCCTTGATGCCTCAAAACATGTCCTACCAACCGATCCCTTCTTCTAGTCAAGTTGTGCCACAAACTTCTCTTCTCCCCAATCCTATTCAATACCTCCTCATTAGTTACGTGATCTATCCACCTTATCTTCAGTATTCTTCTGTAGCACCACATTTCGAAAGCTTCTATTCTCTTCTTGTCCAAACTAGTTATCGTCCATGTTTCACTTCCATACATGGCTACACTCCAAACAAATACTTTCAGAAACGACTTCCTGATACATAAATCTATATTCGATGTTAACAAATTTCTCTTCTTCAGAAACGCTTTCGTTGCCATTGCCAGTCTACATTTTATATCCTCTCTACTTCGACCATCATCAGTTATTTTACTTCCTAAATAGCAAAACTCCTTTACTACTTTAAGTGTCTCATTTCCTAATCTAATTCCCTCAGCATCACCCGATTTAATTTGACTACATTCCATTATCCTCGTTTTGCTTTTGTTAATGTTCATCTTATATCCTCCTTTCAAGACACTGTCCATTCCGTTCAACTGCTCTTCCAAGTCCTTTGCCGTCTCTGACAGAATTACAATGTCATCGGCGAACCTCAAAGTTTTTACTTCGTCTCCATGAATTTTAATACCTACTCCAAATTTTTCTTTTGTTTCCTTTACTGCTTGCTCAATATACAGATTGAATAACATCGGGGAGAGGCTACAACCCTGTCTCACTCCTTTCCCAACCACTGCTTCCCTTTCATGCCCCTCGACTCTTATTACTGCCATCTGGTTTCTGTACAAATTATAAATAGCCTTTCGCTCCCTGTATTTTACCCCTGCCACCTTTAGAATTTGAAAAAGAGTATTCCAGTCAACATTGTCAAAAGCTTTCTCTAAGTCTACAAATGCTAGAAACGTAGGTTTGCCTTTTCTTAATCTTTCTTCTAAGATAAGTCGTAAAGTCAGTATTGCCTCACGTGTTCCAACATTTCTACGGAATCCAAACTGATCTTCCCCGAGGTCTGCATCTATCAGTTTTTCCATTCGTCTGTAAAGAATTCGCGTTAGTATTTTGCAGCCGTGGCTTATTAAACTGATAGTTCGGTAATTTTCACATCTGTCAGCACCTGCTTTCTTTGGGATTGGAATTATTATATTCTTCTTGAAGTCTGAGGGTATTTCGCCTGTCTCATACATCTTGCTCACCAGCTGGTAGAGTTTTGTCATTACTGGCTCTCCCAAGGCCGTCAGTAGTTCTAATGGAATGTTGTCTACTCCGGGGGCCTTGTTTCGACTCAGGTCTTTCAGTGCTCTGTCAAACTCTTCACGCAGTATCGTATCTCCCATTTCGTCTTCATCTACATCCTCTTCTATTTCCATAATATTGTCCTCAAGTACATCGCTCTTGTATAAACCTTCTATATACTCCTTCCACCTTTCTGCCTTCCCTTCTTTGCTTAGAACTGGGCTGCCATCTGAGCTCTTGATATTCATACACGTGGTTCTCTTCTCTCCAAAGGTCTCTTTAATTTTCCTGTAGGCAATATCTATCTTACCCCTAGTGAGATAAGCTTCTACATCCTTACATTTGTCCTCTAGCCATCCCTGTTTAGCCATTTTGCACTTCCTGTCGATCTCATTTTTGAGACGTTTGTATTCCTTTTTGCCTGCTTCATTTACTGCATTTTTATATTTTCTCCTTTCATCAATTAAATTCAATATTTCTTCTGTTACCCAAGGATTTCTAGCAGCCCTCGTCTTTGTACCTACTTTATCCTCTGCTGCCTTCACTACTACATCCCTCAGAGCTACCCATTCTTCTTCTACTGTATTTCTTTCCCCTATTCCTGTCAATTGTTCCCTTATGCTCTCTCTGAAACTCTGTACAACCTCTGGTTCTTTCAGTTTATCCAGGTCCCATCTCCTTAATTTCCCACATTTTTGCAGTTTCTTCAGTTTTAATCTACAGGTCATAACCAATAGATTGTGGTCAGAGTCCACATCTGCCCCTGGAAATGTCTTACAACTTAAAACCTGGTTCCTAAATCTCTGTCTTACCATTATGTAATCTATCTGATACCTTTTAGTATCTCCAGGGTTCTTCCACGTATACAACCTTCTTTCGTGATTCTTAAACCAAGTGTTAGCTATGATTAAGTTGTGCTCTGTGCAAAATTCTACTAGGCGGCTTCCTCTTTCATTTCTTAGCCCCAATCCATATTCACCTACTATGTTTCCTTCTCTCCCTTTTCCTACACTCGAATTCCAGTCACCCATGACTATTAAATTTTCGTCTCCCTTCACTATCTGAATAATTTCTTTTATTTCATCGTACATTTCTTCAATTTCTTCATCATCTGCAGAGCTAGTTGGCATATAAACTTGTACTACTGTAGTAGGTGTGGGCTTCGTATCTATCTTGGCCACAATAATGCGTTCACTATGCTGTTTGTAGTAGCTTACCCGCATTCCTATTTTCCTATTCATTATTAAACCTACTCCTGCATTACCCCTATTTGATTTTGTGTTTATAACCCTGTAGTCACCTGACCAGAAGTCTTGTTCCTCCTGCCACCGAACTTCACTAATTCCCACTATATCTAACTTTAACCTATCCATTTCCCTTTTTAAATTTTCTAACCTACCTGCCCGATTAAGGGATCTGACATTCCACGCTCCGATCCGTAGAACGCCAGTTTTCTTTCTCCTGATAACGACATCCTCCTGAGTAGATATACATAAGGCAGTGAAAAATGTAGTGGCAGTCTTAGTTCTGACTGTGAAACTCGATAAATGTAAAAATGGAAGATGAGAGTATAGTACAGGAAAATAGGCCAATTCTGAATTTTATACATATAAATGGTTTGAATAATGCCGAATCTGGGGCGAAACAATAAATCGCCTCAGTGAGTGAGATGTCTGATGTGACAGGTTTTATTCAAATACCATTACATTACTTCCTGTTAGAAAATTTTCGGTTTCAGCTAATTTACAGAGAACAACTGACACCTAGCCACTTCTCAGAAAAGGTAAAGGATCTGTATACTGTTATCAACTGTGGTTCGGGATTTTAAAATGGGTGTAGTGCGAGTTTCAGTCGACCACAACGTGTACAATAATTTCGTAGCTGAAGGTAAGGGATGACACAAAATCCTGACAGACACTCTAATTACTCAAAAAGAGTTAACTACTTACCTGTTTTCCATCAGCCTGCCTCTGCTTCGCCCGTTCTATGACGTCACCGATGGTGACTCCCTCTGACATAGTGTCATTCTTCTGCCCTCCTTCCGAATCGTCAGAATCCTCTCCGTTATCTTCGTCGTCATCATCATCGTCATCTGAATAAGAAATTTTGGAACTGAAGAATCTGTACCACGGAACTGAAGAATCTGTACCAATTGTTTAACACTGTTTACAGTTCACAAATGGGAATAGCTGCTTAATGAAACTTTTCTAAGCTGAATCTAAATTGTACCTTTCATAACTATTAAGTAAAGGTAAAAAGTACTTCCATTTAGCAGGCAGGGCATACACGGGCACAAGCAAAACATCACAAAAGTGTTAGATCTCACAACAAAATGCAACTGCATCTGAGGAAGGGAGGATAAGAGCTCAATGTCTCACCAATAAAAAATAGTCGGCAAGCGAACAGCGTACGTTTTGAAAATAGACAAGAAGGACAGGTGAGCACTTGTCTCGAGTGTTTTATGAAAACCACAACATATATAAACCTGGATGGGTGGACGAAGACGGGTACCACTGTCCTCACCCGTGATGTCCACCTTGCCACTGCGCTTCCTTCCTCCCTCAGTCACAGAACTGAAGGGTCAGCAAGAGAAAGTGAAGGCTAGTCTATTCGCACTGTCTATTGTACTCCTGAATGAGCCACATGCTACCAACAAGTAATTCCACTGACATCACTAGAGAAAGCCGACTGCTGCACAAATTGCTTTACCTTGCTGTACATAAATTCTCATCTTTAAACTTGTCAAAACATATTACACACAATTACACAAAATATATTCTCGTGGGTTCAGCACCTTCTTCTGCCGACCCCTTCCACTTCTAAACTAAAGAACAGTGGGTCTGTCTCGGGTGTCTCTTAATCCACTGTAAGGGCGCAGTTTTGTGAGCAGTTAGAACACAACATACTTTGTGTGTAATTCTGCTGCAAATGTCCCTTCAATACAGTTCCAATCCTTTTGGGAACAGTTCAGTACTGCAACAATTCCTGCCTCACAGTGAAGCGATCTCAGCCGGGAGCCGGTACATATGCCAGTGCTCCAACTTTTCACCGTCGTCTTTCGTCCACAATTCTGGCACGAGTCTCTGTAGACTTAGGTGTCTGTCACTGCTGGTGAACTCAAAGAACATTATTTAGTAAGAGACAAATTAAAACAGTAATTTCTGCCAGGTGTGTTTTACCAGGTGGGATTGACAAAGGACATCGAAAGGGTGCAAAAAAGGGCAGCTTGTTTTGTATTATCACGTAATAGGGGAGAGAGAGTGGCAGCTATGATACCCGAGTTGGGATGGAAGTAATTAAAGCAAAGACTTTTTAGTCGCGGCGAGATCTATTTACTAAATTTCAGTCACCAACTTCCTCTTCCGAATGCGAAAATATTTTGTTAGGCCCAACCTACATAGGTAGGAATAACCATCAAAATAAAATAAGAGAAATCAGAGCTCAAACAGAAAGGTTTAGGTGTTCATTATTCCTGCGTGCTGTTCGGGAGTGGAATGGTAGAGAGACAGTATGATTGTGGTTCGATGAACCCTCTGCCAAGCACATAAATGTGAATTGCAGAGTAATCACGTAGATGTAGATGTACTGGCATCCACAATATGTGAGATTTTTCATCCTCATCATCTTATGTCCGTAGATGGTTTCTGCACAATTTCAAAATAAATGCAATGCAGATGACTGGCTTAAGTGAGCAAAAATACACTTGAAAACCACTGCACCTTGCAGAAGGTCACAATGAAAATCCTCAAAATACGCCACAGATGTTAATGAAAATGTGACAGGCCCAGATAAATGTTTTATAAGTAATTGTCTTATATTGAAAACAGCTGCCAATTTTCATGACACAGTGATAGTGGGCAAAATAATGTACAGTGTGTGATGGTACTCCTGTGAGTTTTATATTGCTCTGCTGCTCATATCAGACAGAGAGAAAGCAACAGCCACTGCGTCATATGATATCTGTGGACACCCTAACACTAGCAAACACACTCTTGATTCTTGATAGCTGACCAGCATCCATTTCATTTCCATTCACATACATATGTCTCAAGGTATTTATTTACTTTAGTATGTCAAGTGATAAAGTCAGAAAGGGGGGGGTTGAAGCCACTTCCTGAAGAGAAGAAGACACTGTACCTGAATAATACCGTAAAGTTTTCAGCCATAAGGGGTAGGATGTATAAATTATGCTCAAAAGAATAGTCAGGAGAATATAATAGTAATATATAATATAATAGTAATAAACACGACAGTTTAACAGATTATCACCTTTCCCTCCTCCGTCGTCATCTGAGTCAATAGAATCGTCATCACTTTCTTCACAGTGATCTTCTATTCGAAAATCACTGTCGTCAGAGCTCTCGCCGAGATCAAAATCCAACAGTGATTGCTGAGTTGTGTCAACAGGTTTCACACGCCGCTTATTCGGATCTCGTTCAACTGTAACATGTGTAAAGCATTATTAAAAAACATATATTTAATCTTAGGTGCAAGAGTACGAAAGAAAATAAAGAGCTTCTCTACAACAAAATTTGATAACTGTATCTCAACCACATACATGTTGTCTATACAGAAATTCATCTACGGAGTGGAAGGGAATGCCAAGCAGAAATGATATGAATTTTGTTTTAATATTTCCATTATCTGCCAGCACCTTTGATTTAAAAGGGTGGACACACAATTTTACGGCTGCACACATTTCTCCTTTTTGTGGAGGAGTAAGGTTAAATTGTGGACAGCAGACACTATTTTAGTTGTTAGTGTTAAGTTTACGAATGCTACAATTATTTTAAAACTGTGCCCGATTCTTCATAATACGCTTTAATTGTGAAGCTGCTGTTAGTATGTTTAATTTTGTTAAACAACCATCTATAAGACATTCGAGGGCAGACACCCGATATTATTTTGTCGGACATTTTTCTGTACCAGTGAATACTTTGTCTATAAGCAAGTAATCACCAAAGTAAATTATTCCACACAATATCAAAGAATGGAATGATGCACAGTAAGCCATTCTAATATTTTCGTAACCAAAATCAGTAACGAAATGTAAATTGATATTGCTGAACTTGAGCATTTGAGAATATCTGTAATACTTGATTTCCAATTCGACTTCTGATCAAAATGCACACCCTGGAACGTTGAACCGTTTTACATATTTCCTTTCCCCCATGCTGTGTTGTTATTGATTATGTGATATTTTGCCTTGTACACAATTGATTGAATCACGAAAAGTAGTCATTTGACTTACAGTTGCTGAAAGTAGTTACTGCGTTTGCTACTTGGTCATTTTGTCATTTTCAAGCATAGTGAAAGCAAACATAATCACTGTATAAAACACACTTGTCGTAAAAATAAAGTAACTGCAAAAAATATGTTACAGCCCATTCTACAACGTAAAGTCACAAAATGCTGTAACGTACCAGATACAATGGTAGCATGAATATATCCATGTTTCCACAAGCTGTGTGGCAAGCAGACAGACAGCACTGCACATGCATAAAAATAAAATAACTGACCCACATTACACACAAATGAATCGCTCATATAGCCAGATCACAACTGTGCTACAATTACGAGGGCATAACCGTGCAGACAACGTGAGCTCAGGATCACAAGACATGTATCCACAGTGGATTGTAGTATTCTACCGTTTCTTCCTTCGCCGTCGGCGTTGTCGTTGTTGCCGTAAGGCAACGTTATATCAAGTGGAAAGGCGCGTCGATCTTAGAGCACGAGATATGGTAACCTTAAGTCATTAACAACACAAAAACGGTCACGGTAGCATCTGATTCCAGAATAGCTGCAGTAGTTAGGATCTACCAAGTACCGCCTCTTGACCAGGTCCCCAAAGGCTTCGTACAACGATAAGAAATGTTACAGTTTATGGAATAATAACAGATACGACCAAACTGTATTGTTTCTTCTGTTTTATTTAACATAACTTTGCCCGCAGGTTTATTTTGCATTCACCACTCATTCCCACTCTGATGTGGAGTATATACTAGTAACTGAACCCTAACTCCCAAGTTCCATTGAAACCCTCTGATGAAGTTTCAGTTGCTTGACACCAACAGTCAATGATAATGATACAGTATTTTGTAATTTACTCTTCTAGTTTAGCCACCGGCCTCCACGAATGATTGTTAGGCGTAAGACAATTACACACTTTTCTCTTCGAACTGCAATTATTAAGAGTTCGCGTAAAAGTTAACATTGTTCTCCTTTTCATAAATATAACTAGGAGCAGAGGGGGATCGGCTACCTAACTCATTAATTTACTACATGTTATTTCCAATAACACTAAACAGGTATCGCCGTTATATTTTAATTGTATTCAAAAGCATGTTATTATTATTATTATTATTATGACAGAGCAAATCGTAACAAATCACGCGATGTGCGTTTTTAACGATAGCTTTACACTCGCCCAGCCTTTATTCATGCAAATATTATATATAAATATATAGACAGGACTGAAAGATCGATCTCTCTACCATAACCAATAGAGGCAAATACGCTATTCAAGTTCCATTTCATCTATCTTGACTGGTATTTTTACAGTATGTATAGTAATGTTAAAAAAGGACCAACAGTAGTAATGTCAAAAATGCAGATTAAAAGCACGTAACACCTATATACATCTGATCGCAACTGGCTCTTTCAATAGTAAGTTTCAATCACGCACAGTATGTCCATATTATGCACGTGATGTACTAATATGGGGACCTGGAAGAGCAGTTGAACGGAATGGACAGTGCCATGAAAGGAGGATATCAGATGAACATCACCAAAAGCAAAATGGAAATAATGAAATGTAGTCAAATTAAGTTGGGTGATGCTGAGGGAATTAGATTAGGAAATAAGACACTTAAAGTAGCAAGGGAGTTTTGCTATCTGAGGGGCAAAATAACTGATGATGGTGGAAGCAGAGAGGATATAAAGTGTAGACTGGCTATAGCAAGGAAAGCATTTCTGAAGAAGAGAAATTTGTTAACATCAAGCAGAGATTTAAGTGTCAGGAAGTATTTGTATGGAGTGTAGCCATGTATGGAAGTGAAACGTGGACGATAAATAGTTTAGACAAAAAGAGAACATAAACTTTCGAA
Source organism: Schistocerca gregaria (assembly GCF_023897955.1). Classification (NCBI taxonomy): domain Eukaryota; kingdom Metazoa; phylum Arthropoda; class Insecta; order Orthoptera; family Acrididae; genus Schistocerca; species Schistocerca gregaria. The sequence continues at coordinate 86,140,035 of NC_064929.1, read as the reverse complement.
ATGTGGTGCTACAGAAGGATGCTGAAGATTAAATGGGTAGATCACATAACTAATGAGGAGGTACTGAATAGAATTGGGGAGAAGAGGAATTTGTGGCACAACTTGACTAGATGAAGAGATTGGTTGGTAGGACATGTTCTGAGGCATAAAGAGATCACCAATTTAGTATTGGAGGGCAGCGTGGAGGGTAAAAACCATAGAGGGAGACCAAGAGATGAATACACTAAGCAGATTCAGAAGGATGTAGGTTACAATAGTTATTCTGAGATGAAGACGCTTGCACAGCATAGAGTAGCATGGAAGGCTACATCAAACCAGTCTCAGGTCTGAAGACAACAACAACAACAACAACAACAACAACATATTAATGTGGATAAGCCTTGAAAGATTTTAAATGAGGTATTATTCAGCTACATGTAAAGCATGCCCAGGAATACATGCCAAGACCTTCCTGCACTCAAAATTTCACACGCATCTAGAATCAGCATAAACACCCTATAAGATTTTCTGGAAACAATACAAGGATCTCCTACTTTGGCCGGCCTCCAAATGTGCTATAAATTTTGATCTCTTTTACGAGCCTTAGCTTCTCACTTTTATGAAGAGTGTCTAAGGAATTTTAAATGTCATTCAATTAAGGATTGGTCATCCAAAGAGTGTTTCGAAGATCTACAGCTGTCACTGGTGTTCACATGTTCCATAAATCTAATGGCAAAACTTGCACCTGTGTATCCAATATAAAAATGTTTGCATTCTCTGCAATTAATTTTATAAACACCAGAATATGAATGTTGTTTTTCTTTCTAGTTCAGAGAACAAAACAATAATACTTTCAAATATTTTGTTTATTGCCTCTTCTATCATTGCAGCCCTGTCAGGCTTGATCATCAGTGCAACACAGAAAGTCATTTATATGTGGCAATAACAGCAGTCAAATCTCCTCTAATAATTACTGGTTCTGTTACTATGCAGTATGGGGCACTGTTATGGAGAAATTCACTTGGTACAAACTGAATTTTTAAATGGCAGAAAAAAAGTAGTCAGATGTATTCACGGATTGGGTACTAGAGAATCCTCAAAAAACATGTAATTCAACTCAGTATAATGACACTCCCAAGTCTTTATACGAATAACTGCTTAAAACGCGTAAAAGGAACTATACAAAAATTTACTCCAAGAATGAAGGCACGTATGCACATAAATAGAAACATCTGCATGCCAGATATGCAATATTTAAGGCAGTCACTGACACATAACAGCCACAAACACTGAAGATGCATAATAAACTGCTGTAATCAGCAAAAATACTCACTTAAAGAAAATTTAAGGCATAATTAGAGATATCGTTTAAAAATGTGAACATTATTCAGTGGAAGAATGCCTTCAAAGTAACCTGAATGACATGTGTAGTGACGGAAAAATCTAATTACTAATAAATAAAGAATAATTGTAATACACTTTTTCATTCACGTAAAATGCAGATATATCATATTCATACTGCGAAACTGGAACAATGTATCTGTACTTCTGTAATTAGTATGCAGATATGTAATGGAATAAATGATGTATTTATCTAAAAACAAAGAAGATGTGACTAACCAAACGAAAGCACTGGCAGGTCGATGTGTCTATCGACCTGCCAGCGCTTTCGTTTGGTAAGTAACATCTTCTTTGTTTTTAGATATATTTTTCCCACGTGGAATGTTTCCCTCTATTATATTCAAATGATGTATTTACTTACATATGATTGTGCAGATACTTAATGAGATATACCAGAATGTAAATCAGGTAATGAGAATCATCCATTTGTAAATTTGTTAAAAACTGTTTGTATTTAATTAAAAAGTACATGCACAGTATAACTCCAACTAATGAAGCCAAATGCATGGTAAACATGCTGAAAGGCTAATAAATAAACACCTAAAATTCAAACAGTGCACATACAAATGATGCCATTAGCTGGGTATTAAGATCTTTTGCAAAAGGAATTCATCGATTCACACAATTTGCCCGGGCACCAGCTCTGAATCATTGTTCAAATCTTGCTTAATGTACTGTAACATAGCTACAGTAAGACAGATGTTCAAATGGCTATAAAATGACTGCTTGTTCGAGGTAAACCAAAAACTTTTTATCCCACGTTCCTAGCTCAAATGGGAGCCAAGCCCCAAGACCCATCAATAATGCAATTCTGAGTGTGGCCTTCTCAAACATACTCACTACAGCCCTTCTGGGCTGTAATGAAAGGTGTGGTCTACTGTGTATTTACTGATCAACAGTGAAAGCAGCAGATGAATGTGCTACAAATGTGGAAGAAGCCACAGGTAATTACAAGCTATAATGGTCCCCTAGTCGTAGATATTGCTATAATCGCACTATTGCACTCCCATTTACGGAGCTTGTTAGCACTTGATGTTAGGTTGGTGCCATTAAAATGCATTGTGGTAATCACTGCTGCTTGCTGGATCGCTGCTGTGTCTCGATGCTAATGCTGGCTCTAAACCTGGTTGTCTAGGGGTAAAAAGATGAGATCCCGTGTTTTTGATGTGCTTTTGATGATAAATAATGAGTGAAACCAACATTTAAACTTCAAATATTTATGACTCTGGTGGCCATCTTAATTCCACTGTCTACCAAAGACAATGACACAACACAGAGTAGCACTTCTTTTACATGTTCTTTGCGATGTTTATCCACCTCGAACAATAACACACATACACTTTACCAAAGTGACATTCAGACTCCGCTCCCGACCCTTCTTGCTGCTTGTATTTATTACCTTGTCAAAGAACTACTAAAAAGAGATATAGTTTATATGTCACATGTACATCTGTTATCGTAATTTGTGCAGAAAAGTTACTAATTTATGTCGAGTGACACAATTTAACAGGTTATTAAAATGACAGACAGATTTGTTGACTTGACAGAATAACTCTTTGTTAAAAAAGGGCCGTTTTTTAGAAGTTTGTCAATTGACTTCTCTAATTTCCATAAATAAGTAAATAACATGAATCATTAAGAATTACATTGGTTTTCGTGTAAAATAGGAGTGTTTATGTAATTACTGAGTGATATCGGTCCTAGTGAACAAATAGGTTTCACTGGGTGATTTTTATTAATTATTTAAAATGAACGTATGATGACATTTGCTGTATCAGTGATCAAGTGATATTAACTCTTGTGTGGGTCAGTTATTCAGTATAATTTAATGGGTTGACTGTTTATGGAGACATGTTATGCAATCATTGTTAACATACACAATAACTTTTCTATAATCATAAATACTCATTAAACTGGTTGAATTTGGAGGGCATCGCATACTTTGGTTAAGTAAAGCCTTTAATAGGTTCCGTTACAAAGATTTACAACAATTACAAACAAACAAGAATAACTACACGTCTATATTAATAAAATTGCATTTTTAAATAAAAATTGAATACACTTGCGCTCATATACGATTCCTTTCTTGAAGAGCAAACAACATGGGCCTGTATGCAGTGACCAGTCAGTATTCAGCTCATCATAGTTGCACAGGCCGTAGCAGCATTTAAATTTTGCCCATATTTCATGACTGCTATCAGGCACTGAATATGTTTCTAAATTGTTGGCTAGTAAATCAAATATGTGATTATGAAATACTGGACCTGACCTGCGACTTTTTTGGCAACAATCTTTAGACACACAACCCAGTGTGTGATCCTACACGGGGAGATACTGTATCTTCATACATAAGAGATACTGTAACTTCGTACATAACAGAAATGCCAGATGCAACACACAGCAAAAATGAGATCCAGTGTTAATTACTTATTGCAGGCACGGGCAGCCTTCGGTGACCTGCAGGCAGGATTGATATATTTATGTTATTTGAGATCGAGGGCTGCCATGTCACATGACATGATAATACTGATCTGCATGAATAAAGGCAAAACAGTAGTGTCCAAAATGTTAAAGTTTATGAGGTGATGAACTGATACGAATGGTACCCTGGAGCCATTGTTAAATCGTCACATTTCACGAGTGGTCTGTAGTTTTTGGGCCACTGTTGCCTACTGCGAGTATCGAGAACAGTGCAAGATGGGTCGAGCGTCGACCCTCGCCACCTGTAGTTCCGAGATGCCGCTGCCCTGCCTCAGCAGTCATTTTACTGCACTCTGAAAACTGTTGCTTTCAACATTTGCAAAGTGTTTGCTATAACTTGCTTTCTGTGTACATAATGATCTATTTGTCATTGTCATTGTATTCGTCACTTCTGAGACTTCATTTTCTGTGTAGTACATGCTCATGGCTTGGAAGCGTTAACTGTGTATCTGACGTTCTTTCGACACAATTCTTCCATGTATCTCCACATTCATCTATTCAACAGTTTACTAGTTCGACTTTTAACTCTTTCACAAATCTACATTTTTTAAATGTAATTTTGTACATACTGCAAACTATTCATGTTATATCAAATTAACTAATTAATTGACTTTTTAAACACATTTTCAGTAATGCAAACCGATTATTGTGATAACTGTAAAACATATGTCATAGAAAAATACACTGAAGAGTAAAGTCAAAGAAAGCCCGCCCCCCCTCCCCCCAAGCACACAGAAGTGCTGCAAGACAATATGGCATGGATTCGACTAATGACTGAAGTAGTGCTGGAGGGTAACTGACACCACAAATCCTGCAGGGCTGACCATAAATCTGTAAGTGTACGAAGAGGTGGAGATCTCTTCTGAACAGCACATCTGCTCAATAGTGTTCACGTTTGGTGAGTTTGGTGGCCAGCAGAAGTGTTTAAATTCAGAAGAGTGATTCTGGAGCCACTATGTGGCAATTCTGGACGTGTGGGGTGTCACATTGTCCTGCTGGAATTGCCCAAGTCCACTGGAATGCACAATGGATATAGATGATCAGACAGGATGTTTACGTACATATCTCTCAAGAGTCATATCTAGATGTGTCAGAGGTCCCATATGACTCCAACTGCACACGCCCCATTAATGTGAATGGACTGTATTTTAACATATCGACTATAGTACTGAATGTGCGAGGGCTTGTTAACTTCCCTCTGGCATCTGTACATTCGTAGATAATAAATAGGCACAAATCACATGCTGTTCGTACTGCACAAAATGGCCGAAGCTGCCAAAACAAGACAGCAGAGCTCAGTAAAGCTTTTACTGACTGTAGAGCCAGTAAGAAAGCAGTAATAATACAGCGAGCCGAGCGTCGGCGGAAATAACTGGAAATGTGCCCCGGGTGGAGTAGAATGTGAGCACCTCACCCTCTCCAACGAATTTATTCTGCGAACCGAATAAAGACAGGTGAGTACACAACATGTCCACCAACTGAGAGGGGACAATACCGAGAGAGAAGCGATCCAATTAAAAAGGGCGTAAGGTGAGGAGGAAATTTTTCTCCTCTGATGCTCACCCTGTATATTGAAGCAGCAATAAATGAAATGTGTACTAAATGAAGAGCGAAAGGCTATCGATAAATCGATTTGTCAGTGATACTGTTTCCCCTCCGCCAAAGAGAGAAAGAGCTTCTCAGGGCGTGTTTAATGGAATGAACAGCACAGGGAGCACAGAATATAGACAGATCTAATATAGACAGTCAGTTACCAAACTATCGACAGTTCTCCAAAGAGCGAGAAATCTGCCACAAACTTGGGCTCAGCTATAAAGGGTGTTTGAGAAAAAGAGTCCTCGTACCAGGACACGATCGTCAATTCTGCAGGACGAGCACAACGCAAACATTGAGATATTCAGCTACAGGCAACGTCAGTGGGACGTTATATTTGCATTAAGGCTCTTTCAGTTCCCATGACAGATAGGGTGGGTGGGTGCCATGACAAGAGGAAGAATTGCAGCTGTTAGAGGCATAAACTGGGCTCCTGTGTAGAGAATTACTTCATTTACATCACATACGGCTCTCACGGCACAATCCCATTGTGTCACATGACAGTTGTGCGAATGGATTTTAGCACTGAGCATTTGAGATCTTTACGCACGTGACAGGATTCACACAGAGTGGGATTACAAATTAACACAAGAAAGAACCACGTTTTGGGAGATGCCAGTCCTACAGCGATCATGGATGAAAGGCATCAGGTCTGCTTTACCACTGATGTGTTGGCAGGAGTTGTGGATAACAAGACTCATACAGCCCCACACTTCACATCTACACCTGTACTCAGCAAACCACAGAAAAAGTCCATGGCAGAGGTTACGCCCCATTGCGCCAGTTATCAGGGTTTCTTCTATTCGTTCTATTCGTGTATGGCGTGTGGGAAGAATGACTGTTCGTATGCCTAGGTGTGTGCTGTAATTGTTCTAATTTTGTCTTCACAATCCCTACGTGAGCGATACGTAGTGGGTTGTAGTATATACCTGGAGTCATCTTTTAACGCCGGTTCTTGAAACTTTGTGAGCGGACTTCTTTGGGATAGTTTACACCTATCTTCGAGTGTCTGCCAGTTCAGTTTCTTCAGCATCTCGGTAACACTCTCACATAGATCAAAAAAACCTTCGACCATTTGTGGTGCCCTTCTCTGTATACTTTCAATATCCACTGTCGGTCTTATATGGTACGGATCCCAAACACTTGACCAATATTTTAGAACGGGTCATATGAGTGATTTGTCAGCAACCTCCTTTGCAGACTGGCTGTACTTCCCCAGTATTCTACTTATAAACTGAAGTCTACAACCTGTTTTACCCACAACTGAGCCTATATGCTATTACCATCTCATATCCCTACACACTGCGACACCCAAGTATTTGTACGAGTTGACTCACTGATATTATAGTCATAGTATTTTACATTTTTTTCCGTTTTATGAAGTGCACAATTTTACATTCCTGAACATTTAAAGCAAGTTGCCAATCTTTGCACCACTTTAAAATCTCATCAAAATCTGACTGAATATTTATGCAGCTTCTTTGAGACAGTACTTCATTATAGATAACCCCATCATCTGCAAAAAGTCTGATGTTCCTGTTAATATTGTCTGCACGGTCATCACACACATGAACTTAAGGTCCCAACACACTACACACGAACACACCTGAAGTTACTTCTACATCTGGCAATGACTCTCCACCTGAGATAACATACCACAAATAAGTCGTTAATCCAGTCACAAATTTTACTTGATTAGTACTGAGTCAAATGCTTTTCAGAAATCAAGAAATACTGCCTCTACTTGACTGCCTTGATCCAAAGCTTTCAGCACATTGTGAGAGAAAAGTTTTGTTTTGTTTCAGGGTGCAAAAGCAACAATGGCCATATGCACCCATGTCAAAACTGTAGAACACGAAGACAAGATAAATTAAAAATGTCAACACATCAATCACAATCGACAGAAGAGAAGACAGCTAAAAAGAGGGACACGAAGAAAGGTCTATAAAATATGCCATAGAAAAATGAAGGCCCAGAACTAAAAATTAAATGGCCTTCACCACAATGCTATGACGGTTAACAGCCCGTACACCATTCATTAAAATGGCAGAATACTCAGATGGCCTACACAAACGACAATGCAATACGTTAAAATAAGGGCATTCCGGCAGGAAATGACAGGCTGTCAAATGTTGAGTGACAGGAGGACAATGTGGTGGGGAAGCACCACTCAGGAAATGGCGATGGCTACAACCTAGCTAAAACGATTTCCTCGCAGCGAGACAGCCAAGAGGAGGTCGTCCACTCTGGGAGAGGCTTAATAACCCGGAGCTTCTTCAAATGAAGGGAGAACCGGTGGTGATGCCAAAGTGACACCACCTGCTGACAGACGGCAACACAGAGATCGTCGGAGGGAATACGAGAACTAGCGGGCCAAGATATAAGAATTGCAGCCTCGGCAGCAGCATCGGTGGCACCATTTCCTGTCCCACCAACATGACGAGGAACCCATGTGAACATCACAGTGGCTCCTTCGAGAGTGAGCAAATACCAGCTTCCCTTGACCCGTCACACTAAGGGATGGACGGTGTACAGCACACAGAGGCTTTGAAAGTTACTGAGAGAGTCTTAGCAGATGACACAATTGAAAAGCCTGGGTACTTGGACGTACTGTGTGGCCCGATACAGGTCAAAGAGCTGTGTTCCAGAAGCCAGTACTGAAAAATGTTGGTGCCAATGCCAAAGCCACACCTGACACCACACTCAGACCGAGAGCCGTCAGTGTATACAAAGGTAGTACCACAAAGTTTCTGTGAAGGTTGTGAAACTGAAGGTAATAGAGTGAGGCTGGAGCAGTGTCCTTAGGAAGTGAACGAATACTGAGGTGAACACAGGCTGCCGCACGAAGCCAAGGTGGTTTCACACCCGTCGGGGAAGTGAAGATAGGCTGCAGGAGCAAGAGCTGAAAGCCAACTCCACGAGGTAAGAGAGATGAGGGACAGGCCCCATACTGGCAATCAAAGGAGGCATAAAATGAGTGGCCAAGCATGGCAAATAAACTGCATGCTGAGGAGAAAGTCAGAGCAGTAGTTCAGCAGGTTCTGGTCTCAACCAGGCTACAGTAAAAGGTGCCAGTGGCGAAACGGATGCCAGAACGGTCGACTATTGAGATGGCGTAAGAGGGACGGATGTGCTGATGCATAAAACAAAACCCACAGTCTGGGTTTGAACGGACAAGGGACCAGTACAAACAGAAGAGGGTCATTGAACCTACTCCCCAGGAAGGACCACAGAGGACACGTAGGACAATGACGGACCGTGTACAGCAGGCTGCCAGGTAAGACCTGTCAGAGGACCGAGAAAGTTTCCTACCATGTGTAGTGTCACAAGGCTTAGCCTGTCCCGCCCCTCATTAAATCGACCAAAACTTATATGAATAATTGTAAGAACAGTTATTATTATTATTATGTTCTTTAAGTTTGTTTTTGGGTTTTCAGAAATACTGTGGGAAGAAAGTTTATTTATGTTGCAGATAACGTGGAAGTCATTGCCCGATGATCACAACGAAAGTTCGTCATAGCGGCAAGTGGGCAAGGAATAAAACGAATGCTGCAAACTACCGCAAGCCACGGAAGAGCCCGGGCCGCGAGGGTGTCGAGCTTCCTAGGTCGTTGTCGGACAACATCAAAGGAAGACATATTCTTATTTCTCTTTGTAAATAGATTGATTGAGTCTCAAAATGTTCATGTAAAACATATAGGCGGGTGACACATTAGGTGGCACCCGAAGTCTGTAATACTTTCATTGTTATTAAAAAGTTGTTAAATGGCAAAACCAATAGTTCATCATTTATATAGATAAAAATTAGTAAAGGTATAGGAAAGGAAGAGTTGCGGCATCAGAACGAAAAGTGGTACATTGCTCGGCAACGAAAGAAGACGTAAACAGCGGGCGTTACATGGTGAAAACAAATCAACTGATAAAATATTAAGCCTGTAATTAAGCATAAAGCCACGTAACACTGCACAAGCGAGTCCCAGGAATTTTGTAATGCCAATTAACGGAAGAGCAACAAGCTCAAGGTGGAAAGACAGTGGAAGAAACCAACTGCACCACCAGAAATTCACACGAACGGTTTTACAGTGGAAAAATGAAAGTCACTGTCGACGCTCCACGAGACGATTGAAACACAGCTGAAGATGCCGCTCAATGAGACAGGTCCGTGGAGAACTGCAAGAGATGGCAAAATCGTCAACAAAAAGAGACACAGCTGCCCGGCAACAGACAGGCCATTGTAGGGTTAATGGCGACAGCAAAGAGGATGACGCTCAGCATGGAATGGGAGGCACACTTTTTCCTGGATAAAGGCAGATCCCAAACGTACCTTGAAAACTGAGTCTTTTAAAAATTCCTGAAAATGAATGGAAAAACTGGTAGTAGCCATGCCAGTTATAAGAGTCAAGGGGCATGAAAGGGAAGCAGTGGTTGGGAAGGGAGTGAGACAGGGTTGTAGCCTCTCCCCGATGTTATTCAATCTGTATATTGAGCAAGCAGTGAAGGAAACAAAAGAAAAATTCGGAGTAGGTATTAAAATCCAGAGAGAAGAAACAAAAACTTTGAGGTTCGCCGATTACATAGTAATTCTGTCAGAGGCAGCAAAGGACTTGGAAGAGCAGTTGAATGGAATGGACAGTGTCTTGAAAGGAGGATATAAGATGAACATCAACAAAAGCAAAACGAGGATAATGGAATGTAGTCGAATTACGTCGCGTGATGCTGAGGGAATTGGATTAGGAAATGAGACACTTAAAGTAGTAAAGGAGTTTTGCTATTTGGGGAGCAAAATAACTGATGATGGTCAAAGTAGAGAGGATATAAAATGTAGACTGGCATGGCAAGGAAAGTGTTTCTGAAGAAGAGAAATCTGTTAACATCGAGTCTAGATTTAAGTGTCAGGAAGCCGTTTCTTAAAGTATATGTATGGAGTGTAGCCATGTATGGAAGTGAAACATGGACGATAAATAGTTTGTGGTACAATTTGACAAGAAGAGAATATAAGCTTTCGAAATGTGGTGCTACAGAAGAATGCTGAAGATTAGATGGGTAGATCACATAAATAATGAGGAAGTATTGAATAGGATTGGGGAGAAGAGAAGTTTGTGGAATAACTTGACAAGAAGAATGGACCGTTCGGTAGGACACGTTCTGAGGCATCAAGGGATCACAAATTTAGCATTGGAGGGCAGTGTGGAGGGTAAAAATCGTAGAGGGAGACCACGAGATGAATACACTAAGCAGATTCAGAAGGATGTAGGCCGCAGTAAGTACTGGGAGATGAAGAAGCTTGTGCAGGATGCAGTAGCATGGAGAGCTGCACCAAACCAGTCGCAGGACTGAAGACAACAACAAAACAACAAAGGGAACAAGGCATGTGGCCATGGAAGCCCCACATGTAGAGAGCACAGAGGATACTAGTCCTCCAGCAGGCGTCGTAGGATTTCTCCAAATCGAAAAACACGGCCACACTCTGGGAGTTCCGCAGAAAACCATTTGTGACACGGGTGGACAAAATGACGAGACGGTCAAAAACAGAACGCTGTTCTCGAAATCCACATTATGCAGCGGTTAGTAAATTGTGAGACTCGAGTTACCGTACCAGGCGGCCACGAATCGGACATTCCATCACCTTGCAAACACAATTGGTGAGAGAAATGTGGCAGTAGATAGAAGGAAGGTGTTTGTCCTTACCGGGCTTAGGTATGGGTATGACAGAGGCTTCACACCAGCACCTGGGAAAAGTGCCCTCTGCCAAGATGTGGTTGTACATATGAAGGAGAAATTGCTTGCCCACAAGAGAAAGGTGCTCCACCACAGCAATGGCGACATTGTAGCACTCACAACTATAAGCGAAGGATATTGCCTGAGCCTCTTCGCTCGTTTCCTATTAAGGAAGGCACAGTAGTAGTGGGAGGAGCTCAAAATCTCTGCAAACTGTCAGCCCGAGGTGTCACAGATAGCAATAGGGTCCACAATGACATCATCTGCTACTGTCAGGTCAGAAATAGGGGAACCGATCTCGATCCCAGAGAGCCGTTGGAGGTTGGCCCGTATGACGGAAGTGGGAGTGGCACTGTTAAAAGAACTAGTGAATGAAATCTGGCTAGCTTTTTTGCTATCCTAAAGAACACGACGACATTGTGCATGCATTTGTTTATAATGAACGCAGTTTGCCATCACAGGATGACAGTTAAGAATACGGAGCTAATGTCTCCGCACGCAAATTGCGTCATTGCACGCTTCAGTCCACCGAGTGACCGGGACACGGCGCGGTAAAGAGGAAGTGTGAGGAACGGACCATTCTGCAGCAGTAAGGATAATGTTCGTAAGGTATTCTACCCGTTTGTCACAACTGCGGAAATGTGCGTCAATCACAACTGCGGAAATGTGCGTCAAATGGTAAGGAGCAAAGCCTCCAGTCGGCCTCAGTAAGCTGCCATTTGGGTGGGCACAGAGGTGGGGTAGGAGTCGGCATACAGATAGTACATGGGAAATGGTCACTCGAGTACGTGTCAGAGAGGACGGACTACTCGAGACAATTGGCAAGCCGGGCAGTGCAGAAGTATAGGTCCAAATGGAAATAGCTATGCTCGAGTCTGAAAAGAATGTGGGTGCTCCCACATTAAGGCAGACGAGGTTAAGTCGATCGAGAGGGTCAGCCAAGAGGCTCTCTCTCGGACAGATTACGGGAGAACCCCAAAGGGGACGGTGCACATTCAAGTCACTGAGCAGCGGAAAGGTGTGAGGTACCTGTTTGACAAGCCGGAGGAAGTCTGCCCAGGTGAAATCAAATGATGGGTGATGTAAACAGTAAAAAGGTCACGTGAGGGAGGAAAAGGTGAACCATAACAGACCGAAGGCGGGTAGTCGAGGAAACGGGTCGACTGTAAATGTCATCCCGTGCGAGCGGCACAACTCCCCCACGAGGTGGAACGCTTTCCTCGGGCGGAAGGTCAAAACGGACTGGGAAGAAACGCAAGGGCTCAAAGCAGTCATGATGATGCAATTTTGTTTCCCAAAGGCAGAGAATGAGTGGACGGCACAATTCTGAGAGCAGGCGTAAATCCTCTCTGTCAAACCGAAGACGGCAAACGTTCCGCCGGAGCAGAGTCGTGATAAGGAAAAAGTGAAGGGGCGTCTCCTCGACAGCTGCCGAGTGCCGGTCTCCGAAGACTCACCGCTATGGGGTCCCACTCTGTGAGGTAATACAGAAGCGTCCGCACCCTCCTCCCAGGGCATAAAACCGGTCGGTGGTGCGCACCAGATCTTACTGTCACAAAGAGCACCAGATCTTACTGTCACAAAGTCAAACTTCAAATGGTGGATACTTTCAAGGAAAACTATTGGCCTCTCTCTGACAACCATTTGCAGTATAGTATCAAAATTAGTAGGGGGCGCGCGAGCGCTCACACACACACACACACACACACACACACACACACACACACACACACACACTGAATGTAGTTGAACTCGTGTATAAATAATGAACAAACTTCGCATATGAGGAATAATGCCTTTACATCAGGAAAACAGTCCAAGATAAACTAAAATTGCACGTTATTATTACAAAAACCCTGTATCGAAATTACAAAACATTTAAAGAAATTTTGAAGATAGTAGTTAGTCCTGTAATGATATTACAGGAACATAGAGTAACTCAAATTTGCCAGCTAGTGCACAGAAGCAATTTTTAAAAAAGATAGGAGGGGGAGACGCATGGTTGCAGTGTCGAGATTGTATAATTTCAAGTGTGCACTCCAAGACCTAATAAAATAACATAACAAAACAAAAGTTCAAAAGGTGAATTATGATGCCGCAGCAACAACATCAATGTACATCGCCTCCCTGATGATGCTTGTTAATGACAACATGAACTTGTTTGGAAAGAAGAACTGTGTCCAGTCACTAAGTGAAAGACAAAGAAATAATCTGTATACATGTCTGTCATCTTACATACTGAATGTTACTCTGCAGAACACAAGATTTCAAACACAAAGTGGTTATTTTCATGACCCAGTTGGAAGCTTTGCCTTTAACGATTCCTATTCTTCAAAAGAATATCTAATGTCCTATTAAGACTTTAATTATCTTTTCATGTGTTACTCGATAATTCAATCAGCTGTTTTATTGAGAGACTTTCAAACACATGGTTGATTTCATAACATCTGCCCATTCATATTGGGTTTACACAAAAACTGGAATATTTTATGAATGCAACAGTGGTACCGATTTCACTGGGCAACAATGAAAATGTTTCGGGCTTAAAAATAGTAAATTTACATGTATTTCCTTATGCTGAATTCAAAAATCATCATAAAAATGACAGATTGGCTCTTGTTTTGAACATAAAGAGACATTTCATTTTTTAGAGTGAAAATTTTAAATTTGGGGGATTTTTTTTTTTTCGCACCTGTCAAATAACAAAACACAAATGCTCTTCAGCTGTTTGTAAGTCATAAACATAGATACTGTTGCTGTGACTGTGAATTACATGTAGTTTCTACTCAAATTAATGCAAAATTTCTGGTTCGCGAGTGCTTTTTAAGTGTAAAATTTGTAAATATGCCACGAAAATATGTAAATATGGTGAATAACTTTTGTTATATTTATGGTGAAATAACATTTTCCTCACAGAAACGAAATTTGACACCTCTTGTAAAGACTGCCTATCAGTATTATTTTGGTATGAAAATAGGAGAATGCAGAAATTCTTGGATCTCAACTACAGCAATGGAATCTTCTCCAAAGTGATGTGAGAATCTCACAGTACAGAAAACATCACATGAACTGCTTCCCTTTTTTGAGAAGCAAAATAATCTTGTTGTTTGCTGTGACATTAACGGATTGATGAAATCTTTGAATTTGAACCATGATCCAACTGAATGGAGGCTATTCATAGACTCCTCCAAGCTTAGTCTGAAAGCTCTGTTACTTCACAACTGGAATCTTCTTTCATCTATTCCTATTGGTCATGCTGTTCACATGAAGGAGACATATGCAAATATGACAGCTCTCTTGGACTCAATTAAATATATGAACACAAATGGAAAATCTCATACTCTACAGAATGCAACTGGGCTACACAAAGCACAGCTGCTTCTTATGTATGTGGGACAGTAGAGACAGGAAACTGCATTATATTAAAGAAGGCTGGCCTGCAAGAAATCTTCACCCTAGCGAGAAAAATGTCATTGCCAAGCCTCTTGTGGACCCAAAAGACGTTCTTCTTCCACGCCTGCACATCAAGCTGGGTTTGATGAAAAACTTTGTCAAACCTATGATCCGAGAATGACGGGCCTTTAAGTACATGAGAGAGAAATTTTCGAAATTAAGTGATGCAAAAGTTAAGGCATTTTTGTTGAGCCACAAATAAGGGAACATGTAAAGAATCCTGTATTTGACCAGGTTTTGGAGGGGAAAGAAAAGGAAGCTTGGGAATCCTTCAAGGGTGTTGTTCACGGATTTTTAGGTAACAAAAGACATGACAACTACAAGCATTTGGTGACAGTAAGCCTGAAAAAATACCGTAACCTTGGCTGCAACATGTCCCTTACAATCCATTTTCTCCACTCCCACCTAGACTTTTTCCCTCTAAGTTGTGGAGCTGTGAGTGATGAACATGGTGAGAGATTCCATCACGAGATTTCTGTTATGGAACAGACATCAAGGTCATTGGAATGAAGTAATGCTTGCGGATTACTGTTGGTCTTTGTGTAGGGATTCTGCGGAACTCCATTACAAGAGGCAAGCTAAAAGACGACAAAGTCAGTAGGCCACCACATGATTCTGTTCAGACACAACCATCTGCGAAGTATTTTTCCAGCAATTTAGAACCCTTAGCATGTAATTACCACTTAAAAAAATCAAATGCACTTTCATTGTTGTTAGCATGTATGTAATTAAATTGTATCCTTTTCTCTCAATCCGTTTTTAGATTAGATTAGTTTTTGTTCCATTATATCCGTGCTGAGGAAATCCTCGTGGATGTGGAACATGTCTTTTTTTTAGCTGAAATAACAATACTAATAGTATGAATATATACAATACATCATTTGTTTCTATTAAAAAATTTGACAATGGAGTAGAAGGAGTTGGCCACTAGTAAGTCTTTCAGGCTCCTTTTAAACTGTTCTTTATTTGTAACTAAATTTTTTATGTTTGCTGGAAATTATTGAAGATAAGTGTTCCTGAGTAGTGGACCCCTTTTTGAACTAAAGTAAGTGCTTTTAAGTCTTGTGCAGATCATTATTGTTCCTGGTATTTTATGTATGAACTGAGCTGTTTGTTGCAAAAAGAGAGATATTATTTAGGACAAATTTCATTAAGGAGTAAATATACTGAGAGGCAGTGGTTAGTATACCCAGTTCTTTGAAGAGGTTTCTACATGATGTCCGTGAATTTACTCCACAAATAATACGTATTACACGCTTTTGGACTCTGAAAACTTTTGTTTGACTTGAAGAGTTACCCCAAAATAATATACCATATGACACTATGGAATGAAAGTATGCAAATTATGCAAGCTTTTTCATTTTTATGTCACCTATGTCTGCGAACACTCGCATTGCAAATACAGATTTGTTAAGGCGTTTCTGCAGTTCTGTGGTGTGCTCCTCCCACCTGAATTTATTATTGAGTTGTAATCCAAGGAATTTCAGACTGTCAACCTCTTCTATCTGCTCTTCTTCATACTTTATGCATATGCTGGGTGGAAACCTCTTACAGGTTCTGAATTGCATGTAGTGAGTCTTTTCAAAGTTTAAAGTCAATGAGTTGGCTTTAAACCATTTATTAATATTCATGAAAATATCATTAGCAGATCTTTCTAGAACTACACTCGACATACTATTTATTGCAATACTTGTGTCATCTGCAAATTTTGCAGCACTGCCCGTGACACCATAGAATTCTAATTTATTTAAAAGGATGTTGTGGTCCACACAATCAAATGCCTTTGACAAATCACAGAAAATACCTGCTGCTTGTAATTTGTTATTTAATGAATTAAGTACATTTTCACTGTAGGTGTAAATAGCCTTCTCGATATCAGAACCCTTCAGAAATCCAAACTGTGTCCTTGATAATAAGTTATTTGTGGTCAGATGGTTGAGAAGCTGCCTGTACACAACTTTTTCTAAAATTTTTGAGAATGCTGGCAAATATGAAATCGGTCTGTAGTTTGGTGGTATCTCTTTATCCCCTTTCTTGAATAGAGGCTTAACATCTGCATATTTTAGCCAGTCAGGAAATGTCCCAGTTATAATTGACTGGTTACACAAGTAACTTAGAATTGTAATAAACTCACAAGAACATGCCTTAATTAAATTTGTTGATATTTTATCGTAACCACTAGAATGCTTTGTTTTTAAAGATTTTATTATGGAAATTATTTCTTTTGGTGAAGTGGGTGATATATTCATGTAGCTGAAGCTATTTGTAAGGCTAGTTTCAGATATTCAAGGGCATTATTTACTGATCCTGAAAATCCCATTCTATCAGTAACAGATATAAAGTACTTGTTAAATAGATTTGCCACACTATGCCCATCGGTTACTAATGTGTCAGCTACCCTTAATGCCATTTGCTCCTGTTCCTTTCTAGTTCTACCAGTCTCCTCTTTCACTATATCCCATATTGTTTTTATTTTGTTCCCTGACATTGCTATCTTATTCTCATAGTGCATTTGTTTAGATGTCTGAATTACTTTTTTAAATATTTTACAGTATTCCTTGTATTTAGCTTAATCATCAGCATTGGAGCTATTCTTGGTTGACAGATACATTTTCCTTTTTGTCTTACAGGAAATCTTTATTCCTTGTGTAATCCATGGTTTTATTATAGACTTCTGTTTAATTTGAGTAACTTTTAGAGGAAAACAGTTTTCAAACATGGTACTGACATTGTTCGTGAATCTATTATATTTTTCACTCATGTCATGAGCACTATAAACATCTTTTCAGTTCATATCTTTGAACAGTTTTCTAAAATACTCAATTTTTGGTTGACTGACTACTCTCTTGTCCTCGGATTTAGCAGTCTTGATAATCTGCTTAGGATTTACATCTAAAACAAGGAGCTGCATCTCATGATCTGATAGTCCATTTATTACAGGTTTTATGATATAATTTTGTTCCTTTGATTTGTCAATAAAAATGTTATCAATGGCTGTCCTTGAGGATTTAGTGATCTTAGTTGGAAAGTTGTACTCAAATTAAGTCGGGTGATGCTGAGGGAATTAGATTAGGAAATGAGACACTTAAAGTAATAAAGGAGTTTTGCTATTTGGGGAGCAAAATAACTGATGATGGTCGAAGTGGAGAGGATATAAAATGTAGACTGGCAATGGCAAGGAAAGCGTTTCTGAAGAAGAGAAATTTGTTAACATCGAGTATAGATTTAAGTGTCAGGAAGTCATTTCTGAAAGTATTCGTATGGAGTGTAGCCATGTATAGAAGTGAAACATGGACGATAAATAGTTTGGACAAGAAGAGAATAGTAGCTTCCGAAATGTGGTGCTACAGAAGAATGCTGAAGATTAGATGGGTAGATCACATAACTAATGAGGAGGGTACTGAATAGGATTGGGGAGAAGAGAAGTTTGTGGCACAACTTGACGAGAAGAAGGGATCGGTTGGTAGGACATGTTCTGAGGCATCAAGGGATCACCAATTTAGTATTGGAGGGCAGCGTGGAGGGTAAAAATCGTAGAGGGAGACCAAGAAATGAATACACTAAGCAGATTCAAAAGGATGTAGGTTGCAGTAGGTACTGGGAGATGAAGAGGCTTGCACAGAATAGAGTGGCATGGAGAGCTGCATCAAACCAGACTCAGGACTGAAGACCGCAACAACAACAACAACAACAACAACAACAACAACAGTTGGAAAGTTTACAGTGTGAGTTAGATTGGAAGACAACATTACTAACTGCAGTAAATCTTACTGGAAGATTGCATTAGAAAATCTGTATTAAAGTCACCAGCAATCAAAATTTCTTTGTTTCTTCCTGTTAAATAACCCTAAAGAGCTTCTAGATGATTTATGAATAGATTATAATTTCCTGTAGGTGCTCGGCAAATAGTTTCTATTATATAGGATCTGTCATGGAACTCTACTTCTGTTGCACATGCTTCTAGATGCTGGTCTAAACAGAATTTATTAATGTCAATGTTCTTGAATTTGTGGCAGTTTTTAATGAATTAATATATAATACTTCCGCCTTGTGTATATCATAGAAACTAGAGCTAATAAAAAATTTTTATTGTCATATTTGTTTTTCTCAACCCAAAATTAGTAGGAGTTGCCTCATGAAGTGCTCGAAACATTCAAAAATCACTTTTTTGTTGCCCAGTGTTTTCAACGTCATTACATTTTGCACCAATATGCACTTCAATGTATCAGTTCAGTTGGACTGCCACTAGCACACCTGAAAATGAAACTGCATTATTTCCAAATTGATCAAATGAATTAATCACCATTAATTAAACTTGTGAATTTATTGTCCAATAATACTATTTAACTTCAATTACTGTTGTTGTCAACTTATTGAAATAAACAGAATTCAGAAAATATTGTGTTTTGTAAGGAGTGTTTAGGAGAGTTGCTGGTCCAGTCTAACTGATTGTCGTTTTTCACACCTCTTTCTACATAATTCCGGGTAATATTGGTGCAGTTCCTGATAGCAAACCATTATTGTCCTTTTCCCTACTTCCTGCCCATTATTAAAATAGATGCCTTGATATTAGTGTTTGTGAAGATTTTTGCAATAGTATTGTACATTAGAGTAGTAACAAATCATGATATACATTATCTCCTGTCCGACTTGCAGTTTGTATTCTGGAAAGGAGCATCAACAGAATATGTAAATTAACTTCCTTGAACCTGAAGGTCTAAATGTTTACCCCAGCAGGTACCTTTGCATTAGTTGGAAGATTGCGGAATTATGGGAAAAGGAGGATAATGATCCAGTAAGTAATAAACAAAAGGTAGTACTGCAATGTCCAAGAACAGGGAGCAGATTTGATTGTGACTTCGGTTCTATCAAGTAGAGATGTGCCACAGTTTTGCTGTCTGACACTGTTGTTTTTCTTGATGTATATGTAGATCGGCCACTGATCATGGCAGATGATTTGACTTTTTTTTTTTTTTCTTTGCAAAGACAAGTGTCATTATGAAATGCATGGAATGTAGTGTAAATGATTTAGCAAATAGGCTACTGAGTAATATTAGCAATCAGACTGACACTAAGTGCAGCAAAATGCACACCACTGAATCCTTGTAGAAACAAACTTTTAGAGTCACACGGCGAAAAACTTATCAGCTAAACTGAGCATTTAAAACTCTTGGATACGATAGATGATAATCACTCTTGCAGCATGCAGCACATTATGCTTATCTGCTTTGCGCATTTCCAGTCCTCTATGCCTTACGCTCTCACATTTTGGGAACGCACTGTGCAGGAATGGAGAACATTATTAGCCCAGAACAGGGCAGTCAGAATACTGGGTGGCTTACATTCGTGAACTTGGTGAAGGGTGTCATTCACCCATTTTGAAAATCTAGCTCGGCTGCCTCTATACATACACACGCTTGTAACATGCGTAACAAAACACTCGGATTCATTTAAAAGAAACTGCCACATTCAGTTGGTGAAGGCTAGAAGGAAAATGGTTTGCAAGTGGATAACACTCCTTTAAAACCATCATACAGGAACGTGACCACTAATTGACAAGTCTCATTTTAGAAAGATTTCCAGTGGAACTAAAAATTTTTGGGGGTGAACCCAACATTATCAAATATAAGTGGCACAGTACTCCAGTTCCTTACAGGAATTTCTTTCAAAAGTTTAGAGCACTGTACAGCAGCAGATTTCTAATGTAACATTTTTCTTTAATTTATTTTTCAGCTTTCTTTAAATCATTCCATGACCAGACTGCTTCACCTCACACTGTCCCACAGAATCTGTCAAATTAAATATTCAGGCAAGCAAAGAATGAGCGACCATCCTGTCACTACGACGTGCTGTGGCATGTGAACCAGATTTTGGAAGAGAGCATCACAAAGCATTCACCAAAAATCCTATGAGATACCACTGTACATTACATAGCAACAATGCCAGTCTCATAAGATTAGATATGTTACTTATACACTGTGGCAAATCCAAAAAACTGTCTCCCTGATCAGACCACATGCTGCAGACCTGTCACTGTGTTATCCTCTGCCAATGGCACACTGGATGTGGCACAGATGGGCATTTACATTACTCAGAAGTGTCAACAACCAAACCTCAGAACCGCTTATTCTCATTGCAGTACATAGCTCCTCAGCTTGCTCCACTCAAGACCTATCCCTGGCGGTACAGGTCCAGTGTTCAGCATTCAAGTACACAGGCTGCTCAGCTGCAGACGCGAACACACACGAACGTGCACTTTCTTCGAGTCGTCAGTCTTCCGAGTGCTTTGATGAAGCCCGCCACGAATTCCTCTCACGTGCAGAGTTCTCCATCTCCGAGTAGCACTCGCAACATACATCCTCAATAATTTGCCGGATGTATTGCAAATTCTGTCTTCCACTACAGTTTTTGCCCTCTACAGCTCCCTCTAGCACTACAGAGGTTATCCCGTGGCGTCCTAACGGATGTCCTTCATCCCAACCCTCCTTCTTCTCAGTGTTTTCCATACATTCCTTTCCTTGCTAATTCTCTGGAGAACCATCTTGTTCCATACCTTATCAGTCCACCCAGTTTTCGGCATTCCTCTGAAGCACCACAACTCAAGTGCTTTAATTTCTTCTGTTCCGGTTTTCCCGCAGTCCGTGTTTCACTATCAGACAATGCTGTGCTCCAAATGTAAATAATCAGAAATTTCTTCAGATTAAGGCCTATGCTTGATACTAGTGGACTTTCTTGACCAGGAATGCCCTTTTTGCCAGTGGTACTCATTAGACTGTTCATTTCATTCAGTATCATGTAAGTCTTCTTCACTCCTACTCAGGATATCGATGTCATCAGCGATTCTTATCACTGATATTCACCTGGAATTTTCATTATACTTTCGAACCTTTCTTTTAATTTCTGTCACAGCTTCCTTGATGTACAGTTTTAAGAGTAGGGGGCAAAGGACTACATCCCTGTCTTACACCAATCTTAACATGAGCACTTCCCCCCCCCCCCCCCCTCCATCCCCGTACCAGGAGGTCTGCGGGACTACAGCCATTCACTATTGCGAGGAAATGAAACACTGACAGCAGTCCTACACAATACATGACAACATAAAGACGGCTGAAGGTGTTTTGTTTTCCTCCAGCCTTATTGTTTCCTCTTGTCTCTTGTACATTACCCATCTTTCTCAGATTACCCCAAAACATCCAGCATCATGTACACCATTTCACACTGTCGAATCCTCCTTCTGGGTCAACAGATCCTACGATCGTGTCTTAGATTTTTTCCTTTACTCTTGCTTCCATTATTAACCACGAGATCAGAATTGCCTCTTTGGTGACTTTACGTTTCCTAAAGCCAAACTGATGGTCATGTAATATATGCTCAATTTTCTTTTCCATTCTTCTGTATATTATTCTAGCCATCAACTTGGATCCACAAGCCGTTAAGCTGATTGCTCAATAATTCTTGCACTTGTTGGCTCTTGCAATCTTTGGAATTCTGTGGACGATATTTCTCTTAAAGTCAGATGTTACATACCCGAAATTATACATTATGTGGGAATGTGAATAGTCATTTTGTTGCCACTTCCCAGAATGATTTTAGATATTCTGATGGAATTTTATCTATCCAGGGTGTCTATGTGGACAAGGAAAAGAAATTCCCGCATTTCCCGGTTAAAAATAAACTTTCTCGCGGGCGAAAATAGACTTTTTCCATGTTAAGTGACAGTATACAACTCGTGGCACTGTAAAACACAATCTTTTGAATGTTTATGGTTTTATATACAGATGCAGAATTTCCCGCCAATTTAGAAAAAGAAACTCAGGGGGGAAAAAACGTTTTGAAACACCTTTGATGTCCAGCAATATGTAGGCTGCACATTTTCGTATTACGGAGGTATAAATTCGAATTCCACCAAATACAGCATGCTACTTTTCCGAAGCATTGAAATCGAGATAGCGATGTGTTTTGTTAGTCGCTCATAACTCATGTCACGTGATCTCGCCAGCTGATGACAGCATAGGACACGTGATGTAGTCAGCCAATAGCAAGATCACTCTTAAGTAGCGCGAAAACACAAATAAGAAAAGTTAATGGTTTAAATTAATATACATAGCATTCACATATAATATTGGTCTCCAAGATTAATAAGCTGGAAGAGAAGCTAAGTTTCCACATACAATGTTGATCTTTCCTGCGCGCGATACACTTTAAAATACATCACATAAATGTGCCAGAAAATATTTTTATAACGACGTAAATGTGTGATGATCTGAGCTCGAAATTCTTCTAAATGGCCGTCCTCAAAGAATTGATTTTTAAAGGAGAATCAAACGCTTTGTTATTTAAGAAATTCATTGTACATTCTCACACATAGTTCATGTCGCGTAAAAGGAAATTTGCTTTCAATGTATGTAACGCTTATAAAACCACCGTTCGCAATATTTTTCCGCTACCTGTTAGAAATAGGGTCGTTTCAGCAATTGCAAGAGAGCGCCAGATAACAGTCATCACTGCGCGATGAAGCAGGAAGGCCATATGTCCTTACGTGTAAACCATTAAGAGCTCTTACATTATGTGATAAAGGAAACAAGACATCAAAGGGTACTTCAAGAGCATCGGAATTTCGTAAACCACACTAAAATGCATAATTCAGCTTAAAGTGCACATTCGTATGTCCAGATTCGGATGTACATTTTCTTGTAGTACCAGCATTGTATTATCTCATGTTTGGTTCTTTATTATGGCACAATGTCATGCGTGCACTTGAAATCAGCGAACAGTGTGAAATTAAACAGTTCGTTTCAAATAAACTGACTTCCTCGGCAGAAAAGATTAATAAACGCCAATTCTCTTTAGCAAACCGACAAAGATAACTTCATTGTTCTGCAAGGCGATTATGCTTGACTGTCAGAAAGGCGCAAATAAAATCTGAAACTAATGACATATATCAGCCATTCGTAATTATGCAATTAATGCTTGACTGTCAGAAAGGCGCAAATAAAATCTGAAACTAATGACATATATCAGCCATTCGTAATTATGCAATTAATGCTTGACTGTCAGAAAGGTGGAAATAAAATTTGAAACTAATGACATATTTCAGCCATCCGTAATTATGCGAACATATTTTAATTCATTTGATATCTCCCTGTCACAAAAATCCGTTTTATCATTTAACATGAGAGCAATAAACGAAGACGAAACAACAAAATCACTGAACGTAAACAAAGGTCACGTGGACACGACCCAACTCCCCACAACTCAGACTGCTCTGTGCATCAGGCCCGGATTTACTAATTTCCGAACCGGGGCAATATTAGATAGTGGCGCTAAGCCACACTTCCAGAACAAGAAGCGGGAGAAGGTACGCGATTCTACTACGCATGCACAAGAGCCCGCCCGCAATTGCTCAAAGGATCGGAGGCAATTTGTTGTTATGAAGCTCTGCATAGTCTCCCAAAAGCCTCTGACACATGCTGTTGGCAGACGCTTGTATGAGCACTGTGTTTTGTTGTTGTTTACGGCCCATTTCCTTTGCAACTTAAGTTTATTTTATATTTCTGTGGTTCCCCCCCCTCTCTCGTACATGTTATGCTGCAGTGTTATTATGCAATAGCGGGGTACAGTAATATCCTTTGTTAGAGTATTGGTTTTTACCACTCAAAATTACAAAAATTTAACTGAAAACTAAAACAATGAAAAATCCCAGGAATTGCAAACAATTCCAGGGTTTTTCCCGGATCGCCCCAGGTCTTATACACCCTGCTATCATTTCTGCCTTATTCGATCTCAAGTCTTCAAAAGCTCTTTTAAACTCTGATAATAATACTGGATACCATCTCTCTTCTATATCAACTAATGTTATTTCTTCTATCAGATCATCAGACAAGTCTCCCCCCTCGTAGAATGTTCAATGTACTATTTTCACCTATCCATTCTCTCCTCTGCATTTAATAGTGGAATTCCCATTGCACTCTTAATGTTACTACAATTGCTTTTGATTTCACTGAGGGTTCTTTTGACTTTTCTATACGCTGAGTCAGTGTAGCCATTTTGCCTCGACTTGCCTGCGCTTTCTATTTATTTCACTCCTAAGTGACTTGTATTTGTTTATTACTGAATTGTCCTGAACATTTCTGCCTCTCCTTCATTCGTCGATAAACTGAAGTGTCTCTCGCTACACGTAGTTTCTTTGCAGTTACCTTCTTTGTACCTATGTTTCTCTTTCCTACTTTTGTAATTGCAATTTTTAGAGGTGCCCATTCCTCTTCAACTGTACTGCCTCTGAGCTATTCCTTATCGGTGTATCTATAGCTTTAGAAAATTTCAAGTGTATCTCATAATTCCTTACTACTTCTGTATCTCATTTGTGAACTGATTTTCCCTCTATAGTCTCTTAAACTTCAGCCTATTCGTCACTACTAAATTGTGATCTGAGTTTATGTCTGCTCCTGGGTATGCCGTACAAAACAATATCTGATTTTGGACTCTCTGTCTGACCATAATGTAATTTAATTGAAATCTTTCCGTATCGCCTCCTCTTGTGATTCCTGAACAAAGTATTCACTACTACTAACTCATATTTACTGTAGAACTCTATTACTCTTTCTCCTCTCTCATTCCTCGCTCCAAGCCCACATTCTCCCATAGTCCTTTCTTCTACTACATCCCCTACAACTGCATTCCAGTCCCCCATGAATATTAAATTTTCATCTCCATTTATGTACTGAATTGTGTGTTCAATATCCTCATATACTTTCTCTGCCTCTTCGTCTTCAGCTTGCAACTTTGCCGATTCAGATGAGAACGATTCTATCACTGAACTGTTCACAATATCTCACTCTCTCCCCTAACCTCCTATCCACGACAAATCCTAATTTGGTTATACCATTTTCTGCTGCTGCTGATCTTACCCTATATTCATATGATCAGAAATCCTTGTATCCTTTCCATTTCACTTCACTGACCCCGACTATATCTCGACTGAGTTTTAGTCTTTCCCTTTTCACATTTTCTAGCTTCTTTATCACGTTCTAACTCCTGACAATCCACACCCTCACTCTTGATTATTCAATCTTTTTCCCATTGTCACCTCCACCTTAGTAGTCCCCTCGCAGAGATCCAAATGGGGGGAATAGTCCAGAATCTTTTACCAGTGGGGAGATCATCATGATGCTTTTTCAATTACAAGCAACATGTCCTGTGTACATATTGTGTCCTTAATGCAGTGGTTTACATTGCCTTCTGCATCCTCATGGTGTTGATCATTGCTGATTCTTTGACATTTAGTGGCAGATTCCCACCGCAAGGGCAAGAGAGGCCCTGAACCTCTGTCCACTCCTCCGCCATCTTTGACAAGGTCAGTGGCTGAATGAAGGTGGCTGTCTTGTGCCGAAAGTCTTCAGCCATCATTGCTGATGATTTTTATTCAAAATTTAAGCAGTGGTAGGGTTTGAACCTGGGACCAATGACATTTTGATTACTAATCAAAGACGCTAGTACTCCTACACCACGGGGATGAGTATTTATTCAGTAAATTAAGTGTTTGAGACACAGCTTTACGTGACCCTGAATGCAGTGGCATGAGTGAGGTGACTGAAGCGGAAGGTTCTGCAATCCTAGTACAACCTTTTCATGCAACAGGGGCTAGGCAAAGTGATATTGTCTGCTGGATACTAGGGTAACCAGAAACTCATGAGAATGTGACCTACAGACAGATAATGGAGACCCATACACAAATAAGGATTCTGCTATTCCACTAGGCCTATGTGCTATTATTTCACGTCTTAGTGGATGCTGTCATGTTATCAGTTCACATGTGAATGACTTACTGGAGACACAAAACAACAAGCTATGCCATGCAAAGACTCACTGTCATTCGAACTGTTCCGATAGAAATAACTTGCACAGACGAGATTCGGGGGAAATATTCAGTGTGAGCTGCCAGCTTTGACCAGTGACAAATAATAGATGCTGTCACATTACCTTTTGGTGCATATATGCAGAGTTTTGTTGTTAGTTGATGAAGCTGATGTATATGAAGTGAAAAAAAAGAAGAAAAACTAGTTGTGGTGACAGATTGATCTGTATCTTAGCCCGAGGTATAGATTCAGATTGCAAGGTGACAATTTGGCTGTCAGTTGGTGAATCCAACAACTAAAAATGCGTGTTTATGGTGTCAAACTGACCTGTAACTTACACCATTTGAAAAAATTGCCACCAATGTCACATTATAATCACCATGTTGTATACGGCATTTTTCACATGTTTACTATGTCAGTGGTCAAACTGACAGACTGTGTGGAATATTCCTCTTTATTCCACATACGAGATTAAGGACAAAGTAGTCCTACAATACATAGCCAACACTTTGGGCCATGTCTCTTTCAGTACGCCCTGCCACAATTGCATTCTACATTCAGAAAAGAATGCAATAATTTGTCTACATAGTATTGTGCTCAACATTCAGGAAATGATCTGAGCATGACAAAAGTTTTCAAGTTTTGCAGTTTACCTACATTCTCGTGCACCTTAAAGGAATAGCAGCCATGAGAAAATCTACAGAAAACTGTAAAAGAGTTGAATGGGAAGACGTGGGAAATTAACAAAAAAAATTAAAAAAGCCCACAACTGCTTGTAACAGTAACATTCAGTACCTAAACTGGCATCACAGTGTAAGCAAAGATTACTAACATCAATCGACCAACAGATTTCAGGCTGTTACTTCAGGGTGTATTTACTACATTTTTTCCATTTATTCATACAGGGATAATCACACAATGTTATAAGATTTGTCAAGATAACACAAAGAAAATAAATAGCCCAAAATATACATAAACACAATACACAATATATAAATATGCTTCCTACAACAGATGACCAGTCACAGCCTTGAAGG
Source organism: Schistocerca gregaria (assembly GCF_023897955.1). Classification (NCBI taxonomy): domain Eukaryota; kingdom Metazoa; phylum Arthropoda; class Insecta; order Orthoptera; family Acrididae; genus Schistocerca; species Schistocerca gregaria. The sequence continues at coordinate 86,112,518 of NC_064929.1, read as the reverse complement.
AACGACACTGTGATCTGCCTGGGATGATTTAGGACAAACCAAAGCAAATCTAAATCAGCATGGGTTGACAGAAGAAATTCCATCCTCCTGAATATGAGGTCAGTGTCTTAACTACTGCACTGCATCATTTTCTTGGTCTCTACTGCACAATGTTCTTTGATTAGATGTTACGGCATTGCAAATCATTTAGTGAAATAATCTAGCACTGCTAAGGAATGAATGAGATGTAATTTGCTCTGTCGAACATAATAGCTACTGTAAACTCACTATCATTTCTCCATCTCTCTTTTTTTTTTTTACAATAACTAGCCTATTTTTGTTTTCTCTTCACGGGTATTACATATTTATGAATCCCTCCTTAAAAAAATTTTACCGGTCAATGTTGCAAAATGTCATTTCTTCAGCTTGCACAGTTATTATGTTTTTTTTCGTAAGTAAAAAACAGTTCTCAGTCAAATTCTGTATGTTAGGCATGGATAAAATATCATATTTACTGCTAACCCAATATTAACAAAACACCTGTTCACATTTGGGGAGGCTAACACAAAAAGTAAATTATGAAGTCGAACTGATGGTCTCTAGAGAAACGAACCGACTTCTTTTAACACAACTAAAAGAAAATAAAGAAACATAAACAACGAGAGAGGGGAGAGGAAACGCTACCCGGCTTGTGTGGATATTACTGTAATCAGTTTTACGTTGCCGTTAATTTATATCACTGGACGAACGGCCTTCGTCTCATTTTCTGATAAATACAAACACAGAACTTTTTTTTCACTTTTACTTATAACTTTGTTTACGATCACTGGGTTTACAACAAACATATTTAGCCGTGACGCCTACATTGATGAAGCGTGGTCAGTAACTGTAAACGATACAATCCTTCATAACACGGATGTCTGACGCAATATTAAATAGCAGAAACAAGGAACTACTTCTGTATTACTTACAGCCACTCATTGTTGAAGGTAAAACTGTTCCTTCACAACACCACGACGCGACATCCACAAGACATTCGTCCTAAACACAGTGTTTGTTTGCAATTCGCCATAAGCCACATTCAGCGATACTGCGTGTGCACATTGCGGAATGTCGATTAAATTGTCTGAAAAATGTGCTTGTAATAATCTTGCTTTAAAACAAAAATTATAGTGCAGTATCTGTAATATTGGATTTATGTCTCAAACTAATTTTTTAATACCGTTAGATTACTATATCAAAAAGCTATTGTCATTGGCAGCGATCTTACGCAACGTTGGTGGCGACGAAAATAATCGTTTGTCATCAGCTGATCGCTTGCAAGTGATTCAAATTTTTACGCAAGATGACGCATATTTTTGTAAACAGTTTTTAGAATCTAATTAGTAATGGAAACCGTACCTGTTGTGTTGCTTTGATGACATGTTGATCTTAGTGGGGAATCTTAACAGTCTACGAAGCGTATATATGTTATTGACAGTTGTACTCCTGTACATAGAACAAATGTGAGATGTGCGATATACAGAAATTGGTGAATTTATTGCGCGAGAATGTTGATGCTATCAGCAGTGGACATAGTTTATTGGTTCTCACAGTTCCAGTGCTACAAAAATTGAATGAGTCGTTTGTTCTTATAAACGAACAGGCACCAAATTCCAAGGATGCTGCGGTCCAGGTAGGAATGATGACAGCTAATAGATAACTGTAAAAAACTGTGAAAATGAGCATTGTGCTCATGAGAGGTATTGGTAGAATAATATAACCAATTGTATATGCAGATGAGGTAAATATTTCATGAGATTCATGGTAGCAGTCATCACTTTATTGGTATAATACTGCTCAACAATCGACAGTATATTATGTAGATAAAAATTTAATGCTCCTAAGGAGAATTTTAACCAGCAATGTCGCTTGTTTAATATGATAGAAATGTTGAGTAAAGGTAAAGTTAATAATTTCGAAAAGTACTAAATTTAGACAAAAAATTTTAATCGGACAACCCACTTATAACAGAGAAAAACAGTATTCTTATCGTATGAAAGAAAATTATTTGCAAGTGATAGCCTAATACCTTTCCTGTTTGCGTTGTCTGATTTGTTTGTATGTTATAATTTCTTATTTGGCACATATATGTACGGGGTTTTTGTTTTTTAGAGAACTTGACCGTCAGTATAGGCGCAAGACTAGAATATAGTTCACACATTTCTTAATAACGACATTTCAAATTTTTCAAGTCGGTGGATGATTAAATTATTTGGCTGCACAGCAAACTCTAACAATGGCAAATCCGGGACACAATATCAACAATATGAATCAGAAGAGAGGTACACATAGCTAAAAGTGACAGAGAATAGAATTGTGAGACGAAAGAGATGAGCATTTCGAGGCGAGTGTAGCATTCTCCATAAGCTAAATCAGAAAGAATATTGAACAGCCATGGATCACTAGAGGAATTCAAGCCTCTTGTGAAGGGAAAAGGGAATGTATCTGTTGAAAAGAACAAGTAGACCCCCTGCAGTAGTTGCACACTACAAAAACTACTCAAAATTACTAAGAAAAGTTATCAAAAAATCAAGGAACATGAACATAATGTCAGAAATTAATATTTCCGACAACGGAATTGAACTGAATGGAAGGGCTACAAGTAGCAAATACATTTAATAATTAATCCTTAAGTATACTAAAAAATATAGGGTCAAACAACTCAAGAGAAAAATCACAGCAGTATATTAGGAAAGCAACTTTCATAAAACTCAGTTATGTAAATGTATCAGCGACTTCTCCTTTTGAAATCAAGAAAATGGTGTATTCACTCAAAAACAAAATCTGGTCTGGTTTTGGTGGTCTTTCCAATAGAGTACTAAAGATTTGATCCCATGCAATAAGCACTGCCTTATTTGAAATATATGTAATGTGTCTCTAGCTGAAGGCATTTTTCCAGAGAGATTAAAATACGCCATTGTTAATCTCTCTTAAAGGAAGGTGGTAGGGGAGATGTCAATAACTACTGACCTGTTTTGCTGCTGTCATCATTTTCCAAATTTTTTGATAATGTGCAGATTTATAGGACAGAATCTCACCAGAGCAACAATATTATCCTCAGCAAATAACAGTTTTTCCTTTCAGAAGGGCCACTCTTGTGAGAATGCCATTTATCTGTTCACTCAGTAAGTTTTACAAGCATTAAATAACAAAGTGGTGCTGGTTGGTATATCCTGCGACCTGTGTAAGGCATTTGACAGTGTAAATCACAATATTCTCCTAGATAAACTGAAGTTTTATTGGGCTGATGGTATAGGTAACAGTGTATAATGTCATATCTAACTAAAAGCTGCACTGCATAATTGAACCAATGTAGTTTGGGGACATTATTCTTACTGGGTAGGAATCATGTATGGGGTTCCCCAAGGCTCAGTCTTTAGTCCATTATTGTTCCTCATACATGTTAACAATTTTTCATCTAATATACAACAAGCAGAATTAGTTCTTTTTGTTGAGAACACTAGTATTTTAATCAGTACAATCACACATACAGCAACAGAGCAAATAGTAAACAATGTTCTTAAAAATATCATTGACTGGTTTTCTGCAAATGGTGTCACCCATAATTGTAAATAGGCACAACATATTCATTTCTGCACATTTAGGGGTACTACACCACTAATAAGTGTAACACATAGTGAGAAAATAATTAATGGGCGGAAAGTTCAAAATTCTTAGGTGTTGATACAGATAAGAATTTATCTTTGAAAAAGCACATTTTGGAACTCTTGAAACAACTTAGTTGAATCATATTTGCACTCAGAATCATTACAGAGCTTGGGAAGAGACAAATAAGGATGTTTACATATTTTGCATTCATTCATCTTTAATAAAGAAAGTCTTCATTCCTCAAAAATGTGCTGTAAGAATACGTGGGTGCTCACCTATGGTCATCTTATAGACATCTGTCTAAGGAGTTGGGCATTCTGATAACTGCTTCACAGTACATTTATTCCCCCATGAAGTTTGTTGCAAGTAATTGTCTACAAATCAAAAGGAACAATGATGTACATAATTACAATATCAGAAGGAAAAACGGCATACATTACATCAAAAGTTGCCTTTAGCACGAAAAAAGGGGTGCACAATGCTGCAACTAAAATTTTTGATAACTTATCTAGAAATATAAAATGTCTGACAGAAGTCCAGTAAAACTTGAAAACAAACTGAAAAAAAGTTTGCCCTTGACAACTTTTTCTTTTCCATAGAATTGTTGTTATTATTATTACATGTTAGTATTATTACATGATAGTGGGTAGGAATTGCTGAGTCCAATTTTTTTCTTCTTCTTTTTTTAAACCATATTTACAAATTAATTTGCAATGTGAATGTAAAATGACTCATTCCACATTTATATGATTTATCACATGTATGAAGTGAAGAGAAAAAACTAGAAGGAAGATCCAGTAAACATATTACTAGATGGAAAAAGGATAAAACACAAAAGCTCATTTGTGTGCATGGGAAGTTTAAAGACATGGAATGGAACCTGTACAGAAGAAATAAGGAACAGGACGCTATGAGAAAGAGAGCATTTGAAAAGGTGAAACAGTTACTAACATCTAGAAGAATTCCAATGAGCTGAGTAAAGGATTTTCTGCATGTTGTGTGTAGAGTATAGTGTTATATAGCAGTAAATCACAGACAGTTAAAAAGGAAGAAGAAAAATGTTCAGAAAGTTTTTAAATGTGGCTGTGGAGAAGAAGGCTTAAATTGAAGTGGACAGACAGACTAAAGAATGAAGAAAACTGGGGAAGATAGAAGATTATTTGTAAGTGATCAGAAAGAGGAAAAAAATATTTTCCGGGGTACATACTGCGTAAGAATTGTCTGCTACATATAATTATAGAGGGAAAAGTGGAAGGAAAGAGAAGAAGTAGTAGGAAGAGAACTGTAATGATGGATGACTTTGGAAGAGGACAAGCGTACAAGCAGATAAAGGAAGAGGACACAATACCTGTCATAAGACAGGTAGGCCTACATTAAAGAAGAAACTATTCACCTGGGAAGAGGTGCTGAGTGGGAGGCAGGCACAGGAGGTAAACTGCCTGCCACTCAGTAACTTCATGCGTGTGCTGAGAACCAAACTGCCTAAGTCTCATTGTTGATAGAAAAATCTTTTATTTTCTACTTTCTCTCTTCAGTACATTTTTACTATTGAAACAAGCCAACTTCCTGTGCACTCTCTCGGCCTCCCTGCCATTAACTGACATTTACAGGCCGTTGGAAGTGTAAGGGTATTCCCACGATTTTATTTCAATTGATTATGAGCAGAGAAACTATACATCGACCGTGAATTAGCCACAATAAATGCTACTCCTACTTGTGTCGGCGTTCGTGCCTTAGCAGAGAGGTAAGGCTTAGAGTGTTATAGTCTCCCGAAATACCACCTCCAAATACAAGAATACAAAAGTCAAATTTTGTACATACCTGCGATTGGGCCCAAAATAGTGCACGAGTGGTAAAATTTCAAACATAAAATACACTTAATAAGACAGTAAAAATGAAAAATACGATACTGACATATTCCGAATTTATTCCAGAAACTGTACGATTGAATTGCTACAATTGAGGCAGAAGTGTAGGGTTGAGAAAAAACTCGTGCTTCAGGAAAGTTGGACAATCAAAAATGGCACTACTCATGAGATGGCATTCATGACAGAGTTTCGTGTTCCGTGTACGCTCTCAGGCTCAAATATAATGACATTGTCACGATATATGTGGTATTAACCAGAAGGATCTCACGGCATTATCTGTTCGGGATTTAATGTGTATAAACAACTCACTCAATGCCTAGCTTTTGCAGTCCTCGGACCGGTTAATACAGTATCAGCAAGGGGGAATTTCGACGGAGCAAATGTGACAACATTGTACAACATTTCCGGGAAGAATTGGAGCGCAAAATATTGCAGTAAGCGTATTGGCCACAAATTGTAGTGTGTTTGTAGCAGGCTTTTGCATACTGTGGTTCTGGGTAAGGTGGAAGAGGGCACACATTGTGGATGTGCTGACACACGAGTTACCGGTAGAACAGTTGACCGGCAATGGCTGGGGAAGCAGTTAGTTTGAAAGTCTTAATTAGTGTATAAGGGTATGATAAGGGGCATATTATAGCAGTAAAGTACTAGCCGAAATACTGTACAGTGAGTTCGGGAGATTGTCCTCAATATGTAAATTATTAGAGTTGAGGTAGTTCAGGGGAAGCACGACATTAGAGATCCAGGACGAACCTTCTGGGAAGGGATGCTGCTCCATAAATATGTAAAGGCGTGGATTTGTGGAATTCTTTTAAATTTCGTGTAGCTACGGCTGGAAAGTAACAGTTAAGGGACCGATTGTCACACCGAGTGGTCAACGCAGGCAGTGTCGATATTTAGCAAACAGTTATGCGAGGCAGGATTACGGCACCACTTGCGGACGGGAAGGTGTGGCCTGGCAGGCACAGTGTAGAGGTGTGAACTAATCGAGCCGGTACAGAGTGCTGACACGTTTTGAAAAATGCGTGCGGTGCAGTTACGAAGACGCCTAGCGACCTGTGTGAAGGGCTGAGGAAAGCTGATGTCATAATTATCGAAGAGTACCCCTCTCGTCCCCTCCAGAGGAACTAGGTGAGCGACATAAGGAAGAGACGTATGAATGAGTGAGCCCGGAGGCTCAAAGGGGCAGCCGTGTTGCCATTCTGTCCCGTCTAGAACCAGAGAGAACAACAATTGTTTAAGTTGCAGGCCAACCACAGTGACCTCCCGGTGACGGATATCGGTGGCTGACTGGCTCGCTGAAACCGCTGCCGTAGCCGTGGCAGGTCTGCCCGCACCGCTGCGAGGAGCGAGAGGGCTGCTAGCCCACACTCCCCGGGTGATCTCGTCAGACTTTAAGCTGCCATTCGCAGGGCCGGTGCTGGGGTACCAACTTGCAGTCTCTCGAGTGCAGAGCTGACTGCGTTCGCTTCTTTACCGACGAAGCAACCTTTCGTCGGTTTACGTAATCATCGTCTGTGGACCGGGGACAATCCTCGGGAAACGGTCGATGTGTCTCATCTGCAACAGGTCTGTGTCGACGTGTGGGCAGGGGTTTCGGGGACGGGGACTACATATTTGGACCGGTTATTGTTCCACAATGCCCCATATCTGGAGATCCTGCGGATTACTTTGCCTCTCCTGCTCGAGAATGTGCCTCTGGCAATATGAGAGAATGGCTCACTGACTGCTCGGCGTCTGGACAGTGGATAGGACACAGAGGTGCTGTAGCGTGGCCTACTAGATCGTTTGAATTACATGCCAAGGATTTTTACCTGTTGGGGAATCTGAAAAGCATTATGTATGCCAAACCAGTTCGCGATGCGCGGACTCTTCGAAAGTACATTCACGACACCTGTGACGCTATTTGGAGGGACGCCAGAATGTTTGAAAGACTGTGGCAATCTGCAATGTGACGTCTGCAATGTGACGCGAATATGTGCATTGCATCCTGTGGAGGCCACTTTGAACATCTGTCGTGACGTGGATGCAATGCGGCTCTGTACCGTGTTCTGGGGCGATCTGTTGTTGCGCACACGCGCCCGCCCGCCCCCCCCCCTCCCCCCCCTCCAAACACACACACACACACACACACTCACACTCGCCATTTCCAGAAAATGTTTGTAGGATGTTTTTTCATCCATTTTCAGTCAGGAATCCGTCCTTCAGTTTTGTTAACGTTCACCTTGTAAATTATTCTTATCCATATGTTTTTATGTGTGTGTCAATAGACTCAGACTGTGATCTTCTTCACATTCGACCTCCAGGTTTTTCCTTTACTGAGATTAAGAAGCATAAGTCTTCCAGAATTTCCCTGTTTCCAGATATTTCAATGATCAGTTTAAAAATATAGTCACGTGTTTCATCACCTGATTCCTTAGGCCCTATCGTGTCTTCACGCACTTCACCACAACCTATAATTCTCTTACAGCCTTAAGAACTCTTGTTTTAAGAGAGAAAACCTGGGCTGGTCAGATGCTTTGCTATGCTATTTTCGGTTTCAAGATCATTTTTCTCCACTGGCTTCTTGAGGGATTTTTGTACGCATTACTTCCATCTTTCGTCCACGTATTTGCTTTCGAATATCAGTTTCGGCTGAATGGCACATTGGCTGTGACTCCTCCATTGCTCATTGTTCTCAGCCATTAATTATTGTTGTTTGTAAGCCAATCAGGTGGTACTATACGGTAGCTGATGACAATTGCTACTTCTGATGACTCATTTGGCAGAAGATACGAATCGAATAACTTTTGTTTTCGACACAGACAGTGCAAGATTGGTGATTGTCAATCTAGCTGTCACGGAATGTGAGGTTAGGTACTGGTTTTTATAATTTTTTTCTCATATTGTGTGTCTCGCAGTACGATAGTATTTCTGCTCAGTGGTACAGTGCCGAACTACAAATATCTCAGGTTTCATTGCCGGCGAATCCTAAGACTTCTATCCATCTATCCGGCACTTTTCATTTCTTTCACCTCTGGCAATGTTTGTCCACATGGAAAATCCTGAGTTGCACCACGTCACACTGCAGACCCTTATAGCTGGCTGGGTTGATTCAGTTGAAAACAATAATTGCATTGATGAGCGCTTTCTTCCTTTTCTTGGGATATCGTTTTGTGTTCCGTCCAGAGATCGCGATGCCACACCAAATTCGGTAACACGTATAGAACCGCAGACGTTTGCAAGGTCTCCCTGCAATCTGAAACGAGCTGTGGGAGATGCTCCTGAAAATGAGCCTCCACCCTCAGAAGAACAGCAGCCCCGCACCAGAGATCAGTGCCAAGATGAGTGGGGAAACTCAGTGCCTAAGTTTGTGAGTTCATTGAAGGATGTGGTGTACGGGTGACAAGTTGTTGGGGTTACAGAGGAGCTCATAGTGTGGTTAAAGTTGAACGTTGTACCTCAGCATAGCTTTGAATTGGTTCCTCATCCACAGTGACTTCTTCCTGCTCCCTAACTCGAAACTTTTGCTTGTGGGGAAGAAATTTTCACGAAATTGGGAAGTGATAGTTGGAGTCGACAAGTAGTTTGCAGTCTGACAGAACCTAGTTTTCCAGTGGGATGACAAAAGTGTAGAACAGCTGGACCGAGTGTATATTCTACGGAGGAGATCGTGTTGTATACTAAACAAACATTTTTTCTTCAAACAATGAAAAATCCAGGTTGGAATGTGTAGTTTTACGTGGTTTTATGCTTAATTACAGACTTACTATTTTATCAGTTGATTTATTTTCACCACGTAATGCCCGCTGTTTACGTCCTTCTTCGTTGCTGAGCGATGTATCACTTTTTGTTCTGACACTGCACCTCTTCCTTTCCTATATCTTTACTACTTTTTATCTATATAAATGATGAACTATTGGTTTTGCCATTTAACAACTTTTTAATAACTGTTAATGTGTCATCCGCCTATATGTTTTACGTGAACCTTTTGAGACTCGATCAATCTGCTTACAAAGAGAAAGCAGAATATCTATTCCTTTGACGTCGTCCAACAACGACCTAGGAAGCTCGACGCCCTCGCGGCCCGGGCTCATCCGCAGCTCGTGGTAGTTTGCAGCGTTCATTTTATTCATCGCCCACTTGCCGTTACGTCGAACTTTCGTTGTGATCGTTGGGCAAAGTCTTCCACGTTATCTGCAACATAAATAAACTTTCTTCCCAAAGTATTTCTGAAAACCCAAAAACAAACTTAAAGAACATAATAATAATAATAATAGTAATAATAATAATAATAATAATAAATGTTCTTACAATTATTGGTATAAGTCTTGGTCGATTTAATGAGGGATGGGACAGGCCCAAGCCTTGTGACACCACAAATGTAACAATATTATGAAAAGGAAAGTTGCTACTCAACATATAGTGGGTCGCAGATAGGCGCAACAAAAAGACTCCCACAGGCAACTGAAACCACACTGTGAGCAGCAGCACCAGTGCACCATGGGAGTGGCAACTTGGAGGGGGGGGGGGGGGGGGGGCTGGAGTAAGTTGGAGACTGGAGGGGGGGGGGGATTAGTATGGTGGGGGTGGTGGACAGTGAAGTGCTGCAGTTTAGATGGAGAGCAGAGGAATGGTCGGGAGGATGTTGGACAAGGGCTAAAAAGTGGGTATGGTGGTGCAACGAAGGCTGTGTAGTGCTGGAATGGGAACAGAGGGGGGTCCAGGTGGGTGAGGACAGTGACTAACGGTGGTCGAGGCCGGCAGGTTACAGGAATGTAGGATGTATTGCAGGGAGAGTTCCCACGCGTCCATTTTAGAAAAGCTGGTGTCGCCTTTATTTACCATTTGCCACGTGCGAGAATACGTTCCGAGCAAGTCAGTACTTTTGGAGACGGGACGGTTGACACAGAGTCCTCTCGCAGGTGCCGGCAGACGCCATCGTGGAGCAGCGGCTGCTGGACGACCTCGCCTTCCTGCTGCGGCTCGTGCGGAGGACTCCGGGCCTGCGTCTCGTCAGCAGCGGCGCCTGCCATCCGGGGGAGGAGCCGCGGTCGGCGGCCGTCAGCGTCGAGCACTTCCACTCTCTGCGACACCTCGTCTTGCACAAGGTTCGTGAAAAAGCCGCGGCGCACAGCCCCGTGCGTCCCCCGTCATCTACATTTATACTCCGCAAGCCACCCACCAGTGTGTGGCGGAGGGCACTTTACGGGCCACTGTCATTACCTCCCTTTCCTGTTCCAGTCGCGTACGGTTCGCAGGAAGAACGACTGCCGGAAAGGCTCTGTGCGCACTCGAATCTCTCTAATTTTACATTCGTGATCTCCTCCAGAGGTATAAGTAGAGGGAAGCAATATATTCGATACCTCATCCAGAAACGCACCCTGTCGAAACCTGGACAGCGAGCTACACCGCGATGCAGAGCGCCTCTCTTGCACAGTCTGCCACTCAAGTTTGCTAAACATGTCCGTAACGCTATCGCACTTACCAAATAACCCTGATGAGCAATACTCGAGTATAGGTCGAACGAGTGTTTTATAAGCCACCTCCTTTGTTGATGGACTATGTTTTCTAAGGACTCTCCCCATGAATCTCAACCTGGCACCCGCCTTACCAACAATTAATTTCATACCATCATTCCACTTAAAATCGTTCCGCACGCATACTTCCAGATATTTTACGGAAGTAACTGCTACCAGTGTTTGTTCCGCTATCATATAATCATACAATAAAGGATCGTTCTTTCTATGTATTCGCAATACATTACATTTGTCTATGTTAAGGGTTAGTTGCCGCTCCGTGCACCAAGTGCCTAGCCGCTGCAGATCTTCCTGCATTTCGTTGCAATTTTCTAATGCTGCAACTTCTCTGTATACTACACCATAATCCACAAAAAGCCGCATGGAACTTCCGGCACTATCTACTAGGTCATTTATATATATTGTGAAAAGCAATGGTCCCATAACACTCCCCTGTGGCATGCCAGAGGTTACTTTAATGTCTGTAGATGTCTCTCCATTGAGAACAACGCGTGTCGAATTACGAGGAAGGAGAACAGTTGGCAGGTGCTTACTTCTGGGGCGACAGATTTTGAGTATTACCGTCACGAGCACTTAAAATAAAAACATATATTTCTAGCTTTCGGTAATTCAAAGTTCTCTTCACGGGAAGGAAGCTTCATCTGGCAGGGAAGGTTGGGAATCACGAGCAGAGGCCGAGAGGGAGCTGTCTCCTCCCCTCCTCTCCTCTCCCTCAGGGCGGAACATTAAAGTTCCAAAAGGCAGAAACAATTTTTTTTTCTGCTTCAAAATGCCTCTCAAGTCGGTACTCGAAATTTGATCTCTTTGTAAACTAACACTGTTCTATATTGAATTTTCCTTTCGATATAAAATGCCTAATTGCACTTTCTGGAAGTTACTGAAACAGCTTGCACCGAGTTTCGGGGTTAAAGTGCACTTTTGGTGTCAGTGGCTCTTCCACTGAAGACTTGAATGTTGACAAGTATGACAACATATTCTCCGTGTCTGAGAGAGTGAATAATTTTTGTTGAAGAGAAAGCTGTCCCTACACAGAATTTTGTAAAATGTTACATTTATAAATTGTGGAAATATGAATTAATCACTTTTTAATTGAATTAACTCTAAGTTCTTGGTGAAATATTGTAAATTATCTAAACAAACACTGATTTTTTCGTTTTCTTGCACAAATTTTATTACAGTTATTGCACAACCTAAGTCTCACATTATAAGTACATTACTAATTCCAAATATGATAAAGCAGAGATAAACATGATGATCAGGCAAAGATAAACAGTCTCAATATCTTAGTGTATCAATCCTTGGCTTAATGTAAAATTACTTTAATGACCATTTTTTGACAAATTACATATGGAATTATACAATTCAGCAATGACTAAACGAACCTCATAATAAAGTTATGCCTCGGCTTAGAATTTTTTTTAATCTGTTCATGGACTGAGGACCAAAGTTTTACTTCTATCTAGGGGCTGTGGTATCATCTACAGGTATGTTGATGATCTGCTTTGGATGTGCAGAGGTGCTAATAGACAACTCCACAAATTTGTAGAAAAATGAATCAGTGGCACTATAATATAAAGGACACCATGGAGAGGAACCTAGCATAAATTTCCTGAACATTAGCTTAAAGTTAGAAGGCAGCAACCACAAATTTAAAATTTATCAAAAAGAATCTTTTACTGACACATTCATCCCAGTATCTCCGCAACACCCAACAGCCATGTGCTGCATTCCGTCACACGATCCACAATCTCCTTCCTATCCCCACGTCTCGAGATGACTTTGACCGTGAACTTAATACAATAAAAATAGTAGCCACAAATAATGAATTTTACCCCGACATCAGACAGAACTCTAAGTAAAGAGATGAAGAAGCAAACCAGGTTTCTATTGTGTCCAATGAACAACACAGACAAACTGGAAAAGAAATGGTGCAGATTACTTTTTATAGGGAAAAGGTCAAACAGGATAAGTAACATTTTGGAGATATAAGGTTTCTGTGTGCTTTTCTACACCCCTCAGACAATAGGCAGTTGCTTGTTCAATGCAAAAGACAAGCAACCAGTTACCACAAAAAGTGGGGTTTCTTACGATTTGTATGCCGGGAGTGTCAATCTTGCTATTCTGGAAGACTGAGAGGTCAATCTGCACCAGTGTTAAAGAACATCATAGAAACTGGAGATTGAAGAGGCCTAGTTCAGTCTTTGTGGAACATTGTCTTATGAAAAAGTGCAAATACACTCATGTTCAGAAAAAAAAAAAAAAACAGAGCACCTTGAATGACTAGAGATAGGACATTCATATTCGCAGGACACGGACATTAGTATGTTGTGCAGAAATCTGGACCACGTGAGCCCAAAGGTTAGAGGTCAATTTCAATACATTACCTATCAGTAAATTGTGCCCGCAGCTCTCGTCGTCACTATAAACCGACAGTAATGGACCCTTGTGATTTGTGCAGACGTGCAGGATGCCTTGCAGATATATGCACGAAATTTAGTATCAAATCAGTGAATTTGTAAGAGACTGCATTATTGGCACGAGAGAATGTGATGGGTCGGGACGCACCGTCGAGACTGCACGCCGAGAAGATGGACACTTCTTCCGAGTGGCATTGCAGGCATCCGCGACCTCCTCAGCTCTATCGCAACAGTGGAACACACTGCATATTATCAGGGGTGACAGCCCATCCTGTTTACTATGGCACAGGTTATGTGCACCTCGTCCTCTTCTCCGCCAACCTTTGATGAATGTGCCTAAACGTGCCGGATGGCAATGGTGTGTGGAACTATGTTACTGGGGACAGGAATGGTCTCACATCATGGTTTTGGACGAATCCAGGTCCTGTCGGTTTGAAAATAATAGCCGCATTTTGTTTTGCCACAAACGGGGACAGGGGCATCGCAGTTACTGAATTTGCACGAGATGTACAGCACCGACTCGGCACCGTACGGTGAGGGGTGCTATTGTTTGCAACCGCAAATCACAGTTGGTGCATGTCTGGGGCACTGTGAGAAGTCTGACCTACATTAATGACATCCTGCAACCTATAAGCGTACCCTTTCTGCACAACACTTCAGAAACTATTTTTCAGTAAGACAATGCACAACCACATGCTGCTGCCCAAATGTGCACCTCCTCGGTGTCACAGGATGTTTGCCCTTTGCTCTGGTCCACCAGATCACCAGACTTTTCGCCAGTCAAAAATGTGTGGGATACGGTGAGAGGACGGGTGCCAAGCTGTGAGGCGATACAAACTGCCACAGATGAACTTTGGAATCAGGTGAATGCAGCACGGACGGCTGTACCACAGGACGCCATTGGCGCATTATAAGTGTCGGTGCCGTCACGCACGGCACAAGTTATTGGGTCCCTTGGCAGATCCTGTGCCTGCTAGGCAACAGGACACGTGCTGAACCGAGGTGACTGAAATGCCAATCATTTCTGCAGAACATACAATGTACAAGTCATGTGAATAGGAACATTCTATCTCTAGTCACTCGAGGTGTTCTGTTCTTTCTGAACGTGAGCGCACGTGACAGATGTAGAAGTCTTAAATTACAGAGGAAAAGGGATCAAAATTCATCCAGTTAGAAATTCTAGAAATTGTAAAACAGATGTGTATATCCCCATACTTACTGTTAAATTAGCAAACCCAATTCAATTATTCACCTCCCTTAGATGATATCACAACTCATAGATAGAAGTAAAACTTTGGGTCTCCATCCATGAATACATAAAAAAAGTTCTAGTGTATTGCATAGCTTTATTCCTAGGTATGTTTAGCCATGTTGAGGTGTTTATCTTTGCCTAATCATCATGTTTATCTTTGCTTCATCATCTTTGGAATCAGTAATGTACTTGAAAATAGGCTTATAACCCGAAACCTAGGTTGTGCAGTAACCGTAATAAGATTTGAGAAACAAGATAAAAAAAATCTGTGTTTGTTTAGTTAATCAATTTTGTTGTTAAAATAACATGTATTCTAATAGGACAGTACTATGGGTTTCAAGGTAAATGAGAACAGCCAAACAGTTGCAGGTTGAAGATTTATTGAAATCCTTGACCACGGTTTCGGTGTATCTAAATATACCTTCATCAGAAGCAAAAATAGACATGAATAGAAAGACACCTTCATTAGCAAAAAACTTAGTACCATAACTGAGATAGAAGAAAAAAAAAAACACTTATAGCTTTAAGCAACCATGAAAATTACCAAAGTATTACAAGCACAAAAACTTAAAGTAACTTACTAAAATCACATCCTGCTGTGGAGATACATAAAACAATCATGTCAAAGGCATTGTCAGTAGTTAAAATTAAAATATCAGCTCCATCTGTACAGCATAATTATGAAGAGATGGTCGATGCAAACACAGCGTATTATCAGTACTTAGCCTGTGAACTAGTGCGAAGAGGGTGTGAAAGCATGGGTATGTATCCCTGGGTCTTAATGTGCGCAAGTGCCTCACGCATACCACAAGTGCTCTCTCTCGGTGAAACTGTCTGCCCTAGTGCTTCCACACCCTCTGCACGGCGGTGGTTACCTGGTACGACTGCTAGTCATTTCCTGTCCCTTTCTGCTCACAAATAGAGCTAGGGAAAAAGGACTGTCTATATGACTCCATGTTGTTGTTGTTGTGGTCTTCAGTCCTGTGACTGGTTTGATGCAGCTCTCCATGCTACCCTATCCTGTGCAAGCTTCTTTACCTCACAATACGTACTGCAGCCTACATCCTTCTGAGTCTGCTTAGTGTAGTCATCTCTTGGTCTCCCTCTACAATTATTACCCTCCACACTGCCCTCCATTACTAAATTTGTGATCCCCTGATGCCTCAGAACATGTCCTACCAACCGATCCCTTCTTCTAGTCAAGTTGTGCCACAAACTCTTCTTCTCCCCAATTCTATTCAATATCTCCTCATTAGTTATGTGATCTACCCAACTTATCTTCAGCATTCTTCTGTAGCGCCACATTTCCAAATCTTCTATTCTCTTCTTGTCCAAACTATTTATCATTCATACGAGTCGTAATTTCTCTTATCTTGCCACTGGTGGATGCACAGTCCCGGGTCTCTCCTGAATGTGGGGATTACTACAGTGCGGAGAGATACGAGCTCGCAGTCTTTCCTTCCTGTGTTATGCTGTGGGAAAAATGTAGGGCTGAGAGACGAGGGGAGAAATACTCCCCACACTATTTACTTTGCACTAGGACTGACAGGGAATCCTTTTTGACTACAGAGCTGTTATTCTCTGTTGCCATCTTGAGGACAGAGTTGGGGAAAGTAGCAGCACTCTCTAAAATTAGAAATGCTTCAGTTCTGTTTAAAAGGGCATCCCACGCTCAGTAGTGAGTGCCGCCTGCCTGTGATGAGCTAAGTGATGTTTCTGTAACTGCCACCTTCCACAACAGTCTCAGTGTAGTATGGTTGTCATCTTCCACTGCAACCTCCTTTCAGAGACTGATGACAAGTTACATGCTAATTGGGAACGGTGGTTTGCATTTTGCCCTTCACACCCATTGGGGACCAGAGAACGGTAGAGTTGATACTGGGACCTTCATCTACGAAGGTGGCACGTCGGCTGAAGACATCAGCTTCAAATGTACGAGATTTCGATGCATTTCTTCATGCTGTAATGGCAGCCTCGTGTGTAGCGATTGTCTATGTGTGTTCCTCTAGAACTATCTTTGTCTCTCGCCTACCCCCACCCCTTACCTGTGTATAAACGGTGGGGAACACCATTCACCCTGAATGAGATTTTCACTCTGCAGTGGAGTGTGTGCTGATGTGAAACTTTCCTGGCAGATTAAAACTGTGTGCCGGACCGAGACTCGAACTCGGACCTTTGTCTTTCGCAGGAAAGTGCACTACCAACAGAGCTACCCAAGCACGACTCACGCTTTGTCCTCACAGCTTTACTTCCACCAGTACCTCGCCTCCTACCTTCCAAACTTTACATAAGCTCTCCTGCGAACCTTGCAGAACTAGCACTCCTGGAAGAAAGGATATTGTGGAGACATGGCTTAGCCACAGCCTGGGGGATGTTTCCAGAATGAGATTTTCACTCTGCAGTGGAGTGTGCGCTGATGTGAAACTTTCCTAGCAGATTAAAACTGTGTGCCGGACTGAGACTCGAACTCGGTCCCGAGTTCGAGTCTCGGTCCGGCACACAGTTTTAATCTGCCAGGAAAGTTTCACCATTCACCCTGTTCACCAGACTACACTGTCTTCCAAAGAGAAAAGAAAATCCGGGACTCTCGATCAAATCACTTATTGGGAGGGTGAGAAGAAATATGATCTCCAAAGTACGACAGATCATTGGCAAGGTCACCCTCTATAGTGACGGCACTCTTGCACTTCGTGCCTTCTACGTCAGGCCTTCGGGGCTGCTCGACTACACCTGCTCTGCTTCTGGTCGGGACCCCTCTTCCTAGTGTTTCCCCAAGCACTTTCGGGATCATCGACGTCCCACCCGTTGGCGGTGTCTATTTTAGACTCACAGCCGGAGGAGCGACATCTTCCTCTCCTGGGATTCTGCTGAGATGTAACTGGATACTGGACAGTGGCCAAAGGAGCCACAGGTTGTCAGATGTCGAGCTTTGCATTCCTCTCGTGTCCCTGAAACTAGGGAAGACGAGCTGTCACGGACGTCGAAATCGTCCTACTACAGTACTTACTTCTGTGAATTTCTCCACTCTTCGGCATTGCCGTGTATTTCCGTTTGCCAGCTTCCACGATCGTGGCAGTCTTCCGCTTTCAGCTCTCTCTTCCTTGTCATTCCAATTACTCCTGCTCTGCACATTAATCTCGGCTGTCCACACTTCCTCCGTCATGGTGGCGACTGTTCCGGGATCACTTTTGGCCTTAGCCCTCGCTCCATTTGCCGTACGTGGCCGTACCTTTTAAGAGCTCTATTCTCAACTCCTTGCACAAATAGTCGTTCTGTATCCATTATCTCCCTAATTTCTGCATTTCTCCTCCATTCTGTTCTGAATATCCTGGCATCTATCCATCTCTACTTCCCGTACTATTCTTCTCTGCCACTCCCCCCGAGGCCCGTCCTTCTGTACCATATGTCGGTATACTTTCCATTACTATTTTCAGAATCCTCTTCTTTGTTTCTTTTGATACTGCCCAGCTCTACGGAACTCCATTTACCGTTTCAATTGCTCCTCTTGCCTGCTGGATCCTGCATTCCACATCTGCTTCACAGCGTCCCGAGAAATGGATAATCGATCATAAGTATTTAAACAGCTTTACTGCCTTAATAGTTCCTTGTGGCAGTATTATATCACTTCCATCTCCTCCCACTACTAGATGTCCTGTTTTTCTCATTTTTATTCTACGCCCACCGTGTTCAAATGCTTCCATTAAATTCTGTATCATATTTTTAACATCCTCTCTACTTTATGCTATCCGTACCTGATCATTGACAAATAATAATTAGTAGGTAATAGGTGCCGGAAAGGAAATCCCATACCTTCGCACGACTGATTCCACCGTTCCAGTATATACTGCATATATATTTTAAACAGGGTTGCTGAACACTGCAGCCTCGCGTAAGTCCTTTCAATGTTTGGACTGCCTCACTCAACTTTCTCCCTACTTTAATTTCTGCATATGATTTTTGGTATATTTTTTGAATTAGAGATGTCTGTTGTGCTTTTACATCTACATATTCCATTGTTTCCCATAGTCCATTAATGGGTGCAGACTTGTACATTTTTTCTAGATAATAAAAAAAAAAAATTAAAAAAAAAGTGTACTTCCTGACCCTTAGAACATAGTTCCTCACTTAAGTGTCTGAGGCTAAAAATACGATATATACAAGAGTGTCCAATGGGAAAATCTGCCTGTTCCTCTCACATCTTTCCCTCAATCTCGTCCTCCAACCAGTTTTTCAGTACAGCACTAAAAACTCTGCTGATAAAAGCCATAACATTAATTCCCCTATAGTTATTTGGGTACTTCTTGCTTCCTTTTTTGTAGGTAGCAGATACATATGATACACACTACTCTCTTGGTATTTTGTCTCCCTCCTTAATCTGATTGAACAATGTACATATCAAAACTCAACATTTGAGGTGACCCATATTTCCACAGTTCGATAACAACTACTCATCATCCACTTACCTTTCCATTTCTTGCCTTTCTTAGCACCTCTGTTACCTCTTCCTCTAGTATATATTAGGGTCATGTGTAAAATTTCTAAGCGAGTCTACAGCTTCCAGTCAATCGCTTTTTGACCAATGTGGTGTGGCATTTGAAGATTGCAAAACAAAAGTGCAAGTGTTAAATTTAATGTTCAAGAAAATGTTTACACAGGAGGACTGTACAAATGTACCGTTACTCGACCATCGGATAGACTCCCATATGGACGACATAGTAATAAGTGTCACTGGCATAGACTAACGACTGAAAGATTTTAAAGCAAATAAATTGCCAGGTCAAGATAGAATCCCAGTTCGGTTTTACAAAGAGTATTCCACAGCAAGCCCCTTACATACCACGAATTTATTGTGAATCTCGCACCCAGAAAAAAGTCCCAAATGGCTGGAAAAAAGAGCAGGTGAGTCCCATATATAAAAAAAGGAAAAGAAAGGACCTACAAAATTACAGACCGATATCCCTAACTTTGGTTTGCTGCAGAATCCTCGAACATATTCTCAGTTCAAATATAATATATTTTCTTGTGGCTGATTCCCATGAATCGGCACGGTTTTAGAAAGCATTGCTCGTGTGAAACTCAGCTTGCCCTTTTCTCACATGATGTACTGTGAACGATGCTCGAAGGACAACAGGCAGATTCCGTATTTCTAGCTATCCAGAAAGCATTTGACACATTACCCCATTGGAGGCTGTCAACAAAGGTACGAGCATGTGAAATAAGTTCACAGATACGTGAGCGACTCGAAGATTTCTTATATAATAGATCCTAATGCGTTGTGCTTGACAGCGAGTGTTCGTCAGAAACGAGGGTATCGTCAGGAATGTCCTTGGGAAGTGTGATAGGACTGTTGCTGTTCTCTATATACATAAATGATTTGACAGATGGGGTGGGGAGCAATCTGTGGTTATTTGCTAATGGTGCTGTAGCATCGAAATTAAGTGACTGTAGGAAGATATAAGATGATTTATACAAAATTTCTAGTCGGTGTGACGAATGGCAGCTATCTCCAAATGTGGGAAAATGTAACATAATGAGGATGAGTAGGAAAAAAAAACCTATGACATTCGGATACAGCATTAGCAGTGTACTCTGTGACATATTCCGTTGTTCCAATATCTGGGCATAACTTTTCAAAGCGATATTAAATGGAACGAGCGTGTGAGAACTGTGGTAGTCAAGGCAAAAGGTCGACTTTGGTTCATCGGGAGAATTTTCAGACAGTGCGGTTTGTTTGTAAAGGAGAGTGCGTACAGAATGCCGGTGCGACCTACTCTCGAAAACTGCTCGAGTGGTTGGGATCCGTACGAGGTTGAATTGGAGGAGGACATCGAAGTAACTCAGAAGCTAATTGCAAGATTTGTTATCGTTGGATTCGAACGACACGTAAGTGTTACGGAGACGCTTCGGGAACTCGAATGGAAATCCCTCGAGGGAAGGCGACATTCTTTTTGAGGAACAATATTGAGAAAATTTAGAGGACTGGCATTTGAAGCTGACGGCCAAATGATTCTACTATCTCCGACATACATTGTGCGTAAGGATGTGAAAAATACGATACGAGAGATTAGGGTTTGTACGGAGGCACGCAGATAGTCGTTTTTCTCTCACTCTGTTTGAGAGGGGAACAGGAAAGGAAACATCTAGCAGCGGTCCAGGGTACCCTCAGCCAAGCACTGTATGGTGGCTGTGGAGTATCTGTGCAGGTGTATAAGTAGCTGCTGTATTACCAATGTACTACTTTTGTTGTTCACTTGTATAACAGGGTCCTTCCTTTTTCCTACCAGAAGTTCTTCAAAGTGTTGTGTCACCCCCCACGTTGCCCCCCCCCCCCCCCTTCCCCGCTACTCTCCTCCCCCACTGTCCAATAGATATAGGCTGTATTGTGCAGTTCTGCTAGCCATTTTCATCTCCTGATCGTCCTCCGTGCCTCTGCCGATCTCCGTATTCGAGAGAATGCTCTATTTCCCCACTTACTCTTTCCTGTTCCCCACTTACTCTTTCCTGTTCCTCTTCCTTACACTTTGTTGTTAATTTATTAGCCCTCTTTTTATGTACCTTATACCTATTCCATCCTCTTCACTCCCAGAGCTTAACCACCTGTGATACAGTTTCTTCCTTTCCTCAGCCATATCCAACAACTCTGTGGGCATCCGTTCAGCTCTTTCTTCTCTCCCTTTCCCTTCCTAAAGGCTTCTCCACTGCTTCCTTAATTGACTGTTTTAGGAAACCGTGTAGCTCATTATAACTCTAGTCTTCCTCTACTACATCCAATCTCAGATTTAATCTATGCCAATACAGACTTTTCACCCTTTCATCTTACTGCAGATGCACCCTATATTTGGGATCCTCTGTAGTTCTACTTCCTGCATCCTCCTCTGTCTTCTCCTGTTTCATCTCAGTCTTAATTGGAAAAGCAGTTTTTGAAGTAACTATAAAATGATCTGTGACACACTTTATCCCCCCCCCCCCCTTTCCGTGCACCTCAATTATCCACAGTTTCTGCACTATTACATAGACTTTAGTTGATTTTAGGTTAAATCAAACAATGGGAACTCCAGGTAATGTTGGAAAAGACAGATTGCTGCTCACCATAATGCAGACACATCAAATAGCAGGCAGGCACATTTAAAAGACCCTTACATAAAGCTCTCGCCTGCATCGTCGGTGAAAGACACACACAAACACACACACACACACACACACACACACACACACACACACACACACACACACACACACACAAGAGCACCAACTCCAGCATCTTGGACCAGAATCTGGAGTTGACAGTCATGTGTGCTTGAGGTGTGGTGGCTTGTGTGCGTGTGTGTGTGTGTGTGTGTGTGTGTGTGTGTGTGTGTGTGTGTGTGTGTGTGTGTGTGTGTGTGTGTTTACTGACAAAAGTTGTTGCTGAGAGCTTTATGTCTTTTAAAAGTGCCTGCCTGCAATTTGACACATCTGCATTATGGTAAGTGGCAATCTGTCTTTTTCCCACTGATTTTACGTTCCTCAACAGAAGTTAATCGGCCTTCTTCCTCGGTCCTACAACATTGTCATTTAATCTTTTTCCAGTTCGTCCATTCGAGTCCCCCATTATTAAGAATTCGTGTCCGTCTGGACATTCGTCAACCATTTCTTGAAAGTCATCCCATCATCGGGCACTTCTTCATTAGGGCTATACGCCTCAATAAATTCCCATTTTATTCCCTGAACTTTTATTGGTACACTGATTATCCTTGAATTCATTTCTTTCCAAATAATTATTGTGCATTTCCATTTTCTATTTATAAGAACTGCCGCTGTTGATTTATCTCTTTCAGTTTTTCTACTCCACTCCAAAACACAGCCTTTCTTGTTTGTTTCTGTCATTACCGGTATATCCATTTTCAGTACTTCCATTTCCCTAGTTATATTGTCAGTGCTGCCTACTAAATGCTGTACATTTCATGTTCCACAAAAGAGCATCCTCGTTCTATACCAGAGGCAATATCTTTTCGTACATCCACCTTTTATCTGAAAGAACAGATACCATCAGCGACCATGCAGCTCGTTAGAATGAAATTACAATGAAATGAACACCCTTAGCTGCTTACAGGCATTGACATACGTCAATGGGGATAGATGAAAATGTGTGCCCCGACTGGAACAGATACCATCTTATATATTCCAAGACTTACCAAGCGGGAAAGCGCCGGAAGACAGGCACAATAAAATAATACACAAACACACACACACACACAAAATTTCTAGCTTTCGCAACCAACGGTTGTTTCTTCAGAAAAGAGGGAAGGAGAGGGAAAGACGAAAGGATGTGGGTTTTAAGGGAGAGGGTAAGGAGTTATTCCAATGCCGGGAGCAGAAAGACTTACCTTAGGGGGGAAAAATGATAGGTATATACTCGCACAAACACACACACACACACACACACACACACACACACACACACATGTATGGATTTGAGGAAGTCGTATCCCTGCTGGAGAGCCACATTCAGAGTCTGATCCAGTCCCGAAAAGTATCCTGTCACAAGTGGGGCAATTTTGTGGTTCTTCTGTGGGAGGTTCTGGGTTTGAGGGAATGAGGAAGACTCTTTGCCTTTACAAATGTCTGCTTGTGTCTGTGTATGTGCGGTTGGGTGTGTGTGTGTGTGTGTGTGTGTGTGTGTGTGTGTGTGTGTGCGCGCGCGAGTGTATATCTATCCCTTTTTCCCCCTAAGGTAAGTCTTTTCGCTCCTGGGATTGGAATGGCTCCTTACCCTCTCCCTTAAAACCCACATCCTTTCATCTTTCCTTCTCCTTCCCTCTTTCCTGACGAAGCAACCGCCGGTTGCGAAAGCTCGTAATTTTGTGTGTGAGTTTTTGTGTTATTTTATTGTGCCTGTCTACCGGCGCTTTCCCGCTTGGTAAGTCTTGGAATCTTTGTTTTTAATATATTTTTCCCATTTGGAAGTATATATATTATGTAAATAAAATAGAAAGAAACTTCCACATGGGAAAAATATATTAAAAACAAAGATTCCAAGACTTACCAAGCGGGAAAGCGTCGGCAGACAGGCACATGAACAAAACACACAAACACACACACAGAATTACTAGCTTTCGCAACCGATGGTTGCTTCTTCAGGAAGGAGAGGGAAAGACGAAAGGATGTGGGTTTTAAGGGAGAGGGTAAGAAGTCATTCCAATCCCGGGAGCGGAAAGACTTGGCTCGCCGGCCACTTGACCATCTTCTTCTTCTGTGCGAATGCAGTGCCCGAACTCTTACGGTAAACGGCAACGCGCTGCGAGTAATGAGTATAATGGGCGGGGGCACTGCGAATGTAGTGCGGGACAATACGTCGAGAATGTGGGTTTTGCGGGAGGCGTGCCAGAGATAAATCCCTGCAGTCATCCTATCCTCCATGTCCTCTGTGGCTCAGACAGATAGGGCACCTGCCACGTAACCAGGAGATCCCGGGTTCGAATACCTGTCGGGGCACACATTTTCACCTGTTCCCGTTGACGTATGTCGACGCCTGTAAGTGGCTGAGGGTGTCCATTTCATTGCAAAAATTGCACTAGTAGTACGGTGGTACGTGACTGCAGTACTGCTGGGCGAGCTGACGCGGCGGCCCGTGCCACAGGTGCGGCTGTGCGACGTGCGCGGCCTGTCGACGCTGGCGCCCCGGCTGACTTCCCTGTGCTGCGACAGCGACCCGCAGCAACTGCTCGCCGGCGCGGGGAGCTGGCCGCAGCTGCGGACGGCGACGTTCTGCCGCGCCGGCGTGTCCGCCGTCCCCGCGCAGCTGGCTGCGGCCGCTCTGGTGCTCGCCGTCCTCGACCTCGGCCACAACCGACTGTCCGATACTGCGGGTGCAGATTTCTCCGCCTTCCGGTCGCTGAGCCGCCTCGGCCTGGCGTACAATGCGTTCGAAGCCGTCCCGTCCGAGCTGCCGCCTAGTCTCACCGCCCTCGGCCTGGCCTGCAACTATGTCGATACTATTGATGGTAGGTCACTCCGTCCCAGTTGAGGTAAAATTTAATATGCCCGAGATACCGGGCCGAATTGTACGGGGTGCGGCTCTTGAATCCGGACAAATTTCAATTTGAATTTCCCGTATGACCGATGAACCGTGTATACGACCCGGGACAACTGGGAGATCCGGGAAAAACCCGGGAATTTTTTCATCTGAGAGAGAACCAGGAAAACCCCGGGAATTGTTTACAATTCCTAGAATTTTTCGTTATTTTAGTTTTGATTTAAATTTTTGTGATTTCGGATGGTAAGATCCAATACTCTAACAATGGATATTATTGTACCCCGTGCAGTGTTACGTGGGTTTATGCTTAATTACAGACTTACTATTTTATCAGCTGATTTGTTTTCACCATGTAACACCCGCTGTTTACGTCCTTCTTCGTTGCTGAGCGATGTATCACTTTTCGTTCTGATGCCACAACTCTTCCATTCCTATATCTTTACTGCTTTTTATCTATATATTGGTTTTGCTGTTTAACAAATTTTTAATAAGTGTGGAAGCATTACAGGCATCTGGTCCCACCTAATGTGTCACCCACCTATACGTTTTACATGAACCTTTTAAGACTCGATCGGTCTGTTTACAAAGAGAAAGCAGAATCTCTTCCTTTGACATTGTCCGACAACGACCTAGGAAGCTTGACGCCCTCGCGGCCCGTGCTCTTCCGTGGCTCGCAGTAGTTTGCAGCATTTGTTTTATTTCTCGCCCACTTGCCGCTACGTCGAACTTTCGTGGTGATCGTCGGGCAACATCTTCCACATTATCTGCAACATAAATAAACCTTCTTCCCACATTATTTCTGAAAACCCAATCGTATAAGTCTTGGTCGATTTAATGACGGCCTAAGCCTTGTGACACCACACCTGCTACTGCAGAATAACACTGCAGCAATGAAACATGAACGAGAGAGGAAGAAAACAAAAACACAATGTAAAATAAACTTAAGTTGCAACGGAAATGGGCCGTATACAGCAACAAAACCCAGTGTCCATACAAGCGTCTGCAAACAGCTAAATGTGTCAAAGGCTTTTTGAGGACTACACAATGCTTCATAACAGCAAATTGTGTCCGATGAGTGTGACGTGAGAACTGTTTAAATTAGATTCCTTTGAGCAGTTGCGGGTGGGCTCTTGTGCATGTGTAGTTAAGTCGCGTATGAGTAGTACCTTCTCCCGCTTCTTTTTACAGAAGTGTGGCTTGACGCCACTGCCTAATATTGCCCCAGTTCGGAAATATAGTAAATCTGAGGCTGATGCACAGAGCAATCTGAGTTATGGTGGGGAGGTGAGTCGTCTCCACGTGACCTGTGTTCATGTTCAGTGATTTTCTTGTTTCCTCTTCATTTACTGCTCTCACGTTAAATGATAATACGGATTTTTGTGACTGGGAGATATTAAATGAATTAAAATGTGTTCACATAATTACGGATGGCTGAAATATGTCATTAGTTTCAGATTTTATTTCCACCTTTCTGACAGTCAAGCATTAATTGCATAATTACGAATGGCTGATATATGTCATTAGTTTCAGATTTGATTTCCGCCTTTCTGACAGTCAAGCATAATCGCCTTGCAGACAATGAAGTTATCTTTGTCGGTTTGCTAAAGATATTTGGCTTTTATTAATCTTTTCTGCTGAGGCAGTCAGTTTATTTCAAATGAACTGTTTAATTTCACACTGTTGGCTGGTTTCAACTGTTCGCTGATTTCAAGTGCACATATGACATTATGCTATATTAAAGAACCAAACATGAGATAATACAATGCTGGTACTGCAAGAAAATGTACATCCGAATCTGGACATACGAATGTGGACTTTATGCTGAATTATGCATTTTAGTGTGGTTTACGAAATTCCGATGCTCTTGAAGTACCCTTTGATGTCTTGTTTCCTTTATCACATAATGTAAGAGCTCTTAATGGTTTACACGTAAGGACATATGGCCTTCCTGCTTCATCGCGCAGTGATGACTGTTGTCTGGCGCTCTCTTGCAATTGCTGAAACGACCCTATTTCTAACAGGTAGCGGAAAAATATTGCGAACGGTGGTTTTATAAGCGTTACATACATTGAAAGCAAATTTCCTTTTACGCGAGATGAACTATGTGCTAGAATGTACAATAATTTCTTAAATAACAAAGCGTTTGACTCTCCTTTAAAAATCAATTCTTTGAGGACGGCCATTTAGAATTATTTCGAGCTCAGATCATCACACATTTACGTCGTTATAAAAATATTTTCTGGCACATTTGTGTGATGTATTTTAAAGTGTATCACGCGCAGGAAAGATCAACATTGTATGTGGAAACTTAGCTTCTCTTCCAGCTTATTAATCTTGGAGATCAATATTATATGTGAATGCTATGTATATTAATTTAAACCATTAACTTCTCTTATTTGTGTTTTCGCGCTACTTAAGAGTGATCTTGCTATTGGCTGACTACATCACGTGTCCTATGCTGTCATCAGCTGGCGAGATCACGTGACATGAGTTATGAGCGACTAACAAAACACATCGCTATCTCGATTTCAATGCTTCGGAAAAGTAGCATGCGGTATTTGGTGAAATTCAAATTTATACCTTCATAATACGAAAATATGCAGTGTAAATATTGCTGCGCATCAGAGGTGTTTTAAAACGTGTTTTTTCCCCCCTGCGTTTCGTTTTCTAAAGTGGCGGGAAATTCTACGTCGGTATATAAAACCATAAACATTCAAAGGATTGGTGACTTTTACAGTGCCAAAGAATAGTGTGCGGTCACTTAACACGGAAAAATGTATTTTTTGCCCAGGAGAAAGAGTATTTTTAACCGGAAAATCCGGGAATTTTTTTTCCTTGTCCACATAGACACCCTGTTATTGAAAGTCTTTCCACTAGTTGTTCGCCTACTTAAATAGTTTGTTTTTTCGGTACCCGAGATCTACTGTTTGTGATACTGTGGCCGAGTATAATGCTTTGGAGAAGTCCGATGTTAACATTCTAGGTGTTGTGTCCAGTGAGGGTGACATCCTGCCACCACATTTCTTTGAAAAGGGACAAACTGTCACAATAGAAATTTACGTGCAAGTTTTGACAAATGTCGTGAAACTGTGGACAGTAACGATGGCCTCAGTAAGGATGTCTTTCAGTAGGGTAGTGCACCAGATCGTATGAACCATTTAGTCCAAAACTGGCTGTCGTAAAACAGTGACTAGTTCTGCTCCCGAGTAGCCTAGATTTGGAGCTTAGTCGCAAGAGTTACCAATAAGACGAGGCACCCTAATCTCGCATCTCTAAGCACTGCCAACAAAGCAGCATTCAGAAATATGGACAGCGCTGTTTTAAAGAGTACGCGTGATCACTTCGGGACAAGATTAGAGGTGCCCATTGTGCCTGAAGGGTGTTACATCAAGTATTGTTACTCTTGAAAGGTGCCACTACGTATATGTAAAAGGATTTTCATTTGTATTTTGTTTTAATGAATTTGCTTTTAAAAAAGTTTCATTTGCTGATATTTAAGCACCCTGTATATAAATCACACTTACTTCCTAAATTTCTGTTTTTATTTTACAATAAGTAGTACGAGGGCAGGTCACTTGTTTTGAAACACATTTTTCCCAGTAGACAGGTAACTTGTAACACAAGTTGGTTGTGTCTGCAGGCAGTTGCTCACTTAGGTATCGACTCTAGCGTTAACGTCAAACCTTTGAGCTTTCAGAGCTGCTTCTAGTGGACCGAAGATGTTAGAGTTGCATGGAGATACATCTCAACTACAGGGAGATTGTTCAAGTGTTTCTCAATTGAGTTGCGCCAATTTTTGTTCAGTCAGAGCTGTCATATAGGGAAGCGTGTTGTTTTGCGGAAGCATCACTTCTCTCTGCCGTAAGACACGTCGTTTGTGGCAACACGCCTGTCTGACCTCAGTAAAAGTTTTCTAGTAGTGCACAGTAATTACTGTTCTACTTCCGTGCCCAAAGGTGATACGGGATGAACTGTGGCAACGGAACAAAATGTTTGCCGTGACTTCTACAGCTGTGCCTCAGCTTCCACTGGACTGGGCTCTGCTTTCTTTCTCCACTCTCACTTCTTTTGACTCTGGGATGTAACAGCACATCACAGATGATAAAGTGAGTCAGAAGCGTGTCTCCCTCCTCCTGAAATTTAGCCGAGAGATGCTCGTGCACTTTCAGACCGTTCAGTTTTTCACCAGCTGTCCTAAGGTCAGACACCGTGCATTTCCTAAACTCTACCTGATCATGACTAAAGCTTAGCTATAACTCGTCCCTACCTCATCCGACTGTAAGAAAAACTTGTCATTCCATTCTCGAGAAGTTTTTGAATGTGGAAAACTGTGTCGTCTGCAGTGCCGTCACAGGGTTGACGGTCGTGGCCTCTGTTCTCGACGTGCTACGACCCTACGTGAATCGATCGTGCAAAATGAAATCTCGACATCTTGAAAGTCCATTTACCTCAAATGGGAATCTCCCACGTATTTCGCCCAGTTTTTCCCCTCCCCGTGTGATAAACTAGGCTGTCGTACGCCGCACGGAATAGACTTATACCTGTCACTCTGACGTGGTGATGGTAGGTGATCGAAATGATTGTCCACGTTTGGCTGCTTCCCTCACCATCACCCGTCACTGACACGAATGGGAACCTTCACGTCAGTGCAGAACATGCGGGGCCCAGAGGTTTGTTCCTATTCGAGTTGACTGCGCACGATTTCTGGTACTGAGAATGGAAAATAACTGGATGGGACACATTTCTGTGTGACATACCCCACTTCATAGCACCCTGCAGCATTACAATCCCATTCTGAAGAATTTTACATGTCAATTAGTCCATCCTTGGATAGCTATCTTCCACAAGAGCATAAGCCATTTTAATACTTTTGGTTTTTAACGCAGTGGAAATATTGCATGTCCACTTTACCAAGTCTCGGACATAAGTGAACATTAACACATGACACGTTACTTTAAGATACGTAAACTCTTTCATATACACACATAAAAAAATGTTTTGCATCACCTCGGTTCCGGGAGTTTTGGAACCTGTACAGAAAATTGCAATAGAGATCAACATAAACATCATTTCTGCCCTTTTGTGGTCGATAGTGTGAACGATTTTACAATGAATTCGACAATTCGCAGCGGCAGTACCAAAAGTATAAATAATTTCTATACCGAAATCTGTCCCCCACCTGGGCTTCAGGTTGGAGTTTTATATCCTGGCCCAGTGGACATCAGTCAGGAAATTGAAAATACAGAGTAAAAGTCTGCCCCATTACCTTCTGCGGTATAGCTTAAAACTTACAAATTCTGTCCTATTCTGATATTTACGTCAGGTAGACTCTGACTTTTCTTATGTGTAGACAGTAGTCTGTGTAAAATTAAAATTCTTCGAAGTATCGGATGATGATAGTAGGTGACTGGTGCAGAAGGAGGAGTACTGTGTCGTATCAAACATACCTATCGTCCTCTGTATGCCAAAACAACGAATCTACACTATACCACTTTTGAGATACAGATGATGGAATGTTTCACGGTAGTTTAAGAAACCGATTTGCGTCCAATTCATTGTTACCACATTGACAAATGTTAAGACATAAGATTTGATTGATTGATTTTAGTTTCAGTCCAATTGATCAATAGTGAGGAGGTCCTCCAGGATGTAGAACATGTCAGAAAAACAACAATACATGACAAATATTTACAACTAAAACAAATAAGCTAATGTACCATTCCACAGGTCCCAAGTGGAATGATCGTCATTTTTTGATGAACACTATATGAAAGAGTCATTTTACAAATACTAATCCACTGAATTTAAAATAAAAATGTTTTTTATTTATTTACAAGACAATAAGTGTGTAATACAACTACTATAATACTTATTTACAATGAACACATTACTGCACTGAAATGGTGCAGAAGATAGATTGTACTTACACACACACACACACACACACACACACACACACACACTACTGGCCATTAAAATTGCTACACCAAGAAGAAATGCAGATAATAACGGGTATTCATTGAACATATATATTATACTAGAACTGACATGTGGTTAAATTTTCACACAATTTGGGTGCATAGATACTAAGACCTCCCCCCATGAACCATGGACCTTGTCGTTGGTGGGGAGGCTTGCGTGCCTCAGCGATACAGATAGCCGTACCGTAGGTGCAACCACAACGGAGGGCTATCTGTTGAGAGGCCAGACAAATGTGTGGTTCCTGAAGAGAGGCAGCAGCCTTTTTAGTAGTTGCAGGGGCAACAGTCTGGATGATTGACTGACCTGGCCTTGTAACAATAACCAAAACGGCCTTGCTGTGCTGGTACTGCGAACGGCTGAAAGCAAGGGGAAACTACGGCCGTAATTTTTCCCGAGGTCATGCAGCTTTACTGTTTGATTAAATGATGATGGCGTCCTCTTGGGTAAAATGTCCCCCATTCGGATCTCCGGGCGGGGACTACTCAAGAGGATGTTGTCAGGAGAAAGAACACTGGTGTTCTACGGATCGGATCGTGGAATGTCAGATCACTCAATCGGGCAGGTAGATTAGAAAATTTAAAAAGGGAAATGGATAGGTTAATGTTAGATATAGTGGGAATTAGTGAAGTTCGGTGGCAGGAGGAACAAGACTTCTGGTCAGGTGACTACAGGGTTATAAACACAAAATCAAATAGGGGTAATGCAGGAGTAGGTTTAATAATGAATAGAAAAATAGGAATGCGGGTAAGCTACTACAAACAGCATAGTGAACGCATTATTGTGGCCAAGATAGATACGAAGCCCATTCCTACTACAGTAGTACAAGTTGATATGCCAACTAGCTCTGCAGATGACAAAGAAATTGAAGAAATGTATGATGAAATAAAAGAAATTATTCAGATAGTGAAGGGTGACGAAAATTTAATACTCATGGGTGACTGGAATTCGGTAGTAGGAAAAGAGAGAGAAGGAAACGTATTAGGCGAATATGGACTGGGGCAAAGAAATGAAAGAGGAAGCTGCCTGGTAGAAATTTGCACAGAGCACAACTTAATCATAGCTAACACTTGGTTTAAAAATTATGGAAGAAGGTTGTATACATGGAAGAACCCTGGAGATACTAAAAGGTATCACATAGATTATATAATGGTAAGACAGATATTTAGGAACCAGGTTTTAAATTGTAAGACATTTCCAGGGGCAGATGTGGACTCTGACCACAATCTATTGGTTATGACCTGTAGATTGAAACTGAAGAAACTGCAAAAAGGTGGGAATTTAAGGAGATGGGACCTGGATAAACTGAAAGAACCAGAGGTTGTACAGAGTTTCAGGGAGAGCATAAGGGAACAATTGACAGTAATGGGGAAAAGAAATACAGTAGAAGAAGAATGGGTTGCTTCGAGGGATGAAGTAGTGAAGGCAGCGGAGGATCAATTAGGTAAAAAGACGAGGGCTAGTAGAAATCCTTGGGTAACAGAAGAAATATTAAATTTAATTGATGAAAGGAGAAAATGTAAAAATGCAGTAAATGAAGCAGGCAAAAAGGAATACAAACATCTCAAAAATGAGATTGACAGGAAGTGCAAAATGGCTTAGCAGGGATGGCTAGAGGAGAAATGTAAGGATGTAAAGGCTTATCTTACTAGGGGTAAGATAGAAACTGCCTACAGGAAAATTAGAGAGACCTTTGGAGATAAGAGAACCACTTGTATTAACATCAAGAGCTCAGATGGAAACCCAGTTCTAAGCAAAGAAGGGAAAGCAGAAAGGTGGAAGGAGTATAAAGAGGGTCTATACAAGGGTGATGTACTTGAGGACAATATTATGGAAATGGAGGAGGATGTGGATGAAGATGAGATGGAAGATACGATACTGCGTGAAGAGTTTGACAGAGCATTGAAAGACCTGAGTCGAAACAAGGCCCCCGGAGTAGACAACATTCCATTGGAACTACTGATGGCCTTGGGAGTTGGCTTGGGAGATCCAGTCCTGACAAAACTCTACCATCTGGTGAGCAAGATGTATGAAACAGACGAAATACCCTCAGACTTCAAGAAGAACATAATAATTCCAATCCCAAAGAAAGCAGGTGTTGGCAGATGTGAAAATTTGCCGAACAACCAGTCTAATAAGCCACAGCTGCAAAATACTAACACGAATTCTTTACAGACGAATGGAAAAACTAGTAGAAGCCAACCTTGGGGATGATCAGTTTGGATTCCGTGGAAATACTGGAACACGTGAGGCAATACTGACCTTACGACTTATCTTAGAAGAAAGATTAAGGTAAGGCAAACCTACGTTTCTAGCATTTGTAGACTTAGAGAAAGCTTTTGACAATGTTGACTGGAATACTCTCTTTCAAATTCTGAATGTGGCAGGTGTAAAATACAGGGAGTGAAAGGCTATTTACAATTTTTACAGAAACCAGATGGCAGTCATAAGACTTGAGGGGCATGAAAGGAAAGCAGTTGTTGGGAAGGGAGCAAGACAGGATTGTAGCCTCTCCCCGATGTTATTCAATCTGTATATTGAGCGAGCAGTAAAGGAAACAAAGAAAAGTTCGGAGTAGGTATTAAAATCCAGGGAGAAGAAATAAAAACTTTCAGGTTCGCCGATGACATTGTAATTCTGTCAGAGACAGCAAAGGACTTGGAAGAGCAGTTGAACGCAATGGACAGTGTCTTGAAAGGAGGATATAAGATGAACATCAACAAAAGCAAAACGAGGATAATGGAATGTAGTCAAATTAAGTCAGGTGATGCTGAGGGAATTAGATTAAGAAATGAGACGCTTAAAGTAGTAAAGGAGTTTTGCTATTTGGGGAGCAAAATAACTGATGATGGTCGAAGTAGAGAGGGCAAAAAATGTAGACTGACAATGGCTAGGAATGCGTTTCTGAAGAAGAGAAATTTGTTAACATTGAGTATAGATTTAAGTGTCAGGAAGTCATTTCTGAAAGTATTTGTATGGAGTGTAGCCATGTACGGAAGTGAAACATGGACAATAAATAGTTTGGACAAGAAGAGAATGGCAGCTTTCGAAGTGTGGTGTTACAGAAGAATGCTGAAGATTAGATGGGTAGATCACATAACTAACGAGGAGGTACTGAATAGGATTGGGGAGGAGAGAAGTTTGTGGCACAACTTGACGAGATGAAGGGATCGGTTGGTAGGACATGTTCTGAGGCATCAAGGGATCACCAATTTAATATTGGAGGGCAGCGTGGAGGGTAAAAATCGTAGAGGGAAACCAAGAGATGAATACACTAAGCAGATTCAGAAGGATGTAGGTTGCAGTAGGTACTGGGAGATGATGAAGCTTGCACAAAATAGAGTAGCATGGAGAGCTGCATCAAACCAGTCTCAGGACTGAATACCACAACAACAACAGATCGTAAGAAATCAGTACCCAGAACAACCACCTCTGGCCATAATAACGGCCTTGATACGCTTGAGCATTGAGTCAAACAGAGCTTGGATGGCGTGTACAGGTACAGCTGCCCATGCAGCTTCAACATGATACCACAATTCATCAAGAGTATTGACTTGCAGACTGTGAAGAGCCAGTTGCTCGGCCAACATTGACCAGACGTTTTCAGTTGGTGAGAGATCTGGAGGGTGTGCTGGCCAGGGCAGTAGTTGAACATTTCCTGTATCCAGAAAGGCCCATACAGGACCTGCAACATGCGGTCATGCATTATCTTGGTGAAATTTATGGTTTCGCAGGGATCGAATGAAGGTTAGAGCCACGGATCATAACACATCTGAAATGTAACATCCACTGTTCAAAGTGCCATCAATGCAAACAAGAGGAAACCGAGACGTGTAACCAGTGGCACCCCATACCATCACGCCGGGTGATATGCCAGTAAGGCGATGACGAATACGCGCTTCCAATGTGCATTCTCCGTGATGTCGCCAAACACGGATGCAACCATCATGATGCTGTAAACAGAACCTGGATTCATTCGAAAAAATGACGTTTTGCCATTTGTGCAGCTAGGTTCGTCGCCGAGTACACCATCGCAGGCGCTACTGTCTGTGATGCAGCGTCAAGGGTAACCGCAGGCATGGTCTCTGAGCTGAGAGTCCATGCTGCTGCAAACGTCATCTAACTGTTCGTGCTGATGGTTGTTGTCTTGCAAATATCCCCATCTGTCGACTCAGGGATTGAGATGTGAATGCACGATCCGTTACAGCCATGCGGATAAGATTCCTGTCGTCTCAACTGCTAGTAATACGAGGCCGTTGGGATCCAGCACGGCATTCCATATTACCCTCCTGAATCCATCAATTCCATATTCTGCTAACAGTCATTGGATCTCGACCAACGCGAGCAGCAATGTCGCGATTCGATAAACCGCAATTGCGATAGGCTACAATCCGAAACAGTCGGAAACATGATGTTACGCATTTCTCCTCCTTACACGAGGCATCACAACAACGTTTCACCAGGCAGTGCCGGTCAACTGCTGTTTGTGTATGAGAAATTGGTTGGAAACTTTCCTCATCTTAGCACATTGTAGGTGTCACCACTGTCGCCAGCCTTGTGTGAATGCTCTGAAAAACTAATTATTTGCATATCACAGCATCTTCTTCCTGTCACTTAAATTTTGCGTCTGTAGCATGTCACCTTTGTGGTGTAGCAATTTTAATGGTCAGTAGTGTATTTACATTGAACACAATACTGCACTGAAATTGTGCAGAAGTTATATATAAAGAAACTTCCACATGGGAAAAATATATTAAGAACAAAGATTCCAAGACTTACCAAGCGGGAAAGTGCCGGTACACAGGCACAATAAATAAAACAGACAAACACACACACAGAATTTCTAGCTTTCGCAACCGACACTATCCAAATTGAACCCTGCCTGGAACAGTTCCGTCCTCCATCACAGCGGGACCCACCTCCTCTTCCTCAAAATCACCCTTTCCAAACCTTCCAGGAATTTCTCACTTCCAGCCTTGCCTCTCAATCTTTCTTGAAAAACCTTAATCCTACTCCCAACATGACAACAGCCGAAGCCCAGGCTATCCGTGATCTGAAGGCTTACCGATCCATCATCATTCTTCCGGCTGACAAGGGTTCCATGACCGTGGTACTTGATCGTCGGGAGTATGTGGCTGAGGGACTGCGTCAGCTTTCAGACAACTCTACATACAAAGTTTGCCAAGGCAATCCCATTCCTGATGTCCAGCAGGAGCTTCAAGGAATCCTCAGAACCTTAGGCCCCCTACAAAACCTTTCACCTGACTCCATCAAACTCCTGACCCCACCGACACCTTGCACACCTACCTTCCACCTACTTCCTAAAATTCACAAACCCG
This sequence comes from Schistocerca gregaria, assembly GCF_023897955.1. Taxonomy (NCBI): domain Eukaryota; kingdom Metazoa; phylum Arthropoda; class Insecta; order Orthoptera; family Acrididae; genus Schistocerca; species Schistocerca gregaria. Next base: position 86,076,499 of record NC_064929.1, on the reverse strand, counting down.
AACATCCCGGCCGCCCCATTGTAGCTGGTTACCAAGCCCCCACAGAACGTATCTCTGCCTACGTAGATCAACACCTTCAACCCATTACATGCAGTCTCCCATCCTTCATCAAAGACACCAACCACTTTCTCAAACGCCTGGAATCCTTACCCAGTCTGTTACCCCCGGAAACCATCCTTGTAACCATTGATGCCACTTCCCTATACACGAATATCCCGCACGTCCAGGGCCTCGCTGCAATGGAGCACTTCCTTTCACGCCGATCACCTGCCAGCCTACCTAAAACCTCTTTCCTCGTTACCTTAGCCAGCTTCATCCTGACCCACAACTTCTTCATTTTTGAAGACCAGACATACCAACAATTAAAGGGAACAGCCATGGGTACCAGGATGGCCCCCTTGTATGCCAACCTATTTATGGGTCGCTTAGAGGAAGCCTTCTTGGTTACCCAAGCCTGCCAACCCAAAGTTTGGTACAGATTTATTGATGACATCCTCATGATCTGGACTCACAGTGAAGAACAACTCCAGAATTTCCTCTCCAACCTCAACTCCTTTGGTTCCATCAGATACACGTGGTCCTACTCCAAATTCCATGCCACTTTCCTTGACGTTGACCTCCATCTGTCCAATTGCCAGCTTCACACATCCGTCCACATCAAACCCACCAACAAGCAACAGTACCTCCATTATGACAGCTGCCACCCATTCCATATCAAATGGTCCCTTCCCTACAGCCTAGGCCTTCGTGGCAAACGAATCTGCTCCAGTCCTGAATCCCTGAACCATTACACCAACAACCTGAAAACAGCTTTCGCATCCCGCAACTACCCTCCCGACCTGGTACAGAAGCAAATAACCAGAGCCACTTCCTCATCCCCTCAAACCCAGAACCTCTCACAGAAGAACACCAAAAGTGCCCCACTTGTGACAGGATACTTCCCGGAACTGGATCAGGCTCTCCAGCAGGGATACGACTTCCTAAAATCCTGCCCCGAAATGAGATCCATCCTTCATGAAATCTTCCCCATTCCACCAAGAGTGTCTTTCTGCCGTCCACCTAACTTTCGTAACCTCTTGGTTCATCCCTACGAAATTCCCAAACCACCTTACTCACCCTCTGGCTCCTACCCTTGCAACCGCCCCCGGTGTAAAACCGGTCCTATGCACCCTCCCACCACCATCTACTCGTCCTGTAACCCGGAAGGTGTACACGATCAAAGGCAGAGCCACGTGTGAAGCACCTACGTGATTTACCAACTGACCTGCCTACACTGTGACGCTTTCTATGTGGGAATGACCAGCAACAAACTGTCCATTCGCATGAATGGACACAGGCAGACAGTGTTTGTTGGTAATGAGGATCACCCTGCGGCTAAACATGCCTTGGTGCATGGCCAGCACATCTTGGCACAGTGTTACACCGTCCGGGTTGTCTGGATACTTCCCACCAACACGAACCTATCCGAACTCCGGAGATGGGAACTCGCCCTTCAGTATATCCTCTCTTCTCGATATCCGCCAGGCCTCAACCTCCGCTAATTTCAAGTTGCCGCCACTCATACCTCACCTGTCTTTCAACAACTTCTTTGCCTCTGTACTTCCGCGTCGACTGACATCTCTGCCCAAACTCTTTGCATTTACAAATGTCTGCTTGTGTCTGTGTATGTGCGGATGAATATGTGTGTGTGTGTGTGTACGAGTGTACACCTGTCCTTTTTTCCCCCTAAGGGAAGTCTTTCTGCTCCCGGGATTGGAATGACTCCTTACCCTCTCCCTTAAAACCCACATCCTTTCGTCTTTCCCTCCCCTTCCCTCTTTCCTGAAGAAGCAACTGTTGGTTGCGAAAGCTTGAATTTTGTGTGTATTTTTGTGTTTGTTTGTGTATCTATCGACCTGCCAGCACTTTTGTTTGGTAAGTCCCATCAACTTTGTTTTTAGATATATTTTTCCCACATGGATTGTTTCCCCCTTTCTCTCTCTCTCTCTCTCTCTCTCTCTCTCTCTCTCTCTCTACGTGGAATGTTTGCCTCTATATATATATTATAGACACACACACACACACACACAAATCAGTTGGTTTTACTGAGAAATTCATCAATGGAGTAAAAGGAGTTGGCCACCAATAAATCCTTTAGACTTCTCTTAAACTGAGTTTCATTGGTTGTTAGGCTTTTTATGGCTGCTGGCAAGTTATTGAAAATGTGTGTTCCTGAATAATGCACACCTTTTTTTACAAGAGTAACTGACTTTAAATCCTTGTGAAGATTATTCTTATTTCTAGTATTGATTCCATGAATTGAGCTGTTGGTTTGAAAAAGTGATATATTTTTAATGACAAATTTCATTAAGGAATAAATATATTGGGAAGCAGTAGTTAGTATCCCTAGTTCCATAAACAGGCTTCTGCAGGATGTTCTTGATTTCACACCACATATAACTATTACCGCACGTTTTTGTGACCGGAAAACTTTAGCTTGGCTTGATGAATTACCCCAAAAAATAATCCCATATGACATTATGGAATGAAAGGAAGCATAGTATGCCAGCTTTTTCGCTTTTATATCCCCTATGTCTGACACAATTCGCATTGCAAATAGAGATTTGTTAAGTCGCTTCAGCAGTTCTGTGGTGTGCTCCTCCCAGTTGAATTATTATCAAGCTGTAATCCCAAGAATTTAACACTGTCCACTTCTTCAATCTGCTTGTCATCATATGTTAGGCGTATACTCATGGGACACCCCTTACAAGTTTGGAACTGCATGTAGTGTGCTTTTTCAAAGTTTAATGACAAAGAATTGGCTGGGAACCAGTGATTAATGTACACAAATATTTTATAAGCTGATCTTTCTAAGACTACACTTGATTTGCTATTTATTGCAATGTTTGTATCATTGGCAAACAAAATGAACTTGGCATCTGGTAATGTTACTAATGAGAGGTCATTGATATATACAAGAAAAAGTAAGGGCCCCATATGTAATTAGTTCCTGGTTGGATGATGCCTGATAGCTTGATACATGTATCTTTCCTAATAACACTCTTTGTTTCCTGCCAGAGATATAAGATTTGAACCATTTGCAGCATTTCCTGTTACACTATAATATTCTAATTTATTTAAAAGGATATTGTGATTTACACAGTCAAATGCCTTTGACAGATCACAAAATATACCAGTTGCCTGCAATTTTTTGTCTAATGAATTAAGCACATTTTCACTGTAAGTGTAGATAGCCTTCTCAATATCAGAACCCTTTAGAAATCCAAACTGTGACCTTGACAGTATGTTATTTGAGATAAGATGGTTATAAAGCCGGTTGTACAGTACTTTTTCAAAAATTTTTGAGAATGCTGGCAACTGTGAAATTGGATGGAAATTTTATGTTATTTCTTTATCTCCCTTCTTAAACAGTGGCTTAACTTCAGCATATTTCAACCATTCAGAAAATATTCCACTGATAAACGACTGGCTACACAGATAGCTTAATATGTTACTTAGCTCAGAATCACATTCTTTAATTAACTTTGTTGATATTTCATCATACCCACTAGATGCTTTTGGTTTTAAAGATTTTATGATGGACATTATTTCTGCTGGGGTAGTGAGGGTCAAATTCATATTATGGAAATTACTTGAAATGTCTGGTCTGAGGTATTCCATAGCAGCATCTACCGAACCTGACAACCCCATCTTTTCAGTAACAGTTATAAAATGTTTGTTAAAAGTTCTGCAACACTATACACATCTGTCACCAATGTATCATTTACTCTTAGTGCTATTTTTTCTACATCTACATCTACATTTAAACTCCGCAAGCCACCCAGCGGTGTGTGGCGGAGGGCACTTTATGTGCCACTGTCATTACTTCCCTTTCCTGTTCCAGTCGCGTATGGTTCGCGGGAAGAACGACTGCCTGAAAGCCTCCATGCGCGCTCTAATCTCTCTAATTTTACATTCGTGATCTCCTCGGGAGGTATAAGTAGGGCGAAGCAATATATTCGATACCTCATCCAGAAACGCTCCCTCTCGAAACCTGGACAGCAAGCTACACCGCGATGCAGTGCGCCTCTCTTGCAGAGTCTGCCACTCGAGTTTGCTAAACATCTCCGTAACGCTATCACGGTTACCAAATAACCCTGTGACGAAACGCACCGCTCTTCTTTGGATCTTCTCTATCGCCTCTGTTATCCCGACCTGGTACGGATCCCACAATGATGAGCAATACTCGAGAAAAGGTCGAACGAGTGTTTTGTGAGCCACCTCCTTTGTTGATGGACTACATTTTGTAAGGACTCTCCCAATGAATCTCAACCTGGTACCCGCCTTACCTACAATTAATTTTATATGATCATTCCACTTCAAATCGTTCCGCACGCATACTCCCAGATATTTTACAGAAGTAACTGCTACAAGTGTTTGTTCTGATATAATACAATAAAGAATCCTTCTTTCTATGTATTCGCAATACATTACATTTGTCTATGTTAAGGGTCAGTTGCCAGTCCCTGCACCAAGTGCCTATCCGCTGCAGATCTTCCTGCATTTCGCTGCAATTTTCTAATGCTGCAACTTCTCTGTATACTACAGCATCATCCGGAACTTACGACACTATCTACTAAGTCATTTATATATATTGTGAAAAGCAATGGTTCCATAACACTCCCCCGTGGCACGCCAGAGGTTACTTTAACGTCTGTAGATGTCTCTCCATTGAGAACAACATGCGGAACTGTATCGAACGCCTTCCGAAAGTCAAGGAAAATGGCATCTACCTGGGAGCCTGTATCTAATATTTTCTGGGACTCACGAACAAATAAAGTGAGTCGGTTCTCACACGATCGCTGTTTCCAGATATAAGATTACGAAATGAGACACTCAAAGTAGTAAATGAGTTTTTCTATTGGGGGAACAAAATAACTGATGACAGTCGAAGTAGAGATGATATAGAATGTAGGCTGAATATGGCATGAAAGCGCTTCTGAAGAAGATAAATTTTTTAACATTGAGTATGAATTTAAGTGTCAGGAAGTGAAATATGGATAATAAACAGTTTAGACAAGAAGAGGATAGAAGCTTTTGAAATGTGGTACTACAGAAGAATGCTGAAGACTAGATGGGTAGATCATGTAACTTATGAGGAAGTACTGAATAGAATTGGGGAGAAGAGGAGTTTGTGGCACAACTTGACTAGAAGAAGGGATCGGTTGGTAGGACATGTTCTGAGACATCGAGGGATCACCAATTTAGTATTGGAGGGCAGCGTGGACGGTAAAAAATCATAGAGGGAGACCAAGAGATGACTACACTAAGCAGATTCAGAAGTATGCAGGTTGCAGTAGTTATTCAGAGATGAAGAGGCTTCCACAGGATAGAGTAGCATGGAGAGCTGCATCAAACCAGCCTCTGAACTGAGGACCACAATAATACCAATGTAAAACTTTGAACATAGCTGCTAAGGTTCAGTGACCGTATCAGAATTATATTGTAACAAATAAACCCTCGGTCACAAATATTAAGTCAAAATTGACCTAGTTTTGACGCTACTATGAGTGTCGTCTTCAGAATTAGACTGACTGTACTAAAACATTAGGTATATAGTACCTTAATGAAATTAAAGTTTGTACTGATTCAAAAAGATGCAGTACTTACAAGTCATATTTTAAAAAAGATCTGAGCCGGAAAGGCGACGTCATGAACAGTTGCGAGATGGCAGGCGGCTAAGGGCTGCTCGTACTGAGAACAAGAGTTGCAACAAGACTGAAGTGCCCACCTTAGAAAGTGTGGGTGTAGCTTGTATTGCGGTGTAGCTTGTAGTCCAGGTTTCGAGAGGGTGCGTTTCTGGATGAGGTATCGAATACATTGCTTCCCCCTACTTACACCTCCCGAGGAGATCACGAATGTAAAATTAGAGAGATCGGAGCGCGCACGGAGGCTTTCCGGCAATCGTTCTTCCTGCGAACCACACACCGGTGGGTGGCTTGCAGAGTATAAATGTAGATGTAGATGTAGATGTAGATGAACATTGCCTGCTTTAATTTGACTACATTCCATTATCTTCATTTTGCTTTTGTTGATGTTCATCTTATGTCCTCCTTTCAAGACATTGTACATTGTATTCAGCTGCTTTTCCAGGTCCTTCGCTGTCTCTGACAGAATTTCAATGTCATCAGCAAACCTCTAAGCTTTTATTTCTTCTCCATGGATTTTAATTCCTACTCTACATTTTTCTCTTGTTTCCTTTACTGCTTGCTGAATATACAGACTGAATAACATTAACGATAGGCTACAACTGTGTCTCACTCCCTTCTGAACCACTGCTTTCCTTTCACACCCTTCGACTCTTATAACTGCCGTGTAGATTCTGTACGAATTGTAAATAGCCTTTCGCTTCCCGACACGATTGTTGTCACACTCTGGTAGTTGATTATCTACCTTGTCTCTCCCACAGTTATTTTGTTTTTCGGTATCCTCGCAACATTTTGTGCACCTTTTATGCAGTCTTATTTCCTGTTACAATTTTGAAATATTTTTTGTTGTACACTAATCCTTCGTATATTGAAATGAACTTTGAATGAATAGCTGAAGTGTAATCAGTCACATTGCTACACAGAAATTTGTCTGTAATCAGACATAAGCAACTTCTTAAGGATACCAAACTGTGTACATAGAACATCAACGTTTTAACAGTGCGCTGAAGATCAGTAACAGAGGACCAAAATCACGAATGAGCCACATTCGGTGTTATAAATTGTGCTTGTTTTTGATCTCCCAATAACGGACCCTAAATTTTATCCTCCACTACCGACGCGTCTCATCTGTGATCATACTGCAACAGAAAACTTAAATAATAAAAAGGACCAATACTTGTTAGTGAAAATATCCATTTTTGCACATTGGTGATTTTGGCAAGTGAAAACACTTTGCAGCAGTGGCCGTTCCCGGCCCCTCAGCGTGCAGTTTGTTCTTGACTCTTTCCACGTCTCGATGACTCCCTTTTGCGACACGCTCGTTGGGAGACAGAGTGTGAATTGTGAAATATTTGTTAGTCTCATAACATACATACTCTAAATCATTTTATTCAGTTACAGGAGACATGTCATAACTTTGGTAAAGTTTTACCATATACATACAATACCCGATTTTAACAAATGGTACCATAACAATAATACAATATAAAAATACACATACAATTAAAAAAACTAACAATTAATTACAACAACTGATTTTAATAAATGGTATCATAATAATAATATAATTTTGTTACACATACAATAAAAGACTAACAATTAATTACCTCTTGCTCAAATTATCATGTAATCCTCTGTGAATTCTTCTACTGAATAGTAGCATTTCTCCCACAGAATCTGCTGTAGCCTTATTTTTAGACTCTCTGGCTTCATATTAAACATATTTTTGCCCATCAGCTTGTTATATATATTGTCATCCCCATATACTTTGGAGTTCGTGCATATAATTTCAAATGGTGTGTGGGTAACATAAAATTGTTTTTATTTCTTGTGTTGTATGTGTGATTAAAATGATTTTCCTCAAATAATTTTTGTCTGCTGTGTACAAAGATTATAATTTCGTAAATGTATATGGAGGGAACTGGATTTGCAGGTTCCGAAATAATGGGTTTGTTGTGCACTACACATGCATCGTATAATTTTCTTTTTCAGTTTCAGTATTCGAGATACACTACTTGAATTTCCCCAGAAAATGATACCATACCTAATGACAGATTCAAAATAACTATGATATGCTATTTTTCATGTACTCATGTGAGTAGAGTTTGCTGGTTTTTGCATTGCAAATGCAAAGCTGCTTAGTTTATTTGATAGCAACTCAATATGTGTACTCCAGTTTAAGTTGTTGTCCACATTTGGTCCTAGGAAATTGGCTGTGTTAACTTCTTCCATAGGATGAATGTGATGATGTATTTTAAGATCCACACATTTCAAATGTTTAGTTATGAAATGTACCATATTGGTTTTTGCAATGTTCAGTTTCAAGCCATTTAACGGGAACCAGTTTTCTAGAGTACCCATTGTGCTCACAATTTTTTGTGCATCATTTTCAATTAAAACAGAAGTATCATCCGCAAACAGAACTGACGGGGAATTTATATTTATGGGCAAGTCATTTACATAGAATAGGAACAGAATTGGCCCCAAAATGGAGCCTTGAGGCACACCTTGTGATACTGTACTCCATTTAGAATAATAATTCACTTCATTTGATGTGACACTTACCCTTTGCTTTCTGTCGTACAAGTATGATGTGAGCCATTTCAGAGCTTTGTCCTTTATCCCATATTTGTTTAATTTGTAGATAAGCAAGTCATGGTTCACCGAGTCAAATGCTTTTGAAAGATTGCAGAAGATACCTGCGACTTTACTCCTCTGATCCAATGATTTGCATACCTTCTCAATAAAGTTATTTACTGCATCTAGTGTGTTTTTTCCTCGTTGGGATCCAAATTGGTTACTTACAGTAATATCATTTTTTACGATAAAATTTTTGATCTGATTTGCAGCTACTTTCTCTAACACTTTTGACAGTATCGGGAGAATAGAAATAGGGCGATAGTTTCCCATATCTTCCCTCAGAGGTCTCAGTTCGGCATATTTTAACACTTCAGGAAAGCACCTCTGTTCAAAAGATTGGTCGATTATTTTAGCTAGTGGGAGTGCTATTATGTCATATACTGTTTTAATCACTTTACTTGGTGTCCCATCCCAGCAAGCAGAATTTTTATTTTGTAATGACAATATAACATTTTTCACATCCTTTATTGTGACTTTTTAAAAATCTTTGAGAAACTCGGCTTCTTGGTCGAGTCCAAAGGCATTTACATTACTCTGATATCCTGCTACATCAACTTCTAACTTTGCTACATTTATGAAGAATTCATTTAAACACTCTGATATTTGAGCTGGGTGTACAACAACATTTCCATCTACTTTAATCTTAAGTTATTTCATTACTACTGACTTTAACACCTAACTCTAATTTGACAACAGACCACACTGCCTTTGCTTACTATTATGTTGTAAAATAAATTTATTGTTTGCCATTTGTTTTGCTGCCATTACAACTTTTTTGAATATGGCTTTATAATGTTTCACATACACAGCAAAATGTCTGTTTTTGTTATATTTCAGTTCATTTTGTAGTTGCCCTTTCTGGCACTAAACAGTTTTATACCCCGAGCTGTACATTTAATCTTCCTAGTTCTTTTGTTACATTTGGTTTTAAGTGGAAAAGTTTCATTAAATATTTCAAGAAAGCTACCAAGAAATTTGTTGAAGTTAGTACTACTCGAGATACAGCTGTCATAAGGCCATTCGACCTCTCTTATCTTATTGCCAAATATAGTTAGGTTTTTTTCATTGAAGTTCCTTTTCATGTGACTTTTGTTACACAAAATTTCTTTACAGAGTTTTGGTAGTTCAATGAATGATGCAGAGTTGTTAAGAGATTCCTAAATGTGAGCAAAATTTATTAACACCTTCAAACACACAATGTGAACAGACAGACTGTTTCCCGCCGCAGGTGTGTCGCGGCTGGAGTCCCTGGTGGAGCTGGACCTGTCGGGCAACTGCCTAGCGGCGCACAGCTGCCTGGCACCGCTGTCTTGGCTGCCCGCACTGCGCCGGCTCGACCTGCGCGGCAACCCGCTGGCCTTCCACCCACGCCACCGCGTCCTCGCTGCCGCCGAGCTGCACTCCGCCGCCCTCACCTGCGAGGTGAGCCGCTGGCTCGACGGAGTGTCACAATAGAGATGACACTCGGATAAAAGGCTCGAGGTGCTCCGTTCAGCATGGTGCGACCTTGGGAGCTCCTCCAGTCGAGATTGTCAGCGTATTTTATATATTTTCACAGCCTGCTCTTTTACTGAATTGTGTTATCAGAATGTGCACATAAATTACGTAAAGTATCGGTTCGACAGAAGTGAGTGGTAGAGATATTGTGTAAAGTAGATACACACACAGTTTCCAGAACACTTGTAGTGTTTCCTCTCCTCGGGGTTCTGCCATGAAAATACAAAATAGAAAATCTGATTTGGTTTTGAATTTTGATGGAATAAGTTATGGATAAGGCGGACTTCGTGTTACTGATTGAGATAGTACTGTAATTTGACTGTGAATGGCAGACAGGATCGGCAACACTACAAAAAGGGACTGTAAGGAAATAGCATCAGAAATAAGTTGAAATTTACCTTATAATTCTGTCAGAAACGTAGTATCTATTATAATATAGTCTTTGTGACTGCATCTGGAATACTTCTTGATTTTCTTGTAGGATGACCTTTTTTTTTTTTTTTTATTGTTCGCTGGTCCTCTTGTACTCCGTCTGATGAAAATTTCTTAAAGCTCTCACTGTCTGGATTAATTTATAAATTTGGCGATAACCATTGGGAATCACTACTGAAATAACTTGAAGACGCAGTGTGTTCGTATCATAATATAGTTTTAATTTCCGCTTAAAATCGTTCTTTAACATCAGCGCCAAAAATTACACATCTTAAACGTATGAAGACAAGATAGACAAGATAACAAAAGAGTAATGAACTAGTTGTTAAAACAAGGACCCCAAAAAAAAAAAAAAGAAAGAAAGAAAGAAAGAAAAGGAGCTTATGAAAATCTGTTGCTGCACTCTTCTGCATGTACGATCGTAAATCACATTTTTGCTCTGGCAGAGGCACGCGGTAGTCAAAGTACCGTTACACACTTTCTAAGGATCTTTGAATTCTAACACTCGCTTCCCAAACATCCATAGCTTAATGGTTTTTGCTTCTGATAATAAAAAATCATTTTCGACTGAACTGTGAGATAGGCGCAAAAAATAATACTCGTGTTGAGAGAAATAATATTTGTGCTGACTTCGCCTTCTCATCTGTGGTTCGTAGCAGAGTGATGTGCTATGGTGGTAGAATATTCACCGAGCTCCCATCTAATGTAGAACAGGAAATACGGACTCGCTACCAACTCAAAAGAAAATTAAAAACCTATGCCACAAGCCACTGTTTCTACATATTATGTGAATATCTAGATTTGGGGATTGAAAAGTACTGTTAGGTACACGGCAAGAAGCCATATTCATTATAAAGCTGCGTTACGATTAGTGATGTGCTGGAAGTAGGATTCAGTATTTATAGGTGTGAACGTAAGTTTGTTGGAAGAATACCGTTGTAATCGAGTAAATGTTAAGCAACAAATAGAAGGTGAACATCAGCTATGTAGTAAAAATGAAATGCTAGAAAAAATGGCCATGAGCACTATGGTACTTCACTTTTGAGGTCATCAGTCCCCTAGAACTTAGAGCTACTTAAACCTAACTAACCTAAGGACATCACACACATCCATGCCCGAGGCAGGATTCGAACCTGCGACCGTAGCGGTCTTGCAGTTCCAGACTGTAGTGCCTAGAACTGCACATCCACTACGGCCGGCTGAGGTGCTAGAAGTTTTCTTCTTTTTTTTTCGAGAGTAATAGTTTTCGTACTAATTAACTGTAGTATACAGAGAAGTTGCAGCATTAGAAAATTGTAACGAAATGCAGGAAGATCTGCAGCGGATAGGCACTTGGTGCAGGGAGTGGCAACTGGCCCTTAACATAGACAAATGTAATGTATTGCGAATACATAGATAAGAGGATCCTTTATTGTACAATTATATGATAGCGGAACAAACACTGGTAGCAGTTACTTCTGTAAAATATCTGGGAGTATGCATGCGGAACGATTTGAAGTGGAATGTCCATATAAAATTAATTGTTGGTAAGGCGGGTACCAGGTTGAGGTTCATTGGGAGAGTCCTTAGAAAATGAAGTCCAAAGGAGGTGGCTTACAAAACACTCGTTGGTCCTATACTTGAGTATTGCTCATCAGTGTGGGATCCGTACCAGGTCGGGTTGACGGAGGAGATCGAGAAGATCCAAAGAAGAGCGGTGCGTTTCGTCACAGGGTTATTTGGTAAGCGTGATTGCATTACAGAGATCTTTAGCAAACTCAAGTGGCAAACTCTGCAAGAGAGTGCTCTGCGTCGCAGTGTAGTTCGCTGTCCAGGTTTCGAGTGGATGCATTTCTGGATGAGGTATCGAATATATTGCTTCCCCCTAAGTATACCTCCTGAGGAGATCACGAATGTAAAATTAGATAGATTTGAGCATGCACGAAGGCTTTCCGGCAGTCATTCTTCCCGCGAACCGTACGCGACTGGAACAGGAAAGGGAGGTAATGACAGTGGCATGTAAAGTTCCCTCCGCCGCACACCATTGGGTGGCTTGCGGAGTTTAAATGTAGATGTAGGTGTAGATTAAGTTTAAGTGTTGACAATACGAATAGCATTAAGCAGTACACTGACAGTTTGTTCTTCGAACAGTGTAGAGATTAACTTTCTGAGTCATCTGTTCTGTCTTCAATTTATGTTGACTGCTTTTAGTTCTCAATTCCTTTTCCTTACCCCTCCCTTTTCCCTTTCAATTTTTTAACCTACCACACAATTTTTCTTGTCAGTCCATTTGAATTCATTCTTTGAATATAACATTATTATATACCTGTTAGTTTTTAAATTAAATGTTTCTAATCTACATTACTAAAACACAATCCTGAAACCCAATACCAGTTGCAGTGTAGAGGCAACAAAACTTCAATTTTTAATATGTAACCTAATTAATTAGTGACTGAATTTAAATATTTAGACTGCTGTCGCAATCCACTCATTAAGAGATGTAAACTTAAGTTGAAAGTTCAACACAATAAGGCAAGTAATATATTTACAAATGCACGTTTGCCCTCAGGCAGTGTAACTCACAAGTATTTGAGAATGAAAGCACTTAACAACTTCCAACAAACTGTACACATTATTTCAAACATTTTTGAAGATTTTTCTCCCTGACATCCCCCACAAAATGATGAAATGGAAACAGTTTATTGATTACTAAATTTTCACTATTTGTGGAGTAAAACTTTTGCATCGTGCATGATCATTCAATTTGTTGCTTGGTAACTACGAAACGTATTCACAACATATTTTCCATACAGTAGTTACATGTTTCATTTAAGTCATCTGTGAAATTATATTGTCATACACCACATAATGCGAGAGATATAGCATCGTAAACACTGAACTGCATGAAAAACTGAGCACAGGGTGGATGTCTGCTGTTATGTTTCAGTTGAGTACATAATGTCTGTCTGTCATGAAACATTTGCTCTCACAACTGCGGTAATTAGTGTCCAACTGGGCTGGGAGTCGTGAATGAAACAAGAAATTGCCTAGAAGAATTTGGCACTGAGCACAATTTAAACATTGCTAGTTCTAGGTTAAACGATCGTGAAAGAAGGCTTTATAGATGGATGAGACCTGGAAACAACAGAATGTTAAAAATGGATTATGTAGTGGTAAGTAGGAGCTTTCAAAACCAGATATTGAACTGCAAAACACTTCCAGATGAAGTTGTGGAGTCTGATTGTAATTTATTGATTATTAACTGTGATTTAAATGGAAGAAATTTGCTGAAACCTGGAAATAAAAGAAATTGTGCATGGGTAAGTTGAAAGAATTGGAGGTTGCTGGGTGTTTCAGAGGGAACATTAGCCAACTATTGACTGAGGCAGAGGAAAGGAATAAAATGAAGATGAGTGGGTAACTTTGAAAGATGAAATAGTGAAGGGAGCAGAGCATCAATTAGGCAAAAAAAAGGTCCAGTAGATATCCTCGGATAACACATGAAATATTGAACCTAATTGACATCTGAAAACAGCAATAAATGAAGGAGGCAAAAAGAAATCCAGATGTCTAAAAAATGAGATTCATAGACAGTGTAAAAGATACTTCATATGGGAAATTTAAAGAGAGGCCTTTGGAGAAGAGTCAAATAGATGTATTGGTATCAAAAACTCAGCTGGCAACCCAGTTCTAAGCAAAGAAGGGAAATCTGTAAGTGGAAGGATATGTATAAAGGAAGCAAACTTGAGGGCAGTATTACAGAAAGGAGAAATGATGTATGTGAAGACAAGATAAGAGATATGATACTGCAAGAAGATTTAGATAGATGTCTGAAAGATCTAAATCAAAACAAGGGTACTGTAGTAGACGAAATCCTTCAGAACTACTGAGATCATTGGGAGATCCAGCTGTGACAAAATTATTCCACCTAGTATGTGTGACGTTTCAGACATGCGAAGTACCATCGAACTTCAACAAGAATGTCATTATTGCTATTGCAAAGGAGGCAGACACTTACACATGTGAGTATTGCTGAACCATCATTTATAATCAGTCACAATTGCAAAATACCACTACAAGTTATTGACAGAAGAATGGAAATATTGGTAGAAGCTGACCTCGGGGTAGACTAGTTCACAACACTGAACCTACAACTGGTCTCAGAAGACAGGTTAAATAATTACAAACATATGATTCTAGTATATTTGTAGATTTAGATAAAGCTCTTGACAATGTTGATTGAAATACACACTGTGTAATCCTGTAGATAGTAGGGATAAAATGCTAGGTGTGAAAATTCATCTAACTTCTACAGAAATGAGAGTGCAGCTGTAATAGTCGAAGGATCGAAAGGGAAACAGTTGTCGAGAAGGGAGTGAGACAGTGTCGTAACCTCTAGTCTGTACATTGAGCGAGCTAATTCTGTTACAGGCTGCAAAGAGTTTGGAAGAGCAGTCATACAGAACAGATAATGAGTCGAAGAGAAGTTACGAGACAAACATTGACAAAAGAAAAATAAGGGTAATGGATAGAAACAAAATTGAGATAAGTGATGCTGATAGAATTAGATGAGGAAATTGGATACTAAAAATAGTTGATGAGTTTTGCTATTTCTGCACTAAAATAACAGTTGACAATGGAAGTAGAGAAAATATATAATACAAACTGGCAATAGTGAGAAAAGCATTTGTCAAAAATGAGAACTTGCTAATAAGAAGTATAAATTTAAATATTTGGAAATACTTTCTGAAGGTATTTGACCAGAGTGTAGCTCTATATAAGTGAAATATGTACAATAAGCATATCGGAAAGGAAGAGAATAAAGTTTCTGAATTAGAAAGCTACAGAAGAATGCTGGAAATCATATGGATAGATGAAATAACTAAGAGATATTGAATCGAAATGGGGAAAAGATAAATTTACAGGACAACTCGATTAAAAGAAGAAATCGGTTGACAGGACACATCATGAGTCGTCAAGGAATCATCAGTTTGGTAAAGGAGGGATGTTTGGGGGGGTCGAAATTGTTGTGGGAGGTTGAGACACAAATTTGGTAAGCAGATTCAAACAGACGTATGTTACGGTAGTTATTTGGAGACGGAGGGGGTTGCACGGGGCAGAATAGCACACAGAGCTGCATCGGAGAGGTATGCGGTCTGAAGACTGGGAGAATGGTGACACTTAAAAGTAGAATAAGCTGGGGTTTAGAAAAGCACACGAGCATCGATACACATACAATGCAGACATGCACAGTCACCGTCGTCTCCCGTCGCCAAGGCCAGACTGTCGAGCGGTGATATTGGCCGGGGTGCGTAGTGCTGGGTGTATACGACCCGGGACAACTGGGAGATGAAGGAAAAACCCGGGAATTTTTTCATCCAGGAGAAAACTGGGAAAAAGCCCGGAATTTTTTAGAATTTCTGGACTGCATCATTGTTTTAGTTTCCAGTTAAATTTTTGTGATTTTGACTGGTAAGAACCAATACTCCAACAAAGGATGTTACTGTATCCCGTGTCTGCAGGATAATACTGCAGCAAAAAACATTAACAAGAGGAAGAAAAAACGAAAATAAAACTTAAGTCGCAAAGGAAATCCGCCATATACAACAACAAAATTAGTGCTCATACAAGCGTCTGCCAACAGCAAAGTGTTTCAAAGGCTTTAGAAAGACTATGCAGTGATTAATAATGACAGATCGCCTCCAATGTGCGTGACGTGACAGCTGTTGACATTAGATTCGTTTGAGAGCAGTTGCGGGCGGGCTCTTGTGCATGCGCAGTTGAGTCGCATATGGGTAGTTCCTTCTCCCACTTCTGGCTATGGATGTGTGGCTGGGCGCCACTATTTAGTTTTGCCCTGGTCCGGAAATATCGTAGGTCTGAGGCTGATGCACAGAGCAGTCTGAGTTGTTGTGGGGAGGTGGTTAGTCTCTGCGTGTCCTGTGTTTACGTTTTGTGATTTTGCTGTTTCCTCTTCATTTATTACTCTCACATCAAATGAAAACAAAACGGATTTCTGTGGCTGGGAGCTATCAGATGAATTAAAATCGTTCGCATAATTACGGAAGGCTAAAATATGTTATTATTTTCAGGTTTTATTTCTACCTTTGACAGTCAAGCATTAATCACCTTGCAGAACAGTGAAGTTATTTTTGTCACTTTGCTAAAGAGATTTGCCTGTTATTAATCTTTTGCGCTGAGGCAATCAATTTATTTGAAACAAAGTGTTTAATTTCACACTGTAAACTTGTTTCAACTCTTTGCTGCATTTTAAGTGCACATTTTCCATCTTCTAGCTCGCATGGCATTATGCCATAATCAAGAACCAAACATGAGATAATACAGTACCAGTACTCAGGAAAATTTACATCCAAATCTGGACTTACGAATGTGCACTTTAAGCTGAATTATGCATTTTAATATGGTTCACGAAATTCCAATGACCTTGAAGTGTCCTCTCATGTCTTGTTTCTTTTGTGACGTAGTGCAAGATCTTTCAATGTTCTACACGTACGAACATACGGGCTTTCTGCATCATCGTAGTTGCGCAAGAGCGGTGGCGCCTGTTATCTGGCGCTCTCTGGCAACTGCTGAAACGAATCAGTTTCTAACAGGTCACGGGAAAACATTGCGGATGGCAGTTTGAAAAGCTTTACTTTCAAAGTAAATATCCTTTTACGCAAGATGAACTATATTAGAGAATGTATGATGAATTTCTTAAATCACAGTGTGTTTGACTCTCAATTAAAAATCAATTCTTTGAGCACGACCATCGAGAAGGATTTCGAGCCCAGCAGATCAGGCCTTTACGTTGTTATTAAAATTTTTACTGGCACATTTGTGTAATATATCTTAAAGTGTAGCACGAGCAAAAAAGGTCAAAATTATATGGGGAAGCTTAGCTTCTCTTGCAGCTTATTGATCTTCAAGACTACTATTATATGTGAAACCTCTGTTTTTATTGTAGCAACACTATGAACATTAATTTAAACCATCAACTTTTCTTATTTGTGTGTTTGTGCTACTTATGAGTGATCTTGCTATTGGCTGACTACATCACATGTGGTGTTTGGTGGTATTCGAATTTATATCTTCATAACATGAAAATATGCATGTTGCTGCTGCACATCAAAGATCTTTCGCTGCACATCAAAGATCTTTCCAAAATGTGACTCTACGTCAGCGTATAAAACAGTAAACATTCAAATATTCAAATGACTGATAAGTTTTACAGTGCCGAGGAAAAGTATACTCTCACATAACAGGGGAAAAACTGTATTTTCACCCGGGAGAAAGTGTATTTTCAACCAAGAAATCCGGGAATTTCTTTTCCTTTTGCATGTATACACTCTGGTAGTGGGAATACAACAGAGGTGTGGGATGGGGAAGGAGAGGAAAAGCAGGGTGGGGATGTGGGAGGTGCTGCGTGAGTGAGGAGGGACGGGGTGTGGGAGCCTGTTGCGCAGGGGAGGGGTGGGGGGGCAGTGCTGGGGGCGAAAGGGAAAGGAGTGCAGAGCACTTTGCAAGTGAGCTGGGGATGGCAAAAGGTGTGTGGGGACGAGGGAGATCAAGGTGTGGAGATGGGGACTAGACGAGGTTGGGGGGGGGGGGGGGGGGGTCTGGCTTGCAGGAGAGCTCCCACCTGTGCAGTTCAGAGAAGCTGCTGTCGGTAGGAAGAATCCGGGTGGCACAGGCTCTGGAGTAGTTGTCGAAGGTGTACGTGGAATAGAAGTGCATCGTTATTGTCACATGACATGTTATGTACAGTCATTTGATTCAAACATTGGTCATGAATCTAGTAGTTGTCTGCAAAGATAAGAGTGGGTGCTGAAAAGTTCATGCTTTTGCCTAGAAAGAATAAAGCTGAAGGTTTGAAATTACTCATTTATTCAATTTCTTCTCGCCTGAGACTGAGACGCTCGGCATATCACCGTTGCAGCACTTCTAGTCTGCCTAAATAAAAGCTGTGCAATCTGTTCGAGGGGGCTAGGTCTGGCAGGTAGGGAGGACGGTCGTCTAGTCGGAAGTCCGGGGTCACCAATTTGGCAGCCGTGACGGATGTGTGTGTGTGCAGTTGCGTCGTCGTGCGAGAAAAGAATTCCGTCGGACAACTTTCATCGTTGTTCGTTCTCAGTTGCTTCCTTTGACAGGTCCGGTTTGTTAGCATAATGTTGTCTGGTTGTAGTTGATCCTCGAGATAAATGTTCACTAACAGAATGCAGTCTTTTTCCCAAAAAACAGATGTCATCACTTTTTTGGCCAGTTTCTGGGTGGGGAATTTCTTTCATTGTCCAGACCCGTCGTGGCTCCATTGTTTCGATTGTTCCTCGGTTTTGGGGTCACAAATATGAAGCCGAGGTCCCACCTCAGTCATTAACCTCACCAAAAAGGTCTCTGGACTTTTGAAATGGCTTTTGGTATCTCAAAACATTCCTTTCACTGATTGCGGATCGAACATTTTGGCACCCTTTTCACTGAAAGTTTGCGCGTGTCATCGATTGTGGTGGTAATCGAACTGTTACACTCTGGCTCTCCCCCACAAGAGATGTCCAGCATCACAGCTATCTTTTTGGTGGATAGTTATCTGTCCTGAAGAATTGACACTTGGTCATCATCGGAATACAGTCTCTGGTGTGGTTTGAGGGTGACTACTGCAGGGGCAGTAATGAAATGAGGTATCACAGTGCCAAACTTCTGTGGGCTACTTGCGAAACTCGTCCACACACGGTCAACCATTTCTCGTTTTGTCGCAATCCGACTCATCAATTTCCCCCTGCAGAGGCATCCGGAAGCTTCAAAGTGTGTGTGCTGTCGCCAAATGGAGTTGGGAATCGGTGGATCTCTGTCAGACTTCATTTTGAAGAGTCTTTGCACTGTTACGGCAGACTAATGTAAGTGCATTTCAGTTACATCGTCTGATTTCTTGGCACTTGTAGCCATCTTGCTTAACTGCTTACTGCTGCACTCCTGTGTCAGAAATCTGAAGTTTTTGAATTTTCGTGTATGAGACTTGAGTTTTGGAACAGTATGTCAATTAATGTAACTACAGTGAATTTATAAAATCGCTTCAGTCATTAATAATAACTGTGTATTTTTAATTTTTATTTCTGTAGTATGTAAATATGGACATATGTAAAAGGATGATGTAAATAAAATAGAAAGAAACTTCCACATGGGAAAAATATATTAAAAACAAAGATTCCAAGACTTACCAAGCGGGAAAGCGCCGGCAGACAGGCACAATGAACAAAACACACAAACACACACACAGAATTACTAGCTTTCGCAACCGATGGTTGCTTCTTCGGGAAGGAGAGTGAAAGACGAAAGGATGTGGGTTTTAAGGGAGAGGGTAAGGAGTCATTCCAATCCCGGGAGCGGAAAGACTTTCCTTAGGGGGAAAAAAAGGACAGGTGTACAATCGCGCACACACACACACACACACGCACACATATCCATCCCCACATACACAGACACAAGCAGACTGCTATAAAATACGTGTGATAAATAATTTTCTTAACAGATAAGTAAGTTACTTTATTTAGAAAGCACATTGCATAACCACTGTTTAACCACTTCACTAAACAATCCACACAAACAGGATGTCACAAGTTTGTGTTTATAGTAACTCCGGGAAATGTAACACTGTGCACACTGATCAGTTCCCTGTCCCAACAATTTAACTGCGACACATATTCAGTAGTTTGTTTAGTTGTGAAATGTACTGTTTGTGTTTTCATAAGCATTATTATTTATCAAATTTTTTAGATTTTGAAGAGTTCGTTTAGTATTCTGTGTCATTGTTCGGAGTTTTTACAGCAAGGTGCTGCTGCCGAGTCGTGTGCGTACACAATTGCTTCTGATGTTATCTTACATGACGCGTGGTTCCTGCAATATAGGAACAGTAACGAGCCTAGTAAGGACCCCTGTTATATGCCTGCTTGTATTTCCCTCAATTCGGAACAGGCCTTCTGACCATTTTGTTTTATAAGTACCCACTGTTTTCTACTTTTGGGATAGGATGGGAACCGGCTTACAGGTTTTTCGTGGAAACCGTAACTACATATTTTAATGTTTACTGCAGGTGATGTATGATAATTAATGAGCACAACCAGTAGTGAAAAAGTGAGGCATTGAAACTTCCTGGCAGATTAAAACTGTGTGCCAGACCAAGACTCGAACTTGGGACCTTTGCCATTCACATGCAAGTGCTCTACCAACTGAGCCACCCAAGCACGACTCACGCCCCGTCCCAACAGCTTTATTTCTGCCAGTATCTTGTCTCCTACCTTCCAAACTTTTCAGAAGCTCTCCTGCGAACCTTGCTGAACTAGCAGTCCTGAAAGAAAGGATACTGTGCAGACATGGCTTAGCCACAGCCTGGGAGATGTTTCCAGAATGAAATTTTCACTCTGCAGCAGAGTGTGCGCTGATGTGAAACTTCCTGACAGATAAAAACTGTTTGCCAGACTGAGACTCGAACACGGGACCTTTGCCTTTCATGGGCAAGTGCTCTACCAGTTCGAGCTTTGGTCCGGCACACAGTTTTACTCTGCCAGGAAGTTTCATATCAGTGCACAGTCCGCTGTAGAGTGAAAATCTCCTTCTAGAAACATCCCCCAGGTTGTGGCTAAGCCATGTCTCCGCAATATCCTTTCTTTCAGGACTGCTAGTTCTGCAAGGTTCGCAGGAGAGCTTCTGTAAAGTTTGGAAGGTAGCAGACGAGTTACTGGCAGAAGTAAAGTTGTGAGGGCGGGGTGTGAGTCGTGCTTGGGTGGTTCAGTGGTAGAGCACTTGCCCGCAAAAGGCAAAGGTCCCGAGTTCGAGTCTCGATCCGGCACACAGTTTTAATCTGCCAGGAAGTTTCGTATCAGTGCACACTCCACTACAGAGTGAAAATCTCATTCGGGACCTGAATTGGTGATTTACTCTCTTCTGAAATTATCATCAAGTGCAACAGGACAAGTACATGAAATGGGAATAAAATTATTACATTCAAGTTACGCATCCTCACACGAGATCGACACTTAATGCGAATTTGTAAACGGGGCACGTCACATTTTGCAGTTCGTGCTGGATGGGCAGCACCTGTCGCAGTCGGAGCGTGCGGTGGGTCTGTCGGGGAAGCGAGAGGGTCGAAGTGGCGGCCGGACGAGTTCGGCGAGTGCCGAGCGGGAGCCACCGCCTCCCGTGCCGGCAGGGAGGCTGCCGCCGCCGCCTGAGGACTCCCTGTCCACCGCCAGCTCTACCGCCTCGGACAAGACCCTCGTCGCCGACGGCACGACGCCAGGTTAGTGTCGGGGCAATACGGGGACTGACCAGTCGTCGTTTTGGTCCATATCGGAGAACTCCTTCGGGTACTTGGGTACCGCAGCGGCACGATCTCCCGACCTGTGTCGTACACCGGCTCATGTCGGTAACACTCCAGGCCGGGAAAAGAACAGTTGTCTCTCGTTCTCAAAATGTTCCCTTTGTTTCCTGTCGTCTACTACAACTGTTTGGGTAACAACGTCCGTTTGTTTTTCTCATTAACCGTAAACAAAAATTGCCTCGAATGATGTAAGTAAGAAGAAGCAATGGTATGTCACACATTCGTTATATTTGTATTAGCTGATGACTGTCAGATTACCTTAAGTACTGTTCTGTTAATTTTAATGACAATTATGAAAAAATAAGAGGATGAAATATTTTGAAAGCAAGTAATAGCGAAAATGATGAAGTTGTTTAATTTGAAAGTTATACTCTCAAAAAATTGTTTAATATTTGTTCCAACAGAAAAGTAATATGTCTATTTTCCCTATAAATAATATAATGCAGTATAATAAGCAAAAGAACTAACAATTCCCTGCAGCAAATAGTTGTTGTTGTTGTTGTGGTGGTGGTCTTCAGTCCTGAGACTGGTTTGGTGCAGCTCTCCATGCTACTCTATCCTGTGCAAGATTCATCATCTCCCAGTATCTACTGCAGCCTACCTCCTTCTGAATCTGCTTAGTGTATTCATCTCTTGGCCTCCCTCTACGATTTTTACCCTCCACACTGCCCTCCAGTACTAAATTGGTGTTCCCATGATGCCTCAGAATGTGTCCTACCAACCAATCCCTTCTTCTAGTCAAGTTGTGCCACAAGCTCATCTTCTCCCCAATTCTATTCAATACCTCCTCATTAGTTATATGATCTACCCATCTAATCCTTCTATAGCCCCACAATTCGAAAGCTTCTATTCTCTTCTTGTCTAAACTATTTATCGTCCACGTTTATCTTCCATACATGGCTAGACTCCATACAAATACTTTCAGAAATGACTTCCTGACACTTAAATCTATACTCGATGTTAACAAATTTCTCTTCTTCAGAAACGCTTCCCTTGCCATTGCCAGTCTACATTTTATATCCTCTCTACTTCGACCATCATCAGTTATTTTGCTCCCGAAATAGCAAAATTCCTTTACTACTTTTAAGTGTCTCATTTCCTAATCTAATTCCCTCAGCATCACCCGACTTAATTTGACTACATACCATTGTTCTTGTTTCGCTTTTGTAGATGTTCATCTTATACTCTCTTTTCAAGACACTGTCCATTCCGTTCAACTGCTCTTCCAAGTCCTTTGCTGTCTGTGACAGAATTACAATGTCACCGGCGAACCTAAAGTTTTTATTTCTTCTCCATGGATATTAATGCCTACTCCGAACTTTTCTTTGTTTCCTTTACTGCTTGCTCAATATACAGATTGAATAGCATCGGGGAGAGACTACAACCCTGTCTCACTCCCTTCCCAACCACTGCTTCCCTTTCGTGCCCCTCGACTCTTATAACTGCCATATGGTTTCTGTACAAATTGTAAATAGCCTTTCGCTCCCTGTATTTTACCCCTGCCACATTCAGAATTTGAAAGAGAGTATTCGAGTCAACATTGTCAAATGCGTTCTCTAAGTGTACAAATGGCAGAAATGTAGGATTGCCTCTCCTTAATCTTTCTTCTAAGATAAGTCGTAGGGTCAGTATCGCCTCACATGTTCCAATATTTCTACGGAATCCAAACTGATCTTCCCCGAGGTCGGCTTCTACCAGTTTTTCCATTAGTCTGTAAAGAATTTGCGTTAGTATTTTGCAGCTGTGACTTATTAAACTGATAGTTTGGTAATTTTCACATCTGTCAACACCTGCTTTCTTTGGGATTGGAATTATTGTATTCTTCTTGAAGTTTGAGGGTATTTCACCTGTCTCATACATCTTGCTCACCAGATGGTAGAGTTTTGTCAGGACTGGCTCTCCCAAGGCTGTCAGTAGTTCTAATGGAATGTTGTCTACAAATAGTTTTACCTTAAAATTTCTCGTGAAAGATTATAGAGGAAAGAAAGCGTACTAATTCATGAACTTCTTTTGCTACACCATTCGTATGAAATAGTGATCAAAAATTAGAAAGTTTTTAATTAAAAACAGTCTATGATCACACCTAAGGTTTTGCTCATTGTACAGTCATCATCAGACAATTAAAACTCCACGGTGACGGCTGTGGA
The DNA here is from genome assembly GCF_023897955.1 of Schistocerca gregaria. Lineage (NCBI taxonomy): Eukaryota > Metazoa > Arthropoda > Insecta > Orthoptera > Acrididae > Schistocerca > Schistocerca gregaria. The sequence goes on along the minus strand of NC_064929.1, from coordinate 86,052,746 downwards.
GAGTGGCGAGGGGCAGCCCACTGTGTGGGAACGGTAAACACTGCTCACTGATAGTTGTCCCTACATAGCAGGTTGCTTCTCACCACCCTCTGGAGCCATCATCATGGAGGTTTAATGGTCTGATGGCGATCGTACCACAATTGAAACTGGTCACCCGATTATTAAATTTTAACAGCTTACGTCCTTCCTAATGTTCTGCAAAATTATATTTATTTGGTCACAAACCAGCTTTCGGCTGCTCAGGTCATCTTCAGGTGACAACTGAATGTCACAAACAGAGATAAATGTTATGTGAAACTTACACAGATGTCGTATGTACAGAAGATAAAAAATTGACAGAGTGTTTCTGTAGGAAAATATTACAATAATTACGGTAACTAAATTAGTGGTAAGGAAATTTTTTTATGTGGAGATACATATAACAAATGATGATAAATAAAATGAATTTACAATTTGAATTTAGTATTTGAAACAAAAACTTATTTTAACAAGTGAAAAAATGGATATTGAGACTTGATCATTTAATACTGGCCTGGTATTCTGCATCACGTGTTTGATTTCCTTGGACAGTTTTCTGCTAAATAGTGATCAGCAAAGGTCGAATCTTTCTTCCGTAGTCACCAGCTTCTCTCCCTGACTGACCAGTATACAATTTTTCAAACTGTTTTCGAATGAATTTATTTGCACCACTCTGCATTTTGTCTTTACTATTGAATGAAAACTTTGATACATTATTGGTATTATAAAATGCAGGTCATAGTTTTGAGACTTTTCACTTTTTTGCAAGGTTGTCTGAAATGTTGCCATTGAAATTTTGCACTGGTTTTGAAACTATTGAGTGATTGCTGTTGGTCAGCTTGCAGAAGTGGTGTAATTTCATTAATTTTCTTTTTCATAGAATATTATAAATCAGGGCAGAGCTATAGCCATTGCTGGGAGCAGTTTGTTTGATGGTTTATAGTTATGCTCGAAAGGCTGATACGTATAATGGAACAAATATGAGACAATGTTTGTGGCCGTGTGACTGCCGGGAGCTTGCAGAGATTACTGTTCACTCACTATGCTTTTTCTGTAAATACTAAATATGTGGTTTTCTGTACTAATTAAGATCCAAGAAATTTATGGAGGAGCTTCCCAGCTCCATTGTAAACCGAATTTTCTTACGTTGTGAGTTTAAATGCTGTAGTAACGTAACTAACTGTGTAGTGGTACTGATCCACAGACCTTGTGCATCATTGACATATCTCAACCGGTACTTAATTTTACAATATGGTGACTCTTTCTGTAAGAAATTTTATTTGAAATTATCCATGAAAATTTTGGATAGAGTAGGAGTGAGAGGTGAACTCGTAGCTAGGCCATCAGACCGACTATAATACTTGTTTTGAAACAGGAAGTAATTCTGTTTTACACACATTTGAGTAGCATCAATTATGTAATATACTGCAGATTTATGCAAAAGATCTATTAATATGGTGATGTATTAATCAATAGGAACATTTGTAAATAAGTTAGTGGACATCAAACTATATTGGTTTAGAACTGGATAGGATTTGCATATCTTTAATTTTGTTAACAAGAGCCATTGAATTTTTGACATCAAACTTGTGTTCGAAACTGGTTTCCTTCCTGTAGTCTCAGCTGTGCATTACAATCCGATACTACTCACCAGACTGGCCTTCGTTGGTAGCGAGCGCTCGAGTACCTCCTGGGAGCGCGCGGGTCACTGCACGGCATCTGCACAGTTCGGCAGAGAATTCTCCCTGAGAATCCTATAATTTGGTCGGACCTGTACGTGTCGACATACCGGAAGCTGTGGAGCGACTTACTCCTCGGCGCCACAACCCATGTAGGGTCTTGGCCTCTCTCTGATGATCGCAGCCCAATGCTGACGATTTTATGCTCATTCCTCCCATCTCCTGACTCCAATCTTTCTCAAATCATTTTCTACATCCTCCAGCCATCATTTCCGGGGGCTTCCTTTGCTCCTTTTGCCACCTGGATTTTGTGTGTATACAAAGACGGCACAAAAAAGTCATAGTACCCAAAATTTTATTGTACTAACATGCAGAAGATAGCACATAAATATGAAATAACAATTATTAAGAAATACAGTTTATAAGTGATACACCAATGAAAATAATAAGTTTTTGAAAATATAACAAAACTGAAAATATAAAAGATCCACCACTACGTGGCAGCAGGAGAACGTCCACATATAAATGTTAAGGAAATTTTCATGCATTTGGAACCAGTGACTTCTTCTGCTAGAAGAATTGAAGGAGAAGGAATAGGGGTGAAGGAAAAGGACTGACATGGTTTAGGAAATGGGAAGAGTTTGGATAAGTTGCCCAGAACATGGGGGCGGGGCAAACTTACTGGATGGGATGGTGGGGAAAGATTCTGAATCTCTTCCAGTTGTCACTTGATCCAGTCTTGTGAGAATGTCACATCTTGTGAGAACACAGGTGTCTGGTTTGACAGGAAACAGAAATGATGGAGACGGCTCACGTGGATACGAGAAGTCGACACGTTTTTCATCCGTTTCTTCGAAAGTCTGTAAGACGTGTGTGGAAAGTTTCCTTGGTCTTTATTTCCCTAATGAGGGTGTTAGGAACAGTCCAGTAGTTGATCTGTAACTTCTGTATCTTGCTAGGTTTCTTGCTTCTCTTACTTTTTCTGGTGGTCACCATACGATACCATTGCTGCAAGGATCCTGTTATTTAGTATCCTCAAACTACGACACAGCTTCTCCCCTGTGGACTCAGATCCATTGTGTCGATGGTCGATACACAGTGTAGACGAAAAGGGAATAGAAGCTTAGAAATTTGATGCTACAGAAGAATGCTGAACATTAGATGGGTAGATCACGTAACTAATGAGGAGGTACTGAATATAATTGGGGAGGAAACGAATTTGTTGCACAACTTGACTAGAAGAATGGATCAGTTGGTAGGATACGTTCTGAGACATAAAAGGGTCATGAGTTTGGTATTGGAGGTACGCGTGGAGGGTAAAAATTGTAGAGGGAGACCAAGAGATGAATACACCAAGCAGATTCAGAAGGATGTAGGCTGCAGTAGGTACTGGGAGATGAAGAAGCTTGCACAGGATAGAGTAGCATGGAGAGCTGCGTCAAACCAGTCTCAGGACTGAAGACCACAACAACAACAACATAGCATTTTATGAGAGGTATACTAAAGGGCATACATAAGTACAGTATTCATCCTGACACACAGTTTAAGTGATATAAGAATTGTTACATTCGACTGTCATATCAACCACCGCTCAGGTTCTTAAAGATAGTGTGTTTATCGTGGTGCCACACATATTTTTGAGAGGTCACGAATTTGCTGAACATCTTTAGGCAGCCTGAACTTCATTTCAACGACCATTATGTTCTTAAAGAATGTGTTTTTATCATTGAGCCACACATGTCATTGAGAGGTCATGAATGTAACTGAAGAAGTAATGAAAATGTCATGAATTTTATCCTCTGAAAATCTGTAGGCATACTGAACTGGCATTGCTAATGGTACCCGAAGAACTCCTCATTGTTATCAATGGTTTATACATACTGTGTGGACTATTTTGAGGGTCAGGAAAACCTTTAAATGGGCATCTCTCTTGTATCGGCTGTAAATAAGTAGTTGCCACTATTAAACATACATTGTCATTTTACTTATTGAGCTACATCACCTGATGTTATATACTATGTGTGTGTTGTGACAGGAAGGAGACAGTCGACGGCAGGCGGCGACGGCAGCAGGACTGCACCCATGAGGAAGTCGCGTCACGTGCGGAAGGCCGTCATATCGGACCTGGAGGCTGCGGACCCCACAGATGACGGTTCCCTGACAGGCAGCGTCACGTCCATCCGCAGCTCACCACCCGGTCAGTTGGTTTGTTTTAAATTTATGCCATAACAGTCGTGAGCATTAGTTACCTTTGATATTGGACGTGGTGAGATAATGGTAGTCAAGAATGCCTTTAAGGTGGCAAAGATGCCATTTTCAGCTTCTCACTGAGTACCAGTTAACAGAATGTCAGAGGCAGCCTCACGAACGCTGAAGCGGCTCTTGTGTCGAGAGTGTAAACTAAAGAGAACACTATTCCCCTCTTATCTGAGCAGTGTGTGATGTGTTCTACATTGCCAACGTTCTAAAAAAGTGCTGCAGTTTGCGTACTAAAATGTTATACATTGCCAGAAAAAAAAATTGCAACACCAAGAAGGAGCTGTATGACATAAGCGTAGGCGTGTTTCTACATCTGCAAGGTGATGCCTATTTCAATTTCGCTTTTTGCAAATTGGTTTGTTTTAAATTTGTGTCGTAACAGTCACGAGTGTTAGTTACATTTGAGACTAGACGTGGTGAGATAATGCTAGTTGACAATGCCTTTAAGGTGACGAAATTGCCATTTTAGCTTCTCACTGAGTTTGATTGAGGCCGTTTAATACGGCTACAAAAACCTGGATTCCCTTCTGCAATATTGCAGAAAGGATCTGCATGAATGTAGCCGCTGTGCAGGATTTCTGCCAGCAGTGGTAACAAGTATGTACGGTTGCGAGAAGACTGGGCTCCAGACGGCCACATGACACATCTACATCTAGATATACATCTACATGACTACTCTGCTATTCATATTAAAGAGCTTGGCAGAGGGTTCATTGAACCACAATCGTACTATCTCTCTACCATTCCACTCCCGAACAGTGCGCGGGAAAAAACAAACACCTAAACCTTTCTGTTCGAGCTCTGATTTCTCTTATTTTATTCTGATGCTCATTCCTACCTATGTAGGTTGGGCTCGACAAAATATTTTCACATTCGGAAGACAAAGTTGGTGACTGAAATTTCGTAAATAGATCTTGACGCGACGAAAAACGTTTTCGCTTTAATAACTTCCATCCCAACTCGCGTATCGTATCTGCCACACTGTCTCCCCTATTATGTGATAATACAAAACGAGCTGCCCTTTTTTGCACCCTTTCAATGTCCTCCGTCAATCCCACCTGGTAAGGATACCACACCGCGCAGAAATATTCTAACAGAGGATGAACGAGTGTAGTGTAAGCTCTCTCTTTAGTGGACTTGTTGGATCTTCTAAGTGTCCTGCCAATGAAACGCAACCTTTGGCTCGCCTTCCCCACAATATTATCTATGTGGTCTTTCCAAAAGAAGTTGCTCGTAATTTTTACACCCAGGTACGTGGTTCAATTGACAGCCTCGAAAATTGTACTATTTATCGAGTAATCAAATTCCGGTGGATTTATTTTGGAACTCGTGTGGATCATCTCACACTTTACGTTATTTAGCGTCAACTGCCACCTGCCACACCATACAGCAATTTTTTCTAAACCACTTTGCAACTGATACTGGTCTTCGGATGACCTCACTAGACGGTAAATTACAGCATCATCTGCGAACAACCTAAGAGAACTGCTCAGATTGTCAGGCAGGTCATTTATATAGATCAGGAACAGCAGAGGTCCCAGGACGCTTCCCTGGGGAACACCTGATATCACTTCAGTTTTACTCGACGATTTGCCGTCTATTACTACGAACAGCGACCTTCCTGACAGGAAATCACGAATCCAGTCGCACAACTGAGACGATACCCCATAGGCCCGCAGCTCGATTAGAAGTCGCTTGTGAGGAACGGTGTGAAAAGCTTTCCAGAAATCTAGAAATACGGTATCAACTTGAGATCCCCTGTCGATAGCGGCCATTACTTCGTGCGAATAAAGAGCTAGCTGCGCTGCACAAGAACGATGTTTTCTGAAACCGTGCTGATTACGTATCAATAGATCGTTCCCTTCGAGGTGATTCATAATGTTTGAATACAGCATATGCTCCAAAACCCTACTGCAAACTGGCGTCAGTGATATAGGTCTGTAGTTCGATGGATTACTCCTACCACCGTTCTTAAACATTGGTGCGACCTGCGCAATCTTCCAATCTGTAGGTACAGATCTATCGGTGAGCGAGCGGTTGTATATGATTACTAAGTAGGGAGCTATTGTATCAGCGTAATCTGAAAGGAACCTAATCGGTATACAATTTGGACCTGAAGACTTGCCTGTATCAACCAAGAGGGAAGACCGTCCTGTTCAGTGTATCGCTCTGGTGCACTGTACGGCCTCTACGGCAGCAATTTGAGCTGCAGCTGACACCACGGTGACGACGAACTGTTACAAATTGCTTACTTCGAGGATACGTCTGAGCCAGAAACCCTCTAGCGTGCTTTCCACTGACCCGAAACTACCGTCAGTTGCCAGTTGTCGAGCGAGAGCTTGTCGGAGGGCGGGGTGGAGATCTGTTTTGTTTTCTGATGAAAGCCGGTTATGCCTCGGTGCCAGCGGTGGCCGTGTGTCAGTCAGGAGGAGGCCAGTATAGGGCCTGCAGCCGACCTGTCTGACTGTTAGATGTTGTACCCGACCTGGAGTTACGATCTGGCTGTGTCATTTTATGTGGCAGCGGGAGCTCTCTCCGACTCCAAATTTGTGTGTCAGTCTTGTGATTTGACCTGTAGTTCTGTGATTCGTTAACAGCATTCCGGGAGGTGTCTTCCGACAGGTTGACGCTCACCCGCACGCTGCAGTTGTAACCCGACACGCTCTACGGAGCGTCGACACGTCACCTCGGACCGCTCGATCTCCACATGTATTTCCTATCGAATATGTAAGTGACGTCACTGGGTGACAACTCCGGCACCGTCCACAGACGGCATTAACTGTACCCGTGTCGAGCGACCGAGTGCAACGGGCACGGGCTCCGTCCCACAAACTGATATCTGGCACCTGTGCAGGACAGTGTATGCACGTTCGCATGCTTGCATTCAACATTTTGGTGATTACGCAGGTTCTTAATGAACCGTCATCTCACATTTTGAAGTGACTTTTATCTCGTGCTTACATTAACCTACATCTACATCTACATCCATACTCCGCAAGCCACCTGACGGTGTGTGGCGGAGCGTACCTTGAGTACCTCAATCAGTTCTCCCTTCTATTCCAGTCTCGTATTGTTCGTGGAAGGAAGGATTGTCAGTATGCCTCTGTGTGGGCTCTAACCTCTTTGATTTTATCCTCACAGTCTCTTCGCGAGATATACGTAGGAGGGAGCAATATACTGCTTGACCCTTCGGTGAAGGTATGTTCTCGAAACTTCAACAAAAGCCCGTACCGAGCTACTGAGCATCTCTCCTGCAGAGTCTTCCACTGGCTTTTGCGATTACTAAGTGATCCTGTAACGAAGCACGGTGCTCTCCGTTGGATCTTCTCTATCTATTCTATCGACCCTATCTGGTACGGATCCCACACTCGTGAGCAACGTTCGAGCAGTGGGCGAACAAGCTTACTGTAACCTACTTCCTTTGTTTTCGGATTGCATTTCCTTAGGATTCTTCCAATGAATCTCAGTCTGGCATATGCTTTACGGACGATCAACTTTATGTGATCGTTCCATTTTAAATCACTCCTAATGCGTACTTCCAGATAATTTATGGAATTAACTGCTTCCAGTTGCTGACCTGCTATATTGTAGCTAAATGATAAGGGATCTATCTTTCTATATATTTGCAGCACATTACACTTGTCTACATTGAGATTGAATTGCCATTTCCTGCACCGTGCGTGAATTCGTTGCAGATCCTCCTGCATTTCAGTACAATTTTCCATTGTTTCAACCTCTTGATATACTACAGCATCATCCGCAAAAACCCTCAGTGAACTTCCGATGTCATCCACCAGGTCATTTATGTATATTGTGAATAGCAACGGTCCTACGACTCTCCCTGCGGCACACCTGAAATCACTTTTACTTCGGAAGACTTCTCTCCATTTAGAATGACATGCTGCGTTCTATTATCTAGGAACTCTTCAATCCAATCACCCATTTGGTATGATAGTCCATATGTCCTTATTTTTTCATTAAACGACTGTGGGGAACTGTATTGAACGCCTTGCGGAAGTCAAGAAACATGGCATCTACATGTGACCCCGTGTCTATGGCCCTCTGAGTCTCGTGGACGAATAGCGCGAGCTGTGTTTCACACAACCGTCTTTTTCGAAACCCGTGGTGATTCCTACAGAGTAGATTTCTAATCTCCAGAATAGTCATTATACTCGAACATAATACGTGTTCCAAAATTCTACAACTGATAGACGTTAGACATATAGGTCTATAGTTCTGCACATCTGTTCGACGTCTCTTCTTGAAAACGGGGATAACCTGTGCCCTTTTCCAATCCTTTGGAACGCTACGCTCTTCTAGAGACCTACGGTACAACGCTGCAAGAAGGGGGGCGAGTTCCTTCGCGTACTCTGTGTAAAATCGAACTGGTATCCCATCAGGTCCAGCGGCCTTTCCTCTTGTGAGCGATTTTGCTTGTTTCTCTATCCCTCTGTCGTCTATTTCGATATCTACCATTTTGTCATCTGAGTGACAATCTAGAGAAGGAACTACAGTGCAGTCTTCCTTTGTGATCTTGCAATGTTAATCACTTAAAAATGTTACCAACATAAATGCTTTCCTTAAATTTCATTACTGTACATTAATTACGTTTAGGTCTTGCTGTTGTTTTTTCTCCTGTCAGTGTAGTAAGGAATTTAGATGGCCTACAGTATTGACTGTGATATCACTCTAGTAGGCTCACTGTCAGCGTCAGCAGCCAGATCCGGACCCCTTCTAGGCTCTCCCGTGTGATCTGTGCAGGATCTATTTCGATCTGACATGACGCACCCACCTCATGTCGGGTAGTTGTCCGAATGTCGGTTCTCTCTCGTAATCCTGCATAGAACGTCCCCGGTCCGTCTTCTGTCAATTCTCCGGGCTTCTTCTACATTTTCATTGCGACCTTAATCTTGTCTCGTGCCTGACAAACAAAGTGGGAGTAGAGCTAACTGAGAAAAGTTATCCTGTCGGTATATTCTGTGTCCTTGCCAAAGTGTCTTACCTTGTCAGTTACACCATTCTACTTAGCAAACTGATGTGTTACAGAATTAATGGCATCACTCTTGCACGATTAAGATCTGTCTTCCACAACAGAAAGCAGACGGTCTTATTAACAGCGTATTTCTAGGGCTCAGAATGGAATAAAGTAACATGTGGCATGCCACAAGGAATGGTACTGGGCCCACTCTCATTTCTAACCGACATAAATCATTTTTCAGGCGCTTTAAGCGGTGCTACAAAAGTTGTAAGATCTTCCGACGACACGAACGTCCTAATCGCAGGTCCGAACTCTGCCCTAGCCGACACACGTCTGATGTCGGCCAAATAGATCTGCGAGTGGCTCACGTCGAGCAGCTCGAGTCTTAACCCCACAGAGACTCACATTATACAATTTCAAACAAACAGTAGTTACTTTTTGAGACCAGACGTAGACATTGATGGCCGTTCACCGAATGGAGAGGAGTGCGTAAAATTCCTCGGGACCGAGCTGTACTGTGAGTCAAAATGGGAGTCGACACACTGGTAAACTCTAATGAAACAGCTCAGCTGGCCTGTTACGTCTTAGAAACATCTCTCACTGTGATGACCTAAAGAGAGGAGCTTTGGATTATTGTGCGTATTTTCAGTCGAGTTGTCTTACGGAATTATCGTCTGGGTCAGCACATCCAAAGTAAACAAAGTGTTTGTTCTGCAGACTTGAGCTGTAAAAATATTCTGTAAAGTGGATGATTGTACATGTTGGAGAAGTCTTTTTAAGGATCATTGGGTTCTAAGAGTCATTTCTTATTACATTTACTCATTAATGATTTTGTTGCTGGCAATATAAATCTGTTTTAGTTTGAACTGTGATAGGCACAGTCAAAACACGAGATTAAAAAATTAATGTTTGTGTAGCTTTTGCCTTCTTGTACTCTGGCAGTAAGCTCCCTTCTAACATACACCGAAAATTTGAGAGTCCCTACCAACTCAAAATAAAACTAAAAACATACATAATTAACTGTGTAGGAAAAGATAGGTTGTTACTTACCATAAAGATGACATCCTTTCGTCTTTCCCCCTCCTTCCCTCTTTCCTGACGAAGCAACTGTCGGTTGCGAAAGCTTGAAATTTGTGTGTGTGTTTCTGTTTCTTATTGTCTCTATCAACATACAAACGATTTCGTTTGGTATATATGATGCGGTGGAGGTGTCAGATCTGTTCTGCCGGTTCGCAGAACCTCCGTAACGCAATTTGTCATTTCTCACAGATTCGAACGCGGAGCACCTGGAGACGAAGCGCAGGGTGGAGAGCCTGCGGCAGATGTTCGGCCACGACAACTGGCTGCACAGCCAGGGTGGGACGTTCCTGCAGGACGTGCTCGGCCTGCCGCCCACCGCCACCACTGCGTCCGCCCTGCTCGGTGGGACCGCACCCGAACCCGAACCCGAACCCGCGGCCGCCCCGGCCGGCCCTGCGGTTGTCGACTCTGCTGTTGCAGAGGTAATTAGCTGACCAGAAACTTTACAAATTGTGTGGCTTGCACTGTTCTTCTAACCTGTCTTTTGTTTTCAATTAATGGAGACCGCTCACTGAAAATCAGAAGCATTGACTTGTTTTGAGAAGCACACAAAAAAGAAAACTTGCTGGCTGCATTGCGTGTACGCGCGCAAACACACACACACACACACACTTCAGCAGGTCATGGGGAACTGGGTAAGGTGGGTAATGTTGAATAGGGTGGGTAAAAGGGGAGGCAGAAAGAGGAATTAGGGGTGGGTGGCTAGCGGCTAAGAGGGAGGCAGCCAGTTTGCCGGCTATAAATGTTTGGCAGGGGTGGGGGTAAGGTATGAGGTGTGGCATGTATGCAGGCTAGGCAAGTAATGCATGATTGTAGGGGTCAGTGGGGAGTGCCACATGGTGAAGGTGACATGGGGGTGTGATTTGGCACTGGATGACTGGGCGAAGGAAGGAAAACTGTTTGGTGGAGGGCGTGTGGGCAGTGGTTCACCAGAAACTAGGCCAGTACACTTATGGGAGAATGAAGCCATTGGTGGCTGACACGAATGGAACTGCACAAAGTGTCATATTGAATGAACCGATTTTTTTCCGTGTATGTCGAGTTAACTTCAGTCTTGACGTTGCCATAGGGAGTACTGGAAGTGGATGGTTCACTCTCGCGATCGTCTGATGTGAGAATGCCTCTCTACCTGGATTGGAATCATTTGCCGACCGAGATGTCATCGCCTATGAGATCTGGCTCTGTGGAATAGATGCTAAGAGTGAATCTAGATCTATTTATGTATATACTAATATGCCTTTTACATTGTATACCCGTTATTGTCGTAAAGTTAGTAATGATGAATACATGTATGGATGAAAGGACGTGGTATACTTGCTGAGAATGTAACTGTAACTGGTAATGTAACCCTGTACTATAATTATTAATAAAGTATGATCTGTAGCGTCAGCCACCAATCGCTAGATGTACATCTGGTGCACGGGGCCTCAAGGATGCAACAATTTCAAAAAAATCACAAGCATAGTTGAACGTGTTACGAGCAGATGGTCAGCTTTGTTCTCGGCAACAGTTTCACTCTAGTGGACAGCTGGTTCGTAGTCGTACTGATGTAAAAAACTGTGCAGTATTTGCAGCAGAGGTGGTGTATGACGTGGCTTCTTTCACGAGTGGCCCAGCCCTGACGGGGGAGGGTAAGCCCGAGACAGGACCGGAGAAGGAAGTGCCGGGTGAGGTTTGGGCAAGCCTCGCTTCTGGGTCTTCCGCAGGGATACGGTGCCCGTTGTAAGGGGTCGGTGATGCGAGTGGCATGGGGATAGACTAGGCTATCGTGTAGGACGGGTGGGCAGTGGAACACCACTTTAGGCAGGGTGAGCGAGACGGTGTGGAACAGATGGCGGCTGTCGAAATGCAGTTACTGTTGGCGGTTAATGGGTTTAATGTGGACAGAAGTGTGGACGGAGAATGGAGATTGGCATCCGGTAAGGTGATGCCCTGGGCTTAGGAGAACTGGGTGAAGCGGCCGGAAGAGAAGGTGTCGAGATTCTGAAGGAATGTAAATAGGGTGTCTTGTCCTCGAGTCCAGATCGTGAAGATACCGTCAATAAACTTGAATCGAACTCTGGATGAGAAGTTGTGGTAACCTAGGAAGTTTTCCTCCAGGTTCTGTCCCTTCCTGAGAACACTAAGCTCTCAGCAGAAGAAAGGACAGCTAGACATATCGTGAAAACGTATTCTGATCTAATCGTCGTCCCTGCAAACAAATGTTCAACCACTGGTGTAATGAGTTGCAATGGCTACCTGATAGAAGGCCTCTACCAGCTGTCTTCTCCACCTACGACCACTGCCAGAGTGACCTCATCACAGATGTCCAATGTAACCTCCAGTCACAACTGAAATCCATGAGCTGTGGCCAGAACCTCTACCTGAAGTCTATCTCCCTCACCCTAACAACACCCCACACCCACCTCCTACATGATCCCCAAAATCTACAAACCTAACAATCTTAGCTGCCCCATTGTAGCTGGTTATAGTGCTCCCACTGAAAAATATCTGCTCCCGGAGGTGTCGATCACAATACCTTCGACCAATTGCCTGAAGCCTACCCTCTCACGTCAGAGATACAAACCACTTCCTCCACCGACTCTCCGCCACCCTCCACCTGTTTACCTGATGCATCCCTTCTCATCACTGTTGACGTTACTTTCCTGTTTACCAACCTACCGACTATAACCTGACTCTCAACTATCTTTCCTCTGAAGGGAAGGTATACAAATAAATTTCTGGCCCAAGCAGGAGCACCTGAATAGCACCATCCTATCCCAACCTGTTTATGGGCCATCTAGAGGAAACATTCCTAGCCTCCCAAAACTCCCAACTCCTAGTCACATTCATTGATCAAACAACGGAAAATCCAGGATGGAACGTAAAAATACCAGATAAGGAAAGTTGCTACTCACCATATAGCGGAGATGTTGAGTTGCGGTAGTGTGGTTTCAGATCTCTGAGACTGCAGACGTGTGTGCAAGTTGCATTTGCATGAGTGTATGTGTGTTTGCACATGTGTGTATGTGTGCCTACTGCTGACAAAGGCCTTAATGGCCGAAAGCTTTAATTGTGTGAATCTTTTTGTTGTGCCTATCGCGACTCGGCATCTCCGCTATATGGTTAGTAGCAACTTTCCTTCTCTGGTATTGTCAGGTTCATTGATGATATATTCAGGACATGGACTTAGGACCGAGATCCCCTTTCTGCATTCCTTCACCATCTCAAAACCTTCTCTCCCATCCGCTTCACACGGTACTTGTATGCCCAACGTGCCACCTTCCTGCATGTTGACTTCCTCCTCTCTGATGGCTTATTCCACACTTCTGTTTGTTCGGGTTAAACCCACTAACCAGCAACAGTAGCTCCATTTCCACAACTGCCATCCCTTCCTTAAAAAAAAAAAAAAAAAAAAAAAAAAAAAAAAAAAAAAAAAAAAAATTCCTTCCTATGTAGCTGTGGATGATATATCTGCAGTGATGAGAACTTTCTTGCCGGATATGTTGAAGGCCCCCTGAAGGCCTTCACAGACAGGCAATACCCACCAAACTTATCCACAAACAGATTTCACTTGATGTACCCGTACGCACTCTGAATCCACCCACCACACCCGAGATTCGAGTACAAATGAGTGACCCCTCGTCACCCAGTACCGCACTGGACTGGAACAACTGAGCCACATCCTTCACCACGGCTTCGATTCTTTCTCTTCGAGCCCTGAGAGATCCTACCCACCCGTCCTGAACTGGTGTTCTGTCACCCACCCGACCCGTACGACCCTGTGCCGCTCCCACTCCTGAGGTGCGAGATCTTCCCAATACGCCCACCCGGCAGCTGCTATACCAGTCCCGTCTCAGGTTTATTCTACCCCACGGGAGGCTGGGCAACCTGTGCGAGCTGCCACGTTATATACGAGCTCTGCTGCAAACATTACACAGTCTTTTACGTCAATATCACTACCGAACAGCTGTCCGCTAGGATGATCGTCCACCGCCAAACTGTCGTCGAGAACAGAGTTGACTACCCAGTGGCACGGAATGCGACCGAACAAAACACACTCAATTTCGATGGCTGCTTCACAGTTTGAGCTATTTTGATCCTTCCCTCCACCAACCGCTTCTCTGAACTACGTAGATGATAGTTAAACAAATACTAACAAAGAGATAGAGGGGCTGGCTAGTACCTACCTCAGCTCAGCCGGTAGATACACAAAACAGAACAGAAAATTTCCAGTCCTAGCTTTCGGAACTTTGTTTCTTCATCAGGGAGGAGAGAGGGGAAAAAAAGGGAAGAAGGGAAAGTGGATTCAGTCACTCACAACCCAGGTTATGAAACGACAGGGAAAGGTAAACAGGGACGGTAGTAAGGATGGAGGCATGGTCGTCAGGAGGAAGCCAAAGATATTCTACTGTAAGTACTGTGCCAACTTCGAATCTAAGGGGATGCATACAGAACTAAAGAGGTATGTGGTATAAAGATAAACACAACTATGTAGGAAGAAAAGATGTGTGAATGGCTAAAGAGGAAAGGGAAAGAGGAGAAGACTGAAGAGTAAATGGGAGTGAGGGTGGTTAACATAGGTTCAGTCCAGGGGCATGGCGGGATGAAAGAATGTGCTGGAGTGCAAGCTCCCATCTCCGCCCCATGCTGCCCCCCCCCCCCCCCCAAAAAAAAAAAAAAAAAAAAAAAAAAAAAAAACACCACAACAACAACAACAACCTACTCCAGCCCCGCTACTGGTGAAAGGCAAGGCCACGTGTGAAACTACACATGTCATTTATCAGCTGACATGCCTGCACTGCACAGCCTTTTACATCGGTATGACTACAACTAAACTGGCTGAGCACATGAACGGACACATACGAACTGTCTGCCTAGATGTCCAATACCCAGTAGCGGAGCATGCCCTCCAGCATAATTCTAGGGACCTAGGAACCTGCTACACCGTATGTGCCATTTGGCTTCTCCCACCCAACACTAGTCCCTCTGAACTGCGGATATGGGAACTTGCACTCCAACACATTCTTTCATCCCGCCACCCCCCTGGAGTGAACCTACGTTAAACAACCGCACTCCCATTTACTCTTCAGTCTTCTCCTCTTTCCCTTTCCTCTTTAGCTATTCACGCATCTTTTCATCCTACATAGTTGTGTTTCTCTTTATACTATATACCTCTTTACTTCTGTATGTATCCTCTGATTTGAAGCTGGTGCAGTACTTACAGTAGAATATCTTTGGCTTCCCTCTGACAACCGTGCCTCCACCCTTGCTACCCTCCCTGTTTACCTTTCCCTGTTGCTTCATAACCTGGGTTGTGAATAACTGAGTACACTTTCCCTTCTTCCCTTTTTTTCCCTCTCTCCTCCCTGACAAAGGAACAAAGTTCCGAAAGCTAGGAATGTAAATTTTCTGTATCTATCGGCTGTACTGGCCAGCCCCTCTTCTCTTTGTTAGTATTTGTTTCTCATCTTTATATGAGATTTTCCATTAATCATGTAGATGATAGTTAACCTTGCAACACGTCCTCTGCTCCCTGTAATTGTCCCGGCGCCAATGTGCGGTAAATCACTGTCCTCGCACCCTCAACCCGACAGTTGCCCTTTTCTCCTTTCTGTCAGCTCCTGCCAATTAACATCCGCATGTCACTTCCAGTGTGTGCCGCTTTCCACTGGCTACTACAGTTGTGTGTCACGTGCCTGTCCTGCATATCTATCACCTGACTCTCCTGCATTCCCAGATGGGAAACTGGCCTCCCTCCTGGCCGATGCCCACCCCACTCCCGATCCCTATCCCTGCCCCCCACCTCCTGCCTCTGTCTCCTTCAATCCGACCCGCCCATAACTACCCCCACAACAGTGAATCCGTGTTCCAAACTACAGCACTGGAACTGTTAGTCCAGCCGCCACCGGGTAGGGTCATAGGTAGAGCTACGTGAGATTAGCAAATAAACTTCGAAAATTTAGCATTTTGAAATTTGAATTTTTTTGGTTTCTTTATCCAGTTAAACGACAAAATTCTTACTTTAAAGTTTGATTTTTATTTTTCACTATTCCCAGTTTTCTTATAATAACAAAAAGAAGAAGAAAATAGGAAACTGATTATTTATGGAACACATCATCATAATTTTATTTCTCATTCAAATTACCACTCACTATACACCAATATAAAAATGTTTATCTATTGAACTGTCAGTTGCAATGCTTTCAAGTTGGGGAATTATTTTCGCTACATTAACAACAGCAAAATTGTCGAAATTTAACTTCGCACCACGAACTACAGGTTTGAAGATCTTGCCAATGTTTTCGTAAAAAATATTAGCTGGGTCTGGTGCTGCGTGTTTACATAGCTTTAGTAAACTTTTCATAGCAGCAGATTTAAGACAACTTTTTGCAGATGCTTTCTGTGCCACGTTTTGGAGTGTGTTCGGAAGTTTATGGTTATTGTCCGAAATAAAACCGCAAAGACGCGCCTTCCATTTTTGTCACTCGTTTCGTCAGTGATAATCACAATAGGTACATCCTTCACAGAATCTCTGATTTCTTCTTTCATTTCGTCACTGCAGTTACTGACATATTCTCGTCGTGAACTTGGTATACAACCAGCACCGGGTACATATTTGTTCAAAAAGGACCTAACTTTGTTATTTAATTTTGTCAATGGTATGTTGGCCTATAAACACATTTTAACTATATCGTGGTGCATACATTCATTGTCAGTTTTCACTTTTTTGGCTCTGTCTAACATCTCGCCAATAGCAGCTTGCCTTTGTGATGAAGTTCCTGCAATCACTGCAGACACTTTTTTTGCCCTGTAACTAGCACTATTAATGTGTGTTTCTAAATTATCCTCCTTCTTCCAGTTGAGCCACTCATTACAAAATTGACACATAAAAGTGTTTTTATCATGAAAATAAAAACCACCTTCTTTGGGATAGCCACTGCATCGCTCTTGCAAACTGACTTTATGCCTACCCATTTTTAGCACACTATTATCACTTCGCAACACTCGCGAAACATTACATACACGTGTTTACACCATACAGGCAGATCCACACACTGCAGCCAACAAACATTGGTGCCAAAGTTTTGGAGCAAAATCCAACACGCGCATACACAGAAGCAACGGTCAGATCCTACTGGAGTCCACTGAAGTAGGCTATCTCAAACAAACCTAATGTAAACACACAATCGATTTTGAAGGGTATCAGATTGTGAGGTTACGTCATGTTTTTAAAAATTTTCGGCTAATGTGGACGGAGAGACGTTTTGTGCAGTTCAGTAGAAGTAGGAAATTAGACTGAGTGTGAAATTGTCTACTTCTACTTTTTAATTGAAGAGTAACAGCTATTGCGGTAACTAGAATAGCTGATATCCAGATGTCATTTGTGTAAATCGGACAAGTAAAATCGCTAAAACAAGGAAAAGAAATTCGGTTTTTGTCTTATGGAAAATATCTTGATTTTAATAGTTTTCGCTAAAATATGCTAATTTTAATGAATTTTGCTGAAATTTGCAAATTTTAATAAATTTCGCTGAAATGCGTTGATTTTGCATTTTATCGCACATTTATAGCATAAACGAATTTCATGTAGCTCTAGTCATAGGTGTGTGAATGTGTGTGTTTTCTTTTGCGTGTGCCTATCATCAATTCAGTGCCTCTGCTTTTTGGTGGGTGGTCGTCTTCAGTCCAAAAGGATTTACGCTCTACAAGAACTTCCATACATTTCTCTCTTGTTTTACTGTTTCAAAATCTTACACATTTTAATAGTGTATTTTTAAATAGCAAATCTCAAAAGTGTCTTCTGTTTTATTATGTCCGCACAATATTTTCTTTTACCTTGAGAATGAGTTTGGCTATTACTTCTTCTTCTTGTTCTTGTTTTTGATCTTGGTACAGTTGTTTTTTCCCCCTAAAGGGATAATTCCATGGTTCATTGTATATCTGTATACAGACTTAATGAAATATCACAGGTTTTTGTTTCAGTTTTCTGAAGTATATTTATAATTTTGTATCCAAATCACATCTAAATTACACAATATCCATATTACAGTGCAGAACTTCGACATGGCCGACATACTACTACAAATACCACAAAAAATTTATATCGAAGATTTATAGTACAGACGTTCTGATACTTCCATTGACAATGACTTGTAACAAGCAGCATTCACTTTTGTTGTGGCTGTGCTGTCTTGCAATATTTTGTTTTGTGGTACCTGGCAGGACGAAGAGAGGGTGATCGTTTTCCTCTCACAACAACACAAAATGCACACTCGGTTAAAATACACTTTATTACAGTCTAACAACCCTATCACAATAAAGGTCAGAATTTAATAACGATTGTGGTGTTGCTCACGCTGCTAAATACTGCGTTTTCGGGCAACAACAGTCATATTATGTGGCAGGTGTGATTAGAGCACAGTTAATAAAGTCATTTCATGTAATAATAAAAAAAATAGGCACTCATCTTTTTGTGTTTCCCACACTGGTCTCGTCGTAAAATCATAACTCAGCCGTTGAAAATCTAGGTGGTTATGATTCCAGGCTCGGATGCAAAGAGGCCTAGGTTTTATTCTGCTATATTCAAAAGTTTTGTAGATGTGCTTCACAAACCATTCTTGAGGATTACACTTTTACTGGACAATGGTGATGTAAAAAAATAATCAGCACTCCGAATTCAAGTTACACTTCCTTTTAATTGCAATATCACGTGACACACAAACATCACTTCACAATACAAAACATACTTGAAAACATCTTCCTCACATTTTATAAGCCAACTACAAAATGCATCTTTCCAACATGACATCCAAGACTTGACCTTTTCAAGGTCCGACTCTCTAAGAACTCAACAACTGTCTAATAATCGCTTATGCACGCAAAAATCAGAGTTACAAGTACGTCAAAGATCATAGCGACAAAAGAAAGAATACACATAAGAATAATATCATTGCAATATAAACATATCGATGTATCACAAATGAAATCAAATCTGAATGTTGTCTCAGAAATATGTTACCTACTTTACAGAAATACAGTAGAATATTGCTGGTATCAAGAGGTTGATGTGAGGTACCATAATGGTTAAGTAATTCAAGTACCATTACAACAGGAACCAATTGAGTATTTAACTTCAGTAATGTCCAATCCGAAGTACTGTAGTTAACTGCAAACAAATACATGTACTGATTCTCGAATCTCGTCTGTGGCCGTATCACAACTATATACAATGACTAATGTTCCCTCGCAGCTAGCTTAAGTGCCAGGAGACGACCGTCACTGTGGAAGACCAGAACACAGTTTGACGAGATGGCAGTGTGAACCGAGTCCTGACGCAACGTACTGTATCGGCGTGTAGCCTGGGGCCGTGTCTCGGTCTTCTCTTGTCGTAGGCGTCCCTAGTTCAGTACCTGCTATACAGTGTTTCCTAGTGCCGACCCGTGTGCTGGTGAAGGGTTACGCCAGCACATTCCCCCCACCCCCTCCCGGAAAAATGCCACGCCGTTGTCTCGTGCTGGAGATGTGAATGACAATGTGGAAGAGGCAGGAAGCTGGTCGTAGAGATGAGCTGTGACGCGTAGCTGTGGAGGACACTGTACTCCCAGCCGTACCCTGCCTTCTGGCTTGTGAGAGCAGAGGATCGTCCTCCAAAAACACTCCCCAGGTTACTCGTTGTAACGAAGCAGCGTGCCCACTGCTATCCTGTTTTGATTTTACACTCCTTCAGTAACTTAGTTAAGCAATGAGCTTTTATTTATTTTTCATTTTCACTACTCAGATTCCGACTACAGATTCTGTGGCCTTCAGCCTCATAGTACAGAATTCAGAAGTAAGATTCGAGTGAGCTAATAGATTGAATTCAGCTATAAGACTGCATCCGAAAGAAAGCCTAAATTTTACTGATTCCAGCAAAGTGTTTAAATTAACCTAAAGTCTATTAGTTAAATAGATATTAAGACTTGAAATCTGTAGCCCGTATGACTTTCAGTGCCAATTGTGACCAAGCTACTAAATAATTCTGAGATCTGTTTCGATACTTTTGCTATCTTTATTTTTCTACGTAAAATGACTCCAGTCTCAACTTTGTAAGTGCATTAAGTAAGAATTAAGTAAATTTGAATAAGTAAAAATTATTGTTCGAGAGGGCGGCCACGGTTATAAGTCGGGAATTCCCACTGCGAATGCATAAGTTAATTCCACGTATTTAAATTGATACAGCTCACTCGTGTTATTTAAGTAATAAAACCCAATAGTTAACTTCAAAACCAATTAGAAAGGATCATTTTAACCCTGGGAAATTATCAACTATAATATATTAACAGAAATAGTCAAATATTCAAGCACTCGTCTATATAAGGTCCGAGCTGGTGCAGTTCTCAGTTAGTTCTCGGTCAGATTCTCACGGAACAAAAGTGCGGCAAGTCGGTTAATTTTTCCGGTCAGTACCAAAAGAGTGTAATTGTGAACACTGTTGAAGACTGGAAGTTTTTGACCTACTTAATGTGACAATAAAGTGTAAGAGGCCTGGTCACATGAATATTGTGTGTGTAACTGATAACAAACAAATGGCTCTGTGGTTGTCACAAATGTTCAACAATGAATACGGTCTTGACTTTTGATTTTGGAAAACTTAATCTATGATCCTGGCTTCTTAATTTCAGTGTGATATAGGTGAGACGGACGCAGCTACCGGGAAGACAATATTGAATAAGCAAAGCGAGGTAGGTTGGGAACACTGCGCACTATCTACTGGGTGAGGAAATGTTTCAATACCGGTACATCTGGTTGTGACGTGAACTGATAGTGGCACTAAAATAACGATACAGCCCGGCACGTTACAAAGTCCAGCCCCGGTGCCGTCTCCTAGGACCGTAAGGGCAATGGCGGGTCGGGGTCCATTGGGTCGCAGAGTGGTGACAGCAGAGGCGAGGACTCGACATCCGCCGGCTCGACCTGGTGTGCCGTGGCGGCACCTGTGGACTTCTGCGAAGGCTGCGTCGTCCCGCGAAGCCACGAATCTGAAGGAAAACAAGCAGCAAAACTGCGGGGCAAACGGGAAATACGAATTTGATTCTGGTGACGATGCTGCAAACTGTCGGGTCCCGCGATTAGATACATATATGTGTCAACACTTTCTGGATCTCGCCTCACTAACAGAGCCGATGTCGGCCACAAACACGGTTAGGCATTCGGTGCAAAGCGATACTCGTGGACCGTCGGCGGCACCAGATACTAGTGTAGCGGGACTTTGAATTTTGCCACACCACACTCGTTCCCTCAGATATAAATTATACCGTCGCAGCTGTATGAGTGCTCGACAGCAGAGAAAATATATAAGAAAATGAAGGTACTAAAATTGTAACTCTTTTTGTTTTCTATCTGCTTTTGTCTCTTGAGAGTGGGAGCTTAACTTACTTACTAGCTACTCTTGGTGTGATTAAGACAAAAAAAACTTATCGGTATGGAGACGTATTGTGGAAGTTGGAGGACGGAAGCAGCAACTTAAAATACATTGCATTCAATATCAAGATGGTTTTAATTTGTATACATTAGTAATTCCTGGACAATGAAATTTATTGCAAGATTTCGGAGCAGCTACGACTTTTCACCCAGAAATGAGCAGGAGATTTTTGGAGAACTGGACGCCGCACGAAAGAAGTCATGTTAACATGGTAAAGAATGAACTCTTGGCTACGCCATTCCCCACTGTTAATCACATTTTGTTATTCTCTGTTCTCTTTCAAATAATTTTTCTAGTGGAAATTGGTTTGACTTTTGCTCAGAAACGCCACAAGGACCACCCCAACAATAGCTTTTGCGAATCATGAAGTCCAATTTGCATTTCATTCTTTCCCTTTTTCACAGTCATTAACTATTTTAAAACTCCTTTTCATTCACTATTTCTTCCCACATTCTCAATCTTTTCTTTTCTTCTCTTCTCTTTTTCTTTTTTATTAGCCACTAAACTACGGTGAGTGAAGCTGTGTCCAACGGCAGTGGCTGTGTGGATGTTCCGCCCCGCGACGGTCAGTCGCGGGAGTTGGAGCGACGGGAGGGGAGAAAGAGGTGCGGCACAAGCTGTGTCTGGGAGGAGTGAAGCTCGACTGTCTGTCGTTTCAAAGTGCATACGAAGCACTCTGCTTCTCTATTGGACTGGGAGTGGAACGGAGCACTTGTTAGATGACGAATGCCATTTCGTTCACAAAGCTCTTCAGAGTCGAGTGATGTTAACCGAGGTCCATTGTCTGTAACAATGATTTCAGGCAATCCTTCATTGCAAAATATTGAGGACAACAGAATGGTGCTATGTGACACGATAGAATTCATAGGCACTACAAATGGGAGGTTGCTAAAAGAGTCTACCACCTTGAGCCAGTGAGTGTTCCAAAATGGACCTGCAAAGTTGATGCGCACTCGTTGCTGTGGGGATCGAGGCGTAGGCCGAGCTGAGAATGTCTGTATGAGAGACCACTCGGAATGTATAATAAACATTTCATTAAATTAATTTCCAGGTCAGTAACGAAGATTTAAATTTCTATTATTTTTTAATTATCGTAATAAATGGCAGAAGGTTTTCGACAACACGAATCTAATATTCTTGCGGGTGTCAGCTGTCAGTTGAAATGTAGCCTCGTACGCAGAGGACGAGTGACACTCACTGTGCTGCCACAGTCTTGTAAACTCCGCATTGAACAGAAAACGGATGCAACTGAGCAATTATTTGGAAATAAATCTAATGCAAATATGTTGAAGTAAAATTTTATAAATGCATACCTGATCAAATGAAACAGCAAGTTTAGTATTATGCTTATCCATTATGGATATTTTAGAACCATAACTGTATGTTTAATGTAAATAAGTTATACAGAACTGCAAAAGTCACCTTTATTATTATTATTATTTATTTATTTATTTATTTATTTATTTATTTTCAGCATTTACCATGTTTGGCATTAACATGAATACCACAGAATCAGTAATACAGAGTTATTGTATCTGCAGTGAGATGCAGCTGTCTGTATGACTAGGACCTTTATATTGAAATAAATAACAAATCTTCAGATGAACTGTTGACTTATTTCTGTTGTTATGTTAACATGATCTGGGGTATGATCAAGAGCAGATTCTTTTTATTTTAGCTAATGGTATATGTAGAAGAGTTATAGTGATTGTAATGGACTAAAGCTGTTTGTATGGCTGTACATTTTATATTTAAAATATGAACAAAAATTCTTTAACTGTTGACTTATTTTTATTCTTACATTAGAGTGATTTGGGATATTGGTAAAGGCAGCTAGTTTGGTATTACCAGCACTTTTCCTTTATTTCCAAAATATGTTTAATAGTTTTAAATATTGCTCATCGGGTGGATTTGAGTGGATTAATACAGCACGTACGTGTCGTGTTACAACTTCGGAGTAACTCGTAGTGCTTTGTGGAAGAGGAAACTGACACTATTTCTATAGGGCTCACAGTTTTTTATAGATTTAAACCTTCGAAACACGTTACAGAAGTAAACAGACAGTTACCGGTAACAGTAAAATTGTTCTCTCACTCAATATCGGAAACAGTCGCAATAAATTCTGAGCAAAAACTTTGCACGTAAATGTAAATTTATGCAATGTCATCGGTATTACCGTTCATATTTGTAACACTACAAACTGTGTGTTGAGTGGCGACTTTCACTCCTCCCATTATTTGTATTCCACTCGTGAGTTACTTCTTTTTTTCTCAGTATTGTGAAATTTTCTTTTTCAGGTAGACAGTGTGGAAGTGGTTAAGGAAGGAAACAGCAACACATTTGATGACTCGTGTGAACACACTCTCTCATCGGAAGAAGAGAACGGACAGCGAGAAGAGGAAGAAATAATTCCACCGGCAGATGACGGTAATAAGAGAAAGACAGTGTGTAGCTCCTCGGGCCTTTTAAAAAGTCCTGTGCGGTAGTTATTACAGCCCAGACTACTCTAGGTGTCTGGGAACACCGGCAGCAGGCAAAAGTTACATCTCACATTCCTGAACCTCCACTCTCGTAAATCGGCACCACTGTAAGCGGCAATCACATCTTAGTACATTAATCAATTTTAAGACACTCATTTAACGCTGGCTAGCAACTGCGCAGTTTTGCGCACACCGGTCGGACTCCGCCACTTCGTCTGGACTCGGTCATCTAGCTTCTGCATGTGACCACTTCACCTGCTTCATCTATATCTACAGGGTGATCAAAAACTCAGTATAAATTTGAAAACTTAATAAACCACGGAATAATATAGATGTTGTTGTTGTTGTCATCAGTCCTGAGACTGGTTTGATGCAGCTCTCCATGCTACTCTATCCTGTGCAAGCTGCTTCATCTCCCAGTACCTACTGCAACCTACATCCTTCTGAATCTGCTTAGTGTACTCATCTCTCGGTCTCCCTCTACGATTTTTACCCTCCACGCTGCCCTCCAATGCTAAATTTGTGATCCCTTGATGCCTCAAAACATGTCCTACCAACCGATCCCTTCTTCTAGTCAAGTTGTGCCACAAACTTCTCTTCTCCCCAATCCTATTCAAAACCTCCTCATTAGTTACGTGATCTATCCACCTTATCTTCAGTATTCTTCTGTAGCACCACATTTCGAAAGCTTCTATTCTCTTCTTGTCCAAACTAGTTATCGTCCATGTTTCACTTCCATACATGGCTACACTCCAAACAAATACTTTCAGAAACGACTTCCTGATACATAAATCTAATAATATAGATAGAGAGGTAAAAATTGACACACATGCTTGGAATGACATGGGGTTTTATTAGAACAAAAAAAAAAAAAAAAAAAAAAAAACAAATCAAAGTTCACAAACTTTCCGACAGATGGCGTCGTTTGGTGATGATCGTGTGCTCAGCCGCCACTTTCGTCATGCTTGGCCTCCCAGGTCCCTAGACCTCAGTCCGTGCGATTATTGGCTTTGGGGTTACCTGAAGTCACAGGTGTATCGTGATCGACTGACATCTCTGGGGATGCTGAAAGACAACATCCGACGTGAATGCCTCACCGTAACTCCGGACGTGCTTTACAGTGCTGTTCACAACATTATTCCTCGACTACAGCTATTGTTGAGGAATGATGGTGGAGATATTGAGGAATTCCTGTAAAGAACATCAACTTTGCTTTGTCTCACTTTGTTATGATAATTATTGCTATTCTGATCAGATGAAGCCCCATCTGTCGGACATTTTTTAACTTTTGTGTTTTTTTGGTTCTAATAAAACCTCATGTCATTCCAAGAATGTGTGTCAATTTATACCTCACTATCTACATTATTCCGTGATTTATTCAGTTTTCAAATGTATACTGACTTTTTGATCACGCGGTACATCAGTACTGTGCAAGCAACCTCAAAGTGTGTCACAGACTGTACGTCTGGTGCCACTGTCTGACGCCCCCTCCCCTGTCATGTTGGTGATTGTTATGCGAGAAGACCGACTGTCGTTAATCCGTGCATTTGCCCTAATTTCTCAGATATTCTCTTTATGGCAATTTCTCAGAACATGTGTGGGAGAAAGTAATGTGTTGCCCCACCCTTCTCAGCATGTACCCTCTGAAAATTTCGGTAGAAACCTTCTCCGTGAAACAGAACATGTCTACCGTAGTGTCTATCTCTGGAGTTTGTCGAGCACCTCTGTGATGCTCTCGTGCCAACAAAATGCGCAATCTTTGGAAGATCTTGTGTTAATCCGACCTGCTAAGGATCTCACACTGATGAGGAATATTTGAGTATCGATCTTTCGTCGATGAATTACACTGTCTCGAGATTCTTCCGACGGACCCAACTCTGGATCTGACTTTCCTGATGTTTGTTTTATGTGGTCATTCCACTTAAGACTATTCTGAATAGTTACTCCTCAATATTTTACTGTAGTTATGGTTTCCAGCAGTATGTCAAATGGTTCAAATGGCTCTGAGCACTATGGGACTTAGCTTCTGAGGTCATCAGTCCCATAGAACTTAGAACTACTTAAACCTAACTAACCTAAGGACATCACACACATCCGTGCCCGAGGCTGGATTCTAACCTGCGACCGTAGCAGTCCCACGGTTCCGGACTGTAGCGCCTAGAACCGCTCGGCCACTCTGGCCGGCAGCTGTGTGGCATCAGTAGTGTAACCGGTGGGAAAATGCTCCCATCAGAGTAAAAAAAAACGCAAGTCTGCTCCTCTTTATTAAAAGATTCTGACTGAAAAGTGGCATACCAGGCTGCCCCGTCCTAGCAGGTGCGGCGCAGGAACTTCCTTATTTGAAACGCTCTGCACGTGGCTGGTGTTACTCGTAGTTGCATGGATTTCCGTGAAATCGAAAGTGCCAGACTTAACTTTTTTTTTTAAAACAAAAGGTTAGCGTAGTAGCAATTGTGCAGTGGGTGAGAGAGCAGCGCTCGTTCGCCATTGAGGCCTTTTTTTCGAACGGACGTTCGGTCGCTAGAACTCTACGTGTATTCGGGAAACAGATCCACATGGCCCCTGCAGGTTGTGTTCCTGATGGGAAATCAATTCTTATGTGAGTAGACATCTTTATGGGTACTGAAAGTGTGAAGAAAAAGAAACCGAGACTTTCGGAACCACCAGAATGCCTGAAAACATCGAGAGGGTAAGGATGTCGATTTTGAATTCCCCCGAGCGATCTGCCAGCAAATGTGCAGCTGCCCTTGCTATTTCTGAATGCACAGTGAGATGAATTCTTCATTAAGAGTTGAAATATCATCTGTATAAACTGTCAGTGGTGCACACACTTCATCCACGTGATTTTGTTTCACGAAAAAATGCATCTGAAGCCTTGATTGACGAGGTGTCTTGTGACGCCTCAGTGTCCTTCAGCAACGAGACACATTTTCGTTTGTCTGGCTGTGTGAATAAACAAAGCGGTATTGAAGTGGCACGAACCTCTGAGAACTTCGTGAGCAGCCCCTCCATACAGAATGTGTGACTGTTTGGTGTGCACTATCTAAAATTGGCATTATTGGCCCACGGTTTTTCAAAGAGAACAATAAAGCAGTGTCAGGTAATTCTGAGCATTACGATCAGATGATTGAACAGTTTTTCCTTCTCGAAATTGAAAAATATACAGACACAAGCTTGTGTCTGCATATGTGCGGATGGATATGTGTGTGTGTGTGTGTGTGTGTGTGTGAGTGTGTGTGTTTGAGAGAGAGACATTTATTTTTATGTTTGACCAGTGTTGTGGCGCGTGTAGTAGTTGACTGTCTGCCCTGGTTTCAGAGGAGGAAGCAGACGAGAGTGAGCAGCAGCTGTACTCAGTGCGCCGGCTGCTCTCGGCAGTGGGGAAGCAGCAGCAGATGCAGCAGCAGGAACTCTTCCTGGCCGTCACAGACAGGTAGGAAATGTCCGCACGGGCTCTTCGGTGCTCGCCGACACGTGTCCGCTTCTCCTGTCGAGTCGACGCCGAACGTATTCTCTGCCCGGTTGGGCCCGTCTCGTCTAAAGAGTAGCTATTTTACAGGCTCAGTGTTGCAGAGAACTGACTAGATTAGATACGTAGTACATTTTGTTGATGCGCAACGAGGACACTGTCGAGAATATTGATTTTGTGACAAAACTGGAAGTAGAATTTTAGTGTTCTAATTTTCCTTCCACAGATCCATAGCGAAATTGCATCCGAGGTCCTGCATATTATAGTTAATTGAAATACAGAAAAGAATTATGTATTCAAAATGTTCAGAAGTTGCTTTACCAATTGTAGCGGGACTTTGAATTTTGCCGCACTACACTCATTCCCTCAGATATAAATTATACCGTCGCAGCTGTGAGAGCGCTCGACGGCAGAGAAAATATACAGGGTGTTTCAAAAATGACCGGTATATTTGAAACGGCAATAAAAACTAAACGAGCAGCGATAGAAATACACCTTTTGATGCAATATGCTTGGGACAACAGTACATTTTCAGGCAGACAAACTTTCAAAATTACAGTAGTTACAATTTTCAACAACAGATGGCGCTGCAAGTGATGTGAAAGATATAGAAGACAACGCAGTCTGTGGGTGCGCCATTCTGTACGTCGTCTTTCTGCTGTAAGCGTGTGCTGTTCACAACGTGCAAGTGTGCTGTGGACAACATGGTTTATTCCTTAGAACAGAGGATTTTTCTGGTGTTGGAATTCCTCCGCCTAGAACGCAGTGTTGTTGCAACAAGACGAAGTTTTCAACGGAGGTTTAATGTAACCAAAGGACCAAAAAGCGATACAATAAAGGATCTGCTTGAAAAATTTCAACGGACTGGGAACGTGACAGATGAACGTGCTTGAAAGGTAGGGCGACCGCGTACGGCAACGCGCAGCTAGTGCAGCAGGTGATCCAACAGCGACCTCGGGTTTCCGTTCGCCGTGTTGCAGCTGCGGTCCAAATGACGCCAGTGTCCATGTATCGTCTCATGCGCCAGAGTTTACACCTCTATCCATACAAAATTCAAACGCGGCAACCCCTCAGCGCCGCTACCATTGCAGCACGAGAGACATTCGCTAACGATATAGTGCACAGGATTGATGACGGCGATATGCATGTGGGCAGCATTTGGTTTACTGACGAAGCTTATTTTTACCTGGACGGCTTCGTCAATAAACAGAACTGGTGCATATGGGGGACCGAAAAGCCCCATGTTGCAGTCCCATCGTCCCTGCATCCTCAAAAAGTACTGGTCTGGGCCGCCATTTCTTCCAAAGGAATCATTGGCCCATTTTTCAGATCCGAAACGATTACTGCATCACGCTATCTGGACATTCTTCGTGAATTTGTGGCGGTACAAACTGCCTTAAACGACACTGCGAACACCTCGTGGTTTATGCAAGATGGTGCCCGGCCACATCGCACAGCGGACGTCTTTAATTTCCTGAATGAATATTTCGATGATCGTGTGATTGCTTTGGGCTATCCGAAACGTACAGGAGGCGGCGTGGATTGGCCTCCCTATTCGCCAGACATGAACCCCTGTGACTTTTTTCTGTGGGGACACTTGAAAGACCAGGTGTACCGCCAGAATCCAGAAACAATTGAACAGCTGCAGCAGTACATCTCATCTGCATGTGAAGCCATTCCACCAGACACGTTGTCAAAGGTTTCGGGTAATTTCATTCAGAGCCTACGCCATATTATTGCTACGCATGGTGGATATGTGGAAAATATCGTACTATAGAGTTTCCCAGACCGCAGCGCCATCTGTTGTTGACAATTGTAACTACTGTAATTTCGAAAGTTTGTCCGCCTGAAAATGTACTGTTGTCCCAAGCATATTGCAACAACGGTGTATTTCTATCGCTGCTCGTTTAGTTTGTATTGCCGTTTCAAATATACCGGACATTTTTGAAACACCCTGTATAAGAAACTGAAGGTACAAAAATTATAACTCTTTTTGTTTTCTGCCTGCTCTTGTCTGTTGAGAGCAGAATCTTAACTTACTTACTAGCTAGTCTTGGTCAGATTAAGACGGAAAAAACTTATTGATGTGCAAACGTATTGTGGAAGTTTGTATGAAATTCGGAGGACGGAAGCAGCAACGTAAAATACATTGCATTCAATATCAAGATGGTTTTAATTTGTATACGTTAGTAATTCCTGGACAATGAAATTTATTGCAAGATTTCGGAGCAGCTACGACTTTTCACCCAGAAATGAGCAGGAGATTTTTGGAGAACTGGACGCCGCACGAAAGAAGAGATGTTAACATGGTAAAGAATGAACTCTTATCTACGCCAGTCCCCACTGTTAATCACATTTTGTTATTCTCGGTTCTCTTTCAAATAATTTTTCTAGTGGAAATTGGTTTGACTTTTGCTCAGAAACACACCAAGGACCACCCCAACAATAGTTTTTCCGAATCACGAATTCCGATAACCTTCCTGTAATACGAAGACCGATTTGCTTTTCATTCTTTCCCTTTTTTCACGGTCATTAACGATTTTAAAACCCCCTTTTTATTCACCATTTCTTCCCACGTTTTCAGCCTTTTTTCTGTTCTTCTCTTTTTCTTTTTTATTAACCACTAAATTACAATTGCATTTGAGTTTACTCGAACGAGTTGGCACTTCCTTGTCAGTAGGTAAAGTCGCATCCACCAACCCAGCACTACTCTATCGACTGCCAGGGTCGCGGTATTCGACACGAGGTTTTTTCTCGTGCGTACGTCAAGGATAGTGTTCGCATTCCACCTCTGCTGTAGGATCTCGAAGACTCGTGGTGTGCCAGGTCAGGTACAGTCGTGTGACAAAGTGTGGACACACAAAACGTACAACAAAAACTTTGGAAAAAAAAGCTTTGAGAGTTTTCACAAACTGTATCATTTGTTACATTCTTAACGGTCATTTATATAAATTGATTTTTTGTAATATTTTGTGAACTTGATTACCCTCTATATGGTGTTCTGAAGTGAATTTGCCTTTTGATATAGGCCTATTATATACGACCGAGGTGTCTATGAATGCCGCCGCCTCTTACATCCCAATCTCCATTGTTCAGTCATTCCAGTCTCCTTCATTAAGACCTCTCGCCACCATTGCTTCATTGACATCGTCTCTCCAGCATCTCGCAGATCTACCGCGCTTTCTTATTTGATGTGGAGTCCATTTCCATACCCATTTTGGCCCTCTTGTGTCTGGCATACGCTGTAAGTGACCATACCAGAGTAGGCACTTCCTTTTTATGTAGTCTAGGATTGTGCTTTTGACATTCATAACCTCTCTGATCCTATCATTTCTAACATGGTTAAGTCTGGAGTATCCACAACTCCGTCTCCAGAAATCTGTCTCGGAGTTGTTGATACAATACTAAATTTTTTCATATATGCCCTTTCTTGGAGCTCTACATTGCAGCTTCTCCTCTGACTTCTGCCAGGAGCCAGCCTATCTGTACTTTCAGTTGACACCCAAACATTGTCAAAGCTCTGTTTTTCACTGGCAAATACGATGACAAGAACGGCTCTCTTGGTCCCTCTTTCTTTAAAGCCTCGCATATAGTGGGGAATAGCAGGTCTGACAGTTCG
Source organism: Schistocerca gregaria (assembly GCF_023897955.1). Taxonomy (NCBI): domain Eukaryota; kingdom Metazoa; phylum Arthropoda; class Insecta; order Orthoptera; family Acrididae; genus Schistocerca; species Schistocerca gregaria. The sequence continues at coordinate 86,021,721 of NC_064929.1, read as the reverse complement.
ACACATTTGGAAAGCTAGATTTTGAATCTCTAACTTCTGGAACTGTAGATGCCTCCTAGTCGGGAACTGAAGAAATGTTCGAAAAAATAGAAGGAAAGGAGAAGGAATGTTAGTGGACTACAACCTTCGAAGGAAAAGTCGGTCTCAAACTACTACCAGAAAACTGTAAGATGTCTTCAAAAGGTTACAGGTGACTTAATAGAGTGGCCCACTCGTCCGTCTGCCCGCAGGCAGCTGAAGGAGCGTGACACGGCAACCGGTCGGCTGCTCTGCCGCTGGCAGTTGGAGGCCCTGCAGAGCTGCGAGCTGCTGTCTGTGGAGCCGGCCCGCATCCGCGTCACGTTCGACACCATCAAGCCGGATCGCCGCGAGAGGACTTACTTCGTGGAAGACGCCAAAGATGCTCAGGTAAATTGGTACTACTACTACCACTACTACTACGTGATCAGGCCCAGTGGACCGCACGCATCTACAAGTTTCCTCCTCCACTGTATTCTGTCCATTGCTGCTATCCGCCATCCGTCCACATCTATTGACACTCGGTTTAAATCTTCATGAAGTCCATCCCTCCAACGCTTCTCGGGTCTCCCTGGCAGTCTCTTTCCTGTAGGTGTGAAATCCAGGAGCTTTCGAGGCCATCTGCGATCCTCCATCTGGGCCACATGGCCGACCCACTGCATTCTTTTGGCTTTGACAGTTCCTGCTATGTTGGGCTGCTGGTATAGTTCCTCAAGCTCTCGGTTGTATCTGATCCTCCGTTCCCCTGTATCTGCATCCAGAACCGGACCGAAGATCTTCCGAAGCACTTTTCTCTAAAAAATGAGAAGCTGTTTCCGGATACTCCACATCCCACAGCTGTATAGAACAACCGGCTGGATCAGGGTTTTGTATAGTCGAATCTTGAACTGTCTGGAGATATATCTGGACCGAAGCAGTTGTGCTAGGCTGTGGTAAGATTGGTTTCCTGCTTGTATTCTGGCATTGATCTCTGCTTCACATGGTGAGTTCTCAGTGAAAAGTGCCCCTAGGTATTTGAATTCTTGCAGTCTCTTGTAGGAATGGTCCGAAACCTGCAGTGATTGTAGATGATCAGCAGTCTGACAATGACCACGCGTCATAACGAGGTACTCTGTCTTGGCTTCGTTTATGTTTAGCCCAAATTTGCTGGCAGACTCCTTTAGTGCTTTGGTCATTTGCTCCATCTCCTCTTCCGACCTGAGTAAACAGATGTCATCTGCATAGGCTAAGTATGCCAGTCTCTTTCCTCTGATTTCAATCCCTTCGTTCTCTCGGAATATCTCGTGTACGATCTTCTCGAGGGCAAAGTTGAACAGGATAGGGGACAACCCACCTCCTTGCCTGAGTCCTGTCACAGTTTCAAACTCCTCAGTTAACCTTTGCACATGTTTCGTTCAGACAGATCTTCATCAGATTGATGAGTTTCTCTGCTATGCCAAACTTCCTTAAACAGTTGGGCAGGTTCTTGCGATGTATGCAATCGTAGGCATTCTTAAAATTGACGAATAAAATATGCAAATCTTTACCGTATTCACCCAGTTTCTCAGTGAGCTGCTGGAGACTGGAGATGTGATCTACTGTTGACCGTCCTGGCCAGAAACCTCCCCGGTACTCCCCAATCACTGATTCTGTCACTGGCTGAATTATATGTATGAGGCAATTGGACAGGATCTTATAGCAGATGTTAAGCAGGGCAATTCCTCGATAGTTGTCATATTTCAGTTTGTCGCCCTTCTTATGTATTGGACAAATCAGAGCTGTTTTCCATTCTCCTGGTAGTAGTTCTTTGTTCCATATTGCCTGTATCAGTCAGTGCATTTTTTCTGCAAGTTTCTCTCCTCCTGCCAGGATCATTTAAGCCTGTATTCCATCTTCACCTGGACTCTTATTCTGTTTAAGGTGTCTGATTCTGGTTTTTATCTCATCCAGGGTAGGTGGGGGATAGTCTGCATTGGCTGTAATTGGGTGCTGGAAATCAAACTGCAGTTCGGGTTCATCACAATTTAGCAGCTGTCAAAAGTACTCTTTCCATCTCCAGCTCTCAGGTAAATTGGTGGTTGATAAAAAATCTGTATTTTATTTGCGTCATTTTCAGCTTTGCCGGCACCACTGATGAGCATTACGTAGGTTTGTGAGTTGTCAAGTTACTAAGTTGCGGTAGAAAATGTAGAAATCTTTCTGTGAATAGAAATCATGGCAGCTTAACAGGTAAATTGTAATACAATCTTCACAGGTATCTCGCCACACAAAATTGCGGTGCAAGTGCGACATTTTGGAAAGGATACATTCTCTTGGAAGCTAGATTAAGCAAAGGCAAACCTACGTTTCTAGCATTTGTAGACTTGGAGAAGGCTTTTGACAATGTTGACTGGAATACTCTCTTTCAAATTCTGAAGGTGGCAGAGGTAAAATACAGGGAGCGAAAAGCTATTTACAATTTGTACAGAAACCATATGGCAGTTATAAGAGTCGAGGGACATGAAAGGGAAGCAGTGGTTGGGAAGGGAGTGCGACAGGGTTGTAGCCTCTCCCCGATGTTGTTCAATCTGTATATTGAGCAAGCAGTGAAGGTAACAAAAGCAAAATTCGGAGTAGGTATTAAAATCCAGGGAGAATAAATAAAAACTTTGAGGTTTGCCGATGACATTGTAATTCTGTCAGAGACAGCAAAGGACTTGGAAGAGCAGTTGAACGGAATGGACAGTGTCTTGAAAGGAGAGTATAAGATGAACATCAACAAAAGCAAAACAAGAACAATGGTATGTAGTCAAATTAAGTCGGGCGATGCTGAGGGAATTAGATTAGGAAATGAGACACTTAAAAGTAGTAAAGGAATTTTGCTATTTCGGGAGCAAAATAACTGATGATGGTCGAAGTAGAGAGGATATAAAATGTAGACTGGCAATGGCAAGGGAAGCGTTTCTGAAGAAGAGAAATTTGTTAACATCGAGTATAGATTTAAGTGTCAGGAAGTCGTTTCTGAAAGTATTTGTATGGAGTGTAGCCATGTATGGAAGTGAAATATGGATGATAACTAGTTTGGACAAGAAGAGAATAGAAGCTTACCAAATGTGGTGCTACAGAAGAATGCTGAAGATTAGATGGGTAGATCACATAACTAATGAGGAGGTATTGAATAGAATTGGGGAGAAGAGGATTTTGTGGCACAACTTGACAAGAAGAAGTGATCGTTTGGTAGGACATGTTCTGAGACATCGAGGGATCACCAATTTAGTATTGGAGGGCAGCGTTGAGGGTAAAAATCGTAGAGGGAGACCAAGAGATGAATACACTAAGCAGATTCAGAAGGATGTAGGTTGCAGTAAGTACTGGGAGATGAAGAAGCTTGCACAGGATAGAGTAGCATGGAGAGCTGCATCAAACCAGTCTCAGGACTGAAGACCACAATAACAACACTTTCTCTTACATCTTGTGTTAAAGTGTCGGTGTATCGCAGTCGGTCTCCTAGTATAAGTATTGCTGACGAGCTCTCGAATCTCGTGACGGCCACTTGTTGAGAGTTCGACAGTGTCTCGGCCGCTGGCAGCTCACTTCTGCCATCCGTTGCTGCAGACTGCCCCCTGTCCCGTCTTATTGCTCGAGAGGCCGGTGCCCGTGCTGTACTGAGAACGGTATTGACGAGATTTGTCGACACTCGTATCTCGGATGTCTATTTAATGGTGGACAACAGGTGTTAGTCGCCAGCTATGTATACGGGCAGTCCGGCTGCTGTCGAGTGGCCATCACGAGATTTAAAAGCTGGCTGCCTGTGTTTGTTAAAGGAGACGGACTGCAATACGCGGGTACTTTGCCAGACGGTGGAAACAGAAAGCCGGCATTCCAAAAAATGTCCACACTGCGACCTTGTCCTGCTAGAAACCTGGTAAGGTTTTATAGCGTCAAGAAATGTGTACAGGTAAATTGTTAATATGTGTAATAGCATTTGTTAATATCTGTAATAAGAGTCGAATCTGAAGTGTCTAAGTAGGAATGTGTACAGTGTGCCACAGTATAGGTTATATGCAATGAAATGTATAAATGTGACCTATCGATTGGCAGAATTGTATTTGCAACGTTTTGTTGGGAAAGAGCCAGCAAATGCTAAATTTTGTCTGGAAATCCGGGAAATATCAGGGAATTCAACTTGGAGAAAATTGTGGCAACCCTGTTAATTCTTAACCTTGCAAAGACCTATATTTTGTAATTCCAAGTAAATAAAAATGGCTTACATGTACTGGAAGTAGAGACCAATTGGCATCTGCATCATTGCGTTCACCTGTAGGTGAATCTATTGTATACTGTGTGTATTTTCACTCCGTGTGTGTATACTGTTTTCAGTGGCCGATAGTGAGATATGAGTGAACAGTGTCTCATTACATTATTTAATAAGTTGTTTGTAAGAAAAAGTATTGCATACTAGGGGTAAATCTAATGATTGCGTCTGACTAGAAGTCTATAAATATATTTGTATATGAATTAGCTTATTTTAAATTTATCTGAACTTGTAAATACTTTGACATGTCGTATATTCTTGTAAAAAGAGATCTGCGGATGAATAAAGCTACTACTACTAAATTCTGATGTGAAGCATAATTTTCTATGGCAGCTCAGCTAGGGTAAAAAAAAATGTTTATTCTACAGAAGTGTGCAATATTCTGGTGCAAAAATCTGTAACAGGTTGCCATTGAGGGTGAGTTAGGAAATTGAAGATTCCCAGATATTTAAACAAAAAGTAAAAGGATAACTCATTAGCCACGTCTTCTACAATATATCTGCTTACTTGGACTTTGGAATATAAATTCTGCCTAACTCTAATATTTCTGTCAGATAGAATGTGACTTTACCACCACGTAGACAGCTAACACTGCTTTGTGTAAAGTTAAAATGCTTTGTTTTAAGAATTTGATGACAACAGCATTTGAATAGAACAATAGTAGGAACAGTGTCTCCCCTCCATCAAATTGCCAATTATTTCCTAGCGTACGTATATAAAATAATCTAGAAGTAATTTCCACAATTACCAGTTTGAGTGTGTTATTTATTTGTTTATTTATTTATCCATCCGTTGACAATAAATATTGTAAGGATGTTGTCAAGGGTACATGTAATTCATTTCAAAGAAATGGGACACAAACAATATATACGTAAAAAAGTACAAAACAAAATAATACAATGAAATGAATTTAGCCTACATACACCCCTGCTTGTTATTTTAAATGCATAGTCTGTTTTTCATAAGGCTTTAGTTTTGTTCTCCCTAAACGGCAAGGCCTTATATACACGACAATGCTTAAGTATATATTTACATCACACAACAGCTGTCCTTTAAGTATGTAAATGTAATGAATGATTAGGTAATGAATGATTAGGTACAGATAGAGTATTTTCCATTTTGCCTTTATAAATATCATCAGAAAAAAACTTATTCACCTACATAGTCATATACAGAATAAAAACATTGTTCTACAAGATATTTTTAAAAATCTGTTTTAAATTTGTTTTCATCTTCTAACTGCCTGATGTTGACTGGCAGTGAGTTGTACAGTTTTGCACCGATATGGCTCACACGCCTTTGTGTACTCGTTCTTTTTGCTCGCTGAGTATGGAGTGCTGCGCTATTACGGGTATTGTAGTTATGAAAGTCAGCATTCGTCTGAAAATCTGCATGTGAGTCCTGACATACAGTACACATTTGTATATGTATAATGGTGGTATAGTAAGTATTCTAAGCTTTTTGAATATGGGTTTGTAGTGTGTCTGTGGATGACTGCGAGTTATTCGGATGGCCCTCTTCTGCAAGAAAAAAATTTGTTTCAGGTGCCCTGTTGTGGAACCCCAAAATATTATTCCATACATGGCAAGAGATTGAAAATAGCCGAAATATGCCATTCTGGCAACCTCTGAGGTACAAACATTTGCAATAATTCTGAAGGCAAAACAGGCTGAATTAAGTTTCTGTGCAAGTTTTATTACGTGGTCATTAAAATTTAAGTTGTCATCCACATGAATCCCCAGCAACTTTGTGGATGTCACTCTGTCTAAGGCTTTGTCACCCCACACCAGATCGAGATTTACATTTTGACATCTTTTCCCAAACTGCATATAATTTGTTTTATTTACATTCAATGTCAACCTGTTTGCATTGAACCAAGAGTGGATGTAATTTAGTACTTTATCAGCAGTTGGTAGCAATTGCTTTGGAGCACTTATTATCACACTAGTATCATCTGCAAATATTATTGCATTGGCTGCATCATCTGAGGTGTGAAAATCATTTATATAGACAAGAAATAATATGGGCCTTAGGATGTTGCCTTGTCGTACTCCTATTTCTACATTTTTTGCCTCTGATACTGGATTTATTGTGTGGTTGGAGTAAGCTGATGTCGTGCTGATTTCTGTTTAGTAAATTGTAGTCATTTAGATATTTGTTGATTTGGTGCTTCATCAGTTTTCCTAATATTTTTGAAAATGCTGGGAGGAGAGATATTGGGCGATAGTTTTTTTACCTTGTACTTGTCGCCGTTTTTAAATAATGGCTTCACTTTTGAAATTTTTAGCCGTCCTGGAAAAGCTCCTTCACCGAATGATAAATTGGCTATGTGTGCAAAGGGCTTTGCGATTTGTGGTGCTGTTCTTGTTATGATTGACACAGGCACCTCATCTATGCCAGCCGACATTTTGGGCTTCAAGCTTTGTATCACTATAGCTCTAATCAGTACGCTTTACAGCAGCGGCTGTCTCCGCTGTCACTGTACAACTCTACTCGCTCCCCTTAATTCATTCACATTCATTCACATTCACAAAAAAGGCAATATATGTGTCCCTTCTAAGCCAGGCGGAGAAATATCACCTCGCTCTCACGTGCTGTTACAGCTCATTCCCTTGGTATTTGCTTGTTTTGTTTTCAGCACCTGCTGCAAACACTGAGGGCCATCCTGGACGAGAGGCCGCTGCAGGCGAACAACCTGAGCGTCTTCCGCTGCATGAAGTGCTCATCGCAGTTCTCTGAGGAAGTAGAGTCTCCCCTGGTTCCCGGTGAGTTTTCACTCCGCACCGGACGATTCTTTCCTCTCTCTGAGTTGTTAAAATATGCTCCGGGTTCTTTGCTGCAGTCATCTTTTCACCTTTGAGTTGTTAAATGTGATTTACATCTTACAGGATTGGATTGCATCTCATTGTTGCAAAAGACAGATACCTCTTACATTAGTTCTGTTGTCCGAGCAGGTAACTGCACATTCTGTACTGTCACTGATGCATTCTGATTTTATCAGTGTACCAGATGTCATATGACAGTGTTGCGAATGAAAATGGGGCTCAAGAATTTGTGTCTGTTGTGATCTTGTGGTGCGAGTATGAGTTGGGCGAGCTTTGTAGGACTCTCGTAAAATGAAGAACAAACCGCCTTCAGTCACAAGTTGCGTTTATTTACTGCACTACGCATTTTGAACCCTGGAGACTCATCTTCAGGTGCTTTTTTGTGATTTACATCAGGTTTTTTAGCCATAAGTTTAACAGTGTTAATAATATGAAACTAACTTACAGTTTAACATTGTATGATGTCTGCTTCTGTTGTGCAGTTGGTATACACAAAACACATCTTTAATTTTGCAGTACATACTGGGATATATACGTTGTCACACACTTTTTCGCACATTGTAGTAGCGGAACGTATACATTCCAAAGATTCTCGTTCATACAGATGTTCTACTTCTAAATATAAGTTTCGCAGGAGATAATATGATATACTATTACTGGTACACAGGTATTATTAATATAATTATTTGGCACCATGTTGTAGGTTGTCAGCTGTTTGTGCTATTATAGATTTTATTCCTCAGGAAAAAATAAACTTTTAAAGGTGTAGAAAAAATTGTGTCTGTTAAACTCTATTTGTTCATTCAACAAGTTTTCAGAATATTTTTTTTTTTGTGTAGCATTATTTCTAACTATTAAAGTAGATTAAGTTTTTTATTGTTGGGTTGTGTGTGAAGTACAGTTATGCTTTTGTGGATGTCGTCAAGTCTGTGTTTATTAATATACATGTGGTTAGCTATCGTAGATTTTTCAAAATGGTTTAGTCGAAAGGTGTCAGTATGTTCTTTATACTATGTGTGGAAGGTTCTTCCAGACGGTGCCCGACGGATTCGATAAAGTTCTGTGCGCAGTCCCAGTATGTTTACCGATAGAGCCAGTTGAGAACTTGGAATGCCCCGACTGACTGTACAGGAAGTTTTGAGATGGCTTTTGCTCTACGAGCCCTGCCGTTTACAACTTGTGTAGGCTCTCAAGCCCAATGACAAAGAGAAGGGTCTCGCACTTTGTGGTTATCAGCTAGCAAAGATGGAGGATGACACATTTCTACAGTGTGTAACTTTTAGCAATGAAGCGACATTCCGCCTTACTTGAGAAGCTGACAGACACAGTGTTCACATATGGAGTTTGGAAAATCGATTGCAACACGAAGGAGACTCACCGAATATCGGCGTGTTCTGTACCACGAAGGTTTACGGACCACGTTTCTTTGCGGAAAGAACTGTAACGGGAATCACATACCTGGACATGTTGGAACAGTGCTGTTCTCTCAACTCGATTCCCCGGACTCCATTTTCCAACAGAATGGAGGTCCACCCCCATCGGCACCGTGACGTACGAGGCTTTTCGAATGACTCCCTTCTTCAGCACCGGATCAGTTGCAGGGGACTCGAGGACCTGGCTCTGCACTTCCGGCCACTGAGATCTCCCGATCTCACACCCCGCGACTATTTCTTACGGGGTTACGCGAAGCGAGCTGTTTACATCCTGCATCTACCGATCGTTCCGAACAATCTGCGGAACCGGATCACCGCTGCCTTGCACTCGGTAACGGCAGATACGCTTGCGCGCATGTTGGGCACGTTTGGCTACCGTGGCGACATTTGCCGTGCAGTCAGTAGGGCCACATTGAACATTTACAACATTTATCACATTTCTTCATCTTATTTAATTATTAAAAACTAATTAATTACAAATTATTAAATTTATTGAATTGGTATCAAACATTATGAAAAAAACTTTGAAACTTTCTATTTTCATTGGTATAAAGCTTGTCCATTTTGGATTTGTGCTTGAATAAATACGAAGTTTTGAAAATGTGACCATTATCTAGAATAACCCTGTATATTGCTGGAACCCCTCTCCTGTATGTAAAGGGAATTACACTGCAATTTTATGAAACTGTGTCATCAGAACAGCTCAAAAAGTGTTTTGCAAATGTACCAGATCCCCGGCTGGACGGGACCCTCCGGTGCCCAAACTGCGGCAGCGCGGTCGTGGTGCAGGCCGAGGAGGACCCGCAGCCCGACCCGCAGCCACTGCCGCGGCCGACCGGAGCTGCACCACCGTCCCGCAGGCGGGCCGACACCCGCGCTGCCGTCTCCGCCGCCGCACCGGCCCCAGAGGACCCTCCCCTGGCCTACTCTCCCTCGCAGTCCAGCATAGGTGAGGCCGCCATCGCAGCACACTGTCGAGTTGTCGGTCCGAACTCGTGGGTCAACGGCGAGACGCGGGACCGTAAAACTGTTCGGATGGCGCGACAATAACGGTGTATGGTGTCTCTCTTACTAGGCAGTGAAATAATTGGGATGTCCTATTTAGCTGTTGGACTACTGTACAAAGGGAATTGACATTTTCTGCTTTGAGAGGGGTTATTAATGGGTTTGACTGGAAAGCTGTAACAGTCTCCCAAACTTGTTTTTGTTGACTTTATTACATGTCTTCACATCACATCTCGAAAGCAGCCAGTGCTAGTACAGATGATTTTTCTACGTCCCTCGAAATGAAAAATTACACACACTCACCATACAGCTACAAGTATCAGAATTTTTTAATTACTGTGCCCAGACTGCACCTACTCTCGTGTTCAGAAAAAACCTCGAATGACTAGAGAGTGGACGAAACTTCCTGTCAGATTAAAACTGTGTGCCCGACCAAGACTCGAATCGCGCATACTCCGCTGCAGAGTGAAAATCTCATTCTGGAGACATACCCTAGGCTGTGGCTAAGCCATGTCTCCGCAATATCCTTTCTTTCAGGTGTGCTAGTTCTGCAGGTTCGCAGGAGAGCTTCTGTAAAGTTTGGAAGGTAGGAGACGAGGTACTGGCAGAAGTAAAGCTGTGAGTACCGGGCGTGAGTCGTGCTTGGGTAGCTCAAATGGTAGAGCACTTGCCCGCGAAAGGCAAAGGTCCCGAGTTCGAGTCTCGGTTGGGCACACAGTTTTAATCTGCCAGGAAGTTTCATATCAGTGTACACTCCGCTGCAGAGTGAAAAATCTCATTCTAGAGAGTGGACGTTCATATTCACGGGACGTGTAAATTAATATGTTCTGCTGAAATGATTAGCATTTCAGTCACTCGCTTTAGCACGTGTCCTGTTGCCCGGCGAGCACAGGGTCCACCACGGGCACCCGTAACTTGTTCTGTGCGTGACAACTTCGACACTGATAAGGCACGAATGGCGTCCTGTGGTATAGCAATCTGTGCTGCATTCACCCAGTTCCAAAGTTCGACTGTGGTGGTCGGCATTGGCTCACAGTCCTGCACTAGTCATTTGGCCGTATTCCACACATTTTCGAGTGCTGACAAGTCTGGCGATCTGGCAGGCCGGGGCAAAAGGCCGACATCCTGTGACACCGAGAAGGCACGTGTTTGTGCAACAACTTGTGGTCATGCATTGTCTCGCTGAAAAGTAGCGCGTGGGGTGTCGTGCAGAAAGGGTACGGCTACGGGTCGCAGCGTGTCATTCGTGTAGGACACACTGGTCACAGTGCACTGGACGTGCATTGACTGTGATTTTTGGTTGTACCCGATAGCACCCGACATTTAGGGCCCGGAATTGGTGCCATATGTCTTATGCGAATGCGGTCACTGTGGTACCGCTCCCCCTGTTTGTGGGCACCAAAATGCGGCCGCCATTTTCAAACAGACAGAACCCAGATTCATTCGGAAACACTATCCGATGCCATCCCTGTCACCAATGACGTCGTTCCGTACACCGCTGTCGTCTGGCATTTTTCTGCACGTTCGTCAGAGATAGGAGAAGGGAACTATGCCCACGTAGCCTGTGCCATAATAAACGACGACGGACTGTCACCCTTGGTATACTACGGTGTGGTACACTGTTCTGCTGTTGAACCAGAGCTGAGGAGGTCGTAATCTGTCCTGCCATTTGCACGAGGTGTCGATCTTCTCAGTGGCTGGTCCGGTTGGTGTGAACTGACCCATCTAGTCGTGTTCTGCGGTCTTACGTGAACCGTTCTACACACACCCGTTGCACTGCCGCAACACTTTGTTCCACACGAGCAGCAGTGTCCCGTGTGGATGCATCACATTCTCTCGTGCCAATAATACGCCCCCTTTCAAACTCGCTGATTCGACGGTGCAGTTCATGTATATGTCTGCGAGGCTTCCTGCGTATCTGCTCGAATTACCCTGATCTGTTACCTTCGGTTTATAGCGACAACGAGGGCTGCAGGTACACCTTTACCGCAAGCTGGTAGTGCGCCACGACACTGATGTCGGCCTTGGCCACGCGGGCTGACGTGATTCAAATGCTAATCAATTCTGCAGAACATATTAATGCACTTGTCCTGTGAATATGAACGTGCAATTTCTACTCGTTCGAGGTGTTTGGTAATTTGTGGACACGTGTCTGTTTTTATCGAAGTTGTTGTAATAGTTCGTTCTCACAAAACTATACGTGCACGAAGCTGATATATCTACAGAGAAAAGTTTCATCAGTTTGGGGCACTGGATGGGAGGCAAAAATTCACCTTTGTTTCTTGTCTCGTGTGTGAACAAAATGATTCCTGTGAAACAATTCCCATTTGATATGCAAAAAGATGATAATTTCATAAATGTATAAGGATGGCAGAGAATATTTTAAGTTTTCAGCATTATGGGTGACAAGTTTGTGTACAATATACAGTGCATGTATTTTGAGTGACTTTTTTCCATATCTTTAGTGTTCACTTTACATTAGTTGAGTTACCCCAAAAAACTATACTGTACCTAATAATCGATGCAAAGTAGCTTGTATACGTTACTTTCAGTGTACCCGTGTTAGTTGTACTTAATTTTGTTCTTTTCTTTCTTTCTTTTTTCTGTGCTTAACACAACATGTTTCAAGAATTTATTCTCAGTTTCAACTATATTTTTATACATAAATATTTTTGCGATGTTTGCATGTGTGATTTTCCACCTCCCTTCTCTTTTCAAGGTTATACCGTAGGAAAATTGGACAGATGAATCTTGGTATGTTGTATGTTCACACACACACACACACACACACACACACACACACACACACACACACACACAGACACAGAGAGAGAGAGAGAGAGAGAGAGACCGGGGGGGGGGGGGGGGGGTCACAACTTCCACTGTTTGTGTTTGTAATCACAACATGCAAGAGTGATATAACAGTATCATTTCACAAAAGAGTTGTGTGTAGTCAGAGATGTTACAATTAGTATCACATTGTATATGTAAAGTTGTCAATTATAAAACTTATTTTATTTTACCATGTTTCAGTGTTGAATTATCAATTATGTTTGTATTCCATTGTGGATGTTGAGTAGAGTCTATGGGTTAATATACATAATATACATATTTATGGTAAATTACTGCAGTTGACATATGCGCGCAAAACTTTTCAAAAAAATTAAGTGATTCACTTTCTAATTTGTTGCTGAAAATTTTTTCTATTTCGCTTTTATATTGTACAAAAATTTCCAGTTCCTACTTTAAAACCACTATATGTGACTTTTGGAAGCCATGGAGAATCATAAAATCTTTTGTGTTTTTGAGTGCGTGTCCAGTGCTTTGTATGCATGTAGCTATTGCTGATTTTGTAAATTTGTTATGTGTGTAACAGTTAATGTGATCATTGTATCTTCTTTGAAAGTTTGGCCAGAGTGTCCTAAATCGAGCAAGTTTTACAAGAGAATTTGCTTGTTCCTGAGCCTGAGAAAGGTGTGGACTAATTTCTGTTATAGTTTGTTGTTTTTGGAGAAAGATATGTTCACTATATGTGACCACGAGGATTTGGTACTTTTTGGAAAATGTTAAAAGTATGGTGGCCATACATTTAATTGTGTTATTTGTTCCTTGTAAAGAACCCGGAATTTATTTTTTATTTGTTTCTGAATTTTATCTATCACTGATCTGGGGAAGTCATTAGCCACAGCATTTTTCTTAATGTTGTCTGACTTTTCTCTCTGATCTCTTTGTTCATTGGGATTTTGTTCGCTCTGTGAAATTTATTTCCTGCTTTAGGTGGCATATGAAAATGCCTGCTATTGTGCCATATGTGGATGGGCTCATGGCTAGTCCATGTCGTTGTTGATAAACATTACCATTGAGCAGAGTAATTGTAGTTGAGAATTAGGTCAACTAACTGTAAATTAAATAATATCAGCTTGTGAACACTAGTAAGTTGTTCTTTATTACTAAAATGGCTTTTTAGAAGGATATTGGAATAGAGGTTTGATATGTCTAAAACTAATAGCAATGGAGATACTATCGAAGATAGTGCTGCCAAAGTTGAGTTAATAAACACAGCCTTCCGAAATGCCTTCACAAAAGAATACGAAGTAAATATTCCGGAATTCGAATCAAGAATAGTACATATCCTCGGAGTAGTGAAGCGACTTAAATCACTAAATAAAAGCAAGTCTTCTGCTCCAGACTGTATACCAATTAGGTTCCTTTCAGAATATGCTGATGCAATGGCTCCATACTTAATACTCATATACAACCATTCGCTCTACGAAAGATCCGTACCCAAAGACTGGCAAGTTGCACAGGTCACACCAGTATTCAATGAAGGAAGTAGGAGTAATCCACTAAATTACAGGCCCATATCATTAAGATCGATACACAGCAGTATTTTGGAAAATATAGTGTATTTGGAACATATATTGTATTACCTCGAAGAAGAGAACAGTCTATTGACACACAGTCATCACAGATTTAGAAAACATCATTCTTGTGAAACACAACTAGCTCTTTACTTGCACGAAGTGTTGAGTGCGATTGACAAGGGGTTTCAAATTGATTCTGTATTTCTCTATTTGCGGAAGGCTTTTGACACTGTACCACACAAGCGGGTTGTAGTGAAATTGCGTAGCTATGGAATATCATTTCAGTTATGTGACTGGATTCGTGATTTGTCAGAGAGGTCACAGTTCATAGTAACTGACAGAAAGTCATCGAGTAAAACAGAAGTGATTTCTGGCATTCCCCAAGGCAGCGTTACAGGCCCTTTGCTGTTCCTTATCTGTATAAATGATTTAGCAGACAATCTGAGCAGCCATCTTAGGTTGTTTGCAGATGATGCTGTCATTTATCGACTAGTAAAGTCATGAGAAGACCAAAACAAATCGCAAAACGATTTAGAAAAGGTATCTGTATGATGCGAAAATTGGCAATTGACCCTAAGTAACGAAAATTGTGAGGTCATCCACGAGTGCTAAAAGGAACCCATTAAACTTCGGTTACATGATAAATCAGTCAAATCTAAATGCTGTAAATTCAACTAAATTCCTAGGAATTACAATTGCGAACAACTTAAATTGGAAGGAACACACAGAAAATGTCGTGGAAAGGCAAACCAAAGACTGCATTTTATTCGCAGGACACTTAGAAAATGTAATAGACCTGCTAAGGAGACTGCCTACACTACACTTGTCCTTTCTCTCTTAGAATACTGCTGCGCAGTGTGGAATCTTTACCAGATTTGATTGACAGAGTACATCAATAAACTTCAAAGAGGGACAGCACATTTTGTATTATCCCAAAATAGGGGAGAAAGTGTCACTGAAATGATACAGAATTTGGGCTGGACATCATTAAAACAAAGGTGTTTTTCATTGCGCAGCAATATTCTCACGAAATTCCAATCACCAACTTTCTCCTCCGAATGCAAAAATATTTTGTTGGCAGCGACCTACATAGGGACAAACTATCACCACGCTAAAATAAGGGAAATCAGAGCTCATACTGACAGATGTAGGTGTTCCTTCTTTCTGCGCACTAAACGAGATCTGAATAATAGAGAATTGTAAAGGTGGTTCGATGAACCCTCTGAGAGACACTTAAATGTGATTTGCAGAGTATCCATGTAGATGTAGGTGTAGAGAACTAAACTCTATCTGAACTGGCCTCGAAGGCCCAACGCTACTGATCGACCTCCATTTTCCCGTCATCTTCACCGGCTCTCCCGGCCGTTGGCAGCTTTTGTGATCGAAGCCGTCTCCTCTCAATCAAGTGGTTTCTCTATTTGCTTCATGAGGGCTGAGTACACACTGCACAGTGCTCGGCGGGTGCAGACGGCGTTCCTTCCAGATGCTATCCGACCCCGACGGCACTTAACTCTGATGGCCTGATGGGAACCAGTGCTACCTTTGAGGCAACGCAAAAAAATGACATTGGTGTGTTTGTGATATCTGTTGATATAAAATGGGCACAACCTGGAATGTTAATTTCTGCTATTTCAGTGACCAGTATGGTACTGTTTTTTACAGTATATGTTGTTTCATATGTGAAATACTCTTAGGAACTAATTTCACTTTAATACACACAGTAAGAGTCCAAACAGTGTAAAATTCAAACAATATCGGAATAAGAAAGAAGTGAACAGTGTTAAAAACACACTTAGATTCTACAGCAGAGTAGTAAACAACATATTGCCATCAATGACAGAGAGGTAAACCTGTTTAAGGTTTAAAATATAATGCAGAAGAAAACCTGCCAGACGATACACAGAAACAGTTCATAGGGGCAATGAAGAATACGACAGACATTGTAAAACTAAATGACAGTGAAAAATCTGCCATACGTTACATACTGCACAAAGTCTTAAAAAAATACCTCTAAAATTCTTCTTGCAAAGGAACATAATACAGCCAAACAGAAATCCAACAAAGCAGTCAAAGCAAATACATTTCTTACTGAAAGAATATGAAAAGAAATACGTCATCTGTACAGATCCTAAAGCCTCCATATTAAGATGCGAACCTAATGTACATGAGAAAGGTTATACAGTGAGATATTTAGTTAACGGTACGAACAGCCCCACGTACAAACTTATCTCACATACTCAGTCAGTTCCTAAAAAGAAGTTCACGTATGAAACAACAAGTAATTTAAAAAAACAGTATTCACTAGTCACTGAAATAAAAGAAATAAACATTTAAGATGCTGCCCGTTTTATATTGCTAGATATCGCAAACCTGCCAACGGCCTCGCTGCAGTGATAACACCGGTTCCTGTCAGATCACCGATGTGAAGCACTGCCAGCTGAGGACGACACTGCAGACGGTCCGCCGGGCTTTCGAGACCTGTTTCGACGCAATTTAGTTTTACTTTTAGACATCACAAACCTATATTCCAATATCCCTGTTAAAGAAGCCATTGCAGTAATAAAGAACAACATACTCACTAGTCACTGAAATAAAAGAAATAAACATTTCAGATGCTTCCCATTTTATATTGCTAGATATCACCAACCTGCCAACAAAAGTGTTCACAATTTGAATTATTGAGTTCACAGAGTTAATTGAACTAAATCCCAGCTTCAGTTACTTTGCATTCAGTGGTAATGTTTATGAGTGATGACATGGAGTAGCTGTGGGCTCATACGCATCTGGCTCGATAGCGGACTTTTTCGTACACCACCTAGAACATAAAATATTCAGCAGACAAGACACTTCTTCCAAAACACAGTGTACTTCAAGAGATATCTAGATGATACCTTAATTTTAGTCATAGGAAACACCATTGACACCAGTAACATCATAAATCATTTAATAATATAAACAAGAAAGGAAATTTCACAGCTGGATAAAAAAAAAAGCATTAATTTTCTAGGTTTGTGCATAGAAAACCATAAGAGCAGGCACAATTTCAAGATATACAGAAAAGAGCCAACTTGCAGCTACACAATCCCTGAGCATCACATCACTCAGATGTACACAAGAAAGCTGCATACAGAACGACAGGGCACAAAGCGAACAAAATCCCAATGAACACAGAGATCAGCAAGAAAAATGAGACATCAGATGTGGCTAATGACTTACCCAGCTGAGTGACAGATAAAATGCAGACAAAAATAAAAAAATAAATACCTGGTCCTCTACTTTCCCAAAAAGTAGCAAACCTACTTAGATCACATGAAGTGAACAAACTACAACAGAAATTCGTCTACGCCTTAAATAATTAAAAAAAGATAAATATTCTCAGTATTATACAGACTATCATGTAAAATTTGCTCAAGCTGCTGCATAGGATAAACTGGCAGGAACTTTCAAATAATATGCAATGAATGCATCAACTGTTACACGTGTAACAAATTTACAAAATCAGCAATAGCTACACACATAAAAAGCACTGGACACCCATTCAAAAACAGAAGAAAATCTTAAGATTCTCAAGCGCTTCCAAAAATCACATACAGTGGATTTAATTGACGAACTGGAAATGTTTGTACATCACATAGGGCAAAGAGAAAAGATTCTCAACTACAAACTAGATAGTTAATAAGTTAATGTTTTGTATTGCAGATCTAGAATCTGACCGATATTCTTCAATGCCATGTTTCATTCGTTGCTCATTGAGTTAGAAATCTGTATGCAACAGGGAGAATGGAAAGTTGTCTACAATTGTTAGCGTCAGTTCTGTCACCCTTCTTCCGTTTCTCTCTTACTGGCTGCCGTAACCGAGCTACAACTTCAGCTATGCGCCTCCTCCAGGAGTTTGTGTTTCCTACTTACCTCTGTCACTTTTCTTTCCTCTCTTCTTGGATCTGTTTTGACTTGGAGACCTACCCACTACTTAATTTTGTTCTGCCAGTTCTGTCACCAGTTTCTGGCTTATTTGTTCCAGTTTCTGGGAGATCTTCACGCACTTTTGTGAATCGGTCAGATTTCCATTTTAATTGTTCAAAACATTTTATAACTTTTTGTTTTATTTGCTCAGATTCATTCTTTCTACACACTCTTATATTTCTGTGTTGCATCTTGATTGAAATGTTTCTACTCTCGTCAAGCTTTGTAATATCTTCCCAACAATTTTTTTCCCCTTCTCCCAATTTCTCTCTTTTCTTTCATCAGTCCCAAAATTAGCATTTCTCACGGATTTTTACTTTTGTAGTCTTGCTCTGGTAGCTGCTTTTTCCCCTCTCCATTAAGTTTAATGTTTGTTAGAGTTTACATTTTCCTTCTTACTCACTGATTTTGATGTCATATAAAATATCCCATTTTGGGAGATGACGGTGGCCGTTTGTGTGAGCCTACGTAGAAATGCAACTGTCCTGCTCGACACCTCCTCTGCTTGACGAGTACCAT
The DNA here is from genome assembly GCF_023897955.1 of Schistocerca gregaria. Classification (NCBI taxonomy): domain Eukaryota; kingdom Metazoa; phylum Arthropoda; class Insecta; order Orthoptera; family Acrididae; genus Schistocerca; species Schistocerca gregaria. Next base: position 86,003,321 of record NC_064929.1, on the reverse strand, counting down.
ATTTACTCGAATTTAAGCCGAACCTGATAAATGAGACTCGAAATTAAGGAAAAAAAAAATTATCGAATCTGAGCCGCATCTGAAATTTGAGACACGAAATTCAAGGGGAGAGAGAAGTTTTAGACCACACCTCCAAATCGAAACAAAGTTGGTCCATTGTAATACGAGACTCAATTTAGGTCGAATGAATGACGATACAGCTACAGTAGTTTGGTTCCAGTCGTAAGCTTAGCAGTTAAGATTTACCAGGTAGACATTGCTGTGCGTCAGGCGCCCCATCCGTATTTGTACGGGTACCCTTCCTTTTTCACGTGATTTGAAGTGATTGCTTATTTTTCTTTGATCTGATAAGTGCCATTCTCTTTGGTATAGGTTTTTACGTCACTCTAAGCTGAAAATGCACTACTGTACTGTGTCATGCATTGTTTGTCACATTCTGATAATGAGTGTTACGACCTGGCGCCGCTCGCGGCATGACTTCCTTCTGTGCACACTACCGCCGCTTACACACACACACACACACACACACACACACACACACACAAAAAGAGAGAGAGAGAGAGAGAGAGAGAGAGAGAGAGAGAGAGAGAGAGAGAGGAATAGAGGAATCGTCTCATTAGCGTAACAATGGGAAGAGACTGCTATTTGTTATTACTTACACTGCTTCTTTCTTTGATAATGCTCAACACGAACCAAATAATAGACTGCGTATGATAGAAGATGTTCTGAATGAGCGTTTAGTGAAAATTTTTCCCCGTTTGAAAATCTTTGCAGACGCCTCTTTAGTGCATTACATTCCACACAGAAATTAGAGTCATCTTAGATTTAAAAATCTAGTCAGTTGCCGTGCTTCATTTCTGACTGTATCGCTATTCAGCATCAGAATAATACGAATATAAACATGACGTGATATGTATATTCTTCCACGTTTGCTGTTGTCTCACTCTTAGTTTCGTAGTTTATTAGGCAGACAGGATTTAAATGAGATAGCAGCAAACATGAAAGAATTTTTCAGAACTTTCACTTACTTTGCACTCGACTCTAAGCCGCAGGCGGTTTTTTGTATTACAAAAACCGGAAAAAAAAGTGTGGCTTAGATTCGAGTAAATACGGGCGACGTGTCGTAATATGTATAGTCACTATTATTCTGTCCCGATTTTCCAGTGTCCGACGGATAAGTTTTACACCAATCTTTAGTACCGAGCGCTGACCACTCGACCCTCGCAGGTTCGGCGGCCTCACTGGACGCGCTGGGGGAGCCGTCTGCGAGTGCAGCGCCTTCGGGCAGCGGCAGCGGGGGTCCGCGGCGCTGTGAGAGCGACATCGAGATCATCAGCAACCCCAGCCAGAGCAGCATTGAAGTCCTGGACGGCAGCGGAGCCAGGTGGGACCACGACCTATCTCTCGCAATTGGTGACCGTGCTTTTTGTGGCGTGCTTAAATCGGCAATGTATTTCTAGGAGACTTGACAAAACCTCACTTATCTGAGACTATTTTTTGGTAAAAGCCTTACCTGTCTTAACAGTCTTTTTGAGCGCTTTTCTCACAAATACGCAGTGTTAGTTCACAATTCTGTTGGAGTATTAGTTGACAATTCTCTGTAGAGCACAGGATTAATTACTTTCACTTGAAGACCCGAAACATCCTAATTGCTTACTTACTGATCATTTAGTGATAATATATTTGGCAGTATCAGTGAAAATATTTTTCTGAAAAATGTCATATTACCACCTTAAGCTGCTGCTAAAATAGTTTATTTATGCAGTTTCAGTTGTTTGACCTTCATCAGGTTCATAAGTATTTGGTATTAGGCAAAATATAAAATAATTAGCATCGAAGGATAAAACCGTGAATAATACACTGTCATCTTATCGTAGTAGAAATTACATCATGAATGTATTTTATATTACCGTAAGATGAAGATGTTGTGGTCTACAGTCCCAAGACTCATCTGATGCAGCACTCGATGATGCTCTACTTTGTCTGAGCCTCATCATCCCCAAATGACTACCGCAACCTACCTCCTTCTGAATCTGCTCGTTGTATTCATCTCTTAGCCCTCTTAGTCTCTCTCTACTATCTCCCCCCACCACCACCACCCCTCCCCCTCCCGCGGGCTCTCTCTCTCTCTCTCTCACACACACACACACACACACACACACACACACACACACACACACACACACAAAATCCGTTAAATCCCTTGATGTCTCAAAGTATGTCCTACAATTTATACACATAAAATTAATATTTACACATATTTTTTAGGTATCTTACATTAGTTTTATATATCCATGTAATTTTCTTATAGTACTGAACAATTCTGGATTTCATATTATAATTTTTTCCTTGTGTGTTACACTGCAGGCTACTTTAATTACACTATGTGTTTTAATTCAGATAGTCCATTACTGTGTAATAACTTTTATTCAATAAAAAAAATTTTAGTTTTGTTTTGAACTTTCCAATTGTGTCAATATCTTTTATATTTTGGGGTAATTTATTATATAACTTAACGCCACTGTACAACAAGCTCTGCTGAGTTTTAACTTTATTTTTCCTCTCTAGGTGCAAATTGTATTCGTTTCTAGTTTCATAGCTGTGTACTATATTAAAAACAAAGATTCCAAGACGTACCAAGTGGGAAAGCACCGGTAGACAGGCACAATAAAATAACACACACACAAAATTTCTAGCTTTCGCAACCAACGGTTGCTTCTTCAGGAAAGGGGGAAGGAGAGGGAAAGACGAAAGGATGTGGGTTTTAAGGGAGAGATAACCGCTGCTATAAAATCCACTGTAAAAGTTTTTAGGTTATGGTTTGGAAGTAAATTACGTATTATTATAATTGGGCAGGATAAAATGTGGTGGATTACGGAAAAAGGGAAGATGAATACAAAGTGAAGCTACTTGTACAAACAAAAAGAGAAAGTAAGATGATAGAAAAGATTTCGAAATGCAACAGAGACAGTAACAAACGTAATTGTTGGGTTCAAATTAATGATGTAAATAAAATAGAAAGAAACTTCCACATGGGAAAAATATATTAAAAACAAAGATTCCAAGGCTTACCAAGCGGGAAAGCGCCGGTAGACAGGCACAATAAAATAACACACAAACACACACACACAAAATTTCGAGCTTTCGCAACCGGCGGCTGCTTCGTCAGGAAAGAGCAGCCGCTGGTTGCAAAAGCTCGAAATTTTGTGTGTGTGGTATTTGTGTGTTATTTTATTGTGCCTGTCTACCGGCGCTTACCCGCTTGGTAAGTCTTGAAATCTTTGTTTTCAGTGAGCCCTACTGCCACTCTTGGTTATTATACGAATTGCTCTATCTCTTTGTTAGTATTAGTTTCAAGGTTCTTTAACATGATGTTAATGTCGCCAGTTGGCGTCCTGTATAGACAAATTATAGCAATTTTTTCATCCGTGATTTCAATTCCATTTACCTCAATATATTTTTCTATGGATAATTTTTCTACATAAGGATATACAGTTAACATTTATGCTATTTTTAACATTAATGCAACTACCACCATTATTATAGAATTTTTGACAAAAATTACTAACCAATACAAAATTTGGAATACATATCATATGAAGTTTCTCTTTGTCAAGCCAATGTTCAATAAAACATAATACAGAAGAATTTCTCATGACATTTCCTAACAACATATGAAATTCATATACTTAGTTGGATAGCGATTGTACATTTTGATGAAATACCCTCAGGTTTGGAGTTAAACATGAGTTCTGGAACTTACTGTTCTTAGTACTTATATTTATATTGGAAATTCTGCCTTGAAGACATTTTTTTATTTTCTATTTTCACGTTTGAATTTTCATCCCCTTCACATGGTATCAGTTTCCCTTGTTCTTAATGATTTTACAGATGTCTGTAATCATTTTACTGAAATTCATTGGGCCTAGTCTGTTTAAATGCATGCCATCCTTTCTCAATCATTTGTCACTTAAAAATTTGTTGGAGTCAATGAATATTGTGCCGAGTTCGTTACGCTGTTCCCTGATAGCACTGTTTATGTTGCTTATATAAGAACTGCTTACTGACCTTCTATGCAGAATTCCACTTATAACCAGTCTTGAGTTTTTGTAGAATGCTTTGGCTGAACAAATGATGTTTCTCGTCTCTCTCACAATTTTTTGCTGACTGCTGCTTCATATTGAATTCGTCCCAGAATGAATAAGAACACATTTGTAATTGGTCTCTGGATTGTTTCCATTTTTAGCTGTAGACTGTTTTGCACTTAAGAGATTTTTAAAATGTTTGTCGAGTTGATGAGGTTGGATATATTGTGTAGATTCGGTGGGTGGCAGAATGCCACTGTGGGAGGGGTGGGAAGGATAGTGGGCAGTCCGGTTCTCATTTCAGGGCACGACAAGAGGTAGTTGAAACCCTGGCGGAGAATGTAATTCAGGTGATCCAGAGAATATATTATTGATGACTAAAGTTTGTGTTACGTTTTCATCAGACTTACATAAAAAGGTTGAGAACTTATGCACCAACATAATAATAATATAGTCGACCACATACTTTCCAAATTCATCTTCCAGTCTACATCACCCGAGTTGTAATTACTACTTTAAATTGAAGAAACCAAATGATCTCTTCTACACAACATTTTAGGAGTGAACTCTCCTTACGAGTTGTAAGTTGACATTTGACGTCTTTTGCCCTCCTTAAAATGTGCGACAACTCAAACTAATCTGGCCCATTAATACTTAAGATTATGAGATTGTACTCCTTTTCAGAAGTTTCTTTACAACATTTCATTATTCTGACGGAATTATATTTTCTCCGACACATATGAGTCTCGGCATTATCTTTGAAAAAGACAGAAGCTGAAGAAATGAATTAAAATTTGTGCCCCAGACGGAATTTTGGAATACGTATTATGTTTGAGTATAATGACTTTTCTGGAGACTAGAAATCTATTACGGTATATCGATAATTTTTACTTATGGACCGTCTGACAGCAACTGAATAAAACACAATTTTCGTGCCATACGCGTTTCGCCTTTATTTTCTGCAAGGCATCATCAGTGGCAGGTTGTGTGGACAATTTCTTACATATTATGCTCCTGCTGCATTTTTGGTGTTGTTGTTCTTCTTCTTCTTATGAACGCCAATTTGCGGTTTTTTCCACATTCCACAGCACTATGCAGTGAACACTTGTTTTAATGCATTGCAGAAAATAAAGGCGAAACGCGTATGGCACTAAAATTGTGTTTTATTCAGTTGCTGTCAGACGGCCCATAAGTAAAAATTATCCATATACCATAATATTACACACAACTGAGGAAGACAGGACTACAAAAACTAGAAATCTACTCCGTAGGAATCAGCATGGGTTTCGAAAAAAACGATAGTGTGAAACCCAGCTCACACTATTCGTTCACGAGACTCGGAGGGCCGTAGACACGGGTTCCCAGGTAGATGTCGTGCTTCTCGACTTCCGCAAGGCGTTCAATACAGTTCCCCACAGTTGTTTAATGAACAAAGTAAGAGCATACGGACTATCAGACCAATTGTGTGATTGGATTGAAGAGTTCCTAGTTAACAGAATGCAGCATGTCATTCTCAATGGGGAGACGTCTTCCGAAGTAAGAGTGATTTCAGGTGTGCCACAGAGGAGTGTCGTAGGACCGTTGCTATTGACAGTATACATAAATGACCTTGTGGTTGACATCGGAAGTTCACCGAGGCTTTTTGCGGATGATGCTGTGGTATATCGAGAGATTGTAACAGTGTAAATTGTACTGAAATGCAGGAGGATCTGCAGCAAATTGAGACATGGTGCAAGGAATGGCAATTGAATCTCACTGTAGACAAGTGTAATGTGCTGCCAATACATAGAAAGAAAGATCCCTTATCAGTTAACTACAATATAGCAGGTCAGCAGCTGGAAGCAGTTAATTCCATAAATTATCTGGGAGTATGCATTAGGAGTGATTTAAAATGGAATGATCATATAAAGTTGATTGTCGGTAAAGCAGATGACAGACTGAGATTCATTGGGAGAATCCTAAGGAAATGCAATCCGAAAACAAAGGAAATAGGATACAGTACACTTATTCGCCCACTGCTTGAATACTGCTCAGCAGTGTGGGATCCGTACCAGATAAGGTTGATAGAAGAGATAGAGAAGATCCAACGGAGAGCAGTGCGCTTCGTTACAGGATCATTTAGTAATCGTGAAAGCGTTAAGGAGATGATAGATAAACTCCAGTGGAAGACTCTGCAGGACAGACGCTCAGTAGCTCGGTACAGGCTTTTGTTGAAGTTTCGAGAACAAACCTTCACCAAGAGATTAGAGCCCACACAGAGGCATACCGACAATCCTCCTTTCCACGAACAATACGAGACTGGAATAGAAGGGAGAATCGATAGAGGTACTCGAGGTACACTCCGCCACACACCGTCAGGTGGCTTGTGGAAGTACGGATGTAGATGTAGAATGTGCGTCCAGGTCTCCTGCTTGTTAGGCACAAGTTTTTCAGCTTCTACCATTATTTCACTATCCTCATTATCAACTTTCTTAGGACATCCGCACATCTCCGGGAGAAGACTGAGACCCGCAGAGTACTCACCAACGCAACCGAGCGGGGGCTTCCTTCCCTTCGGGCAGTTGATGCGACTGACGCCGCGACACACAGTGTCTGGATATTTATGCTAGATTTATATTGTTGTAGTCTGACTGCACAAATAATTTTTTGTCACGGTCTAACAACCCTACCACAACGAAGGTCTGGTGTTACTCACACTACTAAGTACTGCATTTTCGGGCAGCAACAAAGTTATTATGTGGCAGGTGTCATCAGAGCACAGTTAATAAAGACATTTCATGTAATAATGAATAAACTAGGCACTCATCTTTTCGTGTTTCCCACGCTGGTCTCGTTGTAAAATCATGGCTCAGTCGTCGAAAATCTAGGTGGTGACGATTCCAAGCTCGGATGCAAGAGGCCTAGGTTTTATTGTGCTATATTCAAAAGTTTTGTAGATGCATTTCATAAACCATTCTTGAAGATTACACTTTTGAAAGTTAGCACAATGGTGATGTAAAAAAATAATCAGCACTCCGAATTTAAGTTACACTTCCTTTTTATTGCTTTTGTTGCAGTATCACATAACACACAAAACATCACTTCACAATACAAAAGATACTTGAAAACATCTTCCTTACTATTAAAGTTCACATTTTATAAGCTGACTACGTTATGCGTCTTTCCAACATGACGTCCAAGACTTGACTTTCTCAAGGTCCGACTCTCTAACAAGAAACAACTAACAGCCACTTACGCGCCCAAAAATCAGAGTTACAAGTACGACAAAGATCATAGTGGCAAAAGAAAGAATACACATAAGAATAATATCATTGCAACATAAACATATCGATGTATCAAAGTACCTCTACATTAATGAAATCAAATCCGAACGTTGTCTCAGAAATATGTCAGCTACTTTACAGAAACACAGTAGAATATTGCTGTATCAAGAGGTTGAGTTGAGGTGCCATAATGGTTACGTAATTCGAGTACCATTACAACGGGTATGTCAATCACTAAAAAGATCGACAGCATTAAATAGTTCGGAACTGCGACACTGCTGGACGGACTGTAACGTGGCAATTGTGTGCTCTTGCAGGACACCCGGCAGGAAGCGGTCCTCGGAGGAGCGGCAGGTGGCACCCCACGGGTTCCCGGTGGTGGCGGGCCCACAGGTCGCGGCGCCTCCGCTGCTGCCGACCCTCCCGCCACCGATGACGGAGAGCAGCAGCTCGGGTAGGCGCCGGTCCCACTCTCTGGTAGCGGTTACGTTAACGTGAAACAGTTTCTCCTGTAACAACTGGATGCATCTGTGTCACATTATATTGGAATGTTTCGAGTTCTAACACTTATATGCTATTTTTAACATTGTGGAGTGTTAAAGGTATTTGAATGTAACTTAAATGTGAATAACAATTTCTGTTTTGCATAGTTTGTTTCCTAGCATGCACAATTTAAACAACATTGCACTAAGAGTTTAATGTCTTTAACACATACTTAAACAGTATGCAAACGACACAAGCCTCAGTACACTAGCTCCCACACTCTCACACACGTCCGGTTGTCATTCCCACGACTGGCAGCAAGGGAATGTGATCGTTTATTTAAATTGCTTTGGCACAACGATCTCTGCATAAATTTAACAAAATTTCCAGAATTGTAAATGACGTACTATCATTGTATTTAAAATGTACGCAACCACATAAAATGTGTGGTATACTCGGAAATATTCTGAGAGAGACAATGTAATAAGAATTTGAATTACGGTAACCTATTAAATTTCGGGAACGCGGCCGTGCAAATACTACTTCGTCCACTGATATTTCGCGTGTGTACCGTCTGGCCATCCTCGGAGTGGGTCGAGAGACTCACAGTGAGGCGCCGAATGCGGCCTCATATAGTCTGCCGTGGTGTTGCTGCACGTACGGGTCACAGATGCCAGTCGGCAGCAGAGGAGTACACTTACACATGCGCCACCTGTGGTGAGAGCGTTCGGACATTCAATTTGCTAACGGTGTACATTTGACAAACCTCAGTGACTTCTCTACAATTAATTACATATCTGGAAAGCATTTTTAGAGTGAACACATACTGCTTGTTGGTTGGCTGAAGAGCCCAACACCGTGCTAATATTGGAGGCCGAAATGCACGCGTTTAGCTCACGCAGACTGGCGTGAGGAGGGAAGAACTATACTGACGTGAGGTCTGGAAAATGACAAGGAATTAGAATTCAGAAAGAGGACGTAATTAGTTTTATACTTAACTTTAATCCATTAATGATGAACCTCGCTCTTCACGGTACATGGTTCACAATATTATCTGTTCAGCAAATGACGTAGCTGAAGGGTATGCTAAACTGTCGTCTCAGCAACTGTAAACAGTGAACCGTCCCTAGCAAAGTCGGCTGTACAACTGGGGCGAGTGCTAGGGAGTCACCCTAGAATAGACCTGCCCTGTGGCGGCACTCAGTCTGCAATTACTGATAGTGGCGACTGACGTATACTAACGGACCGCGGCCGATTTAAAGGCTACCACCTAGCAAGTGTGGTGTCTGGCGGTGACACCACAACTGTAGATCTCAGAGTACTCATCTTCCTAATGATTTCCAAAGCGGAATGTCCCATACATAAATCGCCAACTACCATTCTGCATTCAAAGTCTGTTAATTCCCATCATGTGGCTCTCCGCCAACACACTGCCCTTTCATTCCCTGTGTACCTAGCAAGTGTCATGTCTGGCGGTGACACCACATTCCTAGCACCGAAGTCACAGAGCATTCGATGTGAAATCCAGGAGACGAGGATGTGATCTGGAAGAAGAAACTGGTGCCTTCAGATCGAGAGCATTTTTGCCTTTTGTGGGTTCTGTTTCTGTGTAGAAAAGCTGTACCGTTGGCAGATGCCATGTCGAGGTGATCTTCTGGCCTCCTACAGAGATTACAGCCTTACTGAGGACTATGAAGGCAAATGTGTATCAGATTCCTTGCGAAAATTGTTATACGTCACCTGTAGGTCAGACTGTGCATCGTTCATGAGAGGTGCGTGGAACACCAAAGATACACTCGCTTAGTACAACCAGACAAATCAGCTGTGGCTGAATATTGTATAGGTACTGGTGATTCGGTGAACAACAGTGACGTGAAGATTTTAGCACCCTCTCCTTCCATTTGGGCTTCTACATTCGAGGAAGCCGTACAGATTCAATTGTCCGATAACTTAATAAATTGAGATAACAGTTTTGATTTGGATAAGGAATCCAACTCTCATTGTAAATAAATTCCAGAGAAGTCATTTAATTAAATTGCAGAGAAATCATTTAATTAAATTGTAGGGAAGTCATTGTCTTATCGCCACTGAATGGATGTCAATATTGTAACAATACAAGTAAAGATAGATGTAACTAAACTTGAATAGTGTATTGGCCTCTATTGGTTACGGTAGAGAGAGCGATCTTTCGGTCCTGTCTGTATATTTATATATAATATTGTAAACAAAATAGAAAGAAACTTCCACATGGGAAAAATATATTAAAAACAAAGATTCCAAGACTTACCAAGCGGGAAAGTGCTGGTAGATAGGCACAATGAATAAAACACAAACACACACACACAGAATTTGTGCTTTTGCAACCGGCGGCTGCTTCGTCAGGAAAGAGGGAAGGAAAAGGAAAGATGAAAGGATGTGGGTTTTAAGGGAGAGGGTAAGGAGTCATTCCAATCCCGGGAGCGGAAAGACTTACCTTAGGGGGAAAAAGGATAGGTATATGCTCGCGCGCGCGCACACACACACACACACACACACACACGCATATCCATCCATACGCATATCCATCCAAGGTGCCCCAGGTGTCTGTGTATGTATGGATGGATATGCGTGTGTGTGTGTGTGTGTGTGTGTGTGTGTGTGTGCGCGTGTGCGCGTGTGCGTGTGTGTGTGTGTGTGTGTGTGTGTGTGTGTGTGTGTGTGCGCGTGTGCGCGCGCGCGCGAGCGTATACCTATCCTTTTTTCCCCCTAAGTTAAGTCTTTCCGCTCCCGGGATTGGAATGACTCCTTACCCTCTCCCTTAAAACCCACATCCTTCCATCTTTCCTTTTCCTTCCCTCTTTCCTGACGAAGCAGCCGCCGGTTGCGAAAGCTCAAATTCTGTGTGTGTGTTTGTGTTTTATTCATTGTGCCTATCTACCAGCGCTTTCCCGCTTGGTAAGTCTTGGAATCTTTGTTTTTAATAATATATATATATATATATATATATATATATATAATATTGCTCGAATAAAGGCTGGGCGAGTGTAAAGCTATCGTTTAAAATGCACGCCATGCAATTTGTTACGATTTGGTCAGTCATAATAATAATAACATTCTTTTGGATAGAATTAAAATATAACAGCGATACCTGTTTAGTGTTATTGGAAATAATATGTAGTAAATTAAAGAGTAAGGTAGCCGATCCTATAAGAAGAGGTAAAATAGGGCATTGAGGTGTTTTGCTTTATATCGACGAAGCCGATGGTACGGCCTCATTTTTTTCGTTTACTCTTAGGAATAAACAAGTAAAGAAGTGCTACTTGTGTGTAGTGAAAACATATAGGGGCGAGTTTAAATAACTACAGTATACAATCAGAGTAACAAAAGGACATTTAGTTACATGAAATCGCAGATAGCGCAGTGTGGTCATTAAATTGAGTACGCCTACAGGGCGGTCAATCTATACGCATCTCACAAGGGACACTTTATTCAGACCTTTTTTTTAAAAAAAAAAAAATTGTGTTGCGGAGATCGGGCTCCAAGCTATGAAAAGGAGAAAAACTGTATCATTATCATTTACTATTGGTGTCGAGCAACCGAAACTGTTCATCAAAGGGTTTTGGTGGATCTTGGGAGTTAGGCTTCAGGGACTCACATACACATGTGAAATAAACTGTAACATTTCTTATCGTTGTATGAAGCCTTTATAGACGGTAATTATGACAATTGGTTTGAAGGGATCTCATTACGAGTTAAGTTTTGGGGACCTGGTCAAGAGGCTATAGTTCGTAGATCCTAACTACTGCAGCTATTCTGGAATCAGGTGCTACCGTGACCGTTGTGTGTTGTCAATGACTTAAGGTTACCATATCTCACGCTCTAAGATCGACGCACATTTCCACTTGGTATAACGGTGCCTCGCGGCAACAACGGCAACGCTGATGACGAAGGAAGGTATGGTAGAGTGTCACATGTGTATGTGTACCTCTTCACCACCGACTGGCACCGATGACCCACACACGCAATAATACCGCAGTAGACTGTACGAAGCCACTCTCGGCAGATCATCGTCAGTTTCGCGACTCACTCTGAGGACGGCTGCACATTGGGGGGGGCCAAAATATCAGTGGAGGTAGTAGTATTTGCGCGGCTGTGTGCCCAAAATTTAATGGACGGAATTAGGACAAAGTGCTATTGACCATGTGTAGCAGAATGCACATTTGAAAGTGCATTGTTAAATATTATTCAAGTATCAAAGTCCTTCACCAGGTGAAGAAGAAAACACACACACACACACACACACACACACACACACACACACCACTGCACACCGCACACGTAAGTCATGGGCTGATGATCTCGAATGAGGTAAAATAAAATGCACGATGCTTTAATTAGTGTAGTAATGCTAATCAGTTGTAAATGTGAAACCTCGTGCTCGCCTGCTGAGAGACACGGCAGAGTTCTGCAGATTCGCTGACTGACAGTGTGTGCACGGCTTACGAGGGCCGCGCCCCCGCCTCTGCACCCGCCCCCGCTGCCGCTGCCGCTGCCGCTGCCGCCCTCACTGCGTCTCTACAGGCTACTGGGCCCGGACCTCAGGTGGCAGAGCCCGCGGCCAGCCCTCCAGGTGCTGCACTGCCTCACTTCACCTAACATACAGCTCTCTCTCTCTCTCTCTCTCTCTCTCTCTCTCTCTCACTTCCTCTGCCTCTCTCCCTTTCGGTGCCCTCTTCAATTTTTTTATGCTTGTAGGATTTGAAGCTCATTGCCCAACTGTCAGTTCTCTAAAGTGATGTGATGCAGTTCTCAAAAAATTGTCTTTGAAGGTTAGAACAGTTCTCTGCCCTGTGACTGTAGGCTTTCCCGGCGTAAACTGTCGGTGAAGGTTTCTCGGGTCTCCAACCAGGTGATAGCATTGATATCTCGCAACATTTCGGGCAGTGTCATACTATCCATCTTCTTGCGAAGTTTTCACCAGAAGATGGGTGGTATGACACTGCCCGAAATGTCGTGAGATATCGACGCTATCACCCGGTTGGAGACCTGAGAAACCTTCGTCGACAGTTCTCTGCACTGTTAATCTACTGTCGGCACCTGAGTGTTTAGCGTAGCAGTGCCGTGATGTAAAGCCTCCGGTTGAGTTCTTTAATTTTCCCAAATTTTGTACTTATCAACAAATAGTAATGTTAACTAAAATGTTGTCATAATGTATAATAAAAAAACACATTTTTATTTTTAATTACTAATTGCAGGAAATTGCCAGTATTGGCAGTAAATTAAAATTTGATGCTCAAATTCGAAATGTCAAAAAAGTATTTTCCCAGAAATTGAACAGTATTAATGTTGTACGTATATGCAATTAGCTGTTTCTATCAGATTTTTTGTTACAAGTCGCAAACAAAGCATTTCCATTTGAGGGCACTTTGCGACACGAACGCAACATAGCACAAAGCTGGTGCCAGTATGAAACCTCCAACATTGGCGAGGGATTAGTGGGACATTCGCTGTAAGTACAGTAAATAAGTACAGTAAATGTGCAAATGCAAACTACGTTGACCTTATTACCGAAAGCATCCAGACTAGACCAATGTGCTGTTATTATTGTCTCGGCTGCTGAACAACAGACGTCAGTGACGTCCGTCGGAGAATGAGGAATGTGGACGAGGTCGAATGTCGTCAAAAACCACCGCTGTGGAATCGCCTGTGACGAGAGTTCCTGTGCTTCACGATAACGCACTTCTCCGTATCACAAATGCCGTCGTGCAGAAGTTATGCCGACTCGAGTGGGAGACACTCGAGCACTCGCCCTGTAGTCCCATTCTCTCCCCTGTGTGATTGTCATACGTCGGGTTCCTTTAAAAAGGAGGACTCGAAGGGTCAGCGATTACTGCCAGTCGAGAATGTGCAGCAGGCATTTACGGTGGTTTGCCAAACGGGTGTCTTCAGCCAGATGCATTGGTGGGACGATTGTCTGCGTGATCTCAGTGACTTTCCCGTTTAGCATACCGATTGTGGACAGCACAGTCTTTGAATGGAAACTTTTTTATTTCCCCTTATATTTTTGTACACCCGGCTATTAAAAATAAAAAGGTCCTTTTTAATTAAAAAAATTAATTGAATACTTTTGTAATTAACATTAATAGGTGCTATTAAAAACAAAATTTAAGTAAATGTAAAAAAAAAAATTGTGCTACTTGCAAGAATCAAACTGGCAACTTTACGATCGCGAGACTTCAGTGCTGCAGACTCAGCTACCGACAGATGTTATAAGCATGTTACACTTAATAATGCCCCTAAACCTTCTAATCAGAAAAGATGATTTTTCTCGAGGGTTTTTTGTTATTATTATTGTGTCGTATACCCTCTGAAAGCTGAAGCATGACACTTTCCTTAAGATTCATGAAAGTATAAATAAAATTGGAGAGGGCAGAGCAATTCTCTGAGAAAGTCTGTCAATTTTCGTCTGTTTATTGAGATGCTAAAATAATGTTGTGACTGATGAAGATTTCTTATAAACTGTTGCAGTTTTCGTTAGGCTATGTTTTCATTATGACGGAACACACGTGTGAACTTACTCCCTGTACAAATGGGAAAATTGAATATTTTCATTTTATGGCATGTATGTCATTTAGCTGTAAATGTTGCATTTGTTGTTAGAAAAACTTAAAGACACCTTTGAAGAATAGAGAAGCGCTTGTATGAATATTAAGAGATCACATGGAAAGGCACTAGATCAAGAGAAGACTTTTGACAATATTGAGTGGAATAGACGGAGTGAAAGGTTACACAGAATTCGTATAGAGACCACCCAGCAGTTACAAGAATGTGTAAAGCGAGCAGTGGTCAAGAAGGAATCAAGGGAGGGGGGAGGGGGTTGTAGCTGATACCCTATGGTATTCGGTCTGCACTTTGACAGCATCTTTGAAGGAAACCTAGGATAAATTCCCCCCCCCCCCCCCCCCCCTAAAAGAAAAAAGCTAATGACATTATAATTTTGTGAGAGTTGGTAAAGGACTCAAACAGAATGGATAGTGTGGTGTGTGTACTGTAAGACCTTCGGTACACACACCATCAGATTATTTGGCTTGTCGCTCTAACGAAGTAGGTGAGTGTCAGCAATACGTCCCGTGGTCTTATCGTGGCGTGTTTATCTTCTGTCGTTAGGTCAGACAATAGAAATGCCACTTGCACGCTTAGAGTAGCTGATTGACGGTGACCAACTTTAAGCAGTACTTGATTAATTTTCACACACATTTATTAAAATAATAAAAAGGATAGACATTATGTAACTTGATTCTGGGTGCTATTTACAGTTGACAGTCTGAAGTTCCTTTGGTATTGGTACGTTAATCTTATTCACACACATATCTCTGATACTTTACAAAAGTTTCTATACATTTATCGTCATGGCTATGTACAGGAATATGATAATCTTATTAGGTGCAGACAAACTTGACTATAGACTGGTACACACAAATGTAGAACTCATACAGACTGGTACAGACTAATGCAGACTGGTACAGACAAATGCAGACTGACTAATCGGAGGTCTGTACACTCATTATAATACCTCACACATTCATGTATCACTGCACGAGTGTGATCCGCGAGGAGAAAAGGTTCTACGTTAGCAGCAATCTTTTGGATGCATTACATATTAATACGTGGATTGGCGGAATCAGAATTTGGTCCGTCTCTATGGCAGTGCCATCTCGTAGTGCGGAGACGGACGAGTGCTGCGCCTGCACTGTTGTGCTTACCGGGGCGCGCTCTAGTGGGAAAGTTGTGTAAGTGCTGACTACGCGGAACTATGTACACAACAGATAGAGTATTGAAAAGAGTTTTAAAATGGCTGTCAACAAAATTGAATGTACGTTTAAATGTCGGAAAGTCTTTTCCGTAGGTAATTATCCAGAGCTTAACATCGTGCCAAAGGGGCCCGAACCGGAAGAGAATAGAAGCATTTTGAAGTGTGATGCTACAAATGAATGCTGAAGATTAGAAGAGTGGATTGCATGACTAATGAATGGGTATGAATCAAATTGGGTGAATAAAACTGTGTGACACAAATTGACTAAAAGAGAGGATCATTCACTAGTTACGGAGGCAAGTGTGGGAGGTAAAAGTTGTAGAAAGAGACTGAGAAGTATGTTTGTTTCAGAGGTGGAGAGGCTGCACAGGATAGAGTAGTACCAAACTTGTTTTTGGGCAACAACAAAGACAGTATGTGCTAGAACAGATCAGTATTACTAATGCCATATACCTTCTAAACCTAATTGCCATAACAATGGAATAAGGGGCTCTGAGAAACACGGAATTGCCTATGAGATTAAATCTAGAAACATTTTTTCTACTGTTCCAGAATGGTACATTTGGCTCATTTCTATTTGCCAGGCGAACTATTGTGAGACACTCGTACGTATACGACATCGGTTGATCCTCAGTTGACGGTGGAAGAGTAGGAGTGTGCCTCAGTATGTAGGCCTAGGTGGCAAAAATTAACATTTTTTGCTTCATCAAAATAGTTTTAGGTCGTCCAGATCTCTCAGTGCACAACTGCTTTGTGTGTGATATCACAGAGCACAGATTTTATGCCTGTGTACCTGGGAGGATATTACACAAAGTGAGAAGGCGAATTACCACACTCACAGACAGCACCACATCATAATTGCTCGAGAGTGCTTGCCGACAGTCGGACGTCTGCATTCGGGTTGTCATTTATTTTGATTTATTTATTTTATTTAGGTGGTGCCGAACAGCTTATAGGAATGTTAAGTGCTGCACTGTAAGACACACAGCGGTAATACTCTTTTCCATTAAAGACAATCAATTTCGGTCTAACATCACCGGCCTCTGTGGCCGAGCGGTTCTAGGCACTTCAGTCCGGAACCATGCTGCTGCTAAGGTTGTAGGTTCGAATCCTGCCGCGGGCTTGGATGTGTGTGATGTCTTTAGGTTAGTTAGGTTTAAGTAGATCTAAATCAAGGGGACTGATGACCTCAGATGTTAAGTCCCATAGTGCGTAGAGCCATTTGGTCTAACATCAAACCACCATTGGATCTGTCGTACTGAAAGGAGAAAACCAGATAATGAGTTTGTACAATTCTAATACAAAATCACCACGTGGATATACGTGACGTGTAGACCGTTATTCATTATTACAGTTACTATTGCTTATTCTAAGTCTCTTGTTGTAATAATGAACAATGATGTACATATAATATGTATACACATAATGGTTATTTATTAGAATTGTATATACTTTATAGCAGGTTTTTTCTCCTTTTGCTGCAGCAGACCCAAAGATGATCCAATGTTGGACTGAAATTGGTTACCTTCAATTAAAATAGTAGTACAGCTATGATTTTGACAGTGCAATTGTTAACCATTTATTTATGTATTTGCTGTTTAACAATCAGTTTTCAGATGTTATAGCTTTAATTCACACATACATCGCAATATGAGGTTACATTAATTGTACTTCTTTTACCAGTATAAGATAATTGCCTACTTTTATATAAAATGTGAAGATCATAAATTATTAGCTTTCTTTTACAAGGACAGGATTATGGCAATGTTCGCTAACAGTTTACGAGGAGACATTATAACTTGAAATCTTCTGTTAAATAACATTGTGTACTTACATTCAGCATTGGTGAAAATCTAGGCTTGTGGAACTGTCTGTAGAAATTTTTGTCTGTGTAAATTTAATACAAAAAGCACGCTTCAGTCTCTACGACTGTCGTCTTAAGTCTTAAGTTGTCGTCTTAAGTTGAAGGGCTGCTAGAAAGTCAGAAATGTGTTGACAGTTTATTTAATAACTACAGTTAACACAAAATGTCACTTCTGAGGACAGCTTTTTTTTAGCACAGGGCATTACCAGATCTCGGCAGCCATATTTGTCTTCGATGAACCGTAGTTCGCACACGGGCTTTCATTATTGTCAAAGAATTTATTCTTTCGAGTGCACAGTGTATGTCTTCTGCTCGTGTGAACACATTAGATTCTGAAATTAGTAACTGCTATATCAGGTAATATTGTGTCGCACTGTGTACTGAGCTTGACATTAGGTACATGATATTTCTAAAGCAGTGACTGTATCTTGCCATCGGTACACCACAACCCTATTTCGTGTAGCGAGACGTAGCATCGATTTTTGGCAATCGGCTGTGCTGTGGTCTTAGTGGGTGTAATGTACACTACTGGCCATTAAAATTGTTACACCACAAAGATGACGTGTTACAGACGCGAAATTTAACCGACACGAAGAGGATGCTGTGATATGCAAATGATTAGCTTTTCAGAGCATTCACACGAAGTTGGCCACGGTGCCGACACCTACAACGTGCTGACATAAGGAAAGTTTCCAACCCATTTCTCATACACAAACAGCAGTTGACCGGCGTTGCCTAGTGAAACGTTGTTATGATGCCTCTTGTGAGGAGGAGAAATGCGTACCATCACGCTTCCGACTTTGATAAAGGTCGGATTGTAACCTATTGCGATTGCGGTTTATCGTATCGCGACATTGCTGCTCGCGTTGGTCGAGATCCAATGACTGTTAGCAGAGTATGGAATTGTTCGGTTCAGGAGGATAATACGGAATGCCGTGCTGGATGCCAACGGCCTCATATCACTAGAAGTTGAGATGACAGGCATCTTATCGGCACGGCCGTAATGGATCATGCAGCCACGTCTCGATCCCTGAGTCAACAGATGGGGACGTTTGCAAGACAACAACCATCTGCACGAACAGTTCGATGACGTTTGCAGCAGCACGGACTATCAGCTCAGAGACCATGCCTGCGGTTACCCTTGACGCTGCATCACAGACAGGAGCGCCTGCGATGGTGTACTCGACGACAAACCTGGGTGCACAAAAGGCAAAACGTCATTTTTTCGGATGAATTCAGGTTCTGTTTACAGCATCATGATGGTCGCATCCGTGTTTGGCGACATCGCAGTGAACGCACATTGGAAGCGTGAATTCGACATGGCCGTACTGGCGTATCACCCGGCGTGATGGTATGGGGTGCCATCGGTTACACGTCTTGGTCACCTCTTGTTCGCATTGATGGCATTTTGAACAGTGGACGTTACATTTCAGATGTGTTACGACCCGTGGCTCCACCCTTCATTCGATCCCTGCGAAACCCTACATTTCAGCGGGATAATGCACGACCGCATGTTGCAGGTCCTGTACAGGCTTTTCTGGATACAGGAAATGTTCAACTGCTGCCCTGGCCAGCACATTCTCCAGATGTCTCACCAATTGAAAACGTCTGCTCAATGGTGGCAGAGCAACTGGCTCGTCACAATACGCCAGTCACTACTCTTGATGAACTACGGTATCGCGTTAAAGCTGCATGGGCAGCTGTACCTGTACACGCCATCCAAGCTATGTTTGACTCAATGCCCAGGCGTATCAAGGCCGTTATTACGGCCAGAGGTAGTTGTTCTGGGTACTGATTTCTCAGGATCTATGCACCCAAATTGTGTGAAAATGTAATCACGTGTCAGTTGTAGTATAATATATTTTTCCAATGAATACCCGTTTATCACCTGCATTTATTCTTGGTGTAGCAATTGTAATGGCCAGTAGTGTATTAAGCCCTCGACATATCCCAAAAGAGATTTCTTTTTGTTTTTAATCGAGAGCACGAAATTGGGCAAATGTGCTGGATCATGCAAGTTGTCGTGTTTGACATGTCCAGTTGTCCCCAAAAATGGAAAGTTAATCAGTGTTAGCACACGGACTCTGAATTGTGCCACAAAAAGAGGTCGCCACTTGTGGCAGGTGGTGCTGTTTGCAGCAGTTCAGTGAGTGCTGAATGTAGGATGTTCTGGTAAGATGCTCCATTTAGGAGCAGCTATCCTGTGAGGCGGTCACCAACTGTTACGGATGCTCTCAGGTGGTGCGGTCTAATGGCATATCCATAGTTCTCACAGTTAAAATAAAGTAAGCCTTACCTGTGAGTCTCTATGGTGTACTATCTCAGTTGTGTGATTAGATTCGTCATTTCTTGTCAGAAATGTTGCAGTTCGTAGTAACTGATGGAATGTCGTCGAGTGAGACAGGAGGGATATCTGACATTCCTTAGGTTGCAGGCACTCTGCTGTTCTCAGTCTATATAAAAGGTTTATACGACAGTTCTGAGCAATCCTCGTAGATCATTTGCAGCCGATGCTCTCGTTTACTGTCTAATAAGATTGCCAGAAGATTGAAACAAATTACAAAATCATTTAGACCAGACATCTGTGTGGTGCAAAAAGTGACAGGTGACCCAAAATGATAAAAAGAGTCAAGTCATCTACACAACTACTGAAACAATCCGTTTCTGTTACCCATTAAATCACACACATTAGAAAGTTGTCGGTTCAGCTAAACACATGGGGATTATAGTTACAAACATCTTAATTTGAAACTAACGTTTAGAAAATGGTGTGGGGAAGATAAACCAAAGACTGTGTTTTATTGGCAGATTACTCAGGAGGTGAAAGGCAACACTATCCTCATGTGTCCTCTTCTGGAGGACTACTCTGCAGTGCAGGATCCTTAGCGTACGGGGCTGACGCAGTACATCAAAAAACTTCAGAGCAGTGCAGCTCGATATGTTTTATCGGGAAATATGGGAGACAGTGTCACGGATATGATAAGTGAGTTAGAGACTCAGTAATTAAAACAAAGGCAATCTCTTTGCAATGAGAGCTTCACCCACTACCTATTAAGAATGCAAAAATATTTTTCGACACACAACTACTTAGGGAGAAACGACTGTCGTAATAAAATAAGAGAAATCGGAGCTCGCACTGAACGGCTTAGGTGTTTGAAAGTGGGAATGTAGAGTAGTAGTGTGAAAGTGGTTCTGTGAACTGTCTGATGAACACTTAAGGGCCAGTACTACATCATCATATTTTTTTTGACATAGAAATATAATCAAATTTTCATCAAATTTCTTTGACAAAGATGTTTGACGTAGCGTTAAAAATGGCTATTACACTGTCCTCATATTTCTTGTCAAATTTCAAAATGGTGAACAACAGTTTGTAGCATCGTGTTTGTATCTGGGAAAAAAGGAAACTTACTCGGATGAAGCTATAGGTATTATGTCGAGATAGTAAAAGCATTCGGCAAAATTACTTACGAATAGATGAAAGCGTATTTCAGTATTACCTCAGTAAAGTGGCTTCTCATATTACAAAACAGAATACTCTCTTGAGAAATGCTATATGCACAGAAGACAACTGTGACTTCTTGATACAGGAGAAAGCTACTCTAGTTTACAACACAGCACTCGAACATCACTTGCACATTATCCAAAATAATTCTGTAAAAGTGCGAAGTGATTTATAAGGCACTGAATGGTGAATATGTGAAGGTAAATAAATGTTAAGTACACTATACGGGCAATGAGAACTATTAATTTCATTAATGGAATTAGTGTTCCAACAACTGCAAAATTAATAAAAACTACAAAACAAAATAACTGCTTTTTAACTTTTGCCATCCAGAGTTCAAAAATAGACAATGTAGAATGGAAAACTGAGAAATAATTTTTTATTTTAGAGTGTGACCACATCCTCTATTCCGGCTTGCTGAAAAGCTGCCAGGATAAAATAAAGAGTCAAAGGAACACACCAACTTTGAAGCCACATTTACAAACACACTACAGAGATATTAAATAGCTATAGCGACGCCAGTGCTCCAAGTGGTTACATTTCACATTGCAGTGAATGGAAGACAAATGACTTTTACTGTCAATACTACGGCAAGGCCCTAGGTTTGACTGTTTTTATTTAACAACAGGCAAGATCTGACAAGGTTCCCTGTTACACAGTCAAATTTCTTTGACATAAATATTTGACATTTCAACTTTGACAAAGAAGTATGATGGTGTAACACTGGCCTAAGAGTGCACTGTGGAATAGTCATGTAGATGTGCATACAGATATCACTATGTAGGTGGGAAGCAGCAACATTAGAAAATTGCGCAAATTCTGTACTGTGCATAAAATGGGGGGGGGGGGGGGGGGGTGTTCTGAGAGTGAGAGCAGTGTATGAGTAGATGCCAGCTCTGTGCCGTGCCCGGGACTGCCACGTAGCCCACTGCTGTATCATGGTACACAGCATCTCTACGGGCCGAAGATGCATAACTGAACCTCTCCGTCGTAATATAATCGATCTGCGGCGGCCTCCTCTCACGTCTCGAATGCTCGAAACGGAGAATTTCTCTTCTCGTAGGTGTCGACAGGGTGCAGCACGGATGCCGAGGTGTGGGTAACCCTGACGCTCCTAGATAACAGTCCGCATTTCTTTTGCTCCTCCTTCGTCAGATGTACCGTGTCAGTGGTCACAAAGTGTCTGTAGTCCGCGCTGCATCCAAAACTGCACGTGCAAACCTCTTAGGCACACTCGAGGCTTTGAGCCTCACAGGTCACAAACTACAGGTTTACGTTGTAAATGGTGCTTTAAGAAAGATGTACTCTTTGATAAAACATCCTCTTTGTGATCTATTGTTCCTCACAATCTGCCAATGACGTACCAGAACTTTCTGTTTTTTGAGATGAGGAGATCACATTAAAACTGGCATAAGATGCCTCCACACACACACAAAATTTTAAACGTGACTGCAACTTCAGCAACTGTGTGACAGTAAACACAAAGAGATTGAAAAAAATGAGCCAAACACTTGCAGATGGCTGGCTGACTTTTTCAACTTCTCCAATATTATTGTTATAATTTATACTTTATACGTATCATATCTTACACCGCTGCCTTGAAGTTACATAAAAGACAGGCAGTAAGTATAAATGTGTAGCTCAGGCTGCAGTCAAAAGACACTTTCTGCTCGTGGTGTGTACACATAAATGACGCTCTTAAAAACCGCATTTGCTAATCACTCCCACTGTCTTGTGTATTGTGATTTTTGTTAGTGTTATTGCATGAAATATTATTTCTACTTTTATTTTTGTATTATTTTGACTCAATTGTGTGAGCATTTGAAATATTTGTGTGACTGTATCGAAAAAATATAAAAATAAAATGTCAGCAAATAACTTTATCTCTAAGACCGTATGTCATTAGTTTTCTACAGTAGGGAGTGCATTGTTAACAAGAGCGAAGAAACAGATGTGTCATTTTAACTGTTGCACATTTGTGTTTTACAAAGCTCAATGCACGGAAGTGCACGTTTGTCTTGCGACTTAAATTATGTGAGCATGTTCTGTTTGGAATTACAAGCGTATAATGAGGCGAATGGGATGGGAGTGCAGTAGCAACAAAACAAATTAACAAAACAATTGGTGCACTAACAGGCATAACCTTTCTGTCTGTCTAGAGATCTAAACATTATGTGTTTATTGTTGTGTTAGTGTACACGAGTAACCCCAATTCTTTAAAGAATAGAACACCCGTGTCCAACACAACTTCAGATGTCTGATTAATTTACAAATGAGTTAATGTGTTAACTATTTGACATTAAGTATGTAAGTGAGAAAAAGTTCACAAACAGTTTGAAATTATCCTTACAGTTTGTCGGAAGCCGCTAAGTACTCTCTTTGTGAAACACTGAATGAATATAGTCTCCTTAATATTTTACGCAAAAGCCAGTTTTTCACATCTTTCAACCCTTATGACATCATATCTCCTGCACCGTGTGACATACACTGATATTATTTTGCAGATAGATTCAGTGATATATGTAAAACACTGTCCTTCCCTGTGCACCATTATCCTCACCTGCCATGCATAACTGGAACTCGTGGTCTCTCTCTCTCTCTCTCTCTCTCTCTCTCTCTCTCTCTCTCCCTCCCTCCCTCCCTCCCTCCCTCCCTCCCTCCCTCCCTCCCTCCCCCCTCTCTCCCCCTCTCCCCCCTCTCCACCCCTCTCTCCCCACTCCCCCCATTCTCTCTGTCTTTTTCCCCCTCCCTCCCTCTTCCCCCCTCTCTCCCTCCCACCTCATATCTTTCATCCCCCCCCCCCTTCTTCCATCCACCAATCTCTCCCCCCTACTCCTACCTCTTTTCCCTCAATCTCACTCGCACTCCTTGCCCATCTACATTTTGAACTCCACATAACTCTTTTCCAACCAGTTCAGTCAAGTGCTGAACTGGCTTTACTCAACAAGAGCAGATTTGGCCATCTTCCTTTTGCTTAGGAACTATTGGGAGTTTTGCTGACTCGAGCAGAGAATGAGAATGAATGTGCAAATAGCAGCATAGTGAAGTGAGGCATCTTTCTTTGTAGCTTTATAAAGTCTTTTATTTGGTTGGTTTAAAAATACAGTTGCTGATAAAAAGTTAGGCACGTAGAAGGAGAGGAGGAAGTGAAATGAAAATTCTCAACTTGAGAGCTCGCGTGCTTTTATTTTGGCTGTTACAAAATTGAGTTCAATGAACGATAAAATTGACAGTACGAGGATACTGCTTTCTTCGCATTCCAGTTGTGTGTGCAGTGCAGGAGTAATAAGCGAGGGACTGAAGAGTACCACTAGAAGAAGAGTACCTCTAGGTTAAATACAGTAGAGCGTCGATTATCCTAAGTAATTGGGGCACATGGGTGTTCGGAAAGCTGGTTTGTTAGGATAGTCGAACTGTACATGTTTATTTGCCAAAGAGAAGTAATGTACAGTATATTTATTCATATAAACAGGCATATCTTTTAGTATTACAAAGTAACATACAAAGACAACTTCAGTAGGCATATGTGGCACAGTTTATTAAAAAATATATATATATACATATTACATACGCATTTTGCGTGAACAATACACACAGTATACAAAATTAATATTGGATAAAATGGTTGCAGATTCACCTTCTTCTAACCTTTTAATAATCTCGTACTTGTCCCTCATAGAAAGGACAATACGTTTACATTTAAGCATTTTGTATCGCCAAGTTCACTTCTTGACGCAAGAGCACACAAGTGGTCATAACAGAGAACGGAAGGTGAGTGTATGCACCGTGAGAAGCTCTTCTTGGGGGCACGCAATCCTTCAAACTGCGCGGAGCGGCACGCCACAACTTTAAGCTGGTGCAGCTGTTGCTTTGAACAGCTTTGATACTGCCGCTTCTTCTACTGCCAGTGCCGAGCCGACAGAAGTGTGCTGATTGTTGAAACACAGCGACTGGCGGCTCGGCCGGTCAGCAGCGCCACGTGAAGGCCCCATTAGAAGCAATGCTCCGCCAGCGGTGGCCCAGTGCGGCGACTACTGTGGGAAACTTGGTTTGGGAGTGAGGTGGATGACGGATGGTAGGGTGGGAGAGTAACGGGTGCGAGCAAGTACACAGTTTGGTTGAGCGGTCGTTCGGTTCACCGACGTTCGGTTAATCGATGCTCTACTGTACTGGTTCATCAAATTTTGAATATAGATTTGAGTGGTACAATTCTCTATTGTATTCCTCGCTGCTGCATTCCAGAGTTTGCAATTGCAGTTTTTCAACATTTTGGTGGCACTCACCCATTAGTTGAACAATTATATGAGTATCTCGGCACTCTTCATCGTATTTGTGCAATATCTCATGTTAGTCCTGTGTGGTGTGGGTGCCACACACTTGAGCAGTGTTCTACGATAGTTTGTAACCAGTGGTTGCACTTCCGTGGTACTCTACCGATGAACCAAAGTCTGCTATCTGCTCTACCCACAATTGAGCCGATGTGATCGTTCCCATTTCGTATCCCTACAAAATGTTACACACGGGTTTTTGTACGACCTTGCTGATTCCGACTGTGACTCACTCGCATTGTAGTTGTAGGACACTATTGTTTTTTATTTTACAGAGTGCACAGTTTTACATTTCTTTGCAGTAAAAGGAAGCTGCAGATCTTTGTATTCTTTTAAATTTTACCAAGTTCTCTCTGAATATTTGTTGAGTCTTTTCCCTCCCCCAGATATTACCGAGTAATAACGTACCTACCTGATTGCCTCAGTTTTAGGTATTTGGATTGTCGTGTGACGATAACGCGAGTCGGGTTTCACGTGACGGAAAAATGTGCAGGTCAGCGCAGGGGAGGTATTTTTGTTCAAGATCTGTCTCCATGTTGGAGCTCAGAATATGTTGTAGGACTATACACGTGACAGATGTTGATGGGATTGGATGGTAGTTTTGTGGGTCATTTCTGTACCTCTCTTTGTAGACAGGTGTGACCTCTGCTTTTTATCTATCACTGAGCACATTTTTATGTTCAAGGAACCTACAGTATAGCACAGTCAAAATGGGAGTTAACTCGGCCGGAAATTGTCTACAAAATCTGACACCGATCCCGTCGAGCAGTGGGGGCTCGTTTAATTTCGCCGATTAAAACTTAGGTGAGCTGGCGTATAGTCCTCGTAACTGGCTCTCTGTACAACGTATATTGGCTCCGTACCAGAGCCAATATGTGAGCTACTTCCACACGAGCTCTGTCAAGCAGAGGTTACTGTGTATTTCCACCTGAGGTATTACCTCGTAACCACGTGGCCAGCTTACAGAATCACGTGTAATGTCAGGTCAGTTCGTGCTCTATTCAAAGATGATAACAGTGTACTGTCTCACTAGAGATAATATATGGCAACTTGTAGCCTGTTACACGCTGCTGTGTCATCAAAGTTTCCGGTTATGTATTGGAGGCAACCTGAAGGCTCCCTAACAGTAACTCTGAGGATAAAACTGTCGTGTCCCTCCAAAACTTTGGCAGAATGTATCCTTTCCCCTCAGTAACGTGACACTTCCAGTCAGTTGTCGTCCACATCTACAGCTATATACGAGAGCTGTTCAAAAAGTATCCAACTTTTATTTATAAAATCAATCTTTATTCAGGTAAAATTGTTTGACACTAGTCACCTCCAAAGTAGTCACTATCGGCTTCTACACACCTTTCCCAATGCTTCTGGCACTGCCAGAGGTGTCTCCGGAAAGCCCATTTTGGTGTGGTTCACTGCTGTTCCGTGAACTTCTGCACGGTGTCTTCTGTGTTCCAAAATTTGTTCTTTTTCAGAGTCTCGTTTTCAGTCGGTGGTAGATCAGGGAATGGGGAGACTGACAAACCACAAACATGTCGTGTTTGGCCAGAAAACTCTGAGTTAATTTGTAACACTGAAGGGTACATTACTGTTTTGAGGGTGCCCACTGCCCACAAGTCCAGCTGCTTGCATCTCACTACTTCATGAAGGCTACACAGATCGTCTCAGTAGCACTCCTTACCGACATTAATGCCATCCAGGGTGTACTACTGACGGACCACTCCGTCGGAAGGACTGTCACGTCACCGGGGGCCTTCCACGTTTTTCTGGGTCTTGGGGATAATGCATGCTTTCATTGCAATGACCAGAATTTTGTTTCCGGATCATACTCTTAAACTTGGGACTCCTCACCAGTAACCACCGGTTTAGGAAAATTGAGATTACTCTTCACAGTATCTGTCACGTCCTGTGTGATCTCTTAACAAAGTTGCTCATGCTCATTTGTTATCATCTTTGGAATAAATTATGATGAGATCTTTGTGAGGTTCAAATGTTGTGTTAAAATGGAACGATTTGTCCCATTGCTAATTTTAATCTCATGTGCAAGTTCTCTGTGATTGCTATATGTTGCATCACCAGAGTCTTTACAAGACCAATAATAACCTGATTTGTGGATGTCGAGAGCCTACTTGAATGTGCTTCACCCTTCACTGACGAGTGACCACTTTTGAAGCAGTTGTACCACTCATTTATCTGTGTGGTATTTATTGCTCCGTCCCCAAACACTTGTCGTTGTGGGTCGTTTCAACTTGAGAATCACCGAGCTTAAAATAAAATCTGATGCAGTAATGTTGTTCACTTTTACTGTCATTCTGTGGAATACAGAAAATCCCACTACTACTGTGTACACGTGTTTACTTATCGACAGCTAGTCGGCGAATAACCGTTTCCACAGTCGCGTAAAAAAATTACACATGCGAACTATGTATACCTTCGGACGTAGACAGCATGTGTGTTCCAATACCATCGTACGTACTCCACAAGTCCTGTACTGTGCACAGCGGAGGATACCTCGTGTGACTTCTGTTCCACTCATAAATGGGGCTGTGAAAAACTGACTGTATGATTTGTACGAGTCCAGATTTTCCTTATCCTGCTTCTGAGGCTGGAATGGTCCTGCTATCTGTCACAAATGTTGCTCCTGAAAAATTTCTAGTTCGTGTTTCACAAAAAGAATATCCCAAAAAGACATCTCCAATGATTCACGTGTGAGATCACAGAGCATTTGTGTAACACACACGTTGATTGAACCTACCGGTTACAAATCTGTCAGCACATCCCCCCATTGCTTTGACGTCTTCCTTTAATCTGACTCTACGTGGATCTCAAACACTCCCCCGGGACTCGAGATTTGGTTTAGCATTCTGTATGTGGTCTGCCTTATAGGTGAGCTACAGTTTCCTTAAAATCTCCCTGTTAAGCAAAGCAACCATTCATCTTCCCAACAAGTGATGTTACGTGCTCATTCCATTTCGTGTTGCACTTTCACGTTATGCCTAGACGTTTAACAGATATGAATACGGTGTCGAGTAGTACATCACCGGTATTCAAATATTATGCTTTGTTTTTCCTACTCGTCCACATTAACATACATTTTTGTCCATTTAGAGTGAACTGAATCACATTACACTAACTATAAATTTTATTTATGTCATCTCATATCCAGCTACAGTCACTCGACGACACCATAGCGTAGTCGGGAGAGAGCCTCAGATTCTGCTCACCCTATCTGCCAGGTCATTTACGTGTATAGTGAGCGAGAGCAGTCCTGTCATACTTGTCTGAAGCAGTCCTGATAATGTACATATCTGTTATGAGCATTTGCCACTCAGAACAGTCTACTGTGTTCTGGTGTTTTAAAACATATTCCACCCATTTGCATATGTTAAAAGATATTCAGTACGCTCGTGGATCTTTCTTCGTAGTTTACAGTATCACATTATGTTAAACAATTCCTGAGGTAGTGCAGAACAGAGATCAGATTCACTGTCAGAAGTGACGACAACACTCCTCGTCAGCAGTCCACACGTGCCAGGTGGGACACCACTCTGGAAGGGGTGGGTATCCGTGTTGTGTCGACAGCAGTTCGCTCACCGGATTGCGATTTGGAAACCTGCCCTCTGGCTGCGTCGTCAGAGGCAGTCGACCACGCCCAGACGGCAGCTGCAGGTGTCTGGAAGCTACGACATGCCAGGTACCTGGTAGCACATTTATCACTAGGTGCGACGAGACTCTATCGAATAAAATGTCGAGGATACATTTGATTTCCCACACGTTTCCCTTCGATCTGACACTGGGCCACTGCCACACCCGAATGCCCCGCACTCCTGGATACCCACACCTCTACCGGCTGTCCGCAGCGACACCTCCCGAAATCTGTCCGTCGCCATTACTCGTCTCGTGCGCACACGTAGCGAGCTTGTATGTCCCGCAGTGCTAGGGTGATGTGTACACAGTATGTATCCTGTCAGATCTCGTATAATGTGGTTTTGTTGTGACGAAATGGAACCACTTCCGTTGTCATTCTACCAGTCAAAGAAGACTGTGATCAACCGTTTACATTCTCAGTGATGGGAATTATGTGTAACTGTACAGACTTTCATGACCACGTGATGCCCTCCTTCAGATTCTTGTCACACCACCCGAGTTTCGACCTCTCTCTGGGATCTCCTTCGTGATCTTCTGATGTTCTCAGGTAGCTGAATGCCATCAAAAACCGGTGGCGCATTCACTTATAAAAGAGAGCTTTCTCCTGCTCGTCTTGAGGAATTGAGACTATCGGGTGACATTTTTCTGGCTGCTATTAGTAGGAACTCAGGATTGAAACAGAAGAAACTGCAAAAAGGTAGGAATTCGAAGAGATGGGACCTGGATAAACTGAAAGGACCAGAGGGTTTCAGAGGGAGCATCAGGAAACGATTGACGGAAACAGGGGAAAGAAATACAGTAGAAGAAGAATGGATAGTTTTAAGAAATGAAATAGTGAAGGCAGCAGAAGATTGACAAGGTAAAAGGAAAGGAGAAAATATAAAAATGCAATAAATGAAGCTGGCAAAAGGAAATACAAACATCTAAAAAAATGGGATCGACAGGAAATGCAAAATGGCTAAGTAGGAATGGATAGAAGACATAAGTAAGGATGTAGACCGTGTATCACTAGGGGTCACTTACATATTGCCTATATGAAAATGAAAGAGATCGTTGGAGAAAAGATGGAAAACCAGTCCTAAGCAAAGAAGGGAAATTAGAAATTTGGAAGGAGTGTATAGAGGGTCTGTACAAGGAAGATATACTTGAGGGCAATATTATGGAAAGGGAAGAGGATCTAGAGGAAGATGAAAGGGGCTATATGATATTGCGTGAACAGTTTGACTAAGTACTGAAAGTCAAAACAGTTCCCCAGGAGTAGATAACATTCTATTAGAACTACCGATAGCCTTGGGAGAGCCAGCCATGACAAAGTTCTTCCATTTGCTGAGCAAGATGTATGAGACAAGTGAAATACCCTCAGACTTTAAGAAGAATATAATAACCCCAATTCCAAAGAAATCAGATGCTGACAGGTGTGAAAATTACTGAAATATTAGTTTAATAAGTCACTAACACAAATCCTTTACAGAAGAGTGGAAAAACTGGTAGAGGTCAATCTCGAGGATGATCAGTTTGGATTCCGAAGAAATGTAGGAACACGCGAGGCAATACTGACCGTATGACTTCTCATTGGAGACTGGTTAACACTTACCATGCTAAGCCCTTAAGTGCATGCCACTCCCTGTGTGCTGGCTGATTTTTTCTATTTTCAACAGACTTTAAATAGCTGTAAAGGATGTTTAGTTAGAGATACATAAAAACTACAGGTATGGTTTAAAACTTTAAGGTTTCAACTTTACATGGGTTAACAGTCATGTGTATGGGGCATATACTGTTTCCAAGAAGTGATGTGGTTTCTCCTTGATGTTGCAAAAATAAAAGTCCTCCTGTATAAACTTAGAAGTGCTCAGTTTCTTCTCATTGATGCAATTGTGCAAAATACAACCATTGGAAACTGCCATAATTATGCAGTGGAAGGCAAGCTTTCTACACCACTTCACTGTTTTGTGATCAAGTGCTCCATATGAAAGACGCTGATCAAAGAGGTCTACACCAGCTTTATGTTTGTTGTAATCCAGCACTGTCACTGGTTTCAACTTCTCATTGCCTTCTCTTGTAGCAGCAGGCAACATAGAGGACTTGTGCCTGGTACTTATCATCCACACAATCCACACATCCCTCTTGTCTTTCCATCGCAATGCTAGTACATCGTTCTTGCGGCGAAATATAGGTTCACCCTTTTTGAGTTTACCCTCTTTGAGAGCGTTGGACAAGATCAATGTTGGCTCTAGCCAGTTCTTCGGCTAGCTGAACACTGTGTCCACATAGTCCAGTCATCCTGTGAAATGTCACTCAATCTTGGCCCCTTTCAATGATAAGTGGGGAGGGGGGGGGGGGGGGGGGGGGTACCACAGGCGGTGGCTCACCTTCATCTGATGACAAATCTGTCTCTGAAATAATAAAGAACGTAACAGAACAAATCGCAACATGAACTGTCTTCTTCTGCATTGATTTAGTAAGATGTTAGGCTTACCTGGACTATTGTTATTTTCCGCCATTTTGTAATCACTGTCACTATTGAAATCCGAAAAACCATCATCAGTAGGTTCAGCAAATACTTCTTCAATCATTTTTCGAAGTTTTGCTCCCTCATCACTCGTCATTGTGAGTAAAAAGAAGATAAACAAGCTAAAACCAAAGTACTAGCGCCAAAATCGATGGTAAACAATCGACAGGACACCACAGAACACGTAACATATGCGTGGAAAACACACGTGAATTCGTTGGGAAATATATATGAATATATGGCATTACCTCACTAGGTGCTGCGATTAAGTGAATAGCATGAAGAGCTGCATCAAACCATCTTTGGACTGAAGTCCACAACAACAGCAACACTGGTAGGACATCATCATTGTACAGACAGAGGAACAGGCATGGTGAGAGGAGAGGGATGTTTACCAAAATATTATTGTCATGCCACAGTGGCGGCTTCCCCATCGTTTGTATTCTACACAAACTTTGACTGCATATTTATTCCTCGATGGTGTGAAGCTGGGTGCCTATAGCCGCCATCTCTATTTAAATGACATACATTCTTAGAAATCTCAGCTGCTCCTTGAACTTCCCTGCTATAAATTCCTCAGTTAGTGTGTGTATATTGTTGAAATTGTGTCTCAGTAAAAGTTCTGAATGCCAAATCTGTCATTCGTCCTCTTTACAACGGTGGTTCGGAAAGTAACCACCGTTGGGTTGTAAACAAACAACTTGGATAGAAAAAAAAGTCGCTAGATACTCCTTAAAACTTCGGCATTTTACAATATTTCAACAGTCACCATTTAAATTTAAGCATTTGCCATAGTGTTTCACTAATTTACAAATTCCTTCTTCATAAATTTCTGCTGCCTTAATGTGGAGCCAGTCTTTCTCTCCATTTCAAAGTTTGTCGACTTAATCAAAGTTCTGCAATGCAATCCGCTTCTTCATGCGAGCTAAGAAAGGGAAATCAACTTGACACCAAGTATGGACTCTGTGTGTGTGTGTGTGTGTGTGTGTGTGTGTGTGTGTGTGTGTGTGTGTAGGGGGATCAGAAATGTCTCTTTTTAATTGCTTTAAATTCTCTAGAGTTTTTCAGGCGCAGTGAAGATGAATGTTGGATGCAAAAACACAATACTGAATATCAGCATACTACCACATTCGTTTGAAATGGCTTGCTTAAGTTTCTTCACAGTTCAGAGATGACAAGTCTTTGATATGCACGAGCTGTTTGATCGGTTGTGCTAACAAGATCGTTGCCCACAACGGAAAGCTTACAATTCCTCTCTTTATCATGAATGTTTGTTCTATTAGTTTTAAGAAATTGGACCCATTGCCACACAATACCTTGACTAATAATATTTAGAATCAATACAGTTGATAAGAGTCGTCTTCCGTCGAAATGTTTTTGCAGGGAAATGAATTTTATTACTGCACACATTTTGAGGGATTTTTTTTATTACAGCACGCACATTTTAAGGCCGTAATGAGAGAACGTGCGAAAGAACAAGATACGTACATTCACAGCTTGATGCTTACTTAATCTGAGAATGCAGGTGTAACAGCAGCAATGCCGCGTGCGCAAATACTGACGCTGCACTAAAAAGTAACTTAGTTTTCAAAACCAGCCCTGTAATACATTCTCAATACGGAGAACTACGGCCCAGATGTCACTTCGACGACATACGTGTGGTAGCTGAAGAATGCGACAGCTGTAGGAGGAATCTCCGAGGAGTAGTGCTCGAGATTTCTAACAAGAAATTTGATTTCTATCGAGATAATAGCTGTAAGTTTTTAGCTTCCTGGCTCTGTGCCATTGAGGAAGTAAATGTGCAGGCACAGTGACTCTGCAGCCCATCAGTAATATGTCAGTAAACGTATTTCTCCTCTATCGTTCTGCCTGTCCAATGTAGTTCAGGCAGTGAAGGAAAATTAGGGGAACAAATCAGTGTAGTTCAAATTTTCATAGTGTGGTAGAGGGTAGTCTCACATCAACAGGTTTGACAGTAGGGATGGGTATGGGAGGGGGAGGGGCATGTAAAAGTCAATTTTTTAGGTTTTTCTTGAATACCTCGAAAACTGTTACTTCTAGTGAAAATGATTCCCAATACAAAATTAAGCTACATTAAATTTCATACAAAAAAGGTCCTCTTCATTTTTCCACAAGAACTAATAGTTTCTGTGTTACAAAGGATGGAAAAATCTCGGATTGCTGAAAATAGTGTTTTAATGTTATGAAATTGATGTATATTCTTAAAGGAAGTGGATTAAGAACAAATATTAAATGTGTGTACCACATCTACGAGCAGTAGAACTGTATTTAGGGATAAATTGTATTCTCAGGTTGTAACAGAGTGAAAAGATAATTGTGGTTGTACACTTTTGGGCTTCACACATCTCCGGAATGAAGAGCTAGCAGGCTATTCCTCGATCTCTCTACCACTCTACCTCATGGAGAGCAACAAGGAGCAGCTGACCTATCCACAACTTGCCTTACGAGTTACCAGCAACAAAGTACACAGACACTCCTAGTGGGGGAGGTGTTTATTTTCCACAATGTGTGTCGTATACAGATATGTGTTGCTTGTAATACAAATTAAAGAATTACATAAGAACAGAATGCACGTTAATTTCTGCACACTGTTCTACACCGATAGAGGGGACTACGATTCTGAGTGAGCTTGTACCGCCGTCAAAGTGTTCTTCTGGGAAAGGCAGCTTCCCACAACACGAGTGCAGCTCACTTGCAAGGTTACAGACAGTGTACCTTCCGAGCATTTCCTGTCGAGCTATCTCGTGTGATCAAACTAAATAACTTCACTTTCTTCTTACACAGTTGAAGTCTTTTCAGCTTACAGAGCAGGTACTTTCCTCCGATCTCACAGCTCTGTCGTCGGCAGGTGCGCCGCGGCGAGCGGCGCCACGGCCGGACGCGACACCCCGGCCTGGCGTCCCGCTGTCGGACGTGCCGCAGTATTCGTACGTGGACTTCGGCTGGGCAGACCACCGCATCAAACTGCACCTTTACGTCAGCGTCTTCCAGCATCGGGACGAGGAGCTCACTACACTCGTCAAGGTACGTGTCTGCGTCCGAGTCTGTAAAGGGAGCCGTTCTGTACCGCCGGGCTGGTCTTAGCCGGTGCCGAGCCTCAGATGGGGGAGTAAGTTGGGTGCGGTCACTCACGACAGTAACGGTAACCGAGCGTGTAATTTCTCGAACGTCACAGAACTGGTCCACAGTTTGGAGGTCGCGATGCGGCACGCTGTACATCGCTGTTGGCTACTTTGTGCAGAAAGTGTGCCCTGCAATGCTTCACAATTTTCACTGTTTTAAGGAAGATGTACTTATACTGCAGAGTTCATCTTTGACACACTAGTGTCGAACTTGTGACAGATTAGATTAGATTATTTTTTTGTTCCATAGATCCGTGCTGAGGGGATCCTCGTGGATGTGGAACATGTCAATTTCTTTTTTTAAGTTGAAATAACAATACTAATAGTATGAATATATACAGTACATCATTTGTTTCTATTAAAAATTTCATCAATGGAGTAGAAGGAGATGGCCACTAGTAAGTCTTTCAGGCTTCTTTTAAACTGATCTTTATTTGTAACTAAATTTTTTATGTTTGGTGGCAGATTATTGAAGATGAGTGTCCCTGAGTAGTGGACCCCTTTTTGAACTAAAGTAAGTGCTTTTAAGTCCTTGTGCAGATCATTTTTGTTTCTGGTCTGGTATGTATGAACTGAGCTGTTTGTTCGAAAAAGAGATATATTATTTAGGACAAATTTCATTAAGGAGTAAATATGCTGAGAGGCAGTAGATAGTATACCCAGTTCTTTGAAGAAGTTTCTGCAGGACATCCATGAATTTACTCCACAAATAATACGTATTACACGCTTTTGGGCTCTGAAAACTTTTGTTTGACTTGAAGAGTTACCCCAAAATATTATACCATATGACATTATGGAGTGAAAGTATGCTTGCTAACACTTGAATTGCAAATACAGATTTGTTAAGGCGTTTCTGCAGTTCTGTGGTGTGCTCCTCCCAACTGAATTTATTATCAAGTTGTAATCCTAGGAATTTAAGACTGTCACCCTCTTCTATCTGCTCAGAACTGCCCAATTACACAATCTGAATAGCAACCCGGCTCTGCTCCAGATGGATCTACGGCCAGAGGAATTGTATGGGACAGTCTATTACATTTGTGGGCTATTTCGTAGAGTTACAAATAAATTTCAGATAACAACATTAAGTAACTCGGTATCATCACTTTTGCGTAACTATGCTGTTTAAGCAGCAAATGGAATGGCAGGAAATTTATCCAGACACACAAATGTTGTGTGTTACATATTGAATTGGCATTTGGAGTGACATATTGTAGCAATGACAGGAGCACATTGTGAGATAAGTGCTATGTTTTCAACAGATCTGAATTGCTGAATTGAGAGAGAGAGAGAGAGAGAGAGAGAGAGTGTGTGTGTGTGTGTGTGTGTGTGTGTGTGTGTGTGTGTGTGTGTGTGTGTGTGTGTGCGCGCGCGCCGGAGAGTGGCTGAGGTGGCACGGTAAAAGACACATAAGAAAAACGCATGCAATGTACATGCTTAGCTAGTGTCGTAGCACACCCCTTGTCAATCTTAGTACGCACTGTGATGCCATATCAAGACTCACTACTGCAATTGTTTGTTGTGGACTCTTTATGGTAGACTTCTTCACCGTACCATGCAAAGAATTGTGCCTGTAGGATAAAAAATGAAACACCACATTTATTGTTCACATCTTTCTTTTGCTACACAAATTTCCTCAAGTATTGTGGCATAAGTGGGACAGTGCACAAATGGTTTAATTCATACCTAACTGGAAGAGTGCAGAAAGTTGAAATAAGCAGTTCTCATAATATGCAAAGATCAGCACATTTTTCAAACTGGGGAACTATCAAGAATGGGGTTTCACAACGATCGGTCTTGGGTCCTTTGTTGTTCTTAATATATATTAATGACTTGCCATTCTATATTCATGAAGAGGCAAAGTTAGTTCTCTTTGCTGATGATACAAGTACAGTAATCCTAGCTGACAAACAAGAATTAACTCATGAAATTGTCAGTAATGTCTTTCAGAAAATTACTAAGTGGTTCCTTGTACATGGACTCTCATTGAATTTTGAAAAAACACAGTACATACAATTATGTACAGTAACGCCATTAATAAATATAGACCTTAATCAGAAGCATATAGCTAAGGTAGAATATTCAAAAATTTTAGGTGTGTCCATTGATGAGAGATTAAATTGGAAGAAACATATTGATGATCTGCTGAAACGTTTGAGTTCAGCTACTTATGCAATAAGGGTAATTGCAAATTTTGGTGATAAACATATTAGTAAATTAGCTTACTATGCCTATTTTCATTCATTGCTTGCATATGGCAACATATTTTGGGGTAATTCATCACTGAGGAATAACATATTTGTTGCACAAAAGCGTGTAGTCAGAATAATAGCTGGAGTCCTCCCAAGATCATCCTGCAGACATTTATTTAACGATCTAGGGATATTTACAGTAGCTTCTCAGTATATATACTCTCTTATGAAATTTGTTATTAACAACCAAACCCAATTCAAAAGTAATAGCAGTGTGCATAACTACAATACTAGGAGAAAGGATGATCTTCACTATTCAAGAGGGAATCTAATCTAATCAGTAGCAGGAAACTGTTGAATTGAAGGTGAATGGCAGAGTGATAACCAGAGTGAGAGAAAGTGACTGCTGGGATTTGATCCCGCGGCCTCTCGGTCTCCAGCCACACGCTCTGCTACTGGACCTCCGCATCGAGTGTGACTCTGGCCTCACTTCCTTAATTTTGAATGAACTGCAGCTGTTGTGAGTTACGGTGGCTGTTTGCTAGGTGGCAATAGGGTCCTTTTCACAACTTCGCTTCAATTCTTTGTAATTCAGAGAGTTTCTATGAAATATTTATGAATTATATTCAGAAATCTTCCTTGTGGATCACTAATATTGTATTATATTTATATCAGTAATATTCTTTTATAGTACATAGTGTTAAAGAGAAATCCAAAGGTAGCTGTGTATCGAGTGAGAGTAATTGAAATTAGCCACAAGCAAGCAGAGTCATCTCCGGGGTGTAAGAGGTGATACGCGAGAGCTGCGTTTAGATGTACAAACTGATTAGACTGAGCCTTTCGACACGTTTTTGAGTGACGTCTCGGTTCATGCTCGTTCTGGATCAGAATCTTACATTGTAGGAGTGGATACCTTTGAGCCACTCAAATACTCTTCTCTTTCAGAGTCAACCCTAGTTTGCTGGTTACACTGTACTTCACGTACCTGATATTTCCTTCACGTTTCAGGGTCACGTGCTCTGCAAGAACTTGACACAACCGAAACCTGCACTCGTGGTCCTATCAACGCACAAGGTCTACCTTCTCTACATTACGAGACAGGAGAGGTAAGTTTGTGTCGCTTCTCACTCTGTGATCGTCAGCTGTCCTAAATGTCGGCAGCCGTGACGAAGTTGTAACGCTTTGACAATACTACCTGTGGATTTGGAAGTCACGGCATTGAGTGTATCGTACGAGAACATTTAGAAATGGAAAACGAGTGAAGACACTACAATACTAGACAAAGATAATGAATGTACGGTTCCTGAAAAAGAATGTTTTTGATATGGCATTAATAATTTTTGGCTGCAGTGGTAACTGCAGGCACAGACAGTCTGTGAATAAAATGTCGAACTCTGTCGGATTGAGACTCGTGACAGGTGATCGCCACATTCCAATCTGCTGGGCATTCTTAAAAGTGGTGGCCATTTTCCTCAGTACTGTCAATACTTTACCTTCCTTGTGCCTCATTTAATGCAGCCCGGCTTCCGCAAAATCTTCGGCAAAGTGCAGCTGACTCGAGAGCGTAATCTGTAATTGTGCATTGGTAGTCGAGGTATTTAGGAACTGACTTCGTATTCCTCATTTCTGTACACACGGGTCACACCTAACTACTGGTTTTGACTGTTTCTTCAGAAAAATTGTATCCAGAAAATTTCTCACCTAAGTGACATTTTAGTGGCACGCGCAGTATGTCACCCAGAAACAATCTTTGCCGGTTCACAAGTAGGAAAAAAGAAAATTTAGTATACAAAATGTGGAATAAAACAGATTGCTTGCAATCGTCAGCACAGGGTTGTACATTAATGACATTACACGATGTAAAGTATTTGCACATCACTGATAACCACACGACGTGTGCTCAGTCACCTGTAGCAGGTTCTTTTCATGCATTCGTAGGTGACCACTTTATGGTACGCTGTTGTCGGTACTCGTAGCCCCATGCAAAAGCTGGTACATGTTCAAATGCTGCTTTGATATTTCAGTTCCTACTAAAGCTCAGCC
Source organism: Schistocerca gregaria (assembly GCF_023897955.1). Lineage (NCBI taxonomy): Eukaryota > Metazoa > Arthropoda > Insecta > Orthoptera > Acrididae > Schistocerca > Schistocerca gregaria. The sequence goes on along the minus strand of NC_064929.1, from coordinate 85,964,472 downwards.
TGCCGAAGAATTCTGAGTGGTTTTAGTGTTTGTAATTTTTCTCTTACATACAATACACAGCATCTCTATTCTCACATTACTTGATGTTTGTAGTGATATGGGGACTTCTAAGATACTTCGACTGAATGCAACTTGAATATATAATAATTTGCACAACATAAAATGTGTCCAATACTCGATATGATCCCTACAGTGTGTTTTTCATACAGGCGGCCAAAAATAACTTACTCAGTTGACAAGTAGATTTAGTGCAAAAAGCGGTCAGACATTGTACAAATCATCGTATCTGTTGCTTTCGATATCTCTGATTGTATGTTCTCTTTTTGTAACTATAAAGGTTTGGCTCATTCCAACATACATAAATTTGTAGAAAGGGAGAAATTTCGGAACATAACTTTCAGTAACAGCCGTAATCTCAACTGCTTATTGATATTGTCCTAACGAGGTGGACATTCGGGACTATTGGTGAAGCATTAATATCTGTTTTAATAACTTCACTGAAAATAAAATTTTCTTATCAAAGATTGGAATTAGAGGTATATTTTCTTCTGATACACTCTAGATTGCTATTCGCAGGGCAGTCGCATTCAGTGGCGGCAGCCCAGTAAGCGTGAGGTGTGCTTGCTTGTGTGAACGTGTGATGTTTTCTGTGCCGAAGAAGGCTTCGGCCGATAGCTCCACGTATCTTTTCGTTGTGCCTGTCTGCAACTGAAAGCGTCATCTCTATGGTGAGTAACAATCAGTCCTATTCCATTGTAGTCAGACAGATATGCAGCTTTTTGTAAGATACCTTATAGTCAGCAAAAGCACATTTAGTACATGAAAGCCATTTCCTGTCAAGATTAACTCTTTCTCGTGCCGGTGCTATATAATCATACAGTTGTTAATAAATATTCAGATATTACCAACAAACCAGACCCAGATCATACTTCATAATTTCAGTAATATGTCTAACATGTTCATCATCATGTATTTACCTGAATTCCCTGTAGTCATTTCTTAGAATTTTATACAGTGTGCCATCAAAACAGAAGTACAGTGCATTACAAAACAGAGTACCAGATAGTCCCTAACATTCCATTTCCATAACAATAACATCATCATAGCTGTGGAATCCTTACATGTATCACAGCATAAACCTCAACCGTCGCAGAATCGTTATACTTCACGACATTGTAAATCTTCATCATCGTGACTCGCAAAACTTCATCTCAATGTAAATACCATCAATAGAAAAACTGGTCTGAATTATGATTCTCAAATTCTATCCACAATAGTGCAACATGCATTTCAAACCAAGAAAAATAAATTTTTCACCCTAACTGATCTTTCATGTATTTTATGTAAGCATTTACTTTGGATCGGTTTTAAAATGCCTCTCTGTTATACCTTTTTCTCACAATGACATTACAGTAATGATTAAACCAACACAACGTACAAAATTCTTACATTTTCATTGTCCTTAAACTTTTTTTTCATTTTTTAAGACACTAGATGTTTCGACATTGCACCCGCTGAGTATAGTAACATTTTCTCAGTCTGAATTTCATTTGCATAAAAATTTAAATGTATTTTTCTAAATGCACGTAAGTTCCCCAACATTATAGTAATTTCAAATCTGTTTATCTCCAATTAATTCCAAATGGCAATAATACAAATTACAGACCATTGTTGAAGTAAGCCATATCAAAAATATTTACTATTTGCAATTCTGGCTCACAGACACAGCATAAGATAAATACTCAGTGAAAAAAAAATAAAAAAACATCACTGTTTTACATATAAGAGGTTTCCTATTACAAACAGTAAATAAATTTTTTTTCTGCTTTCAAATCTCCCAAAGCATTTCAATTCATCTTTTTAATAGTTTTGAGATTGTTACACCGCTCCATAATTGCACAGATTCTTATGCCAGAACAGTAGAAGACATATGGACAATTAAATGTACAGCTGAACTTGAATTACATGTATAACAAGAGGAAGAGAAAAGATTACATGTAACTTAGAAGTCAGGTATCAATACAGTAATACATATCATATTTTCAAACAATGGAATATCCAGGATGAAATGTACAATATTATGAGAAGGAAAGCTGCTACTCACCATATAGCGGAGGTGCTGAGTTACCTATCTGCAATTCGGCATCTCTGCTATATGGTGAGTAGCAACACATCATATTTTCACATTTCACCAGGGGAGGGGGAGGGGGGCACATACAATGGGCTTACATGTGTAAACATTACAAATGATGAATATAGAGTTCAATATTAAAAGAAAAGTCATTTTGGACTTGAACCTGCATTAAGGAGTCTGATACTTTCACTTGTTTTACTTTTTGTGCCTTAAGTGGGTACACCTCATTTTCAAACTTATTAATGAATTCAGAGCTTTTTCAGTGTAACCTTTCGCACTGGTGTAATTCCTGCACACATCGATTGCATTTAACACTTCTCTCACTTTAGGTGTTTCATGATGCAAGTTGTCATCTCCATATCTGTCACTGTCACTTGAAGCTGGTCAACCGCGTCAGCAATAATCTCCTCACCCTGTAACACCACACACCCTCCAGTAGAGGTAGCTCATTACCAGACATGACTTTAGCATCACCACTGTCATCATCATCATCAGCAGCAGCAGCAGCAGTATCTTGCAGTAAGGCACCAGCTTTTCAGAAACAGTTGTTGATTGCAAACTATGACACCAACTGCTATGAAGCCCAAATAAATCACGTGGCCTGTAGTGAGTTAATGGAGAGATGTTCATGTACTGCATTAGTCAGTGCTATCAAATATTGAACCAGAGCATTTTCAAATTTACAATAATGGCCAAATCAAGTGGCATTAAGACACTGGTATAATTTGGAGGGAAAAATTCCACTTTAACATTTTCTAAAACTACTTGGGGTGGAAGAGTTGCACGTTGAGCCGTGAGATGTAGGATCCAATTTTTTTCTTCTTCATTCTAATGTCCCATTTTTTTGAAACACTGTTCTACTGAAATCATAGTCATATAAGAATTTTTATAGGATTTGTATTCTGTAGGATTCGTCTTTACATCTTTGAAACACCTTGAGGTGGTGGCTAAAATAGAAGAGTCAGTTACAAAATACTGTATCATTATCATTGACAGTTGGTGTCGAGCAACCGAAACTGTCCATTAAAGGGTTTCTATGGAACTTGGGAGTTAGGGTGAATGAGTGGTGAATGCAAAATAAAACTGTGAACAAAGTTAGGTTAAATAAAACAGAAGAAACAAGACAGTTGGGTCATATCTGTTATTATTCCATAAACTGTAACATTTCTTACCATTGTACGAAGCCTTTATAGACAATCGTTACGACAATTTGCTTTGAAGGCATCTCGTTAAGAGTTCAGTTTTGGGGACCTGGTCAAGAGGGGCTAGTTTGTAGATCCTAACTACTGCAGCTATTTTGGAATCAGATGCTAGCGTGACCGTCATGTGTTGTCAGTGACTTAAGGTTACCATATCTCGTGCTCTAAGATCAACGCGCCTTTCCACTCGATATAACGGTGCCTCACAGCAACGACGATGAAGGAAGATACGGTAGAGTATCTCTAGTTTTTCAAAGTGTTCTGTTTCTCCTGACTATACGTATGAGAATGTAATGTAAATATCATTTAAGATACAAGTACAGATGTGAAAAACATCATTGTACACAAATTGTATTGTACCTTATTGTGTGATAATGCACAGTATCACTTTCCTCAGCAGAGAAGTCTCTCTCTCTCTCTCTCTCTCTCTCTCTCTCTCTCTCTCACACACACACACACACACACACACACACACACACACACACACACACACACACATAGTCGTAGTGGTCTGCGCCACATTACATCTCTCGGTTTGTGTTGCAGTGACGAGCCGCGGCGGTGGCTGGTGCCAGCAGACGCGTGGCCGCTGCGGCAGCTGCGGGAGGTGCGGGTGCTGCCCTGGGGGCAGGGCGTGTCGCTGCTGCTCTCCCCCACTGGCTCGACACCGGCTGCGGCGGCGCTGCTTCTACTGCTGTACGACGCGGACCACACCTCGGCCCTCTTCGCCCACTTGGCAGGTACCCGCGACTGCGATCTGCACCGAGGCGTGCCGTGCCGTCTGTGGCAGGTGGAGGGTTCACGACCGTATCTGTAGCAATCAGCATCGGTTTCGAAAAAGACGGTCGTGTGAAACCCAGCTCGCGCTATTCGTCCACGAGACTCGGGGCCGTAGACACGGGTTCCCAGGTAGATGCCATGTTTCTCGACTTCCGCGAGGCGTTCGATACAGTTCCCCACAGTTCTTTAATGAACAACGTAAGAGCTTATGGACTATCAGACCAATTGTGTGATTGGATTGAAGAGTTCCTAGATAACAGAATGCAGCATGTCATTCTCAATGGAGAGAAGTATTCCGAAGTAAGAGTGATTTCAGGTGTGCCGCAGGGGAGTGTCGTAGGACCATTGCTATTCACAATATACATAAATGACCTTCTGGATGACATCGGAAGTTCACTGAGACTGTGGTATATCGAGAGGTTGTAACGATGGAAAATTGTACTGAAATGCAGGAGGATCTGCAGCGAATTGACACGTGGTGCAGGGAATGGCAATTGAATCTATATGTAGACAAGTGTAATGTGCTGTGAATACATAGAAAGAAAGATCCCATATCATTTTGCTACAGTATAGCAGTTCAGAAACTGGAAGCAGTTAATTCCAAAAATTATCTAGGAGTATGCATTAGGATTCATTTAAAATGGAATGATCATTTAAAGTTGATCGTCGGTAAAACAGATGCCAGACTGAGATTCATTGGAAGAATCTTAAGGAAATGCAATCCGAAAACAAAAGAAGTAGGTTACAATATACTTGTTCGCCTGCTGCTTGAATACTGCTCAGCAGTGTGGGATCTGTACCAGATAGGGTCGATAGAAGAGACAGAGAAGATCCAACGGAGAGCAGCGCACTTCATTACAGGATCATTTAGTAATCGCGAAAGCGTTACGGAGATGATGGATAAACTCCAGTGGAAGACTCTGCAGGAGAGACGCTCAGTAGCTCGGTACGGGCTTTTGTTAAAGTTTCGAGAACATACCTACACCGAGGAGTCGAGCAGTATATTGCTCCCTCCTATGTATATCTTGCGAAGAGCCCGTGAGGATAAAATCAGAGAGATTAGAGGCCCACACAGAGGCATATCGACAATCCTTCTTTCCACGAACAATACGAGACTGGAATAGAAGGGAGAACCGATGGAGGTACTCATGGTACCCTCCGCCACACACCGTCAGGTGGCATATGGAGTATGGATGTAAATGTAGATATATATGTATTCGGTCGAGTCAACAGCTGAGCTGTTTCGGTGCTGTAAGAGCTAGCTTGGTAGTCTCAAGTGTGCCCTTCCGTACGCGTTAGGGTGCGGCGAGCCATGTTACGGGTGTTACAGGATCGATCTGGACGTGATTGAGATTTTTATGACGAGTGATAATCCTAGTAGGATTCTGTCACTACAAAACTGTGTGCTAACTAAACCGTTACATTTTTGTCATGAATGGGCCTAAATATTTAACTCGGGACCCTAAAGAAGTAACATTTAACCAATTTGGTACTGAAAAATCCTGTTTGATTCTGAGATCACTGTAAAAGCAGGGTCTATACAACCCAAGACAAACGGGAGATCCAGGATATCACTGTATCCCACTACTGCAGAATAATCCTGCAGCAACAAAACATGAACAAGAGGAAAAAAAAGATAGAAAATAAACTGCCATTTTTCTCGTGTTGCTCGGACAATTAGCGAGCAAACCGCAGCAGTCGAAGTAAGTATGTGCACAACCTGCGCCGGATTAGTGCAGTGGAAGAGCTTGAAGATCAACGTGTGTGTGTGTGAAATTCTGCTACAAACTTAGCAAAACTTTCACAGAGACATTTTGAGTAGGTAGCCGAGTATACGAGGAGGACTGTACAACTTGCACGCAGTGCTACGTGTCGTTTAAATATTTTCGACAGAGCAGAGTATCGGCCTGTGACAACTCCACATCCGGTCGTCCTTCCACATCGAAAGTGGATAGTGTTCGCACTGTGAGTCGCAGAAAATTATTACTATCTTCTACATTTGGTTCTTCAATATGTTGTGCCAGATGGCAGTTACTTTCACGGAACTTCCTTTTAGCCATTTCATCCTCCATTTTCACTGCTCATGCCACAGTGTGTAGAACTCCCCTTCTGTGGGTTGAGATGTGTTAACCAGTTAATGAACCTTCAGTAACTCATCAATCCAAAGTTGTCAAATTCAAATCTCTGAAAGCAGTTGTCAGTACCTCTGTTTCTTTGACATTTTCTAAAATATTTGCTCACGATCGTCCATCTACCATTATTTTGTTTGTATATTTCACAAAATCTTTAATTCATTTTACATCACTATCTATTTCTTGGAACTGCTCCTTAACTTTGTTCCAAACCAAATCACACTGTTGTATTACGTCTATATCTAACTCCCTAGTTGAAGGTGCTATGATGATTTACCAGGCTAGAAGTTAGTTCTGTTTTTAGGCTAGAAGTTAGTTCTTTCAGTGGGTTAGAAGTCAGGTCTGTTCTCAGACTGGAACTTTGTTCTGTTTTTAGACTAGAAATTAGTTCTGGTCTTAGCCTAGCATAGGAATTATCTATCGTACGTGTAATTTCAGTGTTTGTTGCATCGGTAGCCTCGAACACTTCATCCTTCTTAAATGTTAAGATTGGCATACAGTGTTATCAGCACTAAATTGTATTGAATTTTTAGTCAGCTGCAGGCACTGCGTAACTTAAAGCGTGCTATAAACTTGACAAAAGAAACTTCAATCAATAAAATCACTTTCAGCCTGTTCTCACACAGCTCACCGAAGCCATGGGTGAGGTTAACTGCGATGTTGCCCGCATTTCGTGGTCGTGCGGTAGCGTTCTCGCTTCCCACGCCCGGGTTCCCGGGTTCGATTCCCGGCGGGGTCAGGGATTTTCTCTGCCTCGTGATGGCTGGGTGTTGTGTGATGTCTTTAGGTTAGTTAGGTTTAAGTAGTTCAAAGTTCTAGGGGACTGATGACCTAAGATGTTAAGTCCCATAGTGCTCAGAGCCATTTTTGAACTGCGATGTTGTAGATAGGTGGTCGCCAGTTGTGGTAAGTGCTGGAATTAGACGCACAACTCTATCTGACATCCCAGGTGGATTTATTTCTGGATTGTTTAAAATAAATGCTGTCGAAAAATGTGTTACTCCTGTTTCTCGACTAACATATTCTTCTCCTCTCGAGGTTAGAGGATGGACAGTGCACATAGTTAGTTTATGCGCTGCATCCCAATACGAGTTGTTGATCCCATTGTCAGGAACAACCCATTTGTTTATTCTCAGTTATCCGGACAAAAGTACTTAATTTCTTCCCAGGTATCACATAATTTTTTCTTCTTTAAATACAAATATAAACTAATTAAATCAAACAATGGAAAATCCAGGATGGAGTGTAACAATACCAGAGATGGAAAGTTGGTACTCACCATATAGCGGAGATGCCGAGTCGCAATAGGCACAACAAAACGATTCACACAATTAAAGCTTTCGGCCATTAAGCCTTTGTCAGCAGTAGACACACATACGCACACGCACACACACACACTCACACAAGTGCAAGTTGCTCACACGTCCACAGTCTCAGAGAGCTGAAACCACACTGTGAACAGCAGCAGCAGTGCATGATGGGAGTGACAACTGGGTGCGGGTAAGGGGGAGGAGGACGGGGGGGGGGGGGGGGGGGGGGGGGGGATAGTGTGGTGGGAGTGGTAGACAGTGAAGTGTTGCAGTTTAGATGGAGGGCAGGAGAGAAGGTGCAGAGAAGGGAGGGGGTAAGTAGTAGAAAGGAGAGAAATAAAAATAAATTAAAAGGCGGGGTGTAGCAGTGAAATAACCACTGTGTAGTGCTGGAAATGGAACAGGGAGGGGGCTGGATGTGTGAGGACAGTGACTAACGGAGGCTAAGGCCAGGAAGGTAATGGGAACGTAGGATGTATTGCAGGGAAAGTTCCCACCTGCTCAATTCAGAAAAGCTGCTGTTGGTGGGATGGACCCATATGACTGGTTTCACAGGTAGCACTGCCTTGGTGGGATAGGTGATGTTAGTGACCGGACTGGAGTATGTGGTGGTAGGAGGATGTATGGGACAGGTCTTGCATCTTGGTCTATTACAGGGGCATGAGCCATGAGGTAAGGGATTGCAAGATGGGGATGGACGAGTATATTGTGTAGGTTCAGTGGACGGCAGAATACCACGGTAGGAGGGGTGGCAAGGATAGTGGGAAGGACATTTCTCATTTTGGGACACGACGATAGGAAATCGAAACCCTGGCAAGGAATGTAATTCAGTTGCTCCAATCCCAGATGGCACTGAGTTATGAGGGAAATGCTCCTCTGTGGCCGGACTGTGGGAAGGTGGGGGGTGGTGGGAGACCGGGAAGATAAAGCACGGGAGATTTGTTTTTGGGAGTATAAGTATGGTTAGTGAAGGCTTCAGTGAGACCCTCAGTATATTTAGAGAGGGACTGCTCGTCGCTGCTGATGTGACAACCACGGGTGGCTAGGCTATATTGAAGGGACTTCTCGGTATGGAACGGGTGGTAGCTGTCGAAGTGGAGGTATTGCTGGTGGTTAGTAGGTTTGATATGGGCAGAGGTACTGATGTAGCCATCTCTGAGGTGGAGGTCAACATTTAGGAAGGTGGCTTGAGGGTTGAGTAGGACCAGGTGAAGCAAATAGGGGAAAAGTTGTTGAGCTTCTGGAGGAATATGAATATGGTGTCCTCACCTTTAATCCAGATAGCAAAGATGTCATAAATGAATCTGAACCAGGTGAGGGGTTTACGATTTGGAGTTTTTAGGAAGGATTCCTCTCACGAATAGGTTAGCCTAGGATGGTGCTATGTGGGCCCATAGCCGTACCGCGGGTTTGTTTGTAGGTAATGCCTTCAAAGGAGAAGTAATTGTGGATGAGGATATAGTTGGTCATGGAGACTAGGAAGGAGATTGTTAATTTGGAATCCATAGGGCGTCTGGAAAGGTAGTGTTCGATAGCAGTAAGACCATGGGCATTAGGAATGTTAGTGTACAGGGAGGTGGCATCAATAGTGACGAGCGGAGCACCATATGGTAAAGGGGGCAGGAGCTGTTGAGAGTGGGTCGAGAAAATTGTTGGTATCTTTTATATAGGAAGACAGGCTCCAGGTAATAGGTTGAAGGTTGATTGATTTTCTGTATTTGCCACGAGTATTGACCAAATTTAAAATTTTGCCTTAATCTACTCACTAAGAGATAATAATCTTAGTTATTACAGTTACAAACTGTGTGTTTGTATTGAGGCTTCCTAACTGATAGCACACAAATACGGAGCTTCGTTCACCCAGTGTTTGATATCGAAAGCACTTAGCGACTTCTGACAAACTTTACACATAATTTCAAACCTTTTTAAACTTTTTCTTGCTGACACCCCGTCACGAAATGATGGGAACGTTTTATGGCTTACTATATTTTTGCTGCTTCTACAGTAAAATGGCAGCATCAGGCATGATATTTTAATTGATTACCTCTTTATCTGTACTAATAGTTCTAGTCACAATACACTTTGCATACAATATTTACCTATTCTCGTTGTTGTTTTTGTGCTCGTGGTATTCTGCTCAAAGACTGTTTTGAGGCAGGTCTCAACACTACTCTTTCCTGTGCAAGCTTTTTCATATCCAAATAACTGCTGAAACCTGCTTCCTGCATTAATCTCTTGATCTTCCTCTGTTATTTTGACCCCCCCCCCCCCCCCCCCACTTTCCTCCAGTACTAATTTGGTGATCCCTTTACGATGTCTGAGAATGTGCCCTATAAGACAGTCACTTCGATTTCTCAATTTGTGTCAAAATTTCTTTTCTCCCCAGTTCTGTTTAGCACATCCTTATTATTTGTGTGAACACATTTCGATAGCATCTATTGTTTACATGTCTGAACTGATTATTGTCCACATATCACTTCTGTACTGACAAATGCATTCACTAAAAACTTCTTAATACTTAAAATGTATATTCGATGTTAACAAATTTTTCTTCTTCAGAAATCCTTTTCTTACCATTGCCATTCTACACTTTATATCTTCCCTAATTTGGCTGTCATAGATTATTTTACTGCCCGTGTAGTAAATCTTCTCTATAGTGTTTCAATTCCTGGCCTAATTCCTTCTGCATTACCTGATTTAATTCAGGTACACTCCATTACTCTTGTTTTACTGTTGTTGATGTTCTCTCATACCCTCCTTTCAAGATTGACGATTCGGCTCAGCTGCTCTTCCAAATCCTTTGCTGTCTCTGACAGAATTACAATGTCATCAGCAAACCTCAAAGTTTTATTTCTTCTCCCTAAAGTTTAATTCCTACTCCAGTTTTCTTTGGTTTCCTTTACAGCTTGTTCAACTTACAGATTGGATAACATCAGGGATATGCTACAATCCCGTCTCACTTCTTTTTGAGCACTGCTTCCCTTTCACGCCCTGCCCTTCAACACTTATAACTGCCATCTGTTTTCTTTAGAAGTTGTAAATAGCCTTTTTTTTTTTTTTTTTTTTTACCACTGCTTCCTTCAGAAATTTAAAGAGTGTAATCCAGTCAACATTGTCAGAAGCTTTTTCTAAATCTACTGTGGACAAAAGTTTGCCTGCCCTTAACATATCTTCTAACATAAGTTATAGGCTTACCGTATTTATTCGAATCTAAGCCGCACTCGAATCTGAGCCGCACCTGAAAAATGAGACTCGAAATCAAGGGGAAAAAAAATTCCCAAATCTAAGCCGCACATGAAATTTGAGACTCAAAATTCAAGGGGAGAGAAAAGTTTTAGGCTGCACCTCCAAATCGAAACAAAGTTGATCCATTGTAATATGAGACACAATTTAGGTCGAATGAATGATGATACAGCTACAGTTCTTTGGTTCGATTCGTAAACTTAGCTGTTAAGCTTTACCAGGTAGCCATTGCTATGCGTCAGGCGCTCCATCCGCATTTATACGCGTACCCTTCCTTTTTCACGTGCTTCGTCTGGTTTGAATTGAATGCTTATTTTTTTTGATCTGATAAGTGCCTTTCTCTTTGTTATATGTGTTTATGACTCTAAGCTCAAAATGCATTACTGTACTGTGTCATGCATTGTTTGTCACTTTCTGATAATGAGTGTTTACGGCCTGTCGTTACTTACACTGCTGCTTTCTTTGATAATGATCAACAAGAACCAAATAATAAACTGCATATGGTAGAAGATGTTCTGAACAAGAGTTTGGCGAAAATTTTTCTCCGTTTGAAAATCTTTGCAGACGCCTCTTTAGTACATTACATTCTGCACAGAAATTAGTCATCTTAGATTTAAAAATGTAGTCAATTGCCGTGCTTCATTTCTGACTGTATCACTATTAGGCATAAGAATAATACGAATATAAACATGACATGATATGTATATTCTTCCACGTTTGCTGTTGTCTCACACTAGTTTTGTAGTTTATTAGGCAGACAGGATTTAAATGAGATAGCAGCAAACATGAAAGAATACATGGCAAAATGCTTATATTCGTTTATTCTTATGGTGAAGAAAATACTGCATGTGATTCACAGTTCATAAAAGTTCCTATTAGCAACCATCTCTTCTCACAGGTAGGGAAAAATTCAGAACGTAGAGTTGGCCATATTGACAAACATCCCAAACAGTCTTGCCAGTCAGATTTTCATAGTACATTGAAATACTACTACATTCGAAGATGAACAATACGGAATTTGTATTTACTTCGTTGTATAATGTATGGAAATGCAGTGGTCGTAACTCGGGGCGGATAAAAAAAGCTCGTCTTCAATGTGGGTGCTTGCTTCTTTTTTTTTTTTTTTTGACGCAGAGGTTTTGGTGCCTGTATTTATCTTTGTGGCTCCAAAGCATGCCTGTGCAGCACTACATATATTTGACGGCAGAAGTTAGTTGTGGCGGCACCTACCAACAATTTCCAGAACTTACACTTACTTTGCACTTGATTCTAAGCCACAGGCGGTTTTTTGGATTACAGAAACCCGAAAAAAAAGTGCGGCTTAGATTCGAGTAAATACGGTAGTATTGCCTCGCATGTACCTACATTTCGCCAGAATTCAAAATGATTTTCCCCGAGGTCGGCTTCTACCAGTTCTTCCATTTTTTTGTAATCAATTTGTGTCAGTATTGGGCAACCGTGACATATTGAACCTATAGTTTTCACTCTCTCTGTCATCTGTGGAGCTATTTGGCATATAAATTTGCGCTGCTGTGGTTGATGTTTGCTTCCTGTCTTTGCTGTTAATAGTAGCTTACCCGCATTACTGTTTTATTCTCTTTTGTTAGGCTTATTTCTGCATTACTTCTATTCGATTTTGTGTTTATAATTCTGTACTCACCTCAACAGAATTTATATTTCTCCTGGCACTGAGCTTCACCAATCCCTACCCTATCTGACTTAATAGTGTGTCCTTCCTCCTTTTCAAATTCTCTAAGTTACCTACCCAATAAGGAGATTTAACAGTCTGCACTCAGATCGCTACAGTTCCATTTTTCCCGATGACGGCACCGTCCCGAGTAGTTCCTGTCCGGAGATCTGATGGGAAACCATTTTACTTCTGGGTTATTTTACCCGAGAGATGCCATCGTAACTCGACAGCAGAGCTGTGCGTCCTCAGGGAAAGTAATGTTTTCTCCTGTAGGAGCTCACCACAAATTTGAAATTTTTAAATTTTGAAAAGTAACAGCTGTAGTTTTCCCTCACTTTCAACCATTCACAATATCCGCACAGTGAGGCACTTCAGCTGACATTACGAAGTCAGTTTCCAACAACAAGGTACTGTTACACATCCTGGTACAAGACTTGACAGGTCCAGCTATGGTATCTACGCCCTTCTGAATAACGAAAGGGTTGACAGATGAAAAATTCTTTCTGTCCTCCGACCTAGAAACTACGAGGAACTTTGGGGCAGACAGTAGTACTTTTGTCACTGGTGGCTGGTCAAGTTTCCATTTTTGGGCGGAAGTCGAGAGAAAAGAAGAAGAGAAATCCATTGTGGATGAATCCCCTCTGATTTCGAGCGTCTCCGACGGCGAGCTTCTTCCTCGTGGGGACCCTCTCAGAGGGCGCTCCCACCTTTGGTGAATGTTTACACCTCAGGTCTGACCTCCCGAGAAACGGACGGAGGGACCAATCGGCACGGTCGGGTCGGCCATCTGGCATGCACAGGGAGGAAAGAAGAATAGGGAAAAAAAAGGGAGAGAGGGAGAGAGAGAACGGACTGCCTCAAACGCCAAGGCGGAGACCGTGAGGTGGACAAGAAGGTAAGGTAAAAAGGAAGGAAGACAGTGAGCGAGGGAGAAGGACAAAGAAAGGAAACAAACAAAGGAAGGAAGAAACCAGAATAAGCGAAAAACCAAAATGACTGCAAATATAGGTCATAGAACCGTCCATCTCCAGACACAGGTGCAAACTACCCCCTTGAGGGGGAGGGACTCCTTTTTGTCGCCTCTTACGACAGGCAGGAATACCTCCGGCCTATTCTTAGCCCGGACCCGCAGGAGGGGTCGTCCAGGCTGTTCCCCTCGCCACTACAAAAAAGGCTGCTGCCACTCTTTGGGAACCTCACGTCTGTCTGGCCTCTCCACAGATACCCCTCCACTGCAGTCATAGCTACGGTACAGCTATCTGTACCGTCGAGGCACACGAGCTACTCCGTCCCGGCAATGTCTGCGGGTGACGGGGCAGTATTTCCCTGTACGATTTAACGTACCTGCAAAATTATATCATCGTATGACACGTTGTTCGGGAGATACGATGTCTTACACATTGAGGTGTGTGAAACCCTGCTTTTGCTTAAAACTGATTGTGTATTGCTCAGTTTATATTCGTCCAGAGTTCGGTAGTGAGTGCACTTAGTGACTCCCAAAAAACTTTGAGCATAATTTCAAACCTTTCCTAAAATTTTTCTTACTTGGATGCTTAAAGGCAAATATTTAATACTTTAAATCATTTATGAAGCAATTAGACATTTAAAGTTCTTTTACACACAGAAGGTCAATTCTTTAAAAAAAATTGTTTACTTGTTGCCTCAGAGAATGTCACGATTACCAGACCGGTTCACTGCTTTTGGCAGTCGTGGCACAGTGTTCAGTCTCTGACATTCGTAGCATGTCTTGGAAGCGGATGTGTGTCTGTCCTGTGGAATAGACCGAATCGGAAGTCACCTGTTACCGGTCGGGGACATTCCGTGTTCGCTACTGCCGAACAGTTGCGAATCCGGCCCATCGGTACGGCACTGGCATCGCGGGCACCGGTGGAGATGGACCTGTCCACTTCAGAGCTCTGAAGCTCCATGCGAGACGGGGTTTGCCAAGCCATCGCAGCAGGAGAGTCCGACCCGTCCCCCCCCGGCTCACTCAGCCGGCGAGCTGTTCGGCTGCAGTGCTTCGCTACCTGTTGTAGTTTGTTTCTGACATCACTCACGTGCACGTACCGTGTCGACACATGAACAGAACGTCACCGTTTCAAAATTACTGCCCACGTCCCCTCGACCAGAAACCCGACAGTTGTCACTTACTTTACTTCTGACAACAGTAAGCAGGATACGTATAGACGGCTTATCAAGCCATCCGTGTACCCGGTTCGCCAGTGCGTGTCGAGAGTGGGGGCACTGTGGGTGCCACGTTGTTGTGGTCTTCAGTTCTGAGACTGGTTTGATGCAGCTCTCCATGCTACTCTATCCTGTGCAAGCTCCTTCATCTCCCAGTACCTACTCCAACCTACATCCTTCTTAATCTGCTTAGTGTATTCATCTCGTGGTCTCCCTCTACGATTCTTACCCTCCACCCTGCCCTCCATTACTAAATTGGTGATCCCCTGATGCCTCAGAACATGTCCTACTAGTCAAGTTATGCCACAAACTCCTCTTCTCCCCAATTCTATTAAATACCTCCTCATTAGTTACGTGACCTACCCATCTAACCTTCAGCATTCTTCTGTAGCACCACATTTCGAAAGCTTCTATTCTCTTCTTGTCAAATCTATTTACAGTCCATGTTTTACCTCCATACATGGCTACACTCCATACAAATACTTCCACAAACGACTTACTGACAATTAAATCTATACTCGATGTTAACAAATTTCTCTTCTTCAGAAACGCTTTCCTTGTCATTGCCAGTCTATATTTTCTGAAACAATTACTAACAAAGAGATAGAGGGGCTGGCCAGTACTTACCTCAGCTCAGTACAGCCGATAGAAACACAAAAAAAAAAAAAAAAAAAAAAAAAAAAAAAAAAAACGAAAATTTAAGTTCCTAGCTTTCGGAATAAATGTGCCTTCATCAGGGAGGAGAGAGGGGAAAGAAAGAGAAGAAGGGAAAGTGGATTTAGTTACAACCAAGGTTATGAAGCAACAGGGAAAGGAAAACAGGGAAGGTAGCAAGGATGGAGGCATGGTTGTCAGAGGGAAGCCAAAGATATTCTACTGTAGGTACTGTGCCAGCTTCAAACCAAAGAGGATGCATACAGAAGTATATAGTATAAAGATGTAGTATGAAAAGATGCATGAATGGCTAAAGAGGAAAGGGAAAGAGGAGAAAACTGAAAAGTAAATGGGAGTGAGGTTGTTTAACGTAGGTTCAGTCCCGGGGGATGGCGGGATGAAAGGATGTGCTGGAGTGCAAGTTCCCATCTCCGCAGTTCAGAGGGACTGGTGTTGGGTGAGAGAAGCAAAATGGCACACATGGTGTAGCAGGTTCCTAGGTCCCTAGAATTATGCTGGAGGGCATGCTCCGCTACTGGGTATTGGACATCTCCTAGGCGGTCAGTTCTTCTGTGTCCGTTCATGCACTCAGTCAGTTTAGTTGTTGTCATACCAATGTAAAAGGCTGTGCAGTGCAGGCATGTCAGCTGATAAATGACGTGTAGTTTCACATGTGGCCCTGCCTTGAATTGTGTATGTTTTACCCGTAGCGGGGCTGGAGTAGGTGGTTGTGGGGGGAGAGCAGGGGGCAGGTTTTGCAGCGGGGTCGGTTACAGGGGTAGGATCCGCTGGGTAGAGAAGGTAGTCTGGGAATATTGTAGGGTTTAAGAAGGATGTTACGGAGGTTAGGGGGACGACGAAAGGCAACTCTGGGTGTTGTGGGGAGAATTTTGTCAAGGGATGATCTCATTTCAGGGGTTGACTTGAGAAAGTCATATCCCTGGTGGCGTAATTTATTGATGTTTTCGAGGCCAGGATAATATTGGCTGACAAGGGGGATGTGTCTGTGTGGTCTGAGGGTAGGAAAATTGTTGTTGGACGGGGAGGAATGTATTGCTCGGGAGATCTGTTTGTGGACAAGGTCTGCAGGATAGTTGCGGAAGAGGAAGGCACTGGTCAGGTTATTGGTGTAATTGTTGAGGGATTCATCACTGGAGCAGCTACGTTTGCCACGAATACCTAGGCTGTAGGGAAGGGAGCGTCTGATGCGGAATGGATGGCAGCTATCAAAGTGAAGGTACTGTTGTTTGTTGGTGGGTTTGATATGGACAGAGGTGTGGATGTGAGCTTCAACAAGATGAAGGTCAACATCCAGGAAGGTGGCTTGGGTTTTGGAGAAGGCCAGGTGAAATTCAGATTCGAAAAGGAGTTGAAGTTATGGAGGGAATTAAGGAGTGTTTCTTCACCATGAGTCCAGACCACAAAGATGTCATCTATAAACCTATACCAGGCCAGGGGAAGCAGCTGTTGGGTCTTCAGTAAAGCCTCCTCCATGCGGCCCATGAAGAGGTTGGCATAGGACGGAGCCATCCTGGTTGCCATGGCAGTTCCCCTGATTTGTTTGTAGGTCTGGCCTTCAAAAGTGAAGTAATGAAGGGTGAGGATGAAGTTGGTAAGTGTGATAAGGAACGAGGTTTTTGGAAGATCTTCGGGCGGACGTTGGGAGAGGTAGTGCTCAAGGGCAGAGAGACCATGGGTGTGTGGGATGTTTGTGCAAAGGGATGTAGCATCTATGGTGACAAGAAAGATATCAGGTGGGAGAGGAGTGGGAATGGATTTGAGGTGTTCTAGGAAGTGGTTTGTGTCCTTGATGTAGGATGGGAGTCTGCGGGTGATAGGTTGTAGGTGTTGGTCTACCAGAGCTGAGATACGTTCTGTTGGGGCTTTGAAGCCTGCTACAATGGGACGGCCAGGATGGTTCTCTTTGTGGATTTTGGGTAATAGGTAGAAGGTAGGGGTACGTGGCTCAGGTGGAGTGAGTAAGTCTATGGAAGCCGTTGTGAGGCCTCGTGAGGGACCTTGGATTTTTAGGATTTTCTGCAGCTCAGTCTGGATGGAGGGAATGGGATCCTGGGTAACAGCTTTGTAGGTTGAGGTGTCGGAGAGTTGACGCAGTCCTTCTGCCACATACTCCACACGGTCAAGTACCACAGTTGTGGAGCCTTTATCCGCCGAAAGGATTACAATAGAGTGGTCTGTTTTCAGCTGCTTAATGGCATGGGATTCAGCTGGGGTGATGTTGGGGGTTGTCGGGATGTTCTTCAAGAAGGACTGGGAGGCAACACTGGATGTGAGCAATTCCTGAAATGTCTGCAAGGGATGGTTTTGGGGGAGGGGAGGAGGATCCCTTTGAGAAGGCGGTCGGAACTGTTCTAAACAAGGTTCAACACTGGGTCTAGTATTTGGGGGCTATGTTTGGGTAGTGAAGTGATATTTCCAGTTGAGGTTCCGGGTGAATGAGAGGAGATCTTTAACCAGGGCAGTGTGGTTGAATTTAGGTGTGGGGCTAAAGGTTAAGCCTTACATCTGGAGGTAAATTTTCAGCTCCCCAAATAGCAAAATTCCTTTACTACTTTAAGTGTCTCATTTCCTAATCTAATTCTCTCAGCATCACTCGACTTAATTCAACTACATTCCGTAATCCTAGTTTTGCTTTTGTTGATGTTCATCTTATATCCCCTTTTCAAGACACTGTCCATTCTTTTCAAATGCTCTCAGAATTACAATGTCATCAGCGAGCCTTTAAGTTTTTATTTCTTCTCCATGGGTTTTAATACTTACTCCGAACTTTTCTTTTGTTTCCTTTACTGCTTGCTCAATATACAGATTGAATAGCACTGGGGAGAGACTAAACCCTGTCTCACTCCCTTCCCAACCACCGCTTCCCTTTCGTGTCCCTCGACTCTTATAACTGCCATCTGGTTTCTGTACAAATTGTAAGTAACCTTTCGCTCCCTGTATTTTACCCCTGCCACCTTCAGCATTTGAAAGAGAGTATTCCAGTCAACATTGCCAAAAGCTTTCTCTAAGTCTACAAATGCTAGAAATGTAGATTTGCCTTTCCTTAATCTTTCTTCTAAGATAAGTCATAAGGTCAGTATTGCCTCATGTGTTCCAATATTTCTACGGAATCCACACTGATCTTCCCCGAGGTCGGCTTCTACCAGTTTTCCCATTCGCATGTAAAGAATTCACGTTAGTATTTTGCAGCTGTGACTTATTAAATTGATAGTTCAGTAATTTTCACATCTGTCAACACCTGCTTTCTTTGGGATTGGAATTATTATATTCTTCTTGATGTCTGAGGGTATTTCACCTGTCTTGTACATCTTGCTCACCAGATGGTAGAGTTTTGTCAGGACTGGCTCTCCCAAGGCCGTCAGTAGTTCTAACAGAATGTTGTCTACTCCCGGGGCCTTGTTTCGACTCATGTCTTTCAGTGCTCTGTCAAACTCTTCAGACAGTATCGTATCTTGCATTTCATCTTCATCTACATCCTCTTCCATTTCCATAATATTGTCCTCAAGTACATCCCCCTTGTATAGCCCCTCTATATACTTCTTCCACCTTTCTGCTTTCCCTTCTTTGCTTAGAACTGGGTTTCCATTGGAACTCTTGATATTCATTCAAGTGGTTCTTCTTTCTCATAAGGTCTCTTTAATTTTCCTGTAGGCTGTATCTATCTTACCCCTAGTGAGATAAGCCTCTATATCCTTACCTTTGTCCTCTAGCCATTCCTGCTTAGCCATTTTGCGCTTCCTGTCGATCTCATTTTTGAGACGTTTGTATTCCTTTTTTCCTGCATCATTTACTGCATTATTATATTTTCTCCTTTCATCAATTAAATTCAATATTTCTTCTGTTGCCCAAGGATTTCTATTAGCCCTCTTTGAACTTTAACTAGACCACTGAGTTTATTGGCAAAACATTCTAGTAAGTATTGTATGTATTACCGTTTTCCAGTGATGAAACAGATATTGTTACATAAGTAGTAACATTGATACTTATCTTCTGTACTGAAGAAATGTGTCAGAGGTCCTCAGTCGCATGTAATGGAATTTGTATATTTCTGCAATTTTTTCATTCCGGGTACGATAAACAAAGTTTACAATTTTCCGTAATCATTGTTTTCAGTTAACGTGCAAATTTTAATCCGATCTTCTTTGTTATAATGTAGTACAAAATATAGCACGTTGCTGACATGAGGAAAACTATCAAATCCACGTTGGCTGATACGACTTCGAGACTGTTGACTTACATTTTACTTTTTTACAAATTACGATGTAGTCAGATTCTTACAGTTCGATTAATTTCCCGACAGACTTCTTATTCCAAGTTACGTTGACATTTCATAGTTTAAAGTCAAAAGTCTTGATCGTGACATTCCCACCCCCCCACCCCCACCCCCCACACCCGCACCACCCCGCCTACAAATTACACAGTCTCCCATTCTGATCTCACAATTCTTTTGAATCAACATCTTCCTTATTTATTAAGAGCTTTAACATTTACTCGCAAGAATTAGAATAAACGAGACTTTAACAAAACATATGTCTTTTTATGAAAATCAAATGGATTAAGTAACCGTTAAGAATACACAGTGATGTGAATGCTTGTTATTGGTTTTCGTTATTAGTTTCGTTATTAGTTTATGAATTTATTGAGTAAAGAGTATAAATAAATGGAAAAATTACAGAGGAAAATTGAAAATAACAATGCATAACTAAAAACCAAAATAAGGATTAACTACAAATATAAAACGTTTGTGTTTTCTAACAGTATTAAAAGGAAAACTGCTACTCACCATATAGCGGAGATGCTGAGTCACAGATAGGCACAACAAAAAGACACTCGCAAATAAAGCTTTTGGCCATTAAGGCCTTGGTCAATAACAGACGGTGCCCCCCCCCCCCCTCCCCCCTTTACACACACACACACACACACACACACACACACACACACACACACACACACACACACATGACTGCAGTTTCAGGCCACTGAAACCACACTGTGGTATTTGTGTATTCTGTGCATTATTTATCATTTGTATTCTATTCACCAATACTGAATGCTGTTGGAATTTTGTTACAACACACAGGAGAAGAGAGCCTCATAGTGAGTGCAGCATATTGCTATCGCTGACCTCAAATGGCCGAAAACTGGATATGCTTTGGATTTTAAAAAGATCTGGATGCAGCTCAAGTGGTTTCTTAGTTTTCATTGCTCTGGACTGGTGTATCTATTATAGACACAGGTTCAGTGGTGGAAAACTGGACATTACAAATAAGTTGCCTCTCATTGTAATGGAGCAGCAGTAATAAAATATTTATTAACTCTGAGCAATGTGTTTAAAGTGCTACGCTTCCAGCGTGGTAATATTTTTGTCAAGTCGGTGTACCGACTGTCACAGGGCTCAGTCTCGGGGACGGGTGCCGTGTGGAGGGGGAGCCGCTGGAGCAGCACACGGATGCGGTGAGGCGCCTCGCAGCGACTCCGGACCGTCCGGACGATAACGTCCGTGTGGCGGCATTCTTCGTGGCAGCCAGTGTCGTCACCGACTCCGGTGAGTACTGTGGCTTTACACCATCTTCTTCGATATTTATAAATTTCAGTTTAATATAAATCCTCCCCACTCCACCAAGAGTGTCTTTCCGCCGTTCACCTAACCTTTGTAACCTATCAGTTCATTCCTATGAAATCCCCAAACCACCTTCCCTACCCTCTGGCTCCTACCCTTGTAACCGCCCCTGGTGTAAAACATGTCCCGTGCACCCTCCCACCACCACCTACTCCAGTCCTGTAACCCGGAAGGTGCACACGATCAAAAGCAGAGCCACGTGTGAAAGCACTCACGTGATTTACCGACTGACCTGCCTACACTGTGAAGCTTTCTATGTGGGAATGACCAGGAACAAACGGCCCATTCGCATGAACGGACACAGGCAGACAGTGTTTGTCGGTAATGAGGATCACCCTGTGGCTGTCGGTAATGAGGATCACCCTGTGGCTAAACATGCCTCGGTGCACGGCCAGCACATCTCAGCAAAGTGTTACACCGTCCGGGTTATCTGGATACTTCCCACTGACACCAACCTATCAGAACTCCGGAGATGGGAACTTGCCCTTCAGTATATCCTCTCTTCCTGTTACCCACCGGGCTTCAACCTCCGCTAATTTCTAGTTGCCGTCGCTCATACCTCGCCTGTCATTCAATAACGTCTTTGCCTCTGTACTTTCGCCTCAACTGACATCTCTACCCAAACTCTTTGCCTTTACATATGTCTGCTTGTGTCTGTTATGTGTGTGTGTGTGTGTGTGTGTGTGTGTGTGTGTGTGTGTGTGTGTGTGTGTGGGCGGGCGCACGCGCACGAGTGTATACCTGTCCCTTTTTCCCCCTAAGGTAAGTCTTTCAACTCCCGGGATTGGAATGACTCTTTACCCTCTCCCTTAAAACCCACATCCTTTCGTCTTTCCCTCTTTCCTGATGAACCGTGGGTTGCAAAAGCTTAAATTTTGTGTGTGTGTGTTTTTTTTTTTTTTTTTATTGTTTCTATCAACGTACCAACACTTTCGTTTGGTAAGTTACAGATTCTTATATATATCATTATGCAGTTTATTCCCCCGAGTTGTTGAGCTCTGGGAGACCAATTATCCGATGTTGGCTTAGTTCAACCTTAATTCTCTCTCTTGACAGAACGAAAATTATGTACTCAGAAAGCTAGTGTTAATAACGTAGATAAATATACAGGGTAATTATAAAGCCCACAAAAGACTGCAAACAATCAGTGTAGGTAGATGACCAAGAAGAGTGCAACAAACAGTATGATATATATAAACGTCACACTTGTGCACTGGCCGCCACATGGTGCACATCTAATCGGTAGTCCAGTTCTGCCTGTGCACGACCTGGCATATCGGAAGTGATGTTGTTAGTAGTTACCTGGGCACAATGTCGCTAGCTGTTGTCATCCTGCGGTAGATACGATACGATACGATATTGCAGCGACTGTTTTATTCCAAATTATGATGCAAAGTTTCGTCAGAGATGCATGTGTGCATGTCACTGCACTACAGTGCAATTATACACAGGCACTGCAGAATCGTATTCATCTGCCAACACTGGGCAAACGACTTTCAAGTAAAATGTCTCCCCTGTATAGGAATATACATAATGGACGTACAAGTGCAGGTTGTAGACACACGGTTGACGACATATGGAAGTTTGGGTCTGGCTGTGAGTTATGTTCGGGCAGCCAAATGGTAAAGTCATGACTAACGGAAAATCTGAATTTGAGTCCCTGTCCTGTACAAATGTTCATTGTTGTCATTCCATTAAACAGCTGAAAGTTATCCATATTTGCAACTGCGAATACATGTAATATATCCTACGGTAGAGGTGGAACGCAATCACTGTATCCGAACATATCCCACGAGGAAAAATTGTGAGGTGTCGAGTCCGTCAACCACAGCAGTCATTCTAGAAACGACGGGTCGGCAACGGCTACACAGTCTGTCTCACAGTTTTCGTGTTATCTCACACACGGGTGTGCAAACCTTGGAGAGCAATCTCCTGTCTGAAAATGAAATCTCTCAAGCCAAGCCACAATAGCAGCACACAAATGCATTCTCTGCCCTGTTCACCTCAGTTTTCACCGAAAAACACCAATGGTGCCCTCGTCGGTATTTCTACAAACTAGCTAGCCGAGTACCACATTCGAAAGAATGTTCGAGAGTCTGTCGCAGTGCAGTGTTCGAGAAACTGCGTCGACTGTTGACGAGCACGTCTGATTTAGAACAAATGCACAATTTGTGATTACGGTTCTGCATCAGTTTTACAATATTTCAGAACAAATGAAAGTTCGTGCCGGGACAGGACTCGAACTCGAGTTTCCCACTCTTCAGTTGTCCGAGGCCTCAGATAGCCTAAGTGGTCGAGGCGACCTCCAGCGATGAATTGAAAATCCGGGTTCGTGTCTCAGTCCAGTGTAAATTTTCATATGTTCCGAAATATTATACATCTGGCACGTAACCGTAATGGCAATTTGTGAATTCATTTTTTTGAGTTCGTCTCAGAGTACCGTAGCATTTGTTACGTTACATTTACCCGTTTACCGTACCGAATTTTTAAAATGTTTCACAGACTTTGTAATTAGCCCGTATATCGTAAGACTATCACCGTCACCGCATCGGACATTCGTGCCGTCCACAGGGACCGTCAGCCTGGGCTCGGGGATGCTGGCGATCGGCGAGTCGGCGCTATCACTGTCGACCGACTCGCTGCTCTGGCTGCTGCCATCCTCCGGGAAGCTGCCCGAGCTCTGGGCGGCACAGAGCATCAGCAACCTAGTGGAAGTGGTGAGTGCGGCAGTGCGGCAGCTGGCGCTGGGCTCACTGTCTCTCTCTGGGCTGTGCTCCCTCCCGCCTTCCCGACCCCACTCCTGTGTGCCCCCCTGTCCGTGTTTATTTCACCCTTGTCCTTGCACGAATGATTCTTATTATCTGTGCATTGAAATTTTGTATGCTTCAGATATTTGTCACTATCAGTTACAATGTATAGCTAATAAGATTCAGGCCCTGTTAAAAATGTTGTCCAATGCGTTTTAATTAGGTTCTGGATGGAACTGGATGTCTTGTGGTTTCTTTTTCATTTATTTTTGAACAATAACCACATTTTCAGAGTTCAGTATGAATTAATATACATTGTTATTCATTTCTTATACAGGATGTTACAAAAAGATACAGCCAAACTTTCAGGAAACATTCCTCACACAAGTAAAGAAAAGATGTTATGTGGACACGTGTCCGGAAACGCCTAATTTCCATGTTAGAGCTCATTTTAGTTTCGTCAGTATGTACTGTACTTCCTTGATTCACCGCCAGTTGGTCCAATTGAAGGAAGGTAATGTTGACTTTGGTGCTTGTGTTGACATGCGACTCATTGCTCTACAGTACTAGCATCGAGCACATCAGTACGTAGCATCAACAGGTTAGTGTTCATCACGAACGTGGTTTTGCAATCAGTGCAATGTTTACAAATGCGTAGTTGGCAGATGCCCATTTGATGTACGGATTAGCACGGGGCAATAGCCGTGGCGCGGTACGTTTGTATCGAGAGAGATTTCCAGGACGAAGGTGTCCCGACAGGAAGAAGTTCGAAGCAATTGATCGGCGTCTTAGAGAGCATGGAGCATTCCAGCCTATGACTCGCGACTGGGGAAGACACAGAACGACGAGGACACCTGCAACGGACGAGGCAATTCTTCGTGCAGTTGACGATAACCCTAATGTGAGCATCAGAGAAGTTGCAGCTGTACAAGGTAACATTGACCACGTCACTGTATGGAGAGTGCTACGGGAGAACCAGTTGTTTCCGTACTGTGTGCAGGCACTATCAGCAGCTGATTTGCCTCCCCGGGTACACTTCTGCGAATGGTTCATCCAACAATGTGTCAATCCTCATCTCGGTGGATGTTCTCTTTACGGATGAGGCTTCATTCCAACGTGATCAAATTGTAAATTTTCACAATTAGCATGTGTGGGCTGACGAGAATCCGCACGCAATTGTGCAATCACATCATCAACACAGATTTTCTGTCAACGTTGGGGCAGGCATTGTTGGTGATGTCTCGATTGGGCCCCATGTTCTTCTACCTACGCTCAATGGAGCACATCATCATGATTTCATACGGGATACTCTACCTGTGCTGCTAGAAAATGTGCCTTTACAAGTACGACACAACATGTGGTTCGTGCACGATGGAGTTCCTGCACATTTCAGTCTAAATATTTGTACGCTTCTCAACAACAGATTCGGTGACCGTTGGATTGGTAGAGGTGGACCAATTCCGTGGCCTCGACGCTCTCCTGACCTCAACCCTCTTGACTTTCATTTATGGGGACATTTGAAAGCTCTTGTCTACACAACCCCGATACCAAATGTAGAGACTCTTCATGCTCGTATTGTGGACGGCTGTGATACAATACGCCATTCTCCACGGCTGCATCAGCGCATCAGGGATTCCATACGACGGAGGGTGGATGCAGGTATCCTCGCTAACGGAGGACATTTTGAACATTTCCTGTAACAAAGTGTTTGAAGTCACGCTGGTACGTTCCGTTGCTGTGTGTTTCCATTCCATGATTAATGTGATTTGAAGAGAAGTAATAAAATGATCTCTAACATGGAAAGTAAGCGTTTACGGACACATAACATATTTTCTTTCTTTGTGTGTGAGGAATGTTTCCTGAAAGTTTGGCCGTACCTTTTTGTAACACCCTGTATAGGCAATGTGTCGTAGCAGACATGCACATTTAACTCGCAAGCGGTCGTACCGTTTTTCGTAACACAAGTGGCCATGTGTTGCACTTTGTATGTGTGTATAGAATAGATGTCTTTATGTTTCCGAGCTAAATGTGTGTGCTCAAAATCACAGTTTAGTCTTCGTTTATTTAAAAGTCAAGAAAATAAACTTACATAATACGAACTAAACCAGTTTTAATTAACAGTAATGAAATAAATTTTCACTATAACACTCTGCTGCCAAAGACAGGTGTTTCAGAGACAGTAATGACCCACTTGAAGCATTAGCAGTGCAGTTGCAGCAGATCCGTGCCAGCCGCTTTTTCGATCACTAATTATCTCGTAGACAACTGCCTCAATGTACGATTATGTTGCTAGTTCATAATCAGGGTCATTTTTTTGTACGGATTGTAAATTTTTTCTCACCTGCAGTAATATATTTTATATTACTGTTCCTCACTTGTATGTACGAGAACATAATTTATCACTGTTTCACCTGAAGCAATAGTGAAGGAATGGGTACGAGTTTGCAGTTGTGAAACAACAATGTAACAGCGCAAAATCATTTTATTTTTGTCTGGCGCACTTTACACACGGGCGTGCCTGCTCGAGGATTAAAAGCCTCTTTGGGAATAGAAGTCTGTTATTAAATGTGACTGTCTGCAGTTCAACACGTCGTCTATGTGACGAGTAGCAATCTATCCTAATATTTATACTGCAATCTGTTCACTGTACAAGTTGTACATAACCATTTGCTCTCAGCACATTATTCCTGCTATGTTCAAAATTTTGAAAAGTGTTTTTTAGTCGACACTGCCGAGAGCTTTCTCTGACTCTACAAATGTTATAAACATAGCTTCACCTTTCTTGAAACTGTTGTCTTAGATAAGACATACCGATGTTTCTTCAGAACACGTATTCGTCTTCCCAGATGTTGGCTGCTACCAGTTTTTCCAATCTTCTGCAAACTTATTAAACTGCCAGTTTGGCAACATTCGTACCTGTCAGCACGTGCCTTTTTCGGAATTGCCCCTCTGAGTCTCCATGACTGAAGTACGTACGTAACTTGTACGATTAGAGCTCTGAAGATGGTCGGTTGTTGTTATGTTACGATAATGGTGTTGCAAGCTAATAAATTCACACAAAAAAGCTTTTTAAAGTCATCACAATTTGTCTCTAACAGATATAATGTCAGTAACTATGACCCGAATACGATGACGGTGGATTGATTGAAACATAACACAGTTGCACTACATTAGTACTCAATAGTAGTCCATAGAATATATTAGTTAAATCACATAAAGATAAGGGTGTAATAGAAAAACTGTTAGTGGATAACTGAAAAATATGTAACGATAATCCATTTAGTACAGACTACATTTAGTTTAAACAGAGTTACATCAAACAGAAATAACAGTTCTTCTGGCTCAAAAGTAATTTGTAGGTCTAAGTGTGGGTAGAATAAAACAAAAATATTTTGAAATCTAAGGAAATGATCATTATTTTGTTGCATACCCACGAGCTTTGATCGCAGTTGCACATCAATCCGATACATCCCGGAGGTATTCGGTTGGATTTAGATCCGAGCTCTGGCTGGACCACTTTAATAATTTGTTTTTAAGGTTCTGTGCCACAGTCAGTAAAAACAGTACCTGTATAGAATCGCTTTGTTGTCTGTCTGTCTGCTAGTCACTCTGTCTGTCCATTCTGCTTTTAAAAAAAGTTGAAATTTATGTCCTACATTAAGATCTACGGTCTGTCGGCAATGTAAGATGGCTATTTACATAATATATTTCAATACTCACAAACTCACTCCTCGAAACCTATAGGATACTTTCCATTGATCAAGAATCGTGAAATTTTGCAAGAAGGAAGGTTTCATAGTACAAGTAATGGAGGAAATTCGAAAATTGTTAATTTGTAATTATGTCACACGAAATTTTTTATCTGACTGTCTATCCATCTATTAAGAGACTTTTTTCCTCGGGGAAGGCTCGATGTATAAAGTTGTAATTTGTGTCACATACTAAGGTCTAGGGTCTCTTGGCAGTGTAAAAACTGTAAACTTCTAAGTCAGTGTAATCAAAAGATGCTGCCATTTAATTAACGTATTTTATACTCACAGGCTCACTTGTCAAGACTTGTAGGGTACTTCCCATTAAGCATCACGATATTTGGCAAGAAGCATCCAGAGAAGAAAAGAAGTAACCCTGTGAATCTGAAACGAACAACAAAATCTGTTCGTGCACGTGCAGCTAAATGCGTTGAAATCGGTGGAGACATTTTTGAACATTTATTGTGACACTGTATGTACACTGTACAACTTCCTTAATACTCAGCTTTGTTTTTTGCGGTTTAACACAAATTCACGCATGTTAAGCTATTGACAGAAACAAATTATCTGACACGTTCGTACTGTTTCAGTTAACGTTATTACCGTCATTTTACCAAAATTAAATACTCTACAACTTCTGTTGAAAACTTTGTGCAGTTGTCTGGAATTTAAAAAGCAATTGGGCCAAGTAATTAATAAATTAAAAATTTTATGAAATTGCTTCTTTGCTTCTCTGGAAGTTCTGGAAAACTACTAAGATACACGTCTGGGACAGGTTTTATTAGATTCACCAGACCAATAACAACAAAACACGTAGAAATCCTGCTTTACATTAACCTTGTACAGTTTTGCGATGGCTTCGTATTAACGAAGTTGCTAAATTTTGAGCAAAATCTTTTATTAACCGTAACTCCGTAACTAAACATTTGTGGACCTATGTTAATATGAAATTTTTTTCTGTAGTTTTACTCGCAGAATAATGTATTAAAATATTTGCATATCTTCATGAATCACCCTGTATATATAAAATAAAGTTTCTACGGAACCCTTGGAGTGTGAGTCGTACACATACTTACGTGGATATTTTATCTACAAAGAATTTCTTTAAATGGCTTGAGGTGCATTTTGAACATTGATCGTGCTGAAATATCCAATTGCGTGGCATATTCTTTCTCCCAACCAGAACCGTATTCGTTTCTAAAATGTCACTGTACAGGAAACAATCCATATCACCTTCTGTTTCAATGAGAGGATCGGCCCCTCGTGTAGAAAAACTTCCCCACTCCGTGATGCCGCCGCCCCCGTGCTTCACGGCTGTTGTGCCTTGGGTTTTTGGTATACGTATATATTGCACACCATCAGAAGAAAATACATTAAATTTATTTTACTCACTGCATAACACGTTAGACTGATCTGTAGCATTCCAAGTTTGATGTTTCTTTGCAAATTCTGTTCTCACCTTCCTGTTTTTTCAATTTATGAATGGTTTATGTGGTGGTTGTGCACAATGTACTAGGTGACGTTTTGCAGTAGAGACACGTAGGTTAAGTTCAGCGTGCTGCTCCGTATCGTGCCTAATTTGTCAGACCAATTTTCCTCGGTCACGAACCGACTGCTTACAAATCACTCTGGCTTCTCACCTTGTCATTTTTGAGGACAGCTCGGTCTCTGCTTATTGGCTACTGTTCTTCCTGTTTTGCCACCAACTACCCACATTAATTAGCCACTGTGATATGCCAAACTATCTAGCAGCACTAGACTGTGACTCATTTCCTCAAAACATGTAAAACAGCTCGTCTCACACAAACTGAGTATTCTTTTTGTTTTGCCACGAATCTAGTTGTTTCTACAAATAAAAAAAAAAAAACACTGTCTGGATGTCTAACCAACAATAGCTTGTCTACACCGTTCCACTAAACCAAATTACAAAATAGTTTTGAGATAAAGGACTACTTACTTATGTTGTCGTCGTACAACCTCTCTTATTTACTAGATATTTAATCGCAGCGACACAAAGCTCTCGAGGGAGTGACACGGTACTTGCAATGCTCTGTTCTATTAGAATGCAAATGGTTTCTGACAACATAACACTACAACTACAGAATACTTTTGAGCACTGCTGTAGCGGGACTTTGAATTTTGCCGCGCTACACTTGTTTCCTCAGATATAAATTATACCGTCGTAGCTGTATGAGCGCTCGATGGCAGAGAAAATATTTATAAGAAAATGAAGGTACAAAAATTGTAACTCTTTTTCTTTTCAACCCGCTATGTCTCTTGAGAGCAAAGGCTTAATTTAACTTATTCGATAGTCTTGGTATGATTCAGACATAAAAACTTATTCGTTAGTCTTGGTCTGATTAAGACGTAAAAACGTATTGATGTGCAGACATACAGAATTGTAGAAGCTTGTATGAAATTTGGAGGATGGAAGCAGCCTTAAAATACTTTGCATTCAATATCAAGGTGGTATTCATTCGTAGACAGTCGTAATTCCTGGCCGATGAAATTTACTGCAAGATTTTGGAGCAGCTACAACTTTTTCATGCAGAAATGAAGCAGGAGATTGTTGGAGAACAAGACCTTAACGCCGCACGAGAGAGGACATATTAACATTGTAATGAATGTACTCTTATCTATGCCATTTTCCCTTTTAATCACATTTTATTATTCTCTGTTCTCTTTCAAATAATTTTTGTAGTGGAAATTCATTTGACTTTTGCTCAGAAACGCCACAAGGACCACCCCAACAATAGCTTTTCCGAATCACTAAGTGCAATAGCTTTTCTGTAATACGAAGTTCGATTTGCATTTCATTCTTTCCCCTTTTCACGGTCATTAACGATTTTAAAACCCCCTTTTTATTCACCGTTTCTTCCCACATTTTCAACCTTTTCTTTTTTTCTCTTTTTCTTTTTTAGTAACCACTACACTGCTGTACCTGATGGAAAACCTGAGAGTCTCAGCAAAGTGTAGCATAACAGAAAAGCTTTAAAACTGCACGACGGATACTCTGTTCATATATCTGGGTGTATTTATTAATGACAGCTACATCTGTTTGAAATCTGTGCCGTCTGTTACACCAGGAAGTGGACGGGGAGACAGTTACACCGGTCTTCCTGGACGAGTCGTCCGGCACTGCACGAGAGACCCGCTGGGTGCTCCGGATGGGCAGTGCGGCCGTCGTGTCGGCCCTCCTGGACGCGTTGCGGCCGCCGTGGGAGCAACTGTTCTCACTGCCCCTCCAGGTCTCTCTGTCTGGGCAGTCCAGATAACACAGCTGACAATGTCCACAGGACTGCTCACGTATCTGTGTGTGTATGAGTGTAAGCATTGAGCAATACTCTCTAATCTTCCATGTGCTGCCTGCCAGTCTCTCTCAGATCTTCCATGTATCATTTTGTTAAATGTGTAGTACGTGCAGAGGATGTGTGTGTGTGTGTGTGTGTGTGTGTGTGTTTGAGAGGGAGTTTTTTTAAGACAAAGTAGTGAGATAACCACAAAACAGGTGCAGCTTTTGTTTGGAAGTTCTGTGTTAACAGGTCCAAGTCCAATGTTGTTATATCTTCTATACCCTTAATATATATCATTACGGCTGGAATGTGTCATTCTGCATCAAGTGTGCAAGCGGAAAGGGGACTTGTGCGCTCCAGGGACATCGGTGCGCTACCTGTGCCACGGATGAAAGGAACAAAAGAGTAGAATAAAATTACTCAAAAGGCTGCTGGCTGAAAACCTCTTCTCATTTAGTGGGCAGCTATTCTGCTACCTTTGGTTGTCATATTTTAATTGCATCTTGTTTCACAGAGAGCCTTTCTCATTAGTACATACTCCCCTGTCCTGGTTTCCCTCTTATTGTATTAGGAGGATTTAAGATTTTTTTTTCTTCCCCCCCCTCCCCCCCCCCCCCTCTCTCTCTCTCTCTCTCTCTCTCTCTCTCTCTCTCTCTCTCTCTCTCTCTCTCTCTCTCTCCTGCAACAGGCAGTGAGTACTAAAGGAAGTAATAACAGTATGGCTGTCCCACTGCGTTGCACCTATCCAGATGACTTAACCCTTGTCCACGTCGTGTCTGAGTATAAACGTCGTTTTCCTAAACTTTCCTTTTCACCAAGTAAACCCATAAACTTAAACATTTTAGGTAGTGCTGCACTGCAGTTGCTTACATCATGTCATTAAATGTTTTCACAGATGTAACGAGGCTCAGCATCCTGTAACGTTCAGCCATTTGCGTAACACTTGTGAAATTTCTTGAAAGAACAAGTTCCTGCTTCCAGTGATCTATTTTGCTGCTTCTTTCATTGCTTATAGATGACGTTTTTTTCATTACAACAAAGTCTTGGTGTCTCTTTGCTCTCAAGTGCTGTTTTTCTGTGCCTTATTCTCCGTGTCTCTCGGGGTCGACTCCCTTCGCAGTCTTGTTACACCACTCTGAATGTATTTGCATCATTTTGGGGTGCAGTCTCGTCATTACCAGGTCGTTCTATTCTGCAGGTACCTGGGAACTCTCTCCTTTTTTAACAGGTGCCGTCTTGTTTTAGTACGACACACTCCGTCCTAGTGTAGGCAGTCCTGTCAAAGCTTTCCCACTGTTGACGTGAAAGTTTTCTGAATACGGTACCACGTCACAGTGTAAGAAACTATACTGGAGAACCTGACATTTTGCCCACGGTTACAGTGGCCTCCTTCTAGGACTACAGTCGAGAAGACGGCCACTGGCGTCACCAAAACGTCGGCTTCTCCGGTGTAGTTTCTGACACTGTGACGTGGTACCGTATTGTGTCACAACCAACACTGGCTGCAGAACCCTATGCAATTATAATTTTGCTATTTTTGCTGCCTTCAGTGAACTTCTTACATGCTGTTTTATACTATATCTCCATACTGTCATAGCACCCTTACCTGCAGCCCGTAGCTTCTGTTCGTCCGATTTGTGCACGGCCCAACAATGTGAACCACGTGTCAGAGATGGTATCGTCGATCATTTTTACATATTTCCCTCGACTCGGATCGGCATTTTTGCGTCGAAGACCACTCCTTTTAATGACCTCCATTTTGACTACCTGGTGTTTATACCATTTTTGATGTCTCTATCTGTGGAAGCTGTAGATGTTATTACTGACTCGAGGTACCCGAAGTTACCTGTCGCTGTTATGAGGGCACTGTGTAGATGTAGCTGCAGTTGAGAGTCGGTAGCAGTCCTCGAGAAGTTGCAGTACATGTACTCCCCTTTGGCTGTACTCACTCATAAGTCTTCTAGGTTACAGACCTGTCCACCGAGCATTAATATTTTCTCAAATTTCTGGTAGAGATTCTGCTATTAGAACTACGTGAGCATACAAAAGTGTCCATGGAGTCAGTTTCTGAAGAAGTTCTGTAACACAGTTCCTGACCGGATTGAACATTTTTAAGCAGGTCCGTAGTGAATCCTGTCTTCTACCTGGAGTTATTCACTGACACATCTAGAGCTTACAACTTTTACCATTATTTTCTATCATGTGTCCTTGAGAATATTGACCCAGTATTCTGAGATAAATGTTTTCTGTATTTATTTAATACAATTCTACACTACAAATTCTTCTTCTCATTCAGGTTTCATATTTGTTTAACAGAATTTTGGCTTCTCGTTCAGTTGCATCTTTTCTACAGTTACCCGTGGCTCCTGTGGTTTTAATCGCACTGAAGTCTGCTGTCTGTAGCTGTAACATTTTTTACACCAGATAGCACATATGTCTACCTACCCTTTGTATATACATACTAAAGCAAAATGTGCACCACTAAAATTCATTAAAGTAATTTTAAATAGTTTATTGTGCTAATCCCTATCCTCACACTACTTAATCCTCTTCTTTCAAGATGCAGTGAAATTGTGCGCTAAAACTCATCTTCTTTTTCCACTTTTAGGTGCATGAGACTGTCTTGACAGGATGCATGGATAATATCCTATCCAGCACTTCTTTGGTTTCTGTTGCACAAATTTACCAGTCTGATATTCATTTGTCACCATCAGTTACAGTTAAATAGCCTCACCACAAATGTTTCTTCGCCTTCTTCTTCTCCTTCCTCTCTCTCTCTCTCTCTCTCTCTCTCTCTCTCTCTCTCTCTCTCTCTCATCACTACAAATTCCTCTCCTGTGCCAACCTCTTTATATCAGAGTACCACTGGCAACCTATGCCCTCACTTATTTACTGGATGTATTCCAATCTCTGTCTTCCTCTACAGATTTTACTCTCTACAGTTCCCTCTAGTACAACGGAAGTTATTCCCTGATGTCTTAAAAGACGTCCTGTCATTCTGTTTCTTCTTCTCAGTATTTTCCATATATACCTTTCCTCGCCAATTCTGAGGAGAACCTCCTTATTTTTACCTTACATTCCACCTAATTTTCAACATTCTTCTGTGACAGCACATCTCAAATACTTCTGTTCTCTTCTGTTCCAGTTTTCCCACAGCCCATGTCTCACTGCCATACTATGCTGAGCTCTAAAAGTACATTCTCAGAAATATCTCCCTCAAATTAAGCCTATAGTTCAAAAAATGAGTGCAGCTGGAAGTGTGAGCCAGCTTTACTTGTCTTAACTGCTACTGATTTTTGTTGTGGATGGGTCGGACCTTTTCCGCAGCCTCTGTGTGTGGAACGTGAGGAAGGAAGTGACCAGACTCAGCCAATTCAGAATTCCACAGCAAAGTTAAAAAATTAATGGTGACCCGCAATGCAACCACTACTGAGTAGAGGAAACATAAAACTACCCAATAATAATAATAATAATACTCTTTTCTTCACCTCCACAAAGGTCGGGTTCTGGGTTCACTGCAGAAAAATCTCTTTCTCTATAACAACTACTGCATGCACTCTTTTCTTAGAGCATGACAAGTTTGGAGATTTATAATTTCATTTCCTGAGTACTATGTAAGTTTACAAAAGCACATATTGAGACACAATTGGTGACATAAATTGTCACTGCAAATATTCACACACATTTACAGTGGCCGAAGGAATACAGCAAATGTTCGATAGCAAATCGACTACGGAGACACCTCTACTGGAAACGTAGGATATCGTCCCACAATAAATTTGTGATGGTGGATGTTCTGTAAATTTATTGACTATGTATGTTATACAGGTGTTGGGTAAACAAATTTTTGGACAAAACTGTAAATTCCATTTCTCGTTGTGCGGGAGCACTCGAAAACAAAATTACTGATTGAATTGGTGTAGCGGTAAGATGACAGACTCGCACTTGACAGAGTGACAGTTCAAATCACTGTCAAGTCATCCAAAGATATGTTTCTACAGTTCCCGTGAATCATTTAATGTGTATACCAGGACAGTAACTCAGAAAATGATTCGGCCGACATACACTCTGTGTCGAATCCTAATTTTTTTTCGTTCGAAAAGGATTTTATATGTTTCTAAACTGGATATGATTTAAAAAAATGTAGCTCCTGTGTGGCGGACATCTTGCCTGAGAAGAAGGTATTAAAATATGACAATTTCTTGGGATTTCTGTTTCTGTACAGGATTGACAGGACCGTAAGTGGAAATGTTGCCGAATCTCTCCCGAGCTGTCAGGTGCGCACTGCATTGGAGCCCACAATCCGGAACCTCTAATTAGTCCAGGAATGAAATGAATCTCACTACGACTGTCACTGTGCAGCTAGTTCTCCCGTATGCTCGGAGTGCCATTTTGTGATAGTCTTATAAACATATCAATGTGGAGTGCAATTTTGTTAGTATCTTTAATACACTTTGTTCTTCCAAAGACTATAACAATATATTTTTTGCCGTCTTAATAATACAAATGTGGTACAGTTTTTGAGAATCAAAACTATAATATAAGATTTCTTTTTCCATTTTTTTTAAAGTTTATTGTTATTTCAAGTTTTATATATATTTATGTATATGCTGTTACATTGAAGCCACATTATGTTGTTGTTAAGCATGAAGGATATTATTAAACTGAACTGACATAAAATGTGTCCAGCTTGCCTTTTTCTCATACGATTTCCTTTCTCACTCCTGTAAGAATTAAATCCTGTTCGCTTATAAATGTTGTGAAATACACTGACTACTACAGACGGGATATTGTACCGCCTAGCGAAACTTTAGAGTGATGGTGGAAAATGATTTATCTGATTATTACACGGTATAGTGACCCAGTGGAAGATGAGAGGGCAGGACGAGATCATAATCGAAAGTTAAAGTTTTTCTTCGGTCGATTTTATCGCGAAGAGTAAAAATGTGACAAATTTCTACTAAAACAGAGATCCTGGCAATTTGATAAGTTAGGTAAATCTTTTTGAATGAACAGGAAGTTATTATAACGGTATCCACACTAGGAAACACAAGTCCCGTAATGGATGTCGCATGCAATGATTGTGACATGCACTAGTTTTGGGCCTCATTACTCATTTTCATTTAGTGTGTCACACTCGACCGTGGCCGTGCAAGCTCCACATAGGCATTAAAGACTATTGATTTCCAGATAAATAGGTTTAAATATGTTCACAGAAGTAGCAGTGTTACCTGGCTGGTCAGTTGAAATCACCACACAGAGACGTGTGGAAGATAGCCAATTCTGTAGGTTTCATCTCAGCTGGTAAAATACACTTATCTGCCAAAGAAATAAATGGACACAGAAAAGCAGTGCTCTCACTGGCTTGTACAATTGCCGACGTGACCAGAAATGATCCAGAACTACATTTCAATTAATATAAGAGGCGATCAAAAATATTCCATTCAAGGCTGTTGCTAACACAGTGGGACTCCATTGTGGTTATAAGAACGCTGACTCGCAGGTAAGGGATTAGTGTGGCACTGTGTCTTTCCCGACACACATTTGGTAAATGTGGAAATGTGAACTGTGGTGTCATTATTACCAAGTGCGTCCAAACGAGACTGTTATTCATTTCTCGGCTGCCAGAGGACACACACCGGATGACATCCGTTGTAGAATGGAGAATGTGTGTAAAATTAAGGCAAAACTTCTGGGAAAAGTGTGACGACAGGTGCTGCTGCTTCACGCTAATGTACGTCCGTGTATCGGGAATGTCGACATGCAGAAGTTATGCCGACTCGAGTGGAAGACACTCGAGCACCGGCCCTATAGTCCCGATCTCTCCCTGTGCCATTGTCACATCTTCTGTCCCTTAAAAAGGCCTCGAAGTGTCGACCGCTTCTGTCGGACGAGGGTGTGCAGCAAGCAGCTACAGACTTCTTCACACAGCAGGACACGGTGTTTTAGGTTGCCTCCGACTTAGTGCATTGGTGGGACGATTGCCTCGATGCTCGCAGTGATTTTGCCCCATTGGCGTACCCATCCTGGACTGGACGGCTATTGAACGGAAACTTTTTGAGCGCACTCGTGACTTTGCTATGCTCGACCTCCACGGCCGTGGCCACAAATGAGATACAGATGTGTCCTCATGCTCCAGATGCCGAACAGAAATCAGCTTGACGTGCAAACACTGATCGGACTGCGCAGAGTGAGGGAAGGAGCCTATGTTCCGAGATTGACAGATCATTGTAATTTTTTTTTTTTTTTAAATTGTAGTGTTGTACTCTGATAGAGTGCTAGAAGAAAAGTAATACTGAAACTGGACCGAATAATATTTATTTCACTGGGCGATGCCAACACATTGGCAGTCGTAGTGGCTACAATCCGTCGAGTAGGATCAAACTGGTTCCGACGTAATCTCTCGAATTTCTTCCTGAGAATCAAGAAATAAAATATACAGTTTTTGGCAAGATATACTTTTTGATTGTTAGGGAAAACTGGAAACTTGCTTGGGCCAGTGCACACCTGGAGGACAAGATCATGCTCTCAAGATTACTTAATAATGTCCAACGAAGAAAGTCACACTGCACCAGGTGTTAATCTACACCAGAGGTGTTCTTCATTGCTTGGCTTAAGTCTGTTTAGACAGAAATCTACTGAGTAAAAATTCATGAAGGCTTAAGCACAAAACAACACTGCTGCCAAAATTAATCATTGTAATTACACAAAATATATAAAAGGTAATTTTCTCTACATAAAAAGTTGTTTAACTTAATTTTCAATATATTAACCATGTCAAAAAATTGAAATATACACCATCAAAATGCTGAAAAAATGTATTCAAATACTTGACTTACATATCATTGGCAAGTTTATTACGATCTAGTGAATAATTTGTCATAGCTGACCTTACACAATCTTTACATTGGGGAGAATTCCACTAATAGTAGGTAAAGTTGTTGTTTATTGAAACGCAACTAATTTTGTGGCCTAAAGCCACATCATCAGGTGCAACAATGTTAAAAGGTCATTGGCATACCCAACACTCCAATCAAAATTTGCTATTCAGTAAATTTTGTTAATACTGTGGCAAATGAAAGGTAACAAAGACGTACTCCATTCATTTCAGACAGCAGTTTGTCCCAAATGATGGAGCAGTTTGTCCTAAATGAATGGAGCATGTGTTTGTTACCTTTTATCTGCCATAGTTTTGACAATATTTATTGGCCAGTAAATTTTGACAAGGAACGATGTGTACGTCAGAGACATTTTAACACTGTTGCACCTGACGATGCTGCTTTAGGCCACAAAACTGAATGTATTTCAATAAACACCAATTTTACCAGCTGTTACTGGAATTCTTCCTAATATTGTGGCTTTTGACAGATGTGGATACCCAGAATAGTTTGCTTACACGGTCTGTAACATGAGTACCAGCCAATTTATTTTTACAGTTAAGATTTCACCAAGCTCATTATTCACAACACTACCTCACATAGATAAGTTCATCCAAATGATGAAAAACCATATGATGGCACCTGTAGTGGCCCCAGAATTTTACAAAAGTCTGGAGACACTTGTGTTCCAGCCGTTTTGAACACACGTAATTTTAAAGCAAGACGTAAGGATGAGCACGGGATACTGCACCCACTTATTGTTTGTGCAGGCGAAACTGGAAGGGAGATAGTTCATCAGTGCTGGCAAGTGTTCAGCGCGACCTGTGAAGAATACACATGTATGGCCCGGAAGCTCCGTGGCCGACTGCAAAGAGTAATGTAGCTTTGTATTGCTGAAAAACAAATGGAGTGACTCGAGATAGTGACTGTTTATTAGACGTTGAACTGCTGTAGAGAGTACGTGGACGGGACATGGGTAGTCAGCCATGATAAAAGCTTATGTATTAATTGTGTTCAAAAATGTGTAATTAACTGATTCTGGGTGCCCGGTAATGTGTGGGCTTACTTCATAAAGTTTAGTTTTTTTTTTTTTTTTAATTTATTTATACAATGTGGAAATGTTCTGGTGCATTGAATGATATTCCACGAGTAGCATATTTTTAAATAAGAAGAGAGACAGAGACAGTGAAAGAGTGAAAATTTCCCCTTCCTAGCATTGAAATCTTCGGAGAAGCTTCCGGTGCTAGCAGAAGACATTGGTGCTGCAAGGAAGCAAAACCAGCATTCTTCAACAAGTAAGTCCACAAAAACGCTTAAGCTTTATAGAGGGAGCTTAACATTACACCGGGCCACCGCACACCTTTACAGTGTTAGGGTAGGTTTTTACATATACTAAATTCCAAAAGTTATCTTCATTGTATTCTGACTTAAAGAAAAAGCTATTTTGAAACTGAATTATTTCCTCTTTTAGTTCAACCTCACTACAAGAGAAAAGAGCACCCATTTTGAAACTTCCTGGCAGATTAAAACTGTGTGCCGAACTGAGACTCGAACTCGGGACCTTTGCCTTTCGCAGGCAAGTGATCTACCATCTGAGCTACC
The DNA here is from genome assembly GCF_023897955.1 of Schistocerca gregaria. Classification (NCBI taxonomy): domain Eukaryota; kingdom Metazoa; phylum Arthropoda; class Insecta; order Orthoptera; family Acrididae; genus Schistocerca; species Schistocerca gregaria. The sequence continues at coordinate 85,925,236 of NC_064929.1, read as the reverse complement.
CAAGCAAGACTCACGCCCCGTCATCACAGCTTTACTTCTGCCAGTACCTCATCTCCTACCTTCATTCCGGAAGCACCCATTTTACTTAAAATATCTTCAACATTCACTTTTTGGAAAGGTTGAGGCATGAAAGTTACAACATGTTTCTTTGCCTTGCAATCTAAAAATCAGTTTCCAAACTCTGTCTTTAAAGTTGTGCGGTTAGCCACATACTTATTTGCATCTTCTCGATCCAATGGCATTCGGCGATACAAGAGTTCAGACTGTATTAGAGTAAAGTGTTTCTCATTTAATTTCTGTAACTGTGCTATCCAGAAGTCAGGTTTACATGACATTCTTTTGAGAAGACGTAAGAGTTATGACTGTTTAGTTTTTTCCTTAGAGTTCCTCGTTTAACTTATTCAGTGTTTAACTGTCATATCAGTTACAAATGCCAGATCCAGCAATAACCTCAAATCATACAGTTGTGAGTAATGTTCCTCTGTTTCAGACACAAAAAATTTTATCACTGGCAGAAATTCTCTAAATCTGTTTAGAACCACGCCTCTACTCAGTCACCAAACTTTGGTACACAATATCAGGTCTCCATAGGACTCTTTAACTTTGTTCTGTGTAGTGCTTGTAAGCGAATTGAATTCACAATTTTTTTGACAATACTCATTGCATGTTTCATTTTCAGAATACACTCCAGAAAAACATGAAAGCACCATGAAGGAGTTGCACAAGTTGGTCACAAATTGATATTCATACTGGTATCAACGGAAAATGCAAAAATGTATACATTGGTGACCAATGGTTGAATGTGGGACACTGCAGTGCAGTTTCACCTCACAACTAGCAAGGACAGTAAACAGGTGCATGTCGATACCACGCTATAAAATCCTTGCGAATTTCATTCTGTGTAGTCAGTTAGACAGTACATACACTGTGTGATCAAAAGTATCTGGACACCAAAAACATATGTCTTTCATATTAGGTGTACTGTACTCCCAGATACTCCATATCAGCAACCTCAATAAACAAGACATCTTGAGAGAGCAGAATGGGGCGCTCCGCAGAACTCACGAATCTCGAACATGGTCAGGTGATAGGGTGTCACTTGTCTCATACGTCTGTACGCAAGATATCCACACTCCTAAACGTCCCTCAGTCCATTGTTTCTGACGAAATAGTGAAGTGGAAATGTGACGGGCCGGCCGCGGTGGCCGTGCGGTCCTGGCCCTGCAGTCCAGAACCGCGGGGCTGCTACGGTCGCAGGTTTGAATCCTGCCTCGGGCATGGGTATGTGTGATGTCCTTAGGTTAGTTAGGTTTATGTAGTTCTAAGTTCTAGGGGACTTATGACCTAAGATGTTGAGTCCCATAGTGCTCAGAGCCATTTGAACCATTTTTTTTGAAATGTGAAGGGACACATGCAGCACAAAAGGCCGACCTCGACTGTTGACTGAGACCGCCAACAGTTGAAGAGGGTCTAATGTGTAATAGGTGACATGTATCCAGACCATCACACAAGAATTCCAAACCGCATCAGGATCCTCTGCAAGTACTATGATGTTAGGCACAAGGTGAGAAAACTTGGATTTCACAGTCAAGCGGCTGCTCATCACGCCGGTAATGCATCACTCGGTATAAGGAGCATAAACATTGGATGATTGAACAGTGAAGAAATGTTGTGTGGAGTGGCAACTCACAGTACACATTTTGGCGATCCGATGGCAGGGTGTGGGTATGGTGAATGACAAGTGTCCGGATACTTTTGATCACATAGTATATTCTCCGCAGACAGGCACTTGAACAATATACGAAGATGTCAGCATTTGAGAGAGGAGGTGTAGTTGGGCTCAAAGAAGCCAGTTGGAGTAATCAGTTAATCACTCAACATTTGAATTGGTGCATTGCCTCTATTTGACGATGGCAGGAGTGGGTGAACTGTAGCCAAACACAGCATCAACTACAAGGTGTGAGCCAGCAGCTACACTTCACTTGGCAACATGACACAATTACCATTATGTATGAGTAATGTTAAATGAACTGGAGGACCAGGAATGATTTTTGCCGTCAGCTTTATGGTATTAAGCTACACAAACAATAACGTAAGGATTCTAGCCTTAAGGATAAAAAAAGATGTGAAAGAGGATCCTTACATTAGTATATATATACAGTGTGATTCAAAAAGAATACCACAACTTTAGGAATTTAAAACTCTGCAACGACAAAAGGCAGAGCTAAGCACTATCTGTCGGCGAATTAAGGGAGCTATAAAGTTTCATTTAGTTGTACATTTGTTCGCTTGAGGCGCTGTTGACTGGGCGTCAGCGTCAGTTGATGCTAAGATGGCGACCGCTCAACAGAAAGCTTTTTGTGTTATTGAGTATGGCAGAAGTGTATCGACGACAGTTGTTCAGCGTGCATTTAGAACGAAGTATGGTGTTAAACCTCCTGATAGGTGGTGTATTAAACGTTGGTATAAACAGTTTACAGAGAATGGGTGTTGTGCAAAGGGAAAAGTTCTGGACGGCCGAGAACGAGTGATGAAAATGTAGCACGCATCCAGCAAGCATTTGTTCGCAGCCCAGGAAAATTTCAGCAGGATGGAGCGCCACCACATTGGCACTTATCTGTCCGTAACTACCGGAACGTCAACTACCCGAGGCGATGGATCGGCCGCCAGGCAGCCCGTGACAGAGCACTTCATCACTGGCCTCCAAGAAGCCCTGATCTTACCCCCTGCGATTTTTTCTTATGGGGGTATGTTAAGGATATAGTGTTTCGGCCACCTCTCCCAGCCACCATTGACGATTTGAAACGAGAAATAACAGCATCTATCCAAACTGTTACGCCTGATAAGCTACAGAGAGTGTGGAACGAGTTGGAGTATCGGATTGATATTGCTAGAGTGTCTGGAGGGGGCCATATAGAACATCTCTGAACTTGATTTTGAGTGAAAAAATAACCTTTTTACTCTTTGTAATGATGTATAACAGAAGGTTATATTATGTTTCTTTCATTAAATACACATTTGTAAAGTTGTGGTATTCTTTTTGAATCACCCTGAATAATGGAAAATTTCATATAAAGATGTGAAACAAATACTAACAGAGATAGAGGGGCTGGCCAGTACTTACCTCAGCTCAGTACAGCCGATAGATACACAAAAACAACCGAAAATTTATGTTCCTAGCTTTCGGAATAAATCTTCCTTCATCAGGGAGGAGAGAGGGGAAAGAAAGAGAAGAAGGGAACGTGGATTTAGTTACTCACAACCCAGGTTATGAAGCAACAGGGAAAGGAAAACAGGGAGGGTAGCAAGGATCGAGGCATGGTTGTCAGAGGGAAGCCAAGGATATTCTACTGTAAATACTGTGCCAGCTTCAAACCAAAGAGGATGCATACAAAGTGGTATATAGTATAAAGATGTAGGATGAAAAGATGCATGAATGGCTAAAGAGGAAAGGGAAACAGGAGAAGACTAAAGAGTAAATGGGAGTGAGGTTGTTTAACGTAGGTTCAGTCCAGGGGGATGGTGGGATGAAAGGATGTGTTGGAGTGCAAGTTCCCATCTCCGCAGTTCAGAGGGACTGGTGTTGGGTGGGAGAAGCCAAATGGCACATACGGTGTAGCAGGTTCCTAGGTCCCTAGAATTATGCTGGAGGGCATGCTCCGCTACTGGGTATTGGACATCTCCTAGGCGGTCAGTTCTTCTGTGTCCGTTCATGCACTCAGTCAGTTTAGTTGTTGTCATACCAATGTAAAAGGCTGTGCAGTGCAGGCATGTCAGCTGATAAATGACGTGTAGTTTCACATGTGGCCCTGCCTTGAATTGTGTATGTTTTACCCGTAGCGGGGCTGGAGTAGGTGGTTGTGGGGGGATGCAGGGGGCAGGTTTTGCAGCGGGGTCGGTTACAGGGGTAGGATCCGCTGGGTAGAGAAGGTAGTCTGGGAATATTGTAGAGTTTAAGAAGGATGTTACGGAGGTTAGGGGGGCGATGAAAGGCAACTCTGGGTGTTGTGGGGAGAATTTTGTCAAGGGATGATCTCATTTCAGGGGTTGACTTGAGAAAGTCATATCCCTGGCAGAGTAATTTATTGATGTATTCGAGGCCAGGATAATATTGGGTGACAAGGGGGATGCGTCTGTGTGGTCTGAGGGCAGGAAAATTGTTGGACGGGGAGGAATGTATTGCTCGGGAGATCTGGGAGAGGAAAGCACTGGTCAGGTTATTGGTGTAATTGTTGAGGTATTCGTCACTGGAGCAGATACGTTTGCCACGAATACCTAGGCTGTAGGAAAGGGAGCGTTTGATGTGGAATGGATGGCACCTATCAAAGTGAAGGTACTGTTGTTTGTTTGTGGGTTTGATATGGACAGAGGTGTGGATGTGAACAAGATGAAGGTCAACATCCAGGAAGGTGGCTTGGGTTTTGGAGAAAGACCAGGTGAAATTCCTCCTTTTCGAATCTGAATTTCACCTGGTCCGTCACCACTTCAGAGCCCCGGAACACATCGAGAATCGAGAGGAAGTGACAGCGGGGAACTGCAGGGTTAATGGAGTCCTTAGGGCCACGTGAAAGGTCCAGACGAAGCTGCGGTCGAAGCATACACCGTTTAGGCGTTCGTGAACGGACCGCAAGTAGAGGTGGTAAAGGGAAGGACTCCAATTCAGAGAGAAGGGACCGCACGCAAACCACAATCGTTAGCCCTGACCTGGGCCAGCGATGCAGGAGATGGACAGCCGCGGGCGGGAAAAGGAGACAGTAATTCTGGCCGTATTCAGGTGAGTGCCACTGTAGTAGTACTGGCGAGTACGCGCCGAGCTCCACTATTTAAAGCCTACTGCGTTGACACTGCGCATGCGCTTCTCAGCGTGCGCGTTCATAACAACTCCGTGCGCTGCGCCTAACGCCCTCGACGTGAAAGCTTGGCGTATCGATATCAGGTCGATTTTCGTCTTTATGCAGATAACTGCGTCGACTACGAAGTTTCTCTATGACAGGATTCGAAGCAGAGTTCAGCTGGTAACCGCTATCTCGATTGTCGAGAGTCTCCTTGTCAGACAATCTTATTTTCACAGATTAATTGATAATTGAGCTCCAAAAGTTTGATGTATGGGTCAAAATTTTTGTGTCGGAATTCATGGAATGGTATGTGGAAATACAATGTTCGGCGACTGCGGACTTGGTGGGTTGGAGAAGGCGAGTATGCTGTCGGTTTTCACAATGTGTTCCTGCACGGTCCGTGTTGTTTGCTGTATATATGATTTGCCACATTCACACGGAATTTTGTAAACACCTGATTTACGGAAGCCCAGGTCATCTTTAACAGATCCCACCAGTGATGAAATTTTGGAAGGAGGGCGAAAGGTTACTCTCACTTGATACTTCCTCAATATTCTGCCTATCTGCGAGGAAATATTCCCAATAAATGATACATAAGCAGTCGACCTGAAGGCCTCTTCCTCTTCATTGTTCCGTCGTTTGTAGGTAATTCAGATGCTCAGGGGAACTATGAATGTGTGCTGCCTAATTGGCGAGCAGTTACACATGTCTTATCTGCAGTGGAGGGACACCAGCCTCCACCAGTATGCTGGTCACCGGACTCGTCCTAAAAGCTCCTGTCGCTAATCGAACCCCACAGTGGTGGACAGGGCCGAGTAAATGCAATGCTGAAGGCGCTGCCGAACCATAAATCACACTCCCATAGTCAATTCGGGATTGGACAAGGGCTCTGTAGAGCCACAGCAACGTAGAGCGATTTCCACCCCAATTTGTGTTGTTCAGGCAACGGAGGGCATTGAGGTGCTGCCAGCACTTGTGCTTAATCTTATGAAGATGAGGAAGCCAAGTTAATCAAGTGTCGAAAACCAGATCTAAGAATCGATATGTCTCCAATACGGTGACTGGATTGCCACGAAGATAAAGTTCTGGGTCCGGGTGAACGGTACGATGCCAACAGAAGTGCACGACACACGACTTTGTGGCTGAAAACTGGAAGCCGTGGGCTACAGCTCGTGACTGCAACTTGTGGATGTCTCCGTTTAGGCGACACTCAGCATCACCAGTACTGGAGCAGCAGTACAAAATGCAGAAGTCGTCTGCATACAGAGACGTTGAAACAATGGGCCCAACAGCCCCTGCTAACTGTTAATGGCCATTAAAAATAGAGAGACAATCAATACAGAGCCCGGTGGAACTCTGTTCTCCTGGATATGGGTGGAACCATGGGAGGCACCAACTTGGACATGGAAAGTATGGAACGGCAGGTAGTTTTGGACAAAAATCGGGAGCAGGCCATGAAGACCCCACTCGTACAATGTGGTGAGGATATGATGTCGCCAGGTGGTGTCATATCTACATCTACATTTATACTCCGCAAGCCACCCAACTGTGTGTGGCGGAGGGCACTTTACGTGCCACTGTCATTACCTTCCTTTTCTGTTCCAGTCTCGTATGGTTCACGGGAAGAACGACTGTCTGAAAGCCTCCATGCGTGCTCAAATCTCTGTAATTTTACATTCATTATCTCCTCAGTAGGGGGAAGCACAATATTCGAAACCTCATCTAGAAACGTACCCTCTCGAAACATGGCGACAAAGCTACACTGTGATGCAGAGCGCCTCTCTCGCAGAGTCTGCCACTTGAGTTTACTAAACATCTCCGTAACTCTATCACGGTTACCAAATAACCCTGTGACGAAACGCGCCGCTGTTCTTTGGATCTTCTCTATCTCCTCCGTCAACCCGATCTGGTACGGATCCCACACTGATGAGCAATACTCAAGTATAGGTCGAACGAGTGTTTGATGTTGATGTTGATGTACTACATTTTCTAAGGACTCTCCCAATGAATCTCAACCTGGTACCCGCCTTACCAACAATTAATTTTATATGATCATTCCACTTCAAATCGTTCCGCACGCATACTCTTAGATATTTTACAGAAGTAACTGCTACCAGTGTTTGTTCCGCTATCATATAATCATACAATAAAGGATCCTTCTTTCTATGTATTCGCGATACATTGCATTTGTCTATGTTAAGGGTCAGTTACCAGTCCCTGCACCAAGTGCCTATCCGCTGCAGATCTTCCTGCATTTCGCTACAATTTTCTAATGCTGCAGCTTCTCTGTATACTACAGCATCATCCACAAAAAGCCGCATGGAACTTCCGCCATTATCTACTAGGTCATTTATATATATTGTGAAAAGCAATGGTCCCATAACACTCCCCTGTGGCACGCCAGAGGTTACTTTAACGTCTGTAGACGTCTCTCCATTGATAACAACATGTTGTATTCTGTTTGCTAAAAACTCTTCAATCCAGCCACACAGCTGGTCTGATATTCCGTAGGCTCTTACTTTGTTTATCAGGCGACAGTGCGGAACTGTATCGAACGCCTTCCGGAAATCAAGGAAAATAGCGTCTGCATGGGAGCCTGTATCTAATATTTTCTGGGTCTCATGAACAAATAAACCGAGTTGGGTCTCACACGATCGCTGTTTCCAGAATCCATGTTGATTCCTACAGAGTAGATTCTGGGTTTCCAAAAACGATATGATACTCGAGCAAAAAACATGTTCCAAAATTCTACAACAGATCGATGTCAGAGATATAGGTCTATAGTTTTGTGCATCTGCTCGACGACCCTTCTTGAAGACTGGGACTACCTGTGCTCTTTTCCAGTCATTTGGAACATTCCGTTCCTCTAGAGACTTGCGGTACACGGCTGTTAGAAAGGGGGCAAGTTCTTTCGCGTACTCTGTGTAGAATCGAATTGGTATCCCGTCAGGTCCAGTGGACTTTCCTCTGTTGAGTGATTCCAGTTGCTTTTCTATTCCTTGGACACTTATTTCGATGTCAGCCATTTTTTCGTTTGTGCGAGGGTTTAGAGAAGGAACTGCAGTGCGGTCTTCCTCTGTGAAACAGCTTTAGAAAAAGGTGTTTAGTATTTCAGCTTTACGCGTGTCATCCTCTGTTTCAATGCCATCATCATCCCGGAGTGTCTGGATATGCTGTTTCGATTCACTTACTGATTTAACGTAAGACCAGAACTTCCTAGGATTTTCTGTCAAGTCGGTACATAGAATTTTACTTTCGAATTCACTGAACGCTTCACGCATAGCTCTCCTTACGCTAACTTTGACATGGTTTAGGTTCTGTTTGTCTGAGAGGTTTTGGCTGCGTTTAAACTTGGAGTGAAGCTGTCTTTGCTTTCGCAGTAGTTTTCTAACTTTGTTGTTGAACCACGGTGGGTTTTTCCCGTCCCTCACAGTTTTACTCGGCACGTACCTGTCTAAAACGCATTTTACGATTGCCTTGAACTTTTTCCATAAACACTCAACATTGTCAGTGTCGAAACAGAAATTTTCGTTTTGATCTGTTAGGTAGTCTGAAATCTGCCTTGTATTACTCTTGCTAAACAGATAAACCTTCCTCCCTTTTTTTATATTTCTATTAACTTCCATATTCATGATGCTGCAACGGCCTTATGATCACTGATTCCCTGTTCTGCACTTACAGAATCGAAAAGTTCGGGTCTGTTTCTTATCAGTAGGTCCAAGACGTTATCTCCACAAGTCGCTTCTCTGTTTAATTGCTCGTGGTAATTTTCGGATGTGCACTCAGTATAATTTCACTCGATGCTCTGTCCCTGCCACCTGTCCTAAACATCTAAGTGTCCCAGTCTATATCTGGTAAATTGAAATCTTCACCTAAGACTATAATATGCTGAGAAAATTTATGTGAAGTGTATTCCAAATTTTCTCTCAGTTGTTCTTCCACTAATACTGCTGAGTCGGGAGGTCGGTAAAAGGAGCCAATTATCAACCTAGCTTGGTTGTTGAGTGTAGCCTCCACCCATAATATTTCACAGGAACTATCCACTTCTACTTCACTACAGGATAAACTACTACTAACAGCGACAAACACGCCACCACCAGTTGCATGCAATCTATCCTTTCTAAACACCGTCTGTGCCTTTGAAAAATTTCGGCTGAATTTATCTCTGGCTTCAGCCAGCTTTCTGTACCTATAACGATTTCAGCTTCGGTGCTTTCTATCAGCGCTTGAAGTTCCGGTACTTTACCAACGCAGCTTCAACAGTTTACAATTACAATACCGATTGCTGCTTGGTCCCTGCATGTTCTGACTTTACCCCACACCCTTTGAGGCTGCTGCCCTTTCTGTACTTGCCCGAAGCCATCTAACCTAAACTGCCCAGTCCACGCCACACATCCCCTGCTACCTGTGTAGCCGCTTGCTGCGTGTAGTGGACTCCCGACCTATCCAGCGGAACCCGAAACCCCACCACCCTATGGCGCAAGTCGAGGAATCTGCAGCCCACACGGTCGCAGAACCGTCTCAGCCTCTGATTCAGACCCTCCACTCGGCTCTGTACCAAAGGTCCGCAGACAGTCCTGTCGACGATGCTGCAGATGGTGAGCTCTGCTTTCATCCCGCTAGCGAGACTGGCAGTCTTCACCAAATCAGATAGCCGCGGAGGCCAAAAAGGATTTCCTCCGATACATAGCGACACACATCATTGGTGCCGACATGAGCGACCACCTGCAGATGGGTGCACCCTGTACCCTTCATGGCATCCGGAAGGACCCTTTCCACATCTGGAGTGGCTCCCCCTGGTATGCACACGGAGTGCACATTGGTTTTCTTCTCCTCTCTTGCTGCCATATTCCTAAGGGGCCTCATTATGCGCCTGACGTTGGAGCTCCCAACTACCAGTAAGCCCACCCTCTGCGACTGCCCGGATCTTGCAGACTGAGGGGCAACCTCTGGAACAGGTCAAGCAGCCATCTCCGGCCGAAGATCAGTATCAGCCGGAGACAGAGCCTGAAACTGGTTCGTCAAACAAACTGGAGAGGCCTTCCGTTCAGCCCTCCGGAATGTCTTTTGCCCCCTGCCACACCTAGAGACAACCTCCCACTCTACACAGATGAGGGATCAGCCTCAATGTGGGCAGCATCCCGGGCAGCCACAGTCGTAGTCCGATCGGGGGATGCGTGGGACGAGCTGGCCGTCCCCGACAAGCCCCCATCCGAACCCCCACAGTGTTGTCCATTGGCAATAGCCTCAAGCTGTGTGACCGAAGCCAACACTGCCCGAAGCTGGGAGCGAAGGGATGCCAACTCAGCCTGCATCCAAACACAGCAGTTGCAGTCCCTAGCCATGCTAAAAACTGCTGTGCAAGAATATCTGAATTAATCTACAGAGATCACAAACAAATCGACACAAAATTTAAACGGTTATTAAAATACAAGATTGCCTAGTAAATGCAGTAATGCTGCTACTTGTGCACTGCTGACACACTGCTCAGTGGCGGAAGGAGACTACGCGATTTTACACTATTCAGGTACTAAAACGCAATGCTACAACTCTCAAATACTATAATACGCCCGAAATTTATGAATTAAATAATGCAAGTACCAAAAACACGCAAAGAAATTAAGAATTAAACTATGTAACAAATGAGTGAGCTAGGAGTATATGACTTGCTGCTTCAGTTTTTTATCGAATGGCGGCAGGACGTAAGTCAAAAAAAGACTGCAACCAGGTGTTGCTGCCAGTAAAAGGTTCTTCAGGTGGCAGATTCGAGGGACACAAGATTATCAGTGGTAGAGCGACCCTGGCGGAAGCCGCCCTGACGTGGAGCAATTAGGCCACGTCGCTCCAGGACCCGACCCAACTGCTGACACCCATACATTCCAGCAGCCTACAAAGGACGTTGGTGAGGCTGATGGGCTCATAGCTATCCATATAAAGGGAGTTTTTACCGTGTTTGAGCACCGGAATGATGGTGCTCTTCCGCCATTGCGACGGAAAAACACTATCGCACCACATCTGGTTGAAGACGACGAGGAGTTGTTGCTTGTAGTCAGACGAGAGATGTTTAACCGTCTGACTGTGGATCTGATCAGGCCCAGGAGCTGTGTCGGGGCAATGTGCAAGGGCACTGAGGAGCTCCCGCTCTGTAAATGGGGCATTATAGGATTCACTGTGGCGTGTAGTGAATGAGAAGCCGCCGTTTGAGAGTGCGAAAGGCTGGGGGGTAATTCTCCAACACAGAGGCTCAAGCAAAGTGCTTGTCAATCACATTTGCGTCAGTAAATAACAAGACATTCATGGTAACACCGGGGACACCTGTTTGGGTCTGATACTTGCAAAGACGTTTGATCTCTGTCCAGACTTGGGAAGGTGACATATGGCACCCAGTGATCGAGATATATCTCTTCCAACACTCCTGCTTCTGTTGTTTGATAAGTTAGCGAACGTGGGCACAGAGCCATTTAAAGGCTACGGTGTGCTCCAGGGATGGGGGCCACTTATGTCGCTGTAGAGTTCACCAACGCTCCTTAATTGCTTCAGTGACTTCCGGCAACCACCATGGGAGTATCTTTCACCAGAGGCACCCTAAAGAATGAGGGATCGCGTTTTCTGCCCCAGAAACGATCGTTTTGGTGACCTGCTCAACAAGAACGTCAATGGCACCACGTGGGGGAGATTCAGTTGTGACAGGCGAAGACTTCCCAGTCTGCCTAGTTTAAAGCCCATCTGGGTAGGCGTCCGTGGGCCTGACACCGGGTCAGTGACAGGAAAATGAGGAATTGGTCTCTACCACACAGATCGTCATGTGCTCTCCAGTTGATAGATGGGAAAAGTCCTGGGCTGCAAATTGATAAGTCAATGGCTGAGTAACTACTGTGAGTCACACTGAAATGTGTGGCGGCTACAGTGTTTAAGACGCAGAGGTCGAGTTGTGACAGTAAATTTTCAACCTCCCTACCTTGGCCAGTTAATATCCCAGCAACCCACAAGGGATTAAGTGCGTTAAAATCTCCCAAAAGTAGGAAAGGTTTAGGGATTTGATCAATCAGTGCAGACAATACGTTCAAGGGTACTGCACCATCTGGAGGAAGGTATAAATTGCAGACAGTTATTTCATGCATCGCCCTTATCCTGACAGCCACAGCTTCAAGAGGGGTTTGAAGGGGCACATGTTCACTACAGACTGAATTTAGGACATAAACGCAAACTCCACCTGACACTCAATTATAGTTACTACGGTTCCTGTAATATCCCTCATATCCATGGAGTGCAGGGCTCTGCCAAGAAGCAGGTTTCCTGGAGGGCAATGCAGATAGCTTAACAGTTGCCGTAGCTCAGTCAGGCAATTCCACTGGAGGATGATGTCATCGTGAGACTGGGAAGGCATGGAACTTTCAATGAGGCAGTTTACACCTCAGAGTCACCTGCTGCCACCGACTTATTGCGTAAGCGAGGGTCTGGCGAGATTTAGGTCCTCAGTGGACGCCAAAATGTCCACCCCATCCTCAGATGCAGAGCTTTTAGGTAGCGGTGTTGTGGGTGCCACTGCAGTTTCCTTGGTCTTAGGGGTTTTCTTCTTGGGTTTCTCTCGCTGCTCCTTGGGCTTTCCTGAGTGGGAGGACTTCACTGCCTCAGTCTGTGGGACTTAGGATGAGCGTGAAGCCCAACGACCAGATGCTTTTGGGGTCTTCAGCCACTGGCGGGTGTCATCTTTCCCATTAGCAGAAACCTGGGAAGGGAGTGACCCAAGGGACCCCTTCCTAGAGAGAGAAGCCAAAGAAGACTTACGCTTCTCCATAGAAGTGGTGAGGGACGTCCCCAATGGTTTGGGGGGTGTTACTCCTGAAATAGGTGGTGCAGGAGCAACAGGGAGGGAAATGCCCCCCAAAATCGAGGAGGCAGGTATAGTCTTCCGGCTCTGAGAGGTGACTGGGGTTGGCGGAGCTGATGGTTCCAGAACTGTTGTAGCAGTGGCGTAAGACAATATCATATGTACAGGATGCAGGCGTTAAAATTTTCTCTTAGCCTCAGTGTAGGTCAGTCAGTCCAGGGTCTTGTACTACATGATTTTCCTTTCTTTCTGGAGACTCCTGTAGTCCAGCGAGCAAGGCGAATGATGCTCTCTGCAGTTGACACGGATGGGAGGCGGGGCACATGGAGTATTGGGATGTGATGGGCGTCCACAATCTCGACATGTGATGTTGGAAGAACAGCGGGAAGACATATGGCCGAACTTCCAGCTCTTAAAGCACGGCATTGTGGGAGGAATATTGGGGCTTTACATCACAGCAGTAGACCATTTCCTTGACCTTCTCGGGCAATGTATCACCCTTGAAGGCTAAGATGAAGGCACCGGTGGCAACCTGATTATCCCTCGGATCCCGGTGGACACGCCAGAAGAAATGTACACCTCGTCGCTCTAAATTGGCGCACAGCTCATCGTCAGACTGCAAAAGAAGGTCCCTGTGAACATATTTAAGCTCTTATGGGGCGTGATGGTTACAGAAACATCCCCCAGCTTGTCACAAGCAAGTAACTCCAGTGACTGGGCAGAATATGCTGTTTTGATCAAGACTGACCCAGATCTCATTTTGGACAAGCCCGCCACCTCCATGAACCTGTCCTCTAAATGCTCAACAAAAACTGAGGCTTCATCATCATGAAAGATTCCCTATCAGCTCTCGAATATACAAGGTACAGTGTGGACAGGGAGGGTAACAATTTAGGGTCATACTGCTGAGCGTTGAATTGAGCTCATGATCTTTTAGAGACTACTGTAGTTTCAACACCAGCAAGAGATGATGGACTATGCTTCATCACGTGTCATCCACCCTGATGACACCCACTCTGACCAGAGAATCTCCCCACGGGCCCCTCTCAGCCGCAACAAAGGCCACCTGCCAGGAAGGCCTTTGCCAGGAGTCCTGAAGCCCCAGGGGGATGGGCATCTACCCCTTGGCATACGTGGGGAGTTAACGGTGCAGGCATCAGCAGAGCGATCCCTGTGTGGTCAGGGGACTACAACCAACAGGGTACATGGTCGCCCCACCACAGGTGCAAAGAAGTCCACGGTCATTGTCGACGCAGAAAGCGACACTGTGTAGTGCATGGCGGAAAACACACACAGGAAGGTGTCCTAGCCCAAGAGATGGAGAATGGTCGGGACTGCAATGCGACGTCGAGCAAATGGGCTAAAGATCTTAATGCACGATGGACACAATGCACCATTAAGTTGCCCTTCCCCGATTGGCTTGCTCTTCAGGAAAATTTTGAAAAATGGAGGTCAAACCCTACAGCGCACCATCACATAAAGGCCGAAATGTGTCAGACTCCTGTTACGACAGGCAGTAGTCCATCAGGCCTATTCTTACCCCCACACCTGCAGGGGGGATACGGTCATTTTGAAAGAAGAAGATATATTAAACACATGAGTAAATTTTATTATTTCAATAAATGTGAGATCGTGTACCACCTCTCAACTAGCTAAAGGGGGTAATAGTCGTGTGCACTATAAACTGTGAAACTTCCAAACTGTGTGCCAGACCAAGAGTCAAACTCAGGACCTTTGTGTTTTGCGGGCAAGTGCTCTACACTCTAAGCTATCCGAGCACGACTCTCGACCCATCCCCACAGCTTTGATTCTGCCAATACCTCATGTCCTACCTTCCAGACTATATCCGGTAATTCCAAGAAGGTTCTTGATTTAATGGCAGCAGATGTCTTGGTCAATTACTCACAGGTAGAAAAGGAGTGAATTATATATTGGTGTTGGTCAAAGTACGTTAAACTTTATCCAATTCAACAAGCAAATACCAATACAGTAATACATAGTTTGTAAGATTATTTTCAAGATGTGAGTAAACCACAATGTCTATTAACTGATAACTGCCCACAATTTATTAGCCATAATTTTAAGGAATTCTTGGCATGGAAGGGGTAAGGCATGTAACTCTATCCAAGTATAGCCCACAAACTAAGCCTTGTGAATGTATTATAAAGGAATTATGATGACTGTGTAAAATGTACTGTTCTAAGAGACACACTACCTGGGCACCACTCGTATCGGAATTTAAAGTAATCCCTAATGAATTACCGCATATCTCAACAGGATTAGCTCCTGCAAATAAATGAAAAAAACCTTTTATAAGCTATCCCTTGTTAAAATCGTTTAGATGGCCAAATTCATTGGCGATTGAGTTGGATAAGTTGCAAGAAGAGGTACAAGACAATAGTCAAAACTTTCAGTGATAATGCTGTTACAACAAACTTTCAAATAAATGATTTGGTAATGAAATGTCGTATGACGAGGGCCTCCCGTTGGGTAGATCGTTCGCCTGGTGCAAGTCTTTCGATCTGACGCCACTTCGGCGACTTGCACGTCGATGGGGATGAAAGGATAATGATTAGGACAACACAACACCCAGTCTCTTAGCGGAGAAAATCTCTGACCCAGCTGGGAATTGAACCCGGGCCCTTTGGATTGACAGTCTGCCGCGCTGACCACTCAGCTACCGGGGGCGGACATTTGGTAACAGTACATGACTTTCATCATAGCTCTAATTTAAAGACGGAAGTGAGCAAATTTTTTCAGCATTATAATGCACCTCTTAAAGCTGAGAATGTACATCCAAAACCAATATATCTAATAGGCCCCGATACAGGGCAAGATAAAGGATTATACAATATAGATATGGTTAAAAGATTTATGGCCCAAGTTCGCACCCTTCGCAAATTCGGTGGATTGATGACCCAAGCCACCCAATATAAATTGTTTCAGTATTTCTATCTTAGCTTTTTCGGGGACAATTTCTATCTTCTTTGACTATTCTACTATCTTTTATTAATGTTATACCTTCTACTACCACTTCTTTGAGAAACAGAACTTAAAACAAAGAGACCCCCCCCCCCAACACCTGTATGCGTAGTGTGTAGTGTTTATTGTATATGTACATTTACAAATAGATTAACTGAAATTATTTTAGGGCGAAGTAAGTGACACTATAGTCATACCACACATTGTAAGAGATGGAAGGCATGACAAATTGATGGTGTGCTAATAATGCGTATTTGAGTAAGTAGCAAGATCTTAATAAATAATAGGGAATGAGAAGATTTGATAATGGAGCATTCAATAAGGAGTAGATCCACAAGGAATAAATTTTAATTGCAGGAGATAAAGTGCAAACGTTATCCTAGTGTATTCACAAGAAATACCTGGAATAAAATCTTTCTTGTACTGTCTAAATCTAGCAATTATAAGAAAATAAAGGATAAGTTATAGGTATCAGTAAGTCGTAGCAAGATACAGAAGTATGAGAAGTATGTATACGTAGTGATGTTATATGTGTTACAAACAAGAGAAAAAAAAGACAGAGAAGTTAGAAGAGAGGAGTTAAGATGTTTAGGTAGGGAGGAACTAGGTAATGTCAGCAGAAAGCAGTTATGGTGGAACTTATTGCTTAGAGTGAGAGAAGATAGTAAAAGGGGGCTAGTAACTGTTTACTAATAAAGTTAAGATGGGGCACACATACCCAAACAGCAGATGAAGTGCAGGAGAGAGAAATGGTAGGTGGATCCATAGGAGGAATGGCCTGTACTCGGTAAGGTGGATCTTCGGGAGGAATGACCTGTACCACTTAATGTAGGTAGGAGAGATGGATCCATACAATGGATGGTCTTTACCTTCGTCAGGTGAATCCATTACGACTTGTACCATATTTTTTTTTTTAATTAAGCAAGGGTACACCCACATCTATAATGACATAGAGTTTTGAGACAGTGACTGCCTAAAGAAGGAGTGTAAGTGCAATGAATACACCGGTATAAAGCTGTGTTATGACTGGTGGTCACGATATGAAAATATTTTTTCCAAACTAGTTCTACGATCAAATAGGCTTACCTGATAGAAGAGACAAAAATTGTCGGAGAAGAAATTTTTCGTGTGTGTCGACTAGAGCCTGTACCGAGATTTGATTACGGAGAGTGAATAGTAGCCGTGTACCCGATAAGCAACTCTTCAGGGACGATGTGAGAATGAGTGAAAGGTAACTAATTGAGTACATAAACAAGAAACTCTCAATTATACTGGCTTGAAGCAGGGAGATATTTATGTTCAGTAAACTCGATAAAAAATCAATTGTGTCATATTTCAATGACGAATTTGAAACTTTTAACACTGGTCATGAGCATGCTGACGAACTCTGGCTCCAGTTTAAAAGAATAGTTGACCACGCACTGGATAGATATGCACCCGGTAGAACAGTTCATAATGGGAGAGAAACTCCATGGTATTGTCACTGTAAGAAAAAGAGAGATTACTGCAAAACAGGTGTAAAACAAAACGTATTGCTACAGATAGAGCTGCTGAATGAAACACTGTTTGCCGTCAAGAGAGCAATGTGTGATGCCTTCCGTGACTACCGTAGCAGAATAATATTGTCAAATAACATTCCAAAAAATCCAAAGAAATTCTGGTCACACATAAAAGCTGTTAGTGGCACCAAAACTTGTGTTGAGCCCCTAGTGAATGAGACAGGAACTAAAACAGAAGGTAGCACAACAAAAGCTGAAATGCTTGATTCTATTTTCAACTGTTCCTCTCTACAAAGGAAAATCCAGGAGAGGCACCCCAATTTAATCCTTGACCCACCGAAAAGATGAATGGAATAAGTATTAGCGTCAGTTGTGTTGAGAAACAGCTGAAAGCACTA
Source organism: Schistocerca gregaria (assembly GCF_023897955.1). NCBI lineage: Eukaryota > Metazoa > Arthropoda > Insecta > Orthoptera > Acrididae > Schistocerca > Schistocerca gregaria. Next base: position 85,907,691 of record NC_064929.1, on the reverse strand, counting down.
AAATTAACAAAGCTCCAGGCTCTGATGAAACCCCTGTCAGATACTATACTGAATTTGTGGCTGAATTAGTCCCTCATATAACTACAATCTATGGGAGCCTTTATATTTTATGAAGTAACAGCTTTTTCATGACACGAGAAAACATTTTATTTTTTAAGCACAGATCAAAAACTAACAAGAATAAACAACTCGTAACCAAGCCGACTACGGCAAAGATAAATATCTATCAGCTGCAGCTTTCACCCGCTGTTTTCGGCGCAGTGGATACATGACGTCGCCACATCAGCCCCCCTCCTTTTGAAACCGGGTTCACCAGGTATGTGAGGAAACTTGCGCTTGATTTTTCTACCAGCTCTCGTGAAAACATCTGGTGCAGGCAATGGCTGCTCCTGTTCTGCACTTGCTGCTTCGTTGTCCTCTTCTGAAACCGAGGGCTCGGCGAGACTATCTGCTGTTTCTTTGGCCTCCACGTTTGAGGGTGATTTTGGAGACCGAGGTAGGAGTGTACTCTCTTCGGTGTAAGCAGGTTTAAGCCGCTCAATTGAGACTGTCTCTTCTTTACCATCCTTATCGATTTTGAAGCTGTGGCTTCCTCTTGTGATTACCCTGTATGGTCCAGAGTAAGGCGAAACAAGCGGCGGGCGCACCGTATCATCCCTAAGCCACACGTGGGACGTTGCTTGCAGTACTTTATGTAAAAACACTCTCCGGTCTCCATGTCTGACAGGGTTAGTGGGTTTGATGTTTCTCATTCTAACGCTGAGTTGTCTCGCGAATTGCGTGCATAGCTCACGGGCGAACGGCTGTGTAGATGCTGGAACGATAAATTCTCCAGGAACCCTCAATTGCTCGCCATAAACCAATTCTGCGGAAGAGCATTGTAAGTCCTCCTACACAGCCGTTCTCAATCCGAGTAGGACCACCGGTAGAGCTTCAGGCCATGAAGTGGAACTACACATTAATGCAGCTTTGAGCGTGCGGTTAATCGTTCCACCATTCCATTACTAGATGGATGATAGCTTGTGGTGCGTAGATGGTTGCACCCGCACAGTATTAAAAGTTCACTGAAAAGTTTGCTTTCAAACTGCCTTCCGCGATCTGTTGTTATGTTTTGCGGAACGCCAAACCTGGAGAACTATGAATGCAACAGTGCTTTTGCAACCGACTTCGCAGAAATGTCTTGTATTACAACTACTTCTGGCCACCTGGTAAAACGATCAGTGATTGTGAGCAAATAGCGTTGTTCTGAAGAGCATGATAGCGGGCCCACAATGTCCACATGTATATGTGAAAATCTTGCAGATGGCGTCGGGAAGTCAGCAATAGGTGCAAAGACATGTCTGCTAATTTTATTACGCAGGCATGTTATGCATGCAGGCGCCCATTCACGACAATCTTTTTGTGTTCCAGGCCACACTACTTTGGAGGAAACTAACTTGGCTGTGGCTCGTACTCCTGGATGTGATAGGTTATGTAGCGCATTATAAATCTGGCGACGATATTGTTCTGGTATGTAAGGTCGCTCCTTTCCTTTTGCTACATCACACCAAATTCCGTCTGGAACATTTGGGACAGACACACGTCTGAGCTGCAGCGCAGTTCTCTGTTCCTCTATTAGACGGCGCAAGAAAGGATCTTCTCGTTGTTTAGACGCTAACTCGGTCCAACGAACTGAATTTAAACTGGCACAATTCCTAGACAGGCAATCTGCGACCAGGTTGTCTTCTCCTGAAATGTGACGCACGTCAGTTGTGAACTGTGCAATGTACTCGACTTGCCTGCACTGACGTGCTGGATTGAGCTCTGTGTCTCGTTGAAATATACCTACTAACGGCTTGTGATCGGTAAAAATTGCAAATTGCCTCCCTTCGACAGACGTGCAAAAATGCTTCATGGCTAAGTAAATAGCAAGCAACTCACGGTCAATAGCACTCCATTTTTGCTGCTGTCGAGTCAGATTTTTAGAGAAAAATGCGAGCGGCTGCCATCTGCCATCAATTTCTTGCTGTAGCTTGCACCCACTGCTGTTTGGCTCGCATCAACCATGAGCGCTAAAGGAGGGCTCAATCTCGCATGGCCCAGTAGTGTTGCCCGAGAAAGACATTTCTTTAAGTCATAGAAAGCTGCTTCAGCACCTGCACTCCATGGGATTTTACGATTTCCTGTTGTATTTTTACCTGCAAGTAACGTTGTGAGTGACTCTTGGGCGGCAGCTAATTTAGGTAAGTGACGTCTGTAATAGTTGAGCATGCCTAAAAATCTGCAAAGTCCTTTGTAAGTTGTGGGAAGGGGCATCTGTTGTACTGCTTCAACCCGCTCAGGCAAAAGTGACAGGCCTGCTGCTAAAACCAAGTATCCCAGGAACTTAACCTCGCGTTTTCCAAACGTGCACTTTGTTTCGTTAATAATTATGCCATACTCTGTCAGACGGCGGAAAAACTGCCGCAGATGTTCGACATGCTGATATACAGAACCAGAGAATACTAAAATGTCGTGCGTATAACAAAATACGAATGGTAATTCTCGAAGCACCTCATGCATGAATCTTTGCCGTGTTTGGGCAGCGTTTCTGAGGCTAAATGGCATAAAATTGTACTCAAACAAACCGAATGGTGTGATAACTGCTGTATTTTTAATGTCATATGGAGCCATGGGAATCTGGGAATATGCTTTGGCGCAATCAATCACACTAAATACAGGGTTATTCAAAAAGAATACCACAACTTTAGGAATTTAAAACTCTGCAACGACAAAAGGCAGAGCTAAGCACTATCTGTCGGCGAATTAAGGGAGCTATAAAGTTTCATTTAGTTGTACATTTGTTCGCTTGAGGCGCTGTTGACTAGGCGTCAGCGTCAGTTGATGCTAAGATGGCGACCGCTCAACAGAAAGCTTTTTGTGTTATTGAGTACGGCAGAAGTGAATCGACGACAGTTGTTCAGCGTGCATTTCGAACGAAGTATGGTGTTAAACCTCTTGATAGGTGGTGTATTAAACGTTGGTATAAACAGTTTACAGAGAATGGGTGTTTGTGCAAAGGGAAAAGTTCTGGACGGCCGAGAACGAGTGATGAAAATGTAGCACGCATCCAGCAAGCATTTGTTCGCAGCCCAGGAAAATAGACTCGCAGAGCTAGCAGAGAGCTGCAAATTCCACAATCAACTGTATGGAGAGTCCTACGAAAAAAGTTAGTTATGAAACCTTATCATCTGAAATTGGTTCAAGCACTGTCTGCAGCTGATAAGATTAAAAGAATCGATTTCTGTGATTTTATCCTTGCTCAAATGGAAACAGATGAATCTTTCATTTCAAAGATTGTGTTTAGTGATGAAGCAACTTTCCACACTAACGGGAAAGTCAACCGTCACAATGTCTGTATATGGGGCACTGAGAATCCGCGGGAAACAACTCAGTATGAACGTGACTTGCCTAAGGTGAACTTTTTCTGTGCCATTTCAGCCAATAAAGTTTTTGGTCCCTTTTTCTTCGAAGGTGCTACTCCAACTGGACTACAGTATCTGGACATGTTAGAGAATTGGCTGTTCCCTCAGCTCGAACAAGAAGCACAAAAATTCATATTTCAGCAGGATGGAGCGCCACCACATTGGCACTTATCTGTCCGTAACTACCTGAACGTCAACTACCCGAGGCGATGGATCGGCCGCCAGGCAGCCCGTGACAGAGCACTTCATCACTGGCCTCCAAGAAGCCCTGATCTTACCCCCTGCGATTTTTTCTTATGGGGGTATGTTAAGGATATGGTGTTATGGGCACTTCTCCCAACCACCATTGATGATTTGAAACGAGAAATAACAGCAGCTATCCAAACTGTTACGCCTGATATGCTACATAGAGTGTGGAACGAGTTGGAGTATTGGGTTGATATTGCTCGAGTGTCTGGAGGGGGCCATATTGAACATCTCTGAACTTGTTTTTGAGTGAAAAAAACCTTTTTAAATACTCTTTGTAATGATGTATAACAGAAGGTTATATTATGTTTCTGTCATTAAATGCACATTTTTAAAGGTGTGGTATTCTTTTTGAATCACCCTGTATTTTGGCATTGCTAATCGTACTGTTAAAATCAGTCACATTGGGTACTGGGTAGCGGTCAGGAATCGTGCGGGCATTGAGCGCCCTGTAGTCTCCACATACTCTCCACGAATTGTCTTTTTTACAGACCATGTGAACTGGAGATGCCCATGAACTATCAGACCTACTTACAATACCTGTTTTTAGAAGTCTGTCGAACTCAGCTCGCGCCGCGAGCTGCTTCTCTGCAGACAACGGGCGGAAGGCATCGGGTTGACCTTGTTTGTGCTGATGTGGTTTTGAGTATTGTGTCTGCATTTCCTGGTTGTGTTGACAGGTTCGGTAAGTGCTGGAAAGTCTTGAAGCAGTTTACAAAAAAGTGATTCCTTCGACAGTGCTCTGATATTGCCTACAGTATATGAATTGTTATGACTGTCGGGTGTCTTCTTGCGTGACGCACACGTGTGCGTCCCGCTTAGTTGCGGGTACGTAATCGTATCACAATATCCCGACACGGATGACGTGGTAGAGGAGCCGGAAATCTTCGTGCAGAAAGACACGGGCACATTGCACTGCACTTGAACTGACGCGGAAGACGCAGTAGGCAACATCCCTTCTGTGGGAACTGTCACCAAACGACGGTTAACCAGGTCGGGCATAAGTCGGTAGTTCCGTAAAAACTCCGCTCCAATTATAGGACTCGGCACATCAGCAACCACAAAAGTCCATTTTGAATGGAAGTTAGTATTCAGATGTAATGCCAACTGTTTCTCACCATAGGTAGATATTCTGGAATTGTTTGCCGCAGTCAGCACATGTTGCGTTGTTGTCGTGAGTATATCACCTCTCTTTATTGGTTAAACACTGACTTCTGAACCTGTGTCAATCATAAACTTCTCACCTGAAGAGAGGTCCAACACGAACAATCGGTGTGATTGGTTGGCTGCAGGTACCGTGGCGTTTTCACCTCTTTGAATCACGCTATGACTCGGGCGCCTATGTTGTTGTTGACGAACGTTAGCGCCTTTTAACGCCCGCCTTTTAAGTTTGGGTAGCTGCAGGGTTCAATACATTGACGGGCAGTGTTACCGAAGCGTCTGTGGTACCAGCACCATTGATCTGTCAAATCCTGTTGGATAGCATTTCTTCCTCTTTTCCAATTGCGACTTCGTAGCTGGTAGTGGTGTGAAGTTACTTGCACGTTGAGTTTTGCCACTTGTGCTGCCAGTTGCTGTATGGTGGGCTCGGTCGATGAGCACTGCTGTTGGGAAGTATTTTGCATGTTTCTGGCTCACTGACGTTAGATTCCATCACACTACACGTTCTTGGGCCTCTATCCTGGCTGTAGTTGAATTCGGAACACGCAGAAACTTCGGTTAAGGTGTTTGCGATGGTGTCTGCCTTTTTTGCTAAGACTTGCAATGGTAAGTCTGTTTCTGCTGCAATGACGGCACGGATGTTGGAAGGAAGTTTACGAAGCCATATTAGACGTAAAGACTCTTCATGTAGGAGTTCCGGGCCGGCTAATGTACGTAAGGCTTTGAGTACTTGTGACGGAGTCTTGTCGCCCAAATCTTCGTATGCGAAAATTTTTTGTAGTCGCAAATCTGGTGACAACGTATAATGCTGTATGAGAGCTTCCTTTAGCACAAAGTAATTTTGTTGCGACAAGATTTCTTCTACTTGCTCTATCACCTCTAAATTTAGAGGTGAAACCACTATATTAAATTTGTCAATGTTGTTAGACACCCCACGCTGCCGAAATATGCATTCAGCCTGCGTAAACCAAAGCTGGGGGCGCGTCGGCCAGAACGCGGATAGCTTAACATTTCCGTGTCGGGCGTAGGTACTCCCATCTTTTGCGTTAACATCTGTCGTTCCATTTTGTGGACCGCGATCCTTGGTCGAACAGACTGTAGTCTTCAATCTTGATTTCACTGCCCCATGCTTTTGTCTCTGAATTCATTATTCTTGTTGGTATATATATTTTCTTTGTGCTTCTGCTACGATTTTTTGGGGTCACCACTATGGGAGCCTTTATATTTTATGAAGTAACAGCTTTTTCATGAGATGAGAAAACATTTTATTTTTTAAGCACAGATCAAAAACTAACAAGAATAAACAACTCGTAACCAAGCCGACTACGGCAAAGATAAATATCTATCAGGTTTCCCCCCCTGTTTTTGGCGCAGTGGATAAATGACGTCGCCACAAATCTATTGTAGAGCCCTCGAACAAAAAACTGTGCCCAGTTCTTGGAAAAAGGCAGAGGTCACACCTGTCTACAGGAAGGGTAGTAGGAGTGATTCACAAAACTACCGTCCAATATCCTTGACATCAATTAGAACATACATTTCTGAACATTTAGAGGAAGTTTCCAATCTCTGTACCAGAACATATTCTGAGCTCAAACATAATGAGGTATCTCGAACAGAATGACTAAAGTCACAAATGAAAATGTCACAGAGTGGTTTATGGGGAATAAATTACAGGTAAACCCTCAAAAAACAGTCGTCTTACACTTCCATACACAACAATATAAAAACCCATTAAAACCAAACATGTGCATGGAAAACCAAAGAATTAACAGTGTCACTGAAACAATATTTCTTGGCATCTCCTTACAAGACAATCTTAAATGGAATTCCCACATCACATATTTAATTCTAAACTATCGAAAATGACTTATGCGATGAGGATTATATGGAACAACACAAATCCTGAAACAGTTAGAGTGGCGTATTACGCTTGCATACACTCCCTATTGAGATATGGCATCATATTCCGGGGAAATTCTTCTCATAGCATAACAACATTCCGGAAACAAAAAAAAGGAATGTGAGGATAATGAAAAATGCTAACAGCTGAAAATCATGCAAATCAGTCTTTAAAGAACTGGGGATTCTACCCCTACCATGTATCTATATACTAGAAGTTGTCATGTACCCAAAAAAAGGATGCTAAAAAACGGAAATGTATTTATACAAAATAATTCTGTACATGAATACCATACAAGGGCAAATAGTGACATACACAGACATCATTGTTATACCACACTGTGCAAGAAAGGTGTATATCACTCAGGTTCACATTTGTTTAATAAGCTGGAAAGTAACTTAAAGGCCATAAACAAAATCCATAGCCTTAAAAAAATTGTAGCTTGATATCTCTTGGAAAACTGTTTTTACTCAGTAACACAGTATCTTGAAAAATAAATTAATTTCGGGTGTAACAATATAAAAATGTAATGTAACAATATAGCAATATAACAATTTATAAATGTAATATATACAATCAATGTAACAGTATATTAATGTAATGTCATTTTGTCGAACATCTAGGGTATGGTATATGTACCTCAAAGATTCAGGACATAAATAAATAAATATAAAAAACAGATGCCCACAGAGATGGATTTCAAAAACATCGATCGCATAAAAACCTGACACACTTTTCTCATGTGGTATGCTGAAAGCTTTGGATCGAGGCAATCGTGTAGATGCAGTGTTTCTTGATTTCTGAAACGCATTTGACTCAGTACAGCACCTGTGCTTATTGTCAGAAGAACAATCATATGAGCTATCAAGTGAAATTTGTGACAGTTGAGGACTTTTTGGTAGGGAGAACACAGTATGTTATGTTGGATGGAGAGGCATTGGCAGATGCAGAAGTAACTTTGGGTGTGCCCCAGGGAAGTGTGTTGGGACGCATGCTGTTCATGTTGTATATTAATTACCTTACAGACAATATTAATAATAAAATCAGGCTTCTTGCAGATGATGCAATTATCTACAGAGTGGCGCACATAAAACCACCATACGTCATCGCTTTCTTAAGTTTTTATTGTACAGTTTCATTATTAACTATGTAATTAACAGTTTAAGTAACAGATTTACTTTTATTGGTTTAATAAACATATTTTAGTAAGGAATTTAAAGTCTGTGTTCAAAATGTTCTCTGCCAACATCCGAGCAAAGTTGTGCATGTTGAAGCATGTTAAGGAAAACACTTTTCCGTACTTTTCAGAATTTCTTCACATATGTTGTTTTTTAATGTGTTAAATGTTCTGGGATTGTTGCGGTAGACTAGCCTTTAGAAATCCCCAGAGGTAAAACTCTAACGGTGACAAGCCGGGAGAGCGGGATGGCCACAAGCCCTTACTAATGGTCCTCTCTTCTGTAAAATCAGTATGTATACGAGCTAAGGACAAATCCAACGAATGAGAAGTTGTCCCATCTTGCTGGTAATATGCACAACATTCATTGTAGAGTTGCAAGGAAACATGGGTGTCGACAGTTTTGTTGAAGAACACTGGCCCGATAATTCTGTTACCAGGTACAGCACACCATACACCAATTTTTAAACCTTGTAACGGATTTTCCAGTATACCGTGGTGATTCTCTGCACCAACATGTCTTGTGTTTTGTGATTTAACGTAACCTGACAGATGAAACCAAGCTTCATCCACCCAAAAAAGGGGGAACAGATCGAGATGTCCGCCAGCGACATTTTCCAGCAACCAGTTACAGTTATTATTATTATTATTATTATTATTATTATTATTATTATTATTATTATTATTATTTCGTTTGGCATCAAGGATACATTACTTGAATTGAACAGCAATGATGTTACTGGTAACACAATATGGATATACTACAAATAAAATAGATTACATTCATTTATGGTAATAAAAGTCTTAGATTAGATCGCTAAATCAATAATATACATATGGATAAAAACACTAGGATGAGTTACACGTAAAAGAGAAAATGTGGCTTTTATAAACAGTAATATTGACAAACAGAGCTTCAAGTTGTAATAAAAACTATAGGTTGATATCTAAAGTATTCAGCCAGGAGATTGCTTCCTCAGAGACCTCATGTACGCTGGTCAGAGTTCCAGCATATTCCCTCAGAAGTAAGCCGTTTTCCAAGTCTCCATGAGGGTTTCCTGGAATTAAGACGTTGCCTTTGAGTGGAATCACAGTCCTGGTGTAGCGGTAACTCGGGATTCTTGGAGCATTTCTCCCATTCCCTTTTCAACGCTGCTTGACGTCGTAACTTCGGTGGTGCAGTATTATACAGAACAGGTAGCCATTCTGTGGGTGTGGCTTTTATTGTCCCGGATACACTTCTCATGGCTACATTCAGCTGCGTGTCTACCATGGCTGTATGAGCGCTGTTCAGCCATACTGGGCTGCAATATTCCCCGACAGGGTATACAAGTGAGAGGGCAGTTGTTTTGAGTACTGATGCCTTAGCTCCTCAGCTTGTTCCGGAGAGTTTGTGTAATATATTGTTTCTGGTTCTCATTTTTAAAGCTGTTTCAGTTAGGTGTTTTCTATATGTTAGTGGACGATCCAAGGTCACGCCAAGATATTTTGGGAATGGGTTATATAACAGCAACTGATTTCTAAAGGAAATTTGCGGTTTATAGCGAGCATGACTATTACTCAGATGGAAGGTGGAGGATTCAGTTTTATTTCTGTTTACTTTGGATCACCATCAATTAAAAAATTCATCTAGAATTCGCAGATCCTGAGTGAGAGTCATTTCTGAAGTTGTAAAATCGTTAGCCTGCGTCACCAAGGCTATGTCATCAGCACAGATAAATGTTCTTGCTTTCGTTTCTGGCAAGTCAGCGACATATAAATTGAAAAGTAGGGGGGCCAATACTGATCCTTGTGGTAGTCCTTCATTTAAATTGTATACCCTGCTTAATACCTTACCTTTTAGGTAAACTTGGAATTTCCTGTTGGACAGCATGTTATTGAGTAGTTGTGCAATTCTTTTACATGGAATTATTCTTAAGAAGCATGCCCTTCCGCCACACTGTATCATATGCTGATGTTAGATCAATAAACACGGCCATTGTTTTCTTCAGGTCTTCGAAGCCCTTCTCTATGTATGTTGCCAACGCTAGCACTTGATCCTACAACTGCGGTCTCGTCTGAAGCCGGCCTGTTCTACAGGAATGTGTTTCAGGATAGTTGGTGAAATTCTATTATAGAGTACTCTGTCCAGCAGTTTATAGCAGACAGTTAGAAGTGCAATGGGTCTATAGTCTTCAGGATTGTTACCAGATTTTGACAGTTTCAGGATGGCAATTATTTTAGTTTTCTTAAAAAGATTTGGCTGTCTTCCTGTTGCGAGAATTTCATTAAACAGTGCTGTTAGCCACTGCACTGCACCTTGGCCAGCATCTTTAAGGAACTCCGGGTATGTACCATCACAACCAGCCGCTTTACCAGATTTCATAGCATCTAGGGCTGAAACAACTTTGTCTGCAGAGATTTTCTGTGCAAATTTGGAAGGCTGTGCTTGAGACATTTTAGACTTTAGCTCATGTTTTATTTCTTCGGCTTTCTGTTTGTTGTTGTTGCTTGGTGTTCTTGTTATATTAACAATCCTGGCTGCTATTTTGTTAGGATTTATTTTGTCTGATAAGATATTAACTTTTGTGGCACTGCCAAGCTTTCTTAATAAATTCCAAGCTTTCTTACTCGAGTGTTGGAAAGACATTTCTTTTGCCTAGCTGAATCTAGGGCCGAAATCAATTCAACTGCTACCTTGGTGTCTCGAGTCGTTTTAAATTCATCATACAATTCTTGACATCTAGGGCTCCATCCAGGGATGTAGTTCTCTCTGTAACCTCTTGGAATATGTTTTCTGGCAATGGAATGAATTAGTCTAACAAAGTGGTCACAGTGCCTAACTTTAGGTGTAATAAACTGAATAATACGATCAACCTCTTCAGAGAATTTTTCCCATTTGGCTTTTTGGAAGTTCCATCATGGCTTTGGTATAGACTTCCCAACTGGGATTTCGAGGCCAATTTTCACCAGTACAGGTCGGTGTTGGCTTCTAGGGAAATCACTGAGCAACTTCCTGCTGCTCTGCAAGGGTAATCCTTTGTTGTTAGTGGTAACGAAACAGAGATCAAGAGTGTAGTCCTGAGCCCATCTAGCTGAGCGGATTGTCCCTTTGTCCTTCCCGTCAAATAGTAAGAAAAGGCGTTCCATTTCAGCCCATTCTGGTACTTTCTCACCATCTTCATTCGTGGTTCTGTAGCCCCATTGTCTGTTATGGCTGTTGAAGTCTCCAATTACTATTCCTGGATGTTGAATATTTTGAGCAGCTTCAATTACCCATGGTTGTGCTGGGGGCTTACAAATGTTCACAATCTCTGTGTTGGCGACTTTCAGCCTGATGGTATGGATGTTATTTTCCGTTTTTGTTTGGACATCTGTTACCTCTTCAACATCATTCTTGATATATGTTGCAGATCCGTAACTTGCATGGTATGTCGCAGCAGCTAACGTGTAGCCAGGGAGCTTACACCTGGAATGAAGTTCGTCTGAGCAGTGGGTTTCCTGCAGTAGAACAACGTCCACCTTGTTTTCAATCAATATTTGAGTGAGATACTCACTTTTTGCTCTGCTTGTTCCCTCTTTGTTTAGCTGTAAGAGCCGGAGGGTATTCCTAAGTCCTTTTTCAGGTAGTTCTTGGCAGAACTGTTTTGCTTAGTTGCTATGTATCCTCTAACAGCTGGGATATCCTAATGTAATTTGCAACCACCAGAGGTCCAGCAGCCTATATCTGTAGACTATTTAGCCGTAACTTAGTGACGTTGCCCGGGGTACACAGTTACAGTAATGTGTACGCTTACCCTTGTCCGCTTCTTTTCTTTGCTGAACGACACTCACACGGTAAGGTTTCATTTTTAAGCCATGCCACGACCTGTGAGATATTCCACATTACTGTGATAATCATCGTGTTGACTTGTAGGGACTTTTTCAATGTGTGCCGTCATGTTTGCCACAATTTCACGTGTACGTACAGTCAGTGCCTAATTTCTCTTTGAATTAACAACACTGCCTGTCGAACGCCACTTTCTAACTAGATCCTGAATTGTTGATTTTGCAGGAATATTGCTTTCAGGAAACTTTTTACGAAAAGAGTCACGAACAACTTTAATGGATTCAGACCACACATATTCGTCAACAATGAACACACATTCTTCAATGGAGTAAGGCATGACAATGCTCCACTCTGTATAATGAAGTAGTATCTGAGAGAAACTGCATAAATATTAAGTCATTTTTTCGAGTCTGATAATATTTTGTGACAAATATTGTACATATCTTCCATTGACATCAGTGATAAGTAATACAATAGTTCAATACGTTTTTGAAAGCATGGAGCTTCAAGAATTGTACATATACACAAGAGCCATGTTTCTCACCCCTGTTTGTTTTCTGTTTTTTGCCTGCTTGTTCTTTCTCGCCTGTTGGTCGATATATGTATAACTCGCTGCCTGTACAATTCTATGAGCTTTAAAGCTACAATACAATATAAAATATCTTATGTTTCCTTTCAAAAATACTTCTCCCTCAACGTGAAATTTATTTAAAGATAACAATATTGCTATCGATTACCCGTCTGGCTTTGACTGTTTTAGTGGCGCTGAGTCCGTCATTACGTGAACTAATGAATATTTTGAGTGTTAGCGTCCGTTAGCGAGCTTCTCTCGCAAAGTAAATTAATCCTATGTGCTTTTATGAACTTTTATTAGAGTCCTTTTTCAATATTAAAGTTTGTTAAAGATGGTGGCGGGAGAAGATACACATTTGAAGAGTTCCGTTTTTAGTAGTAAAAATCGCTTGTTTAAGTGTTCTCTGTGTGAGAAATACAACGCAGTGTGTGATAATTTGTGCGTGCCGTGCCACATCTTAATTAAAAACACTGGGAAAAAAGAACATGTAAACTCTCGTGTATATACAAGCGTTAGTGAACACAGATCCTTGCAACAAAATTTGGATGATATTCTGTGTGAATTAGCAACAAAAGACATAGTAGGCCTAAAGCTAAAACAGGACTTGATATATCTTCAGTCACTGAACAGTGTTAATACATCGCCAAATAAAAATTGTGCTGAGTTTAATAGTTCTAAAAAGTTCACGCGTCGAAAACCAAACGAATCTGTCGTTCAAGTGCTATTAAATAATCGTTTCATTGTTCGTGAAGAGATTAGAAGTAGTGAATACTCATTTGCTACTGTATTGTCAAATAAGAGTGCGTCAGGGAATAAATCCTGTAAGGTAAATATCCAGTAGGATAGTCACGGTCGTGGATTAGCAAAAATCTTACGTGAAGATAACGATGTTAAAGTTTGCAGTTATGTGAAGCCAGGAGCACCCTTGTGTGAAATCGGGAAAAACATAAAAGACAGGTCTCCAACAATATAAATGAATATGCAGTAATAGTGGGGGGAGCCAACGACGTTTATAAAAGTGAATTGTCGAGTGCTGTCCAAAACTTGAAGAGGATACTTGATTCTAATAATAGTAAAGCAGTTATAGTCATGGGAATTCCACATAGACATGATCTTGCATTTGAATTGTGCGTAAACAAAGAAATAACCAAGGCTAATGAACAGTTCTAAAATATATGTAAACTGTATATAAATACTCAGTTTCTGTCTGTCGACTTCCTACTTAGAGACAGCTTCACGAGACATGAGTTCCAACTTAACAGAAAGGGCAAGAAACTTCTCTGCAGAAAATTTGTGGTGATGCTCCTTGTAAGTACCAAAAAAATAAATTACTCGCGTAGAACAGTTCAACCTTCAGTACCTCAGCAAACACCATCATATGCAGCAGCTCAACTTTTCAAAATTACTGCAACAACTCAATTCCCAACAGTGGACCCACTATTAATAGCATTAGTAAATTCACCATCATCAGCGAATTCTAGAGAGCCAACACCTGTGGCAGCACTGTCAGGATTAATTGCTGACGCAACAGAGACTTCACCAAGGGCAGCAAAACCTGAATCAACTGAAGGAAAATAACTCTCATCAGAAGTGGTTGCAACAAACAGTAATACTAGCATCAACAAATAATGTTGCTCCAATGGTAATTCAAGAAGTCGCTTCAGAATCCGGAATAGACCTACCAACAATTTCAGAAGAAGAAGAGGGGATATCATCACTTCCACAAGCAGAAGAGGCTTTCCCAACATCACCTCAGGAAGATATACTGGCATCAAGAATAGTTCCAGAGCCAAAAGATGAAGCATCACCAGCATCCAGAGTATCATTTGCAGCTGTTGCAGAACCATCTGAGCACCTAACTGACAAGAAATCTTCAGCAACCCAAGGAGAAGTGCCACCTGCAAGGAGGAGCCAGAGGTACAAAACAGCTGCAGTTTGAAGTGAGAATTTTTTATGGTATCATCACAAGGAAAGGAAAATTGTGTCATAACTACACCTCCAAGTAAGCCTAATGTTAATACTTTAAGAGAGACTGGCCCAATCAACCACCCCAAATTTCCAGCCAGTGGTGTTTACCATCAGAACATTCAAGGCTTATTAAGTAAACTAGATTTTAGATAAGGACTTTATTAATAATGCTGATGTAATCTGTTTTAGTGAACACTTTATGAAACTTGGTTGTGACACACTGCAACTGAATAACTACAACCTAGCAGCTCTTTACTGTAGACATTCCTTAGATAAGGGTGGAGTGGTGAATTACGTTAAGAACAAAATAGCTTAGACTTGAGTGAATACTGTATTGATCAACATTGTGAGGTTTGTGGAGTTGTAATCTGTACTGATTTATCTGAAATTATTGTCCTTTCATTTTATAGGGCTCCTGGAGGCAAAATCTGAATTTTTCTAAAACAATTAGATTCTCTGTTAACTCATCTCTTTGGAAAAACAAAAGATATTTTAATTGTAGGTGATTTTAATGTAGACTTTCTTACACATAACATGGGAAGAAATGATTTAGCACATTTAATGAACTCTTTTAACTTAACAGCACTGATGGATTTTCCCACTTGAGTCACAGCTAATTCTACAAATCGAATTGACAACATCTTTTTAGACAGCAGTAGAATTCTAAACATAACTGTAAAATGTATATTGAATGGCCTCTCAGACCATGATGGCCATCACCTTCAATTGATAATGTTAGCCCTCTTTGTAAGAACAACTCCTGTAGTAAAACTTTCAGAGTAATTAACACACAGTCTATTAATAGCTTCTGTAATTCCCTACAAGAAGTAGACTGGGACCAGATTGAGTTCTTTGTCAATGTTAATGACAAGTACAATGCTTTTCTAAATGAATTTATGTGCGTATTCGAAGCGGCCTTTCCTAAAAGGACTGTCAAATCGAAACGCGAAACCTACGCAAATAAAAACTGGCTAACACTGGGCATTAAAACGTCTTGCAGAAGGAAAAGGAATCTGTATGCCTGACTCAAATCCAGTTATAGTGTAGAAAAGGAAAAACATTACAAACTATACAGCTCTATCCTTAAAGTACTAAGAAGGGCAAAAAGTATTTCTATAAAATCAGGAATTGATGTCTCTAACAACAAAATTAAAACCATATGGGGCATAATAAAAAGGGAAACAGGTTAAATCCCTGCCTCAGAAAACACAATAGAAATTAAAACAAATGATACCATTCATGGCAATGTTGAAATAATCACTGACATTTTTAACAAACACTTTCTGGCATCAGCAGTACAAACTGTTCTGTTAATGAAGCCATGTTATCCCTTCAAAAAGCTATTGATAAAAAAAAAAGGCAGATTAAAGTGTCTCCTGTCACAGTACATGAAATTGAGAATATAATTAGAGAGATTGAAGAGCAAGAATTCTGTTGGCATAGATGGTATCTTTTCAAGATTACTGAAAGAGTGCTGTAAGTCAATAACCAAAATTCTGTGACACATATTCAATGAATTCATCCAGCGTGCGATTGTTCCTGAGAGACTAAAGTTTGCTATTGTCAAACCTCTCTTTAAAAAAAGGCGATAAAGCTGATGTTTCCAACTATCGGCCTATCTCCCTTTTAACAACCTTTTCTAAAATTGTTGAGAAATTGGCTCAGAAAACACTTATTGAACACCTCAAGCATTATAAGGTGTTAAATAGTAGCCAGTTCGGATTTCAGCAGGGTGTATCAACAGAACAAGCTATTTTGGCTTTCACCCATCAAATCTTAGAGTCTTTTAATAATAAATTGTCTCCTGTTGGTATCTTCTGTGACCTTTCTAAGGCCTTTGATAGTGTTAATTATGAAATCCTCTTAGCAAAGGCTGAATATTATGGTATAAGTGGCTCAGTTGGCTCATGGATTAAATCCTACTTAGCTGGAAGAAAGCAGAATGTCATGTTGAACGACTATGAGGGGTACTCTGTGTCATCTAGCTGGGGCTCTATTGGCTGTGGTGTTCCTCAGGGCTCTGTACTTGGCCCCCTTCTCTTCCTCATCTTTATCAATGACCCTACCTTGCATACTAGCTTTAAAACTCACTTTACTCTTTTTGCTAATGACACCTCTATCCTCCCAACCTCAGTCTTGAGGAATCGGCCAATATTGTCTTTAGTGAAGTATGTAATTGGTTTGTAAATAATGGGTTATCACAAAATGTTAGTAAGACCCACTTTGTACATATCCAAGTAAGGAAAAACATTGAGGATCAGTTAAGTATTACATTGAATGGTAGTGAGTTAGGCCTACTATTAGTTGAGTCAACCAAGGCTCTAGGTGTACACATTGACAACAGTCTAAAATGGTCTGAACATATTTTGCACCTCCACAAAAAAACTCAGCTCAGCAACATTCGCTGTTCATATTATTTCCACTGTATGTGACCGAGACACCACAAAAACTGCTTATTTTAGTTATTTTCATGCACTATTGCTGAATGGCATAGTTTTCTGGAGTAATCAGCCACTATCCAAAAAAATATTCATTGCCCAAAAGAGAGTTATCAGGATAATGAGCGGAGTCCAGCCCAGATATTCTTGTAGGAACCTTTTCGGAAAATTAGGGATACTGACAACTGCATGCCAATATATCTACTTCCCATTATGTTTCATTGGTAAAAATGGACAATTGTATAAAACCAATTATTCATACCATACCCACAGTACCAGGAGGAAGATGGACCTCCATTATGAAACAAAAAACCTTACTATTGCATAAAAAGGAGTCCATTACATGAGCTGCAAGGTGTTCAATGCTCTCCCATCATCACTGAAATTACTTATCCACGAGCTTCCAAATTTAAAGAACAGCTCAAACAGTATTTATTAGGTAATTCCTTCTATTTGGTAGAAGAATATTTCAGTAGAGTTAACTGTAATTGATTTTTCATTTACTAATTTGATATGCTATTGTGCATTATGATACTCACAATCACTGTTATCATTACTGTGTCTTTCATTTAGCTACTAAGATCTACAATTTTTAATGTAATTTTTTCTATTCCTATTAATGTGTATTTTGTCTTATACCAGATATCCTCTTGCAAGAGGTATTCCTTTGTATTATTTGTAATAATTGTGACACGTCCGACATCCATGTGAATGCCTCGCAGTATTGGATTTATGGGATATAAATAAATAATATTTTTGATTACGAAACTTATTCAAAGATGTAACCCTGCATATTAACAATCATTTATCAAGGTTTATATCTGTGACAGCAATTCCTGACTGGCAAAATGCTACAATTGGTATAGGATTAGTGAATAACTGGCTTCTTAAAATTGTTGTGATGGAAACATTACTGATCAGGGTATTAACTTATTATCTGATTTGATGAAACACCTCTGCCGCGTATTTCACATTTGAAAGTTATGAACGAGCCCCCTTCATCAGCAAGCAAACGGACAGATGTAACATGTTCACCAAACAGTACTGAAGATGGAGAGTTTCTATGTCAACAGGCAACATGCAGATAGGGACACATACATACGTTATGTCGTCAGTGCGTAAAATTCTGGTATTAGCTTCTTGCCTTATGAGGTGGCCTACGTAAGATAAATGCCATCTGCCTTTGACATACCAAAACCAAAGTTAGGATCTGACCTAGAGTTGACACAGAAATTTGAAAAAAGAACACATGAGGTATGACAGAGAGTTCAGTGAGCCAATACAAAAGCACTGGAAGGCAAGAACGCGTGGGACATGCTGAAAGAGAGAACAAAGAAATTTTTAATGAAATATAATGATCCATATCAGGTTAGAGAGATGACCTCCTCAGTCAATGTGAAGGTCCAGCTATCCACCAAAACTGATTATACATATTAGTAGCATGAAGCCATTCGATGGTGCAATAGCTCAGTCACTGCAAATTCTGGTAACAGTACCACAAAAAAGCAAGATACTGAGGAAGGTTAAGAATATGCTACCAGATATCCGTTCTATTCATAGGACATCGTACAAACTTAGGGGGATGAACTAGTTTTACTCCATACTTCCCTTTGGTTTTTCTCTAGTTTTATATTTCTACCGTTTCTTAGGGGCTAATAAGATATTACGGGGACTCATACACTATTGTTGTGAGATCACTCTTCTAAAGAAGGGAGGGGAATCGACATGCATTCCTGCCCACTAGGTGGCGTGATGCGTGAGATACAACTGTCCAGACGTGAAAGAAACAACACACAGTGTCACAGCAAAATGTTGAAACATGAGCCGTACTTTCGGAAAATAGGAACCCACTGGATTTACACAGTCTCTTCTACAGAAACTGTAATAATCAAGATGGGAATCCTAGGAGCACAGAAAGGATGGAACTGCAGTAGAGTGGCATGTCGATCGATGGTACAACTCCTGATGTAGCCGGGGGTAACTAATGTTTACCTGCAACCATTACCAGTACAACCACATTTAGTTGTCAACATCGATGTTGTACTGTCCAGATAAATATTTTGATTATCCAACCTACCCAGAATCTTGCCTTCCTCAAAGGCACCTCAAATCCAAAACTCCTTCACTTGATTGATGCACTAATTGCACAGGGAAAAGGTCATGTTGTTGTTGTTGTTGTTGTTGTTGTGATCTTCAGTTCAGAGACTGGTTTGATGCAGCTCTCCATGTTACTCTATGCTGTGCAAGCTTCTTCATCTCCAAGTAACTACTGCAACCTACATCCTCTTGAATCTGCTTAGTGTATTCATCTCTTGGTCTTTTTCTACAATTTTTATCCTCCACACTGCCCTCAAATACTAAATTGGTAATCCCTTGATGGCTCTGAACATGTCCTATCAACAGAATCATTCTTCTAGTCAAATTGTGCCACAAATTCCTCTTCTCCCCAATTCTGTTCAGTACCACTTCACTAGTTACGTTATCTACCCATCTAATCTTCAGCATTCTTCTGTAGCACCACATTTCTAAATCTTGTATTCTTTTCTTGTCTAAACTATTTGTCGTCCATGTTTCATCCATACATGGCTACACTCCACACAAGTACTTTCACAAAAGATTTCCTGACATTTAAATCTATACTCGAAGTTAACAAATTTCTCTTCTTCAAAAACACTTTCCTTGCCGTTGCCAGTCTACATTTTATATCCTCTCTACTTTGACCACCATGAGTGCCAGTACCTGGAGCACAGCTGTAGCGAGGAGTGCAAACGTCACAGTACGACGGCACCTGGAACGTCGTTCTGCAAACTCTGCACTGGGGAGAGATAATGTGCGACATCTGAACTCTGCCGATCCGAAGCGTGCTAGTACTGATGAGAAATGCAGAGACGGGGAAAACAATATGTACTTGAACACCACAGTGTGGGCAAGATTGCTGACACCTGTTTAAATGAGAGCCAGTAGCCACCTGACCTGCTACAGTTTTAAATATCCCTGTTAAATACAGCTAGTCTGTGTGCATCACATTTCCCAGTGGAATGACAGTTCTGCTCATTACAGATTAGCATTCCTGCTGAACTGTGGTACTTCCCTTGTCACCTGTCTGACGACTTCGCTGCGAGACTGCAGCCTGCTGGCTGTGGGCGAATTTTGTCACTCCATGCAGCTGCGAATGATACGAGGTGCAGAGCTACGTTGCCTTCCTCTGGAGAAGGGCCGAGCAGGCCAACTGTTCTCTGGTCGCATCGAGCTCGTAGAGTTCGTCACGGCATGTCGGCAGGTCCCCACACTTGTTCACTGACAGACAGGAGTGCGACCTGCAGCAAAAGTACGAGAGCCGTTTGGCTGCCGCATCCACTAATCCCTGCCGAATGCCGGGAAGAGTAGTCTGGCCCATTTCCTGAGCACTGGGAAAGACAATATTCGTTGTAGGAAAAGAGTTCATAAAATGTTATTTCAGAAACCATTGTTTCTCTGGCAACTTTTGGCATAAGACTGAAAGACTAACCAGACCCCAGATCTCAGCCTCGGACACATTGTACGAGGGTGATTTGAAAAGTTCTCGGAATCAATACGAGAGGTCAGCACTAGCACAATGAGTTGTTCACGTGATATTCATTGAACTGTTGCCTTTAAACACGTGCCATGTCAGTGCTCTTGGAAGACAGCTGTGGTGGAGATGTGGCACTATTGTTGTTCCCGCATAGTGATTTGAGAAGATGGAAAAAAAATTGAGATTCGAGCAGTGATTGAGTACTTCATAAAGAAAAGTATGAAAGCAAAGGACATTCGTGCGCATTTCCAGAATACACTGGAGTGACTCTGCTCCTTTGCCAAGTGAAAAAATGAATTTAAATTTGGTCGGGAGAGTTCAGACGATTGGCACAGTGGTCGGTCGAGATGTGTCACTAACCCAGAAATCATTGCTAAAGTGCACAAAATCGTCACGGAGGAATGCTGATTGAAGGTGCACGAATTGCTCACGTGTGCCAGATGTCACCTGAAACGGTATACAACATTTTAACTGAAGAAGTAGAAATGAAAAAATTATCTGCAAGACAGGTGCCGCGGATCGAAAACAAGTGCCGTCGCCATGGCAAAGTTACACAGTGTGAGGTACAAATTGTTGCCACACCCACCTTACTCACTCGATACGGCTCCGTCAGACTTCCATCTCTTCCCAAAACTGAAAATTTTTCTCGGCGGATGACAGAATGCCGTGCAAAGGGTCCTGGGTTCCATTCCCGGCCGGTTCAGGGATTTTCTCCACTCGGGGGGCCCCGTCGTGTCATCTCTATCGTCATCATATCATCCCCACTGACACGCAAGTCGCCGAAGTGGAATCAACTAAAAAGACTTGCACCGGGTGACCGACCTATCTGATGGGCAATGCTAGCCAGATGACATTTCATTTCTTTCAGTGTCGAGAAGTAAATGTGTTGTGAAGTAAGTGTAAGAACTCTAAGATCCTTAAGAGGGCTTCTGGAAAATTCATGGTTACTTATTTTACACAATATTCTTACTGCCCTAGAAGATAATTCCATAAGACAACAAGTTGTGAAAAATTACAGGACAAGCTGAAACACTGATCGTTGGCTCAATGCAGTGAGAGAGTGATGTTTCTAAAAGGATAACACATTGAACTGAGCTTCTTAATTAGTTTATCCACATGTTGACTCCATTTTGACTTGTTATCCAGCTGAGCCACAAAGAATTTAATGCACTGTGCTTCTTTCGGAGTGTGACTATCGGTGTCTAGTCTTGGTGTTAAAAAGTGATGGGTACGCATGTGACAGCATGCACTACGTCACTGCGCATGAAAATGGGGTTCTTGTGCGGCTCGTGCCTCAGGTTCTATTGGTGAGAGGAAGGTAGTGTCTGGCCCTTGTGGGCAGGGGATCATTTGTGTACCCAACAGGGTCAAAGTATGAATGTTACATATTCCCTCCTGCTTAAGCTAATGGAGCAAATCATTTGGTTCTTTTTACATTTGATGGGGCTCACAGTGAGCCTTAAGGGGCATCATTAATACGTGGGCAGTTCCTTTGAAAACCCCAAGAAAACGGTCTTTTTACAATTTTTTGTACCAAAACTGAGCCACTGATTCCAAGTTTGATATGTACTGGAATGGCTTAATTTATATTCCTAAGTTCCCAACCTCCAATAACCTCAAAAATTTCCTTATATCTTTATCTGTTTTCGCAACGCGGCAGTTCAAAATTACCCTAACCTTACAGATAAAATACACGCATAAAATCTGGTATGAGGTAAAATCTAAATAAATAACTGTATCAAATTACTGAACTTCTAACAGTATATTCTGTAGGTATCTGTCTAGAAATGCTATCTTCTCATTTTCAAAAATCTTTATTAGTTCGTGCGAGGTTCTTTAGAAACTGCCAAAGTAGTTCTTCTCCCATTTTTTGATATCAAAACTAAGCTGCCGTTCCCAAGACCACTGTGCACAGCAAATGGCTGAAATTTTTATGATTTATTCCTAAGATCCCAATTTCAAACAACCTTGAGAATTTTCTTGATATCTTTATCCATCTCTGAGATACAGAAATTCAAATTTACCCTACTTGTACACATAAAATACTACTGTAAAATCCAGTGTGAGGCAAAATATAGTTTATAAAGGACCTCTGTTCTTTATCTAATATATAAATGATATGCCCACTGCAATAAATGGAAAAATGATTATTTATGCTAATGACACAACTTTTCTAATAAGTAGTGACTCAGTGACGCATTTGGAAAAATGAATTGAGGAGAACATGCAAATGGCAGAATGGTATTTTTGAGAAAAAAATTAATTAATTAACAGGAAGTAAACAATGCGCATAAAATTTGAAACTAACAACACAGAGGATGTTTTCCTTAACATTGGGGATTCAGACTTATAGAAAGTGATCAGTAACAGGTTTCTGGGAATAGATGTGGGCAAATTTCTGACATGGGGAAAACGACACTGAGAAGATCTGTTCAAAAACAAATACAAGTATATTCTTAATGAAAAACATGTGCTATACGTTGAACACAGAAACCTTGCTAAAAACATACTACGGACTATCTTCCGAAACATAAATGTGCTGTATAGTAATATGGGGAGGGCAGCTGATGTACGCATTCAGAGTTTTAAAAATTCAAAAGAAAACTATCAGATGTGTAGCAAAACTAATACCACAAGAATCCTACAAAAGCAAATTCAAAGAATTTAAAATATTAACTGCACCAAGTTTGTACATATATGAGACAATACTTCTTTAAATGATAAATTGTACAGCATTTCTAAACAGAGATTTTCATGACCAAAAAAATTACAGTATCTACAGCAAAAGGTTGAAAATGACTATAGGGATCTTGAAGATGAAGAAAGCTTGTTTTACAACAGACTGCCACTTAGCATAAAGGAAATGAGCACCTTAAAAAGAAAACTGAAGAAACGTCTCATCTCTGGGTATTGGTATAATGTGAGGCAGTCCTTGCAGTCCATTCAACAGGACAGGTGTAAATATGAAGTTGGAAATGGAGCAAAACACTTCCTTTTTCATGTAGAAAGAAATTTACTGAAAGAAGAAAAAGAGCTGAAAATACAGAAGAGAACACATAGAGTAAGTGTATTTGGTGTAAGTTTTCAATATGTATAAATGTCTTTTCGCAGTATGGATAAACATAGATGATTTAAAAAAGAAAAAAGAAGCTAGTTTTCAGTTTGTATAAATGTATTTACGTGTTTCCAGCAATACGGTAAAAATGTGTAGCTCCGTTTACTTTCATTACGTATCCAAAATACTGTTGTGTAAATTAATGCAGGCTATTAGCATATATAATCAAAGTGTATTCTTATTGATCATCTGTAAAGATTATGTAAGAAACTGTTATTATATATCTGTGAAATATTTTTGAAGAAAGTTGTTTATTGTATATAAAATTGGCAACATGACATGTCTAATATCACTGTGAAATATGATCCATGGTAATAATAAAAAGCCAGCAATAACTTTAGTGTAGCATGAAGAGAGATGCTGTAAAGTTTCTCCTTTATCACCAGGGCGTTCTGGGAACCCCAAGTTGTAGTACTGAAGCACTGTAAGACTTGTGTACTCATAATATATAGCCTGAGGTGTAAAATTAGTTTTGTGTTATATCAATTTCACATAAGTAAACTATCAAAATTTTACTGACCCATAAAGTTCTTTTCATATGAGTGACAAGCCATAATGCGGCACAGAAAAGAAGGGAGTCAAAGAAAAAAATGCTCCTGCTGGAGAAATCAAAAGGTGGGTATGGTCCTGTTTAAATGACTGACTCATTCTATCTTACTCGGCACCTTTACAAATTTTCCCAATAATTTTGACATGTGAATATACCAGACCTTTTTATGCCGAGAGAGGAGGAGACAATGGCAGTGGGAAAGAGAGAGAAAAGTAACGAATACCTGACGATAGTAGACAGTGGTTGTGGTACAGAAAGAGCGAAGGAGACAACGGCAGTGTGAGAGAAAGAGAGGGGCAAAGTGGCAGTGGAATGAATAAGAGCCATTCAAATGAAACCCGGTCTCTAGTGTAAAGTAACGGTAACGATTTTATTAACTTGAAAATGTAGTTATACACAGTACACATGCTCAAGAATAGTCACCAAAACAGTTGGCACGTTTATCCCACTGCAACACTGGCCAGTCAACTGCATCCTTGAAGAAGCTAGTAGGCTGCTGTCAGATACAGGCCCGGACTGAGTCAAACACTTGCTCGTCCGTTGCGAACTGATGTCTGCAAATAGCTTTTTTTTTAGAGATCCAAACACACGAAAGACACACGCCTACGCTAACACCCGGCAACAGACAGATCCCGTCCACCGCGATTCTGCAGTTGTCTGAGATTAAAGCATTCACTTCCACAATCGTTTCCGGTGTGATGACAGATGAGACTGCCCAGGGCGAGCACCGTCTTCCAGTGACGTACACTCGTCAAGGAATCGTTTGCGCTATTCTGCAAAACTCGAACGACTCAGACTGTACTCACCGTACACAGCCTCCATTTGTCGATACATTTCACGGCCTCCGACTCCCTACGCTGCCAAACATCAAATCGCTCCTCCTCGTTCCCGCTTACTCGCCTACACGTTTGGTAGTGGACGATAATTTGTGTGACCACCTCCTCTTCGGCACAAAACCACACTGGCGCTATGCAAAATCGGACGGTGCGCACGTGTCAGTCCCTCTACTGACAATTGGTGCCAACGTACCCAAAGTTATGTGGTTCCACCTTACGTGTAAGGGGAGGGTAGGTGCACTGACCATCTTTCATTTGAATGAACCTCACAGATGACTGTGGCAGAACAGTGCTAGGTAAAGAGTGAATGAGACGGTGCCAGTGGGAGAGGAATAAAGAGAAGGAGGAAGTGAAAATGGCTGAGAGCAGGTGATAAAGAGAGAGATGGTCTGACAATGACAATGAGGAAGTGAGAGACAGTGGCAGTAGAAATGAATGAATAAGATAGTACCAGTAAGAGAGAGCAAGAGGGACACTGTGACAGCAGTAGGACTGTGCTTGAGAGACAGGAGACAATGACAGTTAGAGAGACACAAAGAGAATTGGGCTGAACGAGTAAGTGAGAAATGCAAGTGGGAGTGGGTAGGTGTGGCTTACAGCAATGAAGTAGTGGGTGTGAATGACTTACAGTTAGGACAGCTTGTGGGAAAGAGGGGCGAGTTGCATGGTAAAAAGAGTTCGAATATGTTAATGTGGCAAAATTTTTGGGAAATTTTTTAAGGTTCTGAGGTAGCTGGTAGACAACTATTCAATCAGAGTCTTTTCGTAAGAAGTATATTCTCCCTTTTTGTGCTCCAGTATGAGCATTTTCCACTGGTTATTGTTTGATTGAAATTGCGTAATGTTAACCTTTGTGAGGTTAAAACACGAACTTTTAGCTGTGAACCACCTGTGGGCCTGTCCAGCTACCATCTGAGCTGTGTCTGCAAGGATTCAATCCGGACCCTCGATCATTACGCTCTCGTCACTGGTAAACATTACAGCTTTCGAAGTCTTTGACCCCGAGAAACAGTCTGCTAATGAGACACTCATTTTTCTATTACGGAAGTACAACTCCATCTACACGATAGTGATGCCATTAATGCTATAACACTTTTGTTTGCTACATAAATTTTTATGATCTACAGAACTTTTTTTGCCCTGCTAACATTTCGGTTGTGAGATTCCGTACAGTGAATGGTCTGCTGCACAATTTGCCGATAGCCCAAACGACTGTGGAGCACTCTGTCTCGGTTGCAAAATAATTCTTCTGAGATTTGGAGAGTGCTCACTCTTTTGGAACCTGCCTGGATTTGCACTGGCACTATTACCACTAGCATCAATGTCTAGTTGTTTTGGAATTTTCATCAAAAACTGCTACGACTGGTGAAGATGTCAGTTCCTCTGTAAGGTTGGCATCTCTGTTCAACAGATCTCACTTAACGGTTGTGAAGCACATTCTCAAAATGCCTCTCACATCGAGAATGTGCTGAAGATATAGTTAAATCCGTTGTCGCTCTTACTTATTCTGGGCCAGATCGGACTGTTTCTGTCGACCGGTTGGCCCGAGATTTTTATTTCTCAGGTGAAGGAGAGGCAGTTTCTCAGTTTACGACAAAGACCTATGTCACAGACACACTGCAGAACAGTTTACGGGTGGCTCAGACGATCGTCAAATGCCTTCGAGAAAATGACGGTGCACCAGAGAGGTAAAAATTTTTAATCTTAACATTTCAGATATCAAAGCACATCAAATACATGTTTGGAGGGAGCTGGAGTGTTACAGATGAAATGACAAATCTTTGAGCTCACGTAGGCCACAAGGTATGAAAGCAATCTTTCCCAGTCAGCCTCACTGACAGTGATTTGCCAGTTGACAATCTGTACATACACAATTCAGTTCCTTCAGACCTTCGGAGATGTCGTCAGTTCTCGACAATCGATATATGTCAGTCTGTGCAATTTTGCTCAGCTGCTGGTAATCAGTAGAGAAACATAGTGAGCCTTCTTTCTACATCTACATACGTACTCTGCTAACTGCTGTGAAGTGCGTGGCTGAGGGTTCTTAGCACGGTACCTTATGTTAGGGTTCCAGTTTCAATTACAATTAATTTTTGTGGCCCCCACGGAGATGATACATAGGTGGCTGAAGAATATCTCGAGATTTTTCACACAGTACTGTATCTTAAAATTTCGTAAGTAGGCTTTTGTTAGGTAGTTGGTATCTGTCTTCCGTGGTAGTCTTCTGTGGGCCAAATGAACTCGTGACCATTTGTGTTACCCTTCACAGTATATGTCGAATATCTCCTCCTAGTCCTGTTTGGCACGAGTCCCACACGATTAACTTTCTGAGATGGGACATGGAAATGAAACTTCCTGGCAAGTGCCCGTGAAAGGCAAAGGTCCTGAGTTCGAGTCTCGGTCGGGCACACAGTTTTAATCTGCCAGGAAGTTTCATATCAGCGCACACTCCGCTGAGAGTGAAAATCTCATTCTGGACATGCAAATGATTTGCCGTCTCTCGTGCAGACTGTCAGCATTTTCCTGTGTGCTGCCAATGAACTGCTGTCTGCCACCCGTCTTGGTTCTATTTGATAATTCCATTTTATACCCCTACAAATCGTTACAGATAGGTATTTGTATGAACTTAATGATTCTAGTTGTAACTCATTGGCACAGTATTCACATGATACTATCTTCTGCATTTTTAAAGTACTCTATGTTACATTCATTAATTAAAACTTCTGGGCTGAATTGCCGTGGTCTATATCTAAAACTTCTCCTTCCTGAAGTTTCGTTGCCGGCTGCGGGCAACATCTTCTGGGGTGAGTCTGCGGCTGGCTGCTAGGTGCTGGAGGTCCCACTTGTATAGGGCGCTTAGATGGCGCCACCACTCGTCACGTGCTTTCGACTTTAAAACTATCTCTGGCTAGTGCCATCTCTCGAGTACAGGTAATCGATTGTCACTTGGTTGGTACTAAGTCGACTGCCACAACTTGTCTAGTTTTAATCCTTCTCCTTTTTTAAAATTATTTCCGTGCTTGTAGATCTGTATAGCTTCTCCATAAATGCGAGTATAATGTGTGTTCCTAGCTATCATGTTTGTCTCACTAAATTTTATTTCGTGATCACTGTCTTTGAAAACGTGTTCCACTACAGTTGTTTTCTCAATCTGTCTCAATGTACAGTTTCTTTTGTGTTCCGTTAGGCGGGTATTAACACTCCTTTTAGTTGTTCCAATATAAACCATGCCACAGCTACACAGAATTTTATACACACCTGGGGTAGCTAAGGGATGTTGTGCGTCTTTCACCGATCTTAAACTTTTACTAATTTTCTTGGTAGGTCGAAAGATTGTCTCCACTTAAAACTTGGCCAAAACTTTACCAATACAGTCTGTGATGTTATGAATAAATGGAAGAAAAACTTTTCCAGCTGACGGTTGTTATTGTGTATTTTCGGACACTTTTCTTCTAGGGTGGAGTGCTCGATCTATTTTGTTGTCAATGTACCCAATTCTCTTGAAAGCTGTTCGCAAATGGCTTAATTCATCTTGCGAGTAAATTGGCTCACAGATGTTATTAGCCCTGTCCACTGAAGTTTTTATGAATCCTCTCTTCTGCCTAGGACGATAATTCGAATTGCTATGTAGGTAACAATTGGTGTGTGTGTGTCTTTCCTATATACCTTGTGCCCTAAAGTCCCATCTGCCCATTTAATAACCAATACATCCAAAAAATTTAGTTGTCCATTACTCTATTTCTCCATGGTGAATTGTATCCTTGGATTGAAACTGTTTATATGCACCAAAAAATCACTCAGTTCCTCTTCAGCATGATTCCATATCACAAAGGTGTCATCCACGTATCAATACCGTTTCAAAGGGCTTTTTTTGGCAGACTGCGACACCTGTTGTTCGAAAAATTTCATAAATAGATTAGCAATAGCAGGGCTTCGAGGGCTACCCATGGCCACCCCATCAATTTGTTCATAAAACTCGTTATATTGAAAATAAGTTGAGGTTAGACGATGTCGAAACAATGCTATTATATCAGTAGGAAACATATCAGCTATGTAAGAAAGAGCTTCGTCAACAGGAACCATGGTGAACAGGGATACTACATCGAAACTGACAAGGATGTCACTTGGACTAACTGTCATCTCTCTGTTTTTCGATAAAATGCGTGGAATTTTTGATATGAGTGCTATGACTATTTTACATTTATGAACATTTAAAGAAAATTTGGAATATTAGCATACTATGACATTTTATCAAGATCTTACTGCAGCTTTGTCCAGATAATGGCTCCCGCAGCATCTCCATCCAAATCAAAGCTACTGACCAGTTTCAACAGCTGCCATCCACTCGATATTGAGAAATCCCTTTCGTACAGTCTAGCCACCCGCAGTCGTCACATCTGTAGTGACGAAAAGTCTCTCCCCCAATACAACGAGGATCTCGCAGAGGCATTCGCGGACCAAAATTATCCTCCACATCTCGCCTCCCCAGTGAAGTGTCATCCCCACACACTCGTGTCCGGCCACGAAGGAGCACCACCCTCGTGATTCCGTATTGTCCGGGTCACGAGCGAGCCACCGAATCACAACCCCTGCCGGGGTTTTGACTATCTCTTGTCGTGCTCCGAAATGAGAAAGTTTCTGCCCACTCCTCCCACGTCGGTATTCCGACACCTTCCTGCAATACCCACACCTATATTCTGACGATGCCCCCAACCCGCTGTCGTGTCTCGTATCCTCACAATAGACCTAAATGTAAGATGTGTCCCAGACATCCTCAAACTACTGCCTACTCCATTCCAGTCAGGCACAGTCTCCCAACACTGCATCTAGCAGCCACTGCCTCCCATACTGCCCCACAACATCCCAACAAACTCCTACAAATAAACACGTTCCCTCACACTTACCATGCTATCAGTCCCTACTCGTGCCCCTTCTGAACCCCGACTCGAGACGAATACGTATCAGTTGAGCCCAAGTGTCTGTAGCATGTGCTTCAGGGTTTTTCCCCCAGTTGATTTTCTGCTCCCCTCTCAGTTCTGAATTACGCTATTCGTTCCTGTGGTGTGCCTACTGTAGGACCTTCGGTACACACCCCATCTGATTATTTGACTTGTCGGTCTAACGAAGTAGGCGAGTGTCAGCAATATGTCTCGTGGTCTTATCGTGGCGTGTTTATCTTCTGCCGTTAGGTCAGAGGATAGAAATACCACTTGCACGCTTAGAGTAGCAGATTGACGGTGACCGACTTTAAACAGAACTTGATTAATTTTCACACACATTGTTAAAATAATAATAAGCATAAAAATTACCTATCTTGGTTCTGGATGCTATTTACAATTGACAGTCTAAAGTTCCTTTGGTATTAATACGATAATCTTATTCTCTCCTATATATCTGATACTTGACAAAAGTGTCTATACATTTACCTTCATGGCTATGTACAGGAATGTGGTAATCTTATTAGGTGCAGACTTAAACTTGACTTTAGATGGTACAGACAAATGTAGAACTCTTACAGACTGGTACAGACTACTGCAGACTGGTACGGACTGATGCAGACTGACTAATCGGAGGTCTGTACACTCGTTACAATACCTCACGCGTTCAGGTATCACTGCGCGAGTGTAATCCGCGAGAAGAAAAGGTTCTACGTTAACAGCAATCTCATTGGCTGCGTTACATATTAATACGCGGATCGGCGGAAGCAGAATATGGTCCGTCTCTATGGCAGCGCCATCTCGTAGTGCGGAGACGGACGAGTGCTGTGCCTGCGCTGTTGTGCTTAGCGGGGCGCGCTCTAGTGGGAAAGTTGTGTATGCGCTGACTACGCGGAATTATGTACACAACAGTTCCACTTCCTCTTAGTCCATCTTTACTTCTCTGACTGAGCTATCATATATGGACTACAGATTACTTTATGTGCAATCTCTGACCTACTATTTGGCATTGCTCCTCCTTACAAAGGCAGCGGGTAGGGGGGGTGGGGTGAGAGGGGATCTCTCAGTCTGTGGGCTGAGCAGCTGCCAAGCAGGTATGATTTCAGTTTGAGTTTGAATTTAATTTTATCATCAACTAAATTCTTTGTCAATGGATAGGTGGTCAAAGATTTTTATGACTCAACACGTCACTTCTTTCCGTGCTTCACTAAGGCTCAATGTTGGATAGTGCAACCCCATTCTCCTTCTGGTATTATATTTATGAATGTTACTCGTTTCCAAATTGTGACCAGTTCTTGAAAGCAAATTTCGTAAAGAAGTAAGTGTACACTGAGACTGCTGCCGATAGGCCCAACTGTTCAGAGAGGCTCTAGATGGGACCCCACACATTATCCTTACTCCACACTTCTGCACACAACAAATACCTATTTCTATATGAAGACAGTACTGTTCGCGAAAGAACAGGTTACTGTTGTTGACCGTGCAGATTTTCCCTGGAATAAATGATGACTAACTGAAACCCTCAGTTGCCTACAGGTGTTGTTGATATCCCTCAATGTGGACAGCTGAAAATGTGTGCCCTCCCTGGGACTCAAACCCGGGATCTCCTGCTTACATGGCAGACGCTCTATCCATCTGAGCCACCGAGGACACAGATCAATAGCGCAACTGCAGGGATTTATCCCTTGCACGCTTCCCGTGAGACTCACATTCCCAACTGTCCACAATCGCCAAAGTGTGTGCGAGTAATGAGTGAATGGGCAAATGTCTATCAGGTACATTACATATGTAGAATTGTGGACAGTTGGGAATGTGAGTCTCACGGGAAGCGTGCAAGGGATAAGTCCCTGCAGTCGTGCTATTCATCTGTGTCCTCGGTGGCTCAGATGGATAGAGCATCTGCCATGTAAGTAGGAGATCCCGGGTTCGAGTTCCAGTCGGGGCACATATTTTCAGCTGTCCACATCGAGGTATATCAACACCACCTGTCGGCAGCTGAGGGTTTCAGTTAGTCATCATTTAATACCTATTTCATCAATGAGTTATCCCAGAATATGATGTCATAAGACATTAATGAATGAAAATAGTGAAAAAGAACTTTTTTACATTTTCGCCTCCAAATTAAGGCATCCTTAACACAAAAGCTGCAGAGCTAAGATATTTAAGACACGGCTCCCAATTCAGGTTCTTATTGATGAGAACAACTGAGCACTTAGAATGTTCTGTTCCATTTACTGCATTATTTGTAATAGTTTTGTCAGGCCTTGTGTAGTAGTGAATGGCATTTTATCCAAATTCAGTGGCAGTCCATTTGCAGCAGACCACTTACTAATTTTCAAGAAAATATTATTTGCAAGTGCTGAAGTTACACTATTATACTCCACTATATTTGCATCATCAGCAGAGAAAGCTATTTCTGATTCTTGACTTATACATAACATGAACAAGAGTGGATCCAATATCAATTCCTCTAAGAAACAAAAATACAAGGGCATTCAACTATTATGTGATTGTCTGCCTAGTGTTCCTTCACTGCCATGTCTGGTAAAATAACCAACGTTGTGCCCACATGTGTCTAGTAAAGTCCAGCTCTGGTCTTATAGCTCCTGTAATTTACAATATTTCTCTAGAGTGCCGCAGATGTTATATTATTCAGGTCATACATGCGGTATCACACTACCACTAAGAATATTAACAATGCATTAAATAGTCATCAGGTTAGGGTCCAGTATGAGTCTCTGTATTCAGTCACTATGAAACGATTATAACTGGGGACGAACAAAGCAGAAACAAATATAACACTACTGTGTTAGATGAGATGGGCTGCTTCTTGCTGTGAAACTGGAGGAAGCTGTGGAAAGCCTGAATTATTATTTAAGTCCAATGCACAATGAAAATCTTTATAAAAAACTGTCATCACAAGCAGATATAAAATTTCAGGCCAAAAGAAAACTAAAATTGAAATGTGGAAGTAAAGGAAAAATTTGTGGCTGTAAAAGCACACAGAACATCAATAACTTTAGACATAATGTTGCCAATCTACAGAAATTGCTATGTACCGACTGTAAAATACTATATGTGAAGGTGGTATCTGTTCTTATGCACATGTCCGAAAGAACAGATACCATTGGTGACCATGCAGCCCATTAGAATGAAATTACAATTGAATCAATTCAATGAAATGAATACCCTTAGCTGCATACAGGTGCCGATATACGTCAACGGGGACAGTTGAAAATGTGTGCCCCAATCGAGACTCAAACCTGGTATCTCCTGCTTACATGGCAGATGCTCTATCCATTTGAACCACCGAGGGCACAGAGGATAGTGCGACTGCAGGGACTTATCTCTGGCATGTCTCTCATGAGACCCACATTGGCAACTTATTGTCCCGCATTATATTCGTAGTGCCCCTGCCGATTACACTCATTACTCGCAGCTTTACCGATTCCCATAAGAGCTGCATGGTCACCGATGGTGTCTGTTCTTCCAGATATGTCCAAAAGAACAGATACCAACTTCACATGTATAGTTAAGGCTCACCAGCCATTTGACCATCTTCTGTGCGGATTCACACACATTACCTGAACTCTTACAGGAATCGGTAAAGTAATGAGTGTAACGGGCAGGGGCGCTACGAATCTAGTGCGGGACAATAAGTTGGGAATGTGGGTCTCATAGGAGGCGTGCCAGAGGAGTCGCACTATCCTCTGTCCTCGGTGGCTCTGATGGATAGAATGTCTGCCATGTAAGCAGGAGATCCCGGGTTTGAGTCCCGACTGGGGCACACATTTTCAACTGTCCCCGTTGATGTATATCAACGCCTGTACGCAGCTAAGGGTGTTCATTTCATTGTATTGATTTAATTGTAATCTCATTCTAATGAGCTGCACGGTCACCGACATGTCCAAAAGAACAGATACCACCTTTTTATATATATATAATGATGTAAATAAAATAGAAAGAAACTTCCACATGGGAAAAATATATTAAAAACACACACACACACATATCCATTCGTACATACACAGACCCAAGCTTGGGTATGTGCGAATGGATATGTGTGTGTGCGTGTGTACACCTGTCCTTTTTTTCCCCTAAGGGAAGTCTTTCCGCTCCCGGGATTGGAATGACTCCTTACCCTCTCTCTTAAAACCCACATCCTTTCATTTTTCCCTCTCCTTCCCTCTTTCCTGACGAAGCAACTGCCAGTTGCGAAAGCTCGTAATTGAGGCTCACCGGCCATTCGACCATCTTGTGTGCAGTTGCACAGGTATTGCCTGAACTCTTACGGGAATCAGAAAAGCCGCGAGTAATGAGCAGGGGCACTACAAATATAGTGAGGGACAATAAGTTGGGAATGTGGGTCTCATGGGAGGCGTGCCAGAGGTAAGTCTCTGCAGTCACACTATCCTCTGCGTCCTCGGTGGCTCAGATGGATAGAGCGAGCATCTGCCATGTAAGCAGGAGATCCCGGGTTCGAGCGTCGATCGGGGCACACATTTTCAACTGTCCCCAGTGACATATATCAATGCCTGTATGCAGCTAAGAGTATTCATTTCATTGTATTGATTTAATTGTAATTCATTCTAACGAGCTGCATGTCTGAAAGAACAGATACCCTCTTCACATATATATAGTTAAGGCTCACTGGCCATTTGACCATCTTCAGTGCGGGTGCACACACATTGCGCGAACTCTCACAGGAATCGTTAAAACCGCGAGTAATGAGTGTAATGGGCAAGGGCATTACAAATATAGTGCAGGACAATAAGTTGGGAATGTGGGTCTCACGGGGAGCGTGCAAGGTATAAGTCCCTGCAGTCGCACTATCCTCTGCGTCCTCGGTGGCTCAGATGG
Source organism: Schistocerca gregaria (assembly GCF_023897955.1). Taxonomy (NCBI): domain Eukaryota; kingdom Metazoa; phylum Arthropoda; class Insecta; order Orthoptera; family Acrididae; genus Schistocerca; species Schistocerca gregaria. Next base: position 85,873,125 of record NC_064929.1, on the reverse strand, counting down.
ATAGAGCATCTGATTTAATTGTAATTTCATGTAAAATAATAGTCCCAATCATGTTTATTTACTGTTATGAGTGCATTCATTCAACCATGTGATGATTACAGATACACAGGTGTCATAATGCACAAAACAACAGCATAATAATAGCAGAATATAACTAAAAGTGAAGAGGCAACTTAATATGTCCTGCAACGGCAACTCGGTCACTGATGTCGTACCGAATAATATCAGGGAAGAGCTGAGCAGAGGTCCGAAGCTAAGCCACAGTCTCTTTGCCTCCTAGTGAACATACATACGATGTATCCAAGATTAGATAATGAAGGAGGTGGTACTGGATCAAATTGGCAAAGAAAAAGAAATTTATGGGACAGATCCTGACACACTAAGGAGTTGTGTTTGCAAATGGATGGAAGTGTGCTGAGCAAAAATTGTACAGGAAGACTGAAACAAATACAGTAAGCAGTTTCAAATGGATTTTGATTGCAGGAGGCACAGAGACCTTAAACGTCCACACTGGATACACTGGTGTGGAGAGCTGTGTCAAACACGTTTGGGGCTGATAATCGTAACAAAATACATTATAAGTATAGGAGTAACAAACATCCAGATATGTTTTTTAAGTTAAAGCAAATTAAAAATAATTGTCACTGAAGTTTTACCAGTACTGATGGCTTCGCTCAACATGTAACAGAAACCGTTCAATGTTATCTCTATGCCCACATCGCCACTGCCTCAAACATAAGAAATACTAAGCTATTTTTTCAGTTTTTATTGTATTGTGTTGTTATGTCTTATAACCCCTTTTTACCTTAAACAGTTGTCCTGGCAATGATCTACTGATTGAAAGATTTCAGAACAGTAAATAAATGCAAGTGAGACAATTTTTTACAAACCTCACCGAACATGTTACAGAAATCATGACAAAATGGAAAACAAGTTGCTCAGAAAGGTCTTAAGTACTCAGTGGAATATAAAGTAACCACTTTCTGAGCATATGGTAGATATACATAAGAAGCTGCAGCCAGAACTTGATGCCATTAAAATTTAAGCTATACTTTCTTAGAGTTGATCCAAAGGAATTTTGTCAAAGTGGAATTAGATAAAGGACAAACTGACGTTATGGGAGGAATCGTCATTTGGTACATGTGACCAAGGTTTACACAAGAGTAATTTGATTTCAAACTAGAATAAAAGTACAAGATACAGAAAAGGGGGGAAAACTGATTTTATCTATGGCTTTTGGATCTAGAAACTTAAAAGTAAAGTATTACAAACCACATTAAAATATACACAAGACTGTCCATTTTAGGTGGCAGTCAGCCCTTGAACATATGCAGAAAAGGTATCCTTGAAAATCACCAACCAGTCGCAAATGGATTTTAAAGGCTTGTTGTACAAATTATAGTGATTGACCATCCATATCAACATACACAACCAATACTGTAATAGTTAACAATAATGATAATAATCCCCGTGGAGGCCCGGGAAAAGAATAGGCCTCCGGTATGTGCTGCCAGTCGTAAAAGGCGACGAAAAAAACAAACCACTAATAGGGCTACCCCCCTTTTAGTGTGATTAGTTGGTTCAGGACACAATTAAAGAAGCCTCGGACAAGCGCCGTCATGGTCGGGGACGACGCTTGAACTCTACGCCCGCCCATGATGGTAACGACACTGCTAGCCAACTGGAAAATGATTTAAATCCAAATAGAAGTGTTTTGCAGGATATGCTTCCTGCAACCACCCTAGAAGGAAAACAAAGACAGAGCATGAGATGGTCAGATGAAGTTAATCGACACCTCATGTTCTGTTATTACCAAGCAACAAACCTAGGAACCAACACAACTGGATACAGATCACAAGTATACACAACATTTATTACCAGATACCCAGAATTAAAATTTTTAACAGAACAACGACTAGCTGATCAGATCCGTGTAATAATCAAAAATAACAGGATACCCAGTCAGAATTAGAAAACATCAAACAACAAGTACAACAAATACTGGAACAAAATAATGTGCAATCAGAAGAAGAAGAAGAAGAAGAAAATACAGTAATGGACTCACACATCCCAGAGCAAACAAACAAGGAACAACACGCATCAATTAAACAATCAGAGGAAAACGAAATCTTAAGACTGCCACCAGAACAAGTACAAATAGAACACGAAGTGACATACATGTTAGATATAGAAGAAAAATTTCAGCTGACATATATAGAATACAAAGACACAAATACAGACATTAGACCATTCTTGCATAGACCGCCAAATAATCCACAAGTCGAAACAACAATAAAAACTATCAACACAATCATACACAACAAAATAAATGAAAACACAACTATGGAAGAGTTACAACTACTGGTTTATATAGGAGCACTCACTACTAAATATACACACTAGGCAGAGATCAGAACCAACCAGCACACAAAAGAAACCCACAAAACCAGCATGGCAACACAGGCTACAGATCAGAATAGAAAAACTGAGAAAAGACATTGGACAGCTAACACTATTTATAAGAAAAGAAATATCATAAAAAAAACGAAAAAGGTTAGGTAAAATCTTACAACAAGAAGCGATAGAGCAATTAGGTGAAAAGAAGCAGAAATTACAAGCACTGGCCAAACGACTTAGAAGATACAAAAAAAGTGAAAATAGAAGGAAATAAAACCAACATTCAACACAAACCAAAAGAAATTTTAACAGACAATAGATAACACACACATTAAAATAGACAATCCACCAAACATAACAGACATGGAACACTTCTGGAGCAACATATGGTCAAACCCAGTACAACATAACAGGCATGCACGGTGGACAGAAGCAGAAAAAGACACATACAAGATGATACCACAAATGCCTGAAGTGATAATTTTGCAACATGAAGTCACCAAAGCAATTAATTCTATTCACAATTGGAAAGCCCCTGGCAAAGATAAAATAGCAAATTTCTGGCTAAAGAAGTTCACCTCAACACATTCACATCTAACTAAATTACTCTTACTCTTTGCCTTTAAATATGTCTGCTTGTGTCTGTGTATGTGCGTGTGTGTGTGTGTGTGTGTGTGTGTGTGTGTGTGTGTGTGTGTGTGCGTGCGCGCGAGTGTACACCTGTCCTTTTTTCCCCCTAAGGGAAGTCTTTCCGCTCCCGGGATTGGAATGACTCCTTACCCTCTCCCTTAAAACCCACATCCTTTCGTCTTTCCCTCTCCTTCCCTCTTTCCTGAAGAAGCAACAATCGGTTGTGAAAGCTAGTAATTCTGTGTGTGTGTTTTGTTCATTGTGCCTGTCTGCCGGCGCTTTCCCGCTTGGTAAGTCTTGGAATCTTTGTTTTTAATATAAATTATTTAACAGCTACATTGCAGACCCATACACATTCCCCGATACACTTACACATGGAATAACTTATATGAAACCTAAAGATAAAGCAGACACAGCAAACCCAGCTAAATACCGCCCCATAACATGCCTACCAACAATATACATAATATTAACTTCAGTCATTACACAGAAATTAATGACACATACAACACAGAACAAAATTATAAATGAAGAACAAAAAGGCTGTTGCAAAGGAGCACGAGGGTGTAAAGAGCAACTGATAATAGATGCAGAGGTGACATATCAAGCTAAAACTAAACAAAGGTCGCTACACTACGCATACATTGAGTACCGAAAAGCTTTGGATAGTGTACCCCACTCATGGTTACTACAAATATTGGAAATGTACAAAGTAGATCCTAAATTGATACAGTTCCTAAACATGGTAGTGAAAAATTGCAAAACCACACTTATTATCCAAACAAATTCAAATAATATCACATCACAGCCAATACAGATTAAGCCTGGAATATGCCAAGGAGACTCATTAAGTCCTTTCTGGTTCTGCCTTGCTCTGAACCCACTATCCAACATGCTAAATAATACAAATTATGGATACAATATTACTGGAACATACCCACACATTTGCTATACATGGATTATGTAAAACTATTGGCAGCAACAAATCAACAACTCAACCAATTACTAAAGATAACAGAAGTATTCAGCAATGATATAAATATGGCTTTTGGAACAGACAAATGTAAGAAAAATAGCATAGTCAAGGGAAAACACTAAACAAGATGATTACATATTGGATAACAGCGACTGCATAGAAGCGATCGAAAAAACAGATGCCTATAAATATCTAGGATACAGGCAAGAAATAGGAATAGATAATACAAATATTAAAGAAGACCTAAAAGAAAAATATAGACAAAGACTAACAAAAATACTGAAAACAGAATTGACAACAAGAAACAAAACAAAAGCTATAAGTACTTATGCTATACCAATATTGACCTACTCATTTGGAGTAGTGAAATGGAGTAACACAGACCTAGAAGCACTCAATACACTTACACGATCACAATGCCACAAATATAGAATACATCACATACATTCAACAACAGAAAGATTCACATTAAGCAGAAAGGAAGGAGGAAGGGGATTTATCGACATAAAAAACCTACATTATGGACAGGTAGACAATTTAAGAAAATTCTTTCTAGAACGAGCAGAAACTAGCAAAATACACAAAGCAATCACTCATATAAATACATTGGCTACACCACTGCAATTTCATAACCACTTCTACAACCCTTTAGATCACATAACAGCGACAGATACGAAGAAAGTAAATTGGAAAAAGAAAACACTACATGGCAAGCACCTGTATCATCTAACACAGCCACACATCGATCATGACGCATCCAACACATGGTTAAGAAAAGGCAATATATACAGTGAGGCGGAAGGATTCATGATTTTCAATACAGGATCAAACAATAAACACCAGATATTACAGCAAGCATATTATTAAAGATCCCAATACCACAACAGATAAATGCAGACTTTGTAAACAACAAATAGAAACAGTAGATCACATCACAAGCGGATGTACAATACTAGCAAATACAGAATACCCCAGAAGACATGATAATGTAGCAAAAATAATACGTCAACAACTTGCCATACAACATAAACTAATAAAACAACATGTTCTCACATACAAGTATGCACCATAAAATGTGCTGGAGAATGATGAATACAAATTACACTGGAACAGAACCATTATAACAGATAAAACACCACCACATAACAAACCTGACATCATACTCACCAATAAAAAGAAGAAATTAACACAACTAATCGAAATATCCATGCCCAATACAACAAATATACAAAAGAAAACAGGAGAAAAAATTGAAAAATACATCCAACTGGCTGAGGAAGTCAAGGACATGTGGCATCAGGATAAAGTTGACATGATACCAATTATACTATCAACTACAGGAGTCATACCACACAATATCCGCCAGGACATCAACGCAATACAGCTATATCCAAATGTAAATATGTCTGCTTGTGTCTGTGTATGTGCGGATGGATATGTGTGTGTGTGTGTGTGTGTGTGCGCGAGTGTACACCTGTCCTTTTTTTCCCCTAAGGGAAGTCTTTCCGCTCCCGGGATTGGAATGACTCCTTACCCTCTCCCTTAAAACCCACACCCTTTCATTTTTCCCTCTCCTTCCTTTCTTCCTGACGAAGCAACTGCCAGTTGCGAAAGCTTGTAATTCTGTGTGTGTGTTTGTGTGTTTTGTTCATGTGCCTGTCTGCCGGCGCTTTCCCGCTTGGTAAGTCTTGGAATCTTTATTTTTAATATATTTTTCCCATGTGGAAGTTTCTTTCTGTTTTATTTATATCCAAATGTATATATACAACTACAGAAATCTCTAATTATTGATACATGTTCAATTACCCGAAAATTCCTAAATGCAATGTAACATATACCGTACAGTTAAAAGGAAGTCACGCTTGATCAAGGTCCGCGCGTCACTTTCCATTTTTAACTAGACATAACGTCTGAGAAAGGAAAGAAATAATAATAAAGAAGCATTCTGAAAGCACTTAAATAAACATTAATAGTTCAGAACAGTGGCATTGTCGATAACAACACTTTTCCCCTACCGCTCGTATGTCGGCAAATTGTCACTACTGTGAGGCCAATGGGACAATAGTTGTAAGAGTAAGATTCAAGAACAGGGACAACGCTGTTACTTACACATTGGCGGCACACTGAAGAGGGTCAGGACTAGAAGGTGGTGAATCAACAGATGTTTATAGGAACAAAAAAGAGAACCCAGGCAAATTTCTGAGCAGTAAGCTGAAATACTTGTGATAAATCAGCAAACGAATACAACAGTGAAAGGTGCAATACACTCAGTGTAGCATGTCATATCCCCAAAATTTACGAGGTATTTGGCACAGCAATAAAAATGTATGTGGGCAATATAAAGAAAAAAAAAAATCACAAATTTAACTGTAAAGTAACTGTAGCAAACTTTATCGTCTTGACACATTCGTTGACTTCAACTCAAGGGGAGGCCGCCAACTGTGAAATTCAGATTCGATTCATACTGCGCATAATAAAAGCTCATGGCCAGAGGTGTAATGTGGCAAAGCACCACGATGCACTTCTCAGCCGTTGTCGAGAAAATCGACAGTTAAAAGAAACCATTGAGGTGAAATACTCTCTACGATTTATAATTTCCTACAGCGTCATGGGGCAGTGGTAAGCGCTCGGGTTCGTAATCCGAAGGTCACCATATCGAATCTCGCACCATACAACTTTTTTTTTAGTATTTGTTTTTTGTAATTCAAATATATATACCAAGTCTTACCAAGCGGGAAAGTGCCTGTAGACAGGCACAATAAAATAATACACAAACACAAAATTTCTAGCTTTCGCAACCGACGGTTGCTACTTCAGGAAAGAGGGAAGGAGAGGGAAAGACTAAAGGATGTGGGTTTTAAGGAAGAGGGTAAGGAGTCATTCCAATCCCGGGAGCGGAAAGACTTACCTTAGGGGGAAAGGAGGACAGGTGTACACTCGCGCACACAAACGTATCCATCCACACATATACAGACACAAGCAGACATGTTAAAAGTTTCTGACTAGCCTAGACCTGAAGCTACAGAGACACATTTATTCAGGAGTATGCAAACAATAGTGGTGCTATACTGTGTCACATTTCACAACAGATTATGTCCAACAGTGCAAACTGAAGTGAAAATAGGCAAAAAAGTCAGTAAATAAAATGAAGGGTGTCAGGTGACAAATATGCATTTTCTAGCAGCTGCACAAGAAGATTTAAATATCTTTTAACACCTGCAAAGCAACTGCGTACCATACAATGTTGCCACATAAATAAATAACAAATTAATCTGTCACTAACGTCTTCATAAAATAAATAAATAAAAAGGTGGCAGTGGCAGTTTTATGGCTACTTTCACGAGACAATGGAACCACCAATAATATGCCAAGAATATCCAGTGGTTTCAGTTTCAGCACTCAAACTACATCACCTCTCCTTGCCTGTCATCCGTTACCAAGAACTATTCTTCTACGAATTGTGTGCAATGAATGAATTCCCAACTTATCCACAACAGAGGAAAAGAACCAGGCTGTCACTGCTAGACGAAGGGCATTTTAGAACACAGAGTGCCATGAAAATTTTGTTATTAGTACCACAAACTTGGAAGCACAATCCAAATTACTGATTAGATTGTACCATGAAAAGTTAACTTACTGAACACACTGTCTCCTTTTTAATCTCTCGCTGGTCACTTAGGATCAGTTATCAACAGACCACCTTGTGTTACATCTATTTAGCACTGCTGATGTTGCTGCACGCAACACAATACGGTACATGTTAGCACTCACATTCATAACATTTACTCATTAATTCTCCTTCATTTATCCTCTTTCTACTCCTACAAATTATTTTACAATGTAACTAACATTTAACTACTGTGGCTGTCACCAATGAGCACCCAGTAATTATTTTAAAACAAATTGATACAGGATTAAACAAAGTTCACTGAACCATTATGAAGTTTTTCAAAGTTAATGCACTAAATTGGCAGCTATGTACAAATTTTGCATTAACATCTGCCAATTAAGTGCGTTATCTTTGAGAAACTTCTTAATGGTTCAATGAACTTTGTTTATAGCTGTATCAATTTGTTTTAAAATAATTACTGGGTGCTCATTGGTGACAGCCAGAGTAGTTACATGTTAATTATATTGTATAATAATTTATACGAATAGGAAGAAGATGAATGAAGGAATATTAATGAATAAATATTACAAATGTCAGTGCTAAGATGTATGGTATTTGCTATGTGCAGCAACATTAGCAATTTTTGAGAGAGAGGGAGACGGAGGTAGGGAGGGAGAATATTTGAGGCGAATGGAGCAAAACACTAACTGGGTAACTTATTGAATTTATTTGGCGTAATTAGAACAGCAAGTTCTAAAATAAACTTGTCATCAATTAACACAGTGTAACATACTACACATCACGGATTACTTTTGAGTCCTTCGGATCACTTTCCTTTAGCACAAATAAGTACACACAGTCACGGTTAAGCTCCCATTGGCTCGACAGTCTCTGCGACTTCCATTTCTGTGTCAGATTCCTCAACCTGAACGAAGGCTTCTTCCTTGGCCCTCTCCTTGAGGCCTGCCGCAGGAGACCGGATGAGCGAGAGGTCCCTGTGTACCTCCTTGATGTCGCGCTGGGTCTCCAGTTCACGGCCCTTCCGCAGCCGCTGCATGATATGGTGGGCCTCTCGCTTCTGCCTGATCTCGTCTACACGCTTCATTGCTTCCACTGGAAAGGAAAACAACACAGTTCAATGTAGTAGCTACAATGATGTGAATGTCTTTATCAAAATCTTGTTTTGACTACAACTGCCATGCCAATTGGGTATTGCACAACAGCCTTTAAGGAACTGTCCTATCTGTGTCCATCACCCATGCACAATGCAATAATAAAAAAAAGACATTAAATGTTAAGTATATCAGCAATAAATTCATTTTTGGACAATAAGAAATCTGGCATAGGGTGAAATTAATATCTATAGCCAGGGGCATTCGGCTAACTTGAACCCTTCGCCACCACATAGATAGACAAATCAATTTAGTGTTAGTTCAAAGAAAGGCACAGTGTGTTGTGAATGTTGACTAGCAGCAAGAGTACCTGGGGACAGTTTTCATAAAATCTCAAAAACTCTTATCATTCACCAGCTAATCTCCTGCCCTAGATACACTCTTGGCCATGTAATGCAGGTACCATAATGAAAATAACAGGCGGAAGATAGAAAGAGAGAGAGAGAGAGAGAGAGAGAGAGAGAGAGAGAGAGAGAGAGAGAGAGAGAGAGAGCAGGTGTGAATATATCTGCTTACTCATACATTTCCAACAGGTCACTGTAAGGATCTCTTATCATCAGACCCCTATGAGTACACTCATGCTCTCAGATGGCTCTCTGTGAGGCGACTGCTGCCAGTAACCCAATTGATAGAAATGAAATGCCATCACCTGGTATGTCTTCTGGTTGGAGCCAAAACTAGCAACCAGTTTTCCAGGCAAACTGGAGAGAGTTCTTGTTGCACAGCACACTGTTCATAGTCATGATGTCACCTATTGGTGTCTGTACTATGTCCAGCCATAGTACAGAAAGATGCAAAGAAATTAATCAAAACTATTTTCTTGGGTTATTATTAGAAGTTATATTTTGTAAGCTGTGTATGAAAGAAAGAACACTGTACATGGACCAACCAAATCAGGTAGTGTAGTTAGTATACTGATGGGTAATATCGTTAAATGCTCATATTCAATTTCCTGAACTTCGACAGACGACTTACTGTATGCTCTGTTTGGACTTCCTGATTTAGATTTTGACAATTTCTGGAATGGTTCCTTCAGCGAGGCTGCAGCTGAGCACAACTCTCGTAAAAAAAACATCTATACACATTCTACGTGTGTACATATTTCTGCTGTTTATTTTCAAAGCGTTACAGTTATAAGATTACTGTATGATGACCTATTTGTGTATAATATGTGCCACCTAACTTCCACAATTTGATTAAATTAACTTTTCTCGGAGTTTACCAGCCAACAATGACAACAACGTGAAAATTTAAAAAGGCCCACAGCAGTATATCGGCACTAACATACTTTGATGTACATGCTGCAACAAATTTCCTTGTTAGCTTACAATTTGACTAAGACTAATAAGCTTTTTTTGTCAAGAGAGCATTTACCAGTTTTTGACCACATCTCCCTGTCGTACTTCAGTGGTATGTTCCTTCGTTTCTCAAATTCAAAAGCTGGATCTACAGCAAGTTCTTTTCCTGCTGTTTTTCGGAAAGCTTTCGTCCACCTTACTTTACGTGGATTCTTCTTCTTCTTGAAAGCCGCATGACATTTCGATCGGCAGAATTTGAAGATCTATAAATCACACAAATACGAGACACGAGTGTTAAGAACGAGTTTCGCTTCAGTTTACAGAAACAAATGTTCGTTGTTATCCAACACGGGAAAAACTCACCTTACAATCATTTCTAACGAACTGTATTCCATGTCCCGGATAGATACGGGAAGAACAAAAATAACACGTTTCTATACGCATGGTTTACAATAACATTACACCACTTCACGCCGAGCACCGTGAAAGACAGTAGAAGATCGAATTCGGCATTTGTTTGTTGTCAGCGGAAGGGCAGGAGTGAAAACTTGTTGCTTGTAATATATCTAAAATATCGTAACTATACAAACCGAAAAAATACTTTTCCCGACAAGTAATTATTTTCAGA